>NC_136069.1:1684472807-1685672807 GCF_964261635.1 Lissotriton helveticus | reverse complement strand
TACTGAGGCAAATGTGGCGCATACTCTCTTCTTAACCTATTGTATTCCTTAACACAATCTAGATCCGCACAAATGTTTGTGACATCACACTCAATCAAGTACAATCCCGATAAAGTTCTAACTCGTGACAATGCCACATATGCCATACCCTCCTTGAACACAGAACTGCCAATATTCACCAATGCACTGTCTACACTTAAACCTTGCGATTTATGGATTGTCACCGCATATGCCAAGCAAACAGGAAACTGCTTACGGCGAACATATAAGTCTTTTACAAGCAAAAATCTAGCAGAACAACGAGCAATTAGCTGTACTTCCTCAATGCCATCAAATTTAATTTTTAAAAATTCAATTCCATCTCTATTTCTGTATTTCACAAAATCAACAACATTACCCATTGATCCATTTACCAGACCTCTTTCAACATGTAAATTCCTTCTTAAAATTATACGGCAGTTCAAGCACACATTCAGAGTCTTTTCAAAACCTGCAGTTTTAGATATACTCTTCTCTAATGAATCCAATTTTGTTTTCAGATTCTCAGACAAAATAATTGTTGATCCCATATGCTCTACTCTATCAATAGCTTCCAGTTTCACAATCTCTTGCTTTTCTAAATGCAACATTTTGTTGTTAAATTTGGCACATTCTGCAAGAGTTGGCATCAAACATATTCCAGATTTCTTCTCAGTAATTTTCTGAAAAATATTCTCAGGCACAACATCTTGTTCTGGATATAAATTTGACAGTAATCGTGCATGTAAAGCTTCTTTCCCATGCTCGGTCACTTTTCCAATTCTAACATCTTGTAGAATAGTCTTGTAAACTTCATCCTTTGCCTGACGCATATTTTCATGCAGTTCAGCATAATTGAAGTTTAACCATATATTGACGTTGCCAATGCTGCCTAGGCACTTCCTGGTATCTTCATGCGTGAGCATTTTGAACATAGGTTGCCCTTTCACTGGTGTCAGCTGCAGAAGATCTCCGAAAACAATGATGTGTTTGCCACCAAATAACACATCATACTCTGTTTTGAGAACTTCTTGCATCCTCAAATGCACAAAGGCAAGCATGACATTGGAAACCATGCTTACTTCGTCAATGATAAGAAGTTTCATTTTCCTCAAGATTCTTGAAACTTCAAAACAAGCATCTCCAGATAGCTTGTGATATTGTAATTTGTTGTCATGCTCCACTGGCAGCATCAGTAAACGATGTAAAGTAATCCCTTTAATATTATGTGCTGCCAGTCCAGTTGGAGCGGTGACAACACAAGACAGCGATGACTCTGTCCTTTCCTGCAAATAGCATGAAATTGCTTTAATGAGGAAACTTTTTCCAGTTCCCGCTTCTCCACTCACGTACAGTCGGACAGGCTTCAACGACGTACATGAGCACTCTTTCTTGTCATGACTTAATCCATGATCAATTTGCATGGTAACTTCGTCATATATTTTCCTCTGCTCAACGTTGAGTTGTCTTTCCAACTCTTCTAAGTTAACCGCATCCTCTTGAGCATGTTCCATGGCTCTTTCCACTTCATTCATAGCAGTGGCAGCTTCATTTTCAATAACAGGTCCTCCTAGTGGATCCTGACTCAATGAAGCAGAACTCTGACTGTCCTGAGAACTGTCTCTGGCAATCTCGGCTGCAATCGTTGCTTCCTGCTCAATTTCCGCATTCAACATTTCTACATATTTGGGAAAAGCAGGACATTCTATGGTCTCCTTGGCGGCATTGAAAGAGTCTTCGTAACAGAGGAAATCTCCAAGCAGTTCCTCTTCTGCACGCCAAGGCTTGAAAAGTTGCAAAAGTGCTAAATAGAAAAACTCCTTTTTTTCAGGAGATTCGCCACTCAATTTTCGATGGTTTACCAAGTGGCATTTTCTTTGCTTGACCAGACATCCCTCACTTCCTATTACAGCATACACTCCTTTCTCAGTATCTTCTTTGATGTTCCTCTTGAATATGTAATTTTGAAGAACCTCATACAGACAAACATTGTCGAGGTGAATGCTTCGATTTGGATAATATGTATCCAACATGTTGGTCTTCAAAATGTCGGTACTGTTTGGCTCCTTTTCCGCCAAATACTCAATTTCCCGCACAGATTTGAGAACTCGATTACGCGTTGCAGCAAGACCAAGACTCGCCCAAACGATACTCCTGGACTTGGCATAGAGACTTGCTGAAGACAACCGGTCAGAACATTCGTACGCTCCGATTTCTCGATGCGACAACATCTTCAGACTGAAACTGTACAACTTCTTGCTGAGGCTCTTTTCATGGGAAATGTCCTCCCACATATCCTTCAATTCTGTCTTCTCTTTTTTTGTGATGTAAGACGTCACATACCGAGCCACAGCCATACAGTTATCAGCCACAAACTGTATATCCATGTTAGCATTCCACATGGACAAAATCACCGGGTTGTAGTCGTTGATGTACTTGGACTCTTCGTTCCTCTTCAAATTGTAAGTGTTTTTAGGTGATTTCTTCATGACATTGTGTCGCAGCGAAGACATCAAACTGTTTACTCTTCCTTTAGAAATCACCGGTCGTGGAAAGCCGAAACGACATTTAGTGTAGAACTTGTCCTTGTTTCGGAATTTACGACGGCAGTACTTTCCACATCGATGGCTTTTGAAACGCAGAACTTTTTCTCTTAGGCTTTTCTTCTCCTTTGCGTTTGGAACAGCACACGTAGAATACTGTTGGATGAAACTCATCACTGAGTCTTCTGGATCCGTTCCAAATTTAGGTGCATCCTTGATCCACAGCAACATATGTATATGAGGAGCACCTCTTGCTTGGTACTCCTTTCTCCAGAAGAAATCCAACACCTCTCCAAGAGGTGGATTCTTCTTATTCATGATGAAAGACATCATAGCTTCAAATCTATGATTGAAGTACCTACATACATTGACTGGATCCAAAGAGCACAGTTCTCCGGGTGTCTTGAATTCGATGTTATCTACGTTAGCATTTGCCTCTCGTAGAAATTCAAGTAAGTCTTCCCAGCCATACTCGGCACAGCTCAGAGTGAGGAACCATGTGGGAGTTCCTAAGTTCCTCAGCATACATTTTAAATCACCATGACGACGGTACCAGTACTCATTAGTACCACGCTGACACGCCATGAGATTAATCAGGTGAGAATCCAAAATACTGTCTTGGACATTGACTTTATCCATAAAGTCACTTGCCGAGATGTTTTGCATGTGTATCAAGATGTGGTTCACTGCATATGACAGTCCAGACAGATCGCTTTCAAACAGGAGATGAAACAAATAAGGAATGCATTGTCGAAACCTAGCATCTCCTGCATACAATCGCAAAGTCCGGTATTCAGAAGCAGGAATTTGATGAGGTCGCTCATCATATCTTCCTCCCTGACCTGTTGGAAAAAGCTGTGGGAAACACCGAGCTTCCAAACTTTCCTCCCAAACACTAATGGGACTCCCTTTGGCTTGTTTCATTTGAAACAACTCAATAGCATTCCCCATGACTTCCTTGGAATGCAAAGGATGAACACTATAATGTTCATATATTTCTTCACTAGTAGAGGGTTCTACTTTCTCAATTTGACCAGCACACAAATCGCTATCCTCTTCCTCACTTACTTCCTCTTCTGCAACATATACATTCTTATAGTATTTATAATTTTTTTTCAAATACAATGTTGCCTTTTTAACTTTCCTAACATCTACTAAATCTTGCCATATTTTCTTATTCTTTGTCGGAACCCCATTAACTAAGATAACCAGGGGTTCCTCTTCCACTTTTTCTACTCCAATTGTGTTAATGTTTTTCTTCAAATCTAGAGGCAAATAAACAACTCTTCCCTTTAATCCTCTCTGTAAATCTGATGGAGGCAATTTCCCTGTCTTTGGCTCCATTCTTACAATAGCCTGAAAGGGATGGATACTTTGAATCAAAATAGATTCATAAGTATTTAAATCCTTCAATTCAGAAGGAATCTCAACCAATTCCAGATTATTATGAACTGCTCTAGCAGGCATCTGGTTTTGATTTAATTTGCAACAACAATAACTACACACACGTTGATCCAATCCCAAATCAAAACAATTTTCTACCATCAAGTATGTTGCGAAATCCTTCCATTCACTATTATTTTCCCTTTCACTTTTTGCATATAAATCCACTAACTTAGTCTGATTCTTATAATAAGTGCGTCGACAACACACACAAGTGAAATTAGGCCTCTCACTTGATTTCACCTCAAACGTCGCAATTTCCCTCTGGAAATTATCTGTACTGGAAACCTGTACACTATCTTCCACATGACCCTCTTCTTCTTGCTCAATTTCAACATTCTCCTCTTTACTTCCAAAGTAACAAAACTCAATTTCTTCACATATATTCTTCACATCTATTTCAGAACCATGCAAAAGAGCAGCGCATAATTGTTTAAGCATAATTGCTGGACTCTTAGCATAATACAACATTCTAACTAATTTCCTCACTTTATTATGATGCACTGCTAGCATCCTGAAATGATGAAAAACACTCTGGCATACTCTCCTGGAAAGACAAGCCAGTGAATGACCATGCAAACCTGTCACTTCTCTTACTCTGCAAGGATCTAATTCTTGCAACAACCTCATTTTCTGCTTCAAACTTTTCTGACTAAATGACCGTACAAAATCACAAAGCAAATTGATGGAATCCTGTCGCACACTGCAAATACTACTACACTTCCAGGTGTACACAGGACCCTTAGGACGTCTTCCTAAAACCTCATTACCTAACACCTCTTCTGTCTCTGTTGTCACAAGTTTTTCTTTTTCAACTGGACAACCATCTTTCACTTCATAAGCTCGACCACTGGTGTCAACTGCATGCACCAAATCATTATCCTGGAAATAACTCTCCTCATTAAAAAATGCCTCACAGCTTGAACTATGCATCCATTCTCCAGAAAAAACTTCACAAAAATTACTACGATTAACTATTCTCTTCCATCTACTATTTCTTTTGAAATCATAAATTGCCTTGTTTAGCTTCCTAATTCTATTGATTATCAAAATAAATAACTTACGTTTAATTTCAAATGCCTGATCAATAACTTTCTCAACTTTTTTTTTTCTCTTATAAAAAACCAGTTTCTGTTGACCTTTCTTAATATTTTTTAACAAATTGCCAATTATCCTGTTCCGGAACATTCGTTTACGAATCTCCCTAAACTGTTGTTTCCTTCTACTATCATGCACAGAGTTATCTCTTGCTCTAGCAGTAACATTTTTGATTGGCCTTTCCTTTCCATTTGAATTCCTTCTCGTTTTATGGACTGAAACATTTTCTGTAGTAATATTTTTTTTACTACACATATTTCTTATAAAATATTTTGTGCTCTTACCCGGTGCTTTCTTCGTGACTTGACAAATCTTTTTGTTAGAGGACTGCTGCTTATTTGATTTCACCTGCTGTCTTTGACGTTTTGCAGCCTTTCTCTGTCTTACTATTGTTGGCATGGTGAAATCTGTGGTAAAATATAATAAAAAATGTTATTAACCATTATTACCAAACAGTAAATCAATAACAGTGATCAAAAACTTAACACACTACTTGACATTGACCCATGGTGTGCCGTATTTACAATCAGATAGGAGAAAGCTGCGTCAAAACCCTGCGCCTGCTTTAAGCAGGCATAGGTGTTGACGCAACATTGTGGAGATGGGTCACCCCTGAGCCTTGCTTGAGCTGCATCGCACTTGCGATACAACTCCAGCAATCACTACCTTTACAGCACAGATACGTCACGCATCTGTGCCATTTTTGCCCCATGATGCCCCGCATTGTAAATGCAGCACACCATGGGTGGCGGAACAGCGGCGCAGGATGACTGACACATCCCTGGTGATGCACCAGTCATCATAAATCTATCCCTAAGCTTCTTATCTTGTTACAGATGAACCGCCATATGTACCATCAAACTATTTTGCATTTCCTAAATAGCGAATTTTAAGGAATAAATAGCAATTCTTTACCATTCCTAATTTGCAATGAGCAAATTGCTAATTGCAAATTAGCACAGCCGCTGCATCATAAAAGTGACGCACAGTGGCACAAAAGAGGCATACACCTATCATAAATCTGTCCCTAGCATTTTAAATGATTAATCCAGGATGACAATAAGGTGTGGCCTATCCAAAGGTTTGTTTAAGGTGAGGCCTACTCAGAATTGCAGATTAAAGTTACGCTTGATGAAGAATACAGAGGAGATAATTCATGTAAAGGCCTACCAATGAAGTAAGTAATGTCCACTTTATTGCGCCAGTCATCATAAATGTATCCCTAAGCTTCTTATCTTGTTACAGATGAACCACCATATGTACCATCAAACTATTTTGCATTTCCTAAATAGCAAATTTTAAGGAATAAATAGCAATTCTTTACCATTCCTAATTTGCAATGAGCAAATTGCTAATTGCAAATTACCCATTCATTTCCATGGGCTAGGAGGCTCATAGGAATGAAGGTTGCAATTTGCGATTAGCAATTAGCTCATCACAAAATAGGAATTTTTTCAAGCGTGCAGGGGTATCTCAAGAACACCCTGCTGCACCCCTGAAAAAGAAATTTGGGGGCATATGGCACACATACATGCCCTAAGGGCATGTATGGGCGTCATATGGGACCTTTTGTTTTTTGGAAAAAAATGCTTTTTGAAAAGAATTCGCAAATTACCACAAACTAGAAGTTGGTGGTAGTTTCCAAATCCTTAATATCATTTTTTACATATTTTTTGTTTGATACATTGCATTTCAGGAATCGCAAAATTTGCAAATCCTTCAGTGCAATCGCAAAATAAGGAATAGCAAATTTTAAATTAAGGACATTTTAAGTCATTTCCACATGTGCAGTGTTTTCAAATTATGATTTGAAAATCGTTTTTGGGGAAAAATAATGGTTTGCAAATTTATGACAAGGACATAATGGTGTATGCTTCTCTATAAGGCATTTCAGTGTCTCTGACGTCATTTTTCCCATATTACATTATAAGACCTTTCCCCATGGAGCACATTCCTTGTAAATATGCTCCCACCTGTGCATGGCGAATTTAGATTTTGACTGTTTGAGTCACATAGCCATGTTAAAAGTGACCCAAAAAAATTGCAAACGTTTTAAAAAAACACATTCATGTGTCTTAAGGACATTTTAAGTCATTTCCCCATGGACAGTGTTTTCTAAGTGGCGCAAAAGAGGCATACACCTATCATAAATCTGTCCCTAGCATTTTAAATGATTAATTCAGGATGACAATAAGATGTGGCCTATCCAGAGGTTTGTTTAAGGTGAGGCCTACTCAGGATTGCAGATTAAAGTTACGCTTGATGAAGAATACAGAGGACATAATACATGTAAAGCTCTACCAATGAAGTAAGTGATGTCCACTTCATTGCGCCAGTCATCATAAATGTATCCCTAAGCTTCTTATCTTGTTAGAGATGAACCGCCATATGTATCATCATACTATTTTGCATTTCTTAAATAGCGAATTTTAAGGAATAAATAGCGATTCTTTACCATTCCTAATTTGCAATGAGCAAATTGCTAATTGCAAATTACCCATTCATTTCCATGGGCCAGGAGGCCCATAGGAATGAAGGTGCAATTTGCGATTAGCAATTAGCTCATCGCAAATTAGGAATTTTTTCAAAGGTGCAGGGGTGTCTCAAGAACACCCTGCTGCACCCCTGAAAAAGAAATTTGGGGGCATATGGCGCACATAAATTTTAACAACATTCCTTTACCTCAAAAACGATTTTCAAATCATAATTTCAAAACACTGCACATGGGAAAATTACTTAAAATGTCCTTAAGACACATAAAAGCGTTTTTTGATTGCCTTTGCAGCATGTTTGTATCACTTTTAACATGGCTATGTAACACAAACATTCAAAATCTAAATTTGCCATGCACAGGTGGGAGCATATTTACAAGCAATTTGCGCCACAGAGAAAGGTCTTACATTAAAATGGGAAAAATAACATCAGGGACAGTCAATTGCCTTATAAAGAAGCATACACCATTATGTCCTTGTCATAAATTTAAAAACAATTCCTTTTCCCCAAAAACGATTTTCAAATCATAATTTCAAAACACTGCACATGGGAAAATGACTTAAAATGTCCTTAAGACACATAAAAGCGTTTTTTGATTGCCTTTCCAGCATGGTTGGGTCACTTTTAACATGGCTATGTAACACAAACATTTAAAATCTAAATTTACCATGCACAGGTGGGAGCATATTTACAAGCAATTTGCACCACATAATTCATAATTTTCTCCTTAAAGCACACTATTCTCTATCTAAATTAAAGAAATATTTTCTCACCTTAGCAAATACTTTGAGTTTGAAAACAGTCTCAGAAACACACCAATTTGTCTTCAGCAGAGCAAAAGGTATGCACTCCAGAGTCTGCAGCTATCAAAAGCACAGACATGCTGTAATTCTTCACACATATCTCTCATGTCACCCAATCAAAAGTCTTCCCTCACTTTTTTTCAAATGAAAACCCATCCCCCCTCTGCCCTTTCTGCCTTATCTGCATGGCAACCACCTCTTGGAAGACTTCTGGTGTTTGGAAGTTCACACAACAATGTTGCAATTGAACTCTGAACTCTCAGTGCACCTGCATATCCAGTGCATTCTTTCATTTAATGATTTTTTATTGACCACTCAAAATACATCTTTCAAAGAACACATCCGTGCACCCTAACTTTCTGTTTTCAGCAATCAAAATCCACCAATCACTGTTACTGCTTCATGAACACAGAAACTCCACAGTTTTTTTTTCATTTTACACTCTCATTTTTTCAACTGCCATTTCATTGCCACACTTCATCTGACTGCAGGAGAACCTTCTCTCACCATGTTTTCTGTCTGGATTGTTGGACATAGTTATATTCACTGGGCTCAAAGGTACGTTGAAAACAGGAATTTACCTAACCTCAATTTACAAGATGTGGAAATTAAGTGGTTTGGCCACAGAGGATTAAAATGTCACCAATTGATACCATTGGTGAAAACCTTTATGCATTTGCCCAAACCTGACCTGTTAATTGTGCACTGTGGAGGTAATGACTTGGGCACTTTGACTGGTGTAGGTCTGGAAAGGCTTTTAAAGGACACCTTTGAGCAATTAATGGCACTTTTTCCTCAGACTGCCTTGGTATATTCAAATATATGCCAAAGACAGAAATGGAGGTGGTCCAAGCAATTCTGTCCACAAATTGAGAAGTCGAGGAAGCATGTAAACAAATCTGTTTCAGCTTACATGAGAGACCATGGAATGGGCTCCCTGTACAACAATAACTTGCGTTACTACATGCAAGATATCTACAGAGGAGATGGAGTTCACTTCTCAGATGAGGGCAACAGAATTTTCACTCTGAATTTAAGAATGTGCATTGGTACCTACTTATAAGTACCTAAATGTACCATAAACCCAAAAGCTCTTCTCAGAGCTACCCTACATCTAATCACTCACAATTATTATTTTACTCTAACATTTTTCACTAATTTTCAACAAAGTACGCTCCCTGGGGCGCTACCCGGTACGCGAACCGGGAGCTAACCTCGCGAAATTTTAAAAAAAAATGTTTTTTTTCGCACATATAAGCCTCCTCAGCCACCCTCACAAAACTTAGGGGGTCAAGATAACTCTACCGTGCCCCCTTCTACCCATTCTGAACATTATTTACCCTCCATCTTGTGTCTTAATTCGACCGAAACACAAAATGGTGGACTCCCGGAACGCTTAAGGTCCGCGAACCGAGGCGCTCAACGGTTCGCGTACCGGGTCGCTCCCTGGGAAGCGCACCATCAAAAAAGGTGGGAAAGTAGTTCACAGAAAAGCCACTGGAGACAATTTCACCAAATATAGATTAGCTCATACTACATACCAATCCCTATCATTTTCACAAATTTGATTGGAATTCCATTGAGCCATTTAGCCTGTAGACCTCTCTAAATACCCTGAGGTAAATTACTTCACAAAACACATCTGAAGTGTTGGAATTGACAACCAATTAAAATGTTACTTTCATTTTCTACTTTTTTTACCTGACATTTGATTGGTTATGTACCTGAATATATATAAAGGAAGAGAGAGAAACACAGCCATTTTGACTACTACTTCCTGAACTACATTGCAAGATCATTTTCACTCACAACTTAAACTTGTTTTTAGAAGGTGAGATATTATTTTATAAATTTGAAAACATTTTCAGATAGTTATATACTATCCCTCTGTAAGAGTTAGACATTGAGAAAGGCTTGTTTATTATAATTATGGATTGATTTAGGTTTCTGTGGTATAATTATGAATTTACTTAGGCTTCTTCACAGGCACTTTTTAATAGTACTACTTCACGCCTGAAACCATACAGTGCCCATAGATTACTTCTCTGTTATAAACTCACAAGTACCTGTCTGAACTTAAACCCAACAGTGCCCTATCTCTACTGATATATTTATTTTTTATGCAAATTACAGCAATAAAATGGAAGGTGAGCAGAATGTTTCCTTCGAAATTGTTCTGGAGAACAACACAGAAAAAGATATTGAGGACAATGATGACTCAGATTTCATGGATGAATCACGGGACCATGAATTAGTTCAATGTGTAGAATCTGTGGATCATTTACTTCATTATGATGACGCTCAAATGTGGGAACTTATGTTCACTCAACAAGAGGACATATCGGACAGTCAAATACTAGACGTTCTATTAAATTTTGAAAAACAATCCGAAAAATAAAATTGTATGTAATATTAAAAAATTGTTTGAGTCTTTAATCATTTTTATATGTAATTAATAAACTAGTTAAATGTTAGAAATGTTATTAAATTTTCAACCACAATCACAATAATAAATAATTGCTTAAAAAATAAAAAAAATAAAAAATAATCAACAAAACCAACAATCAATTAACATACTGCATTTGAAAAGTCTCTCATTCATTTTTTATTGCAGTACGCTGCCCAGAACGCTTCCCAGTTCGCGGACCGGGCGCTACCCACGAAAAAAAACAAAAAAAATATTTATTTTTTTTTGCCCCGCGGGGCCCTTTTAAAGCCTCCACATTAAACCTAGGGGGTCAGGGAGGATCTACTATGCCCCCTTATGGTTATTTCCCCCTTTGTTTTGGCCTCCTCTTGTCTCTCAATCCTACCGAGAGACAAGATGGCGGCCGCTCCGGACTGTTTAGAATGTTGACAGACACCGGAGAGCCAATCAGCTTCGCTACGCGAAGTTCTGGTACGCGCCCCGGTCCGCGAACCGGGGAGCTGCCCGGTCCGCTGTTACAGATATATATCTTTTTTTAAACGTTAATTTCTCAAAATCCACTGGAGCACATATATTGAGACCTACAAAAGGCACATCGGGCTACCAGTCCCTACAATTTTGCCAAGTTTCGTTGAAATCCATTCAGCCGTTCGGCCTAAAAGTGAGGCCAACCGCCCTATGGAAAACTCAATGTTAAAAACACGTTTTGGGACCCCCCTGTGTTCTCGGCCCCCCCTGGACGAACCCCCCCCAAATTTCCAGGGGCTGCTCAGAAACAAAATGTTCCATTTTCCAGAAAATTTCAGCCAATTCCGTCCACAAACGCCAAAGTTATTAGACATAGAATTTTCAAAAAACCCATAGGGAAAAAATCCTAACTATATATACCTACTGGCGACCGCCAGTAGGTAATATATAGATATATATATATATATTCACTGAAAAAACCATAGGTTATAGACCATATATAGTTAGGAATTAGCATTTACAAAACCTTGAAAATTCACTGAAAAAACCATAGGTTATAGACCATATATAGTTAGGAATTAGCATTTAAAAAACCTTATTTTACTCACACAAAACCATTGAAATTCCATATATAGTTAGTTGCACTAACTATATATCGCGCACCTGCAATCCACTGCTGATGATGTCACATATTACATCATTCATGACATGGTCAGTGACATCACTGATGACATCACTGATGACATCTCAAATGACATCACTGATGACATCACTGATGACATCTCATTTGACATCAATGACCACATCACTGATGATATCATTCATGTGACAATACAATGCATCTCCTCACATTTTAATATAACCTCTGTTTCACCCAGTGTTAAATACAGAATATAATTTTTGAAACCATTGACACACCAATACTAGTTACTACATACGCACTCACTGATTCCTACGTCTACACACACCTTCACTCATTCACCCATACTATCATTCATACATACAATCACTCATCTTTACAACACTATCATATGCACTCATACACCTATACAGACACTCACAGTCTGCCACTCATCCATGGAGTTACTCACACACCTAGTCAGTCCTGTAAAGAATCAATGACACTTCCATTTTCTTGTCTATACAGTTAAACATAGAGCACCTTACATTTTCAAACATATACTAACACATACTTACCTTGTTATACAATCATTGATACAAGTACACATTGATCTGCACAGAGTCACACACCTCCCAGCCAGCCACACACACACTCAGTCTCCCATACAAATACTTGGACAATCAATCAGTAACCCATATAGTTAATCATATAGCTACTGATCAAAACATGCAGCAGTTTACAGAACAACAGACATAATGATGCACAAATTAAGACACTTTAGTCACTAACCCATGCACTCAGTGAGACACATTTAATCACTCACTCATGCATTCAGTCATGCACCTACTAAATCCTTTGTCCAGACACTTATACTTCCACTCATTCTTCAATATGTAAGACACATTTTAACTTTACAGAAACATACAGTCACTGGATGTTGTCATCAGTGATGTCATCAGTGATGTCATTTGAGATGTCATCAGTGATGTCATCAGTGATGTCACTGACCATGTCATGAATGATGTAATATGTGACATCATCAGCAGTGGATTGCAGGTGCGCGATATATAGTTAGTGCAACTAACTATATATGGAATTTCAATGGTTTTGTGTGAGTAAAATAAGGTTTTTTAAATGCTAATTCCTAACTATATATGGTCTATAACCTATGGTTTTTTCAGTGAATTTTCAAGGTTTTGTAAATGCTAATTCCTAACTATATATGGTCTATAACCTATGGTTTTTTCAGTGAATTTCAATGGTTTTTTAATAGCAAATATCATAAGCTGTCGAATGTCAAGTACGTGGTAAGTGAAAACATTTTCGTGTTTATGCACACTGATCTGCTTTGAATGGTGCCCCCCCCCCTCATTTCTATTAGGAGTACTCTCTCTTTGCAGATAGTGAAAGGTAGTTAACGCAGGTCTTTGCCCCCATTGTAATCCGTCGTGCCTGCTTCTCTCTCCATTTGATTCATTGTTATCCAAGTATTTACTGTTTTAGAATTAGTTCTCTTTGGTTCATTCTCTATTTACAAACAAACACAGAGTCGCAATACTCTGTTTAGTCTTTGCAGATAACGAAAAATCGTGTAAAAAAAAAGAAAAAGAATCGAGCAAAATCAGTAGGCCACTAATGGGATCTCTTTTTGACCTCGCAAAAATAGAAACATTAGGAACAACCCCTCATGACAAATACAAAACTAGTGAGATGAACTGAACTCCACACAATGATGGCTGCAAAACAGCTCGGCTCCGCCACCCACCCCGCCCAAAATAACGATAAAGAACGGCTGCCATGATTGGTTGCGGAATGACCACGACGGAGCTACGAAATGGTGCTGCTCTCATGCTAACCCCAGCTTCAGTCTGAAACATCCAGAAACACTGTAGACTACCAATTCGATCAGTTCCGGTAGCGCCCCAATGTAACCCGGTAGAGAAGAACTAGCCCTCCCCTCTTTGACTGATGGTTCTTGTTGCCTGTCCCTTCTGTTGTCATTTAACAGAACTATTTAGCCTGCTGAAAGGGGTTGTGTTCCGACCGCTGGTTGGTGGAGACATTTTGACTATATTCTGTACCTGCGTTGTCGCGTAATGCGTCATATGACGCGCCGCGTTAGCGCATCCGGAAGTCATCCGGGGCGCGCAGCGCGTAACGTAAGCATAACAAGTCATGTGACTTGTTAATAAAACTTTTCATTGGTTCATTTTACTTTTCTTATTGTAATGATGAAAGGCTTGATCATATGACCTAAAAATTACGCTTTTCATTACTTCCGAACATTATTTTTTCTTAAATATATGTTATAATGTTCCAGGCTAATGTACTTTCCCGGAAATTTTACAACTGTCCTGCAAGTAAAATATATTCTTTTTTCGAGAAAAAGAGCGTTTCTTCGTCCCATGACGGAGCCGTTGAGCAAAAGAGGGTCGACCTGCTGTCTTAGTCGCCGATACGCCTGAATATGAGATTCTTATCGATCACTTTATGTTGCAGGAATAGAAAACACAACAGCCCTTGACCATTTATCTTTACTGCGTTCCTTCGTATTATACCTTTTACCCTTCATGTAATTGGTCTGCTTTATTTCACTTGCCTTTTAATGATTCTAAAACAGTGACTATTATTAAAAACTTTACCAATGTATATACTACTACCATGTTTTCTTTTAAAAACCTTTATTGTGAAAATTTCATTATACAAATACGAGCCTATAACCACGTGGGCCGGCCACGGAGCAAACTGTAATCGTATATGATGAATAGACATTTACACTGTAGAGGAACGTAACGGGCGGGCCATTAGGTTGCAAGAACTAAGGTGTCTAACAGTTACGGAATCGGTGGACGTACATTTTATAATTAAAATACGACAGGGCCAGTTACAATAAAATTATCTAGATATACATTTGCGGGCAAGTACCATGGGTGACGTTAATTCGAACTTTCAACAGTACAGTAATCAATAACACATCAGAACTTAATATCAATAGGGATGTCGAAATATTCAATCAATTCTCGTCCCCGCCCGCCATGTGCTTCAAAACTGCATACGTATCTCGTGATTTCAAGGTTCTGCAACCAGTACACAACAAGGAGTTACGAGTCCCATTTATTCTGGCGCCATTTTGGGCGAGGACGGGCAGGTCCAGGATATAGTCAAAATGTCTCTACCAACCATCGACTATGATGATGTTCATATGCTGTATTTATTAGAGTAACACTCAGATGTCCACATGAAATAAATTTGCCACAATCTAAACATGTCATTTTAATCTTTCCAAAGTTCTTCTAAATATTTGGGACCGTTTCCCTTGCCTCTGAAGCTCTCAGTGCCACTTCTTTGATGAATGTACTAGCAGGTCAGGGGTTCTCCTCCAAATCTCTCTTTTATGCAGCACTATAATTAATTGTTGCCACCTCTCCATATGACGATGCATGGTATAGTTACCACAACTATATTTTTTTTCGGTTCCTCTAGAGAGTTCATCGTGGCAGATGAAGCGTGTAACGTACCGGGCATTTACCTTTTTTTGCATGTACAGGAAAGGAAAAAAAAATCGAGCGTCCGAGTTCTAAGGTGTCCCAGGGCCATTTTAGTGGACCAGGCCCAAATCCAAAGAACAGGCCGCCATTTTGAGAGTCCTGTTGCAGCCGCCTGTCGCTGTAGCATCAAGAGCAGCCGAAACTCAGCTGAATGGCAACTGAAACGGTAAAGGGGCGCCCCACTACAGCAGACGAGCCAGGCCCAAATCCAAAGAACTGCTATCTCACAGGCTAATGGGGCGACCCACGCCGAGTTTCAGCATTGTAGGATGACCACACAAGTACAGCAACTTGCTAGACATCACCTCGGTGCCATCCGGATCTCGGCGCCCCACTGCAGATGAAGTGCCTCTCAACTATGAAACCACCACGGTGACATCCGGATCTTGGCGCGTTGTGCTGCCTTCGGCCTATTCGCACATCGGTCCGCTACTGACGCCATCTCACAGGCTAATGGGGTGACCCACGCCGAGTTTCAGCATTGTAGGATGACCACAGCAACTTGCTAGACATCACCTCAGTGCCATCCGAATCTTGGCATCTCAACGCCTAGTGGTATCTTCCATACAAAAAATATTGTTACGCTGCCTTTGGCCCCATTCGCACACCAGTCCGCAACTTAGACATCACCTCGGTGCCATCCGGATCTTGGCATCTCAGCGCCTTGTGGTGTCAGTCAGAAAATATTGTTGTGCTGCCTTCGGCCTATTCGCAAATCCAAAGAACTGCTATCTCACAGGCTAATGGGGCGACCCACGCCGAGTTTCAGCATTGTAGGATGACCACACAAGTACAGCAACTTGCTAGACATCACCTCGGTGCCATCCGGATCTCGGCGCCCCACTGCAGATGAAGTGCCTCTCAACTATGAAACCACCACGGTGACATCCGGATCTTGGCGCGTTGTGCTGCCTTCGGCCTATTCGCACATCGGTCCGCTACTGACGCCATCTCACAGGCTAATGGGGTGACCCACGCCGAGTTTCAGCATTGTAGGATGACCACACCAACTTGCTAGACATCACCTCAGTGCCATCCGAATCTTGGCATCTCAACGCCTAGTGGTATCTTCCATACAAAAAATATTGTTACGCTGCCTTTGGCCCCATTCGCACACCAGTCCGCAACTTAGACATCACCTCGGTGCCATCCGGATCTTGGCATCTCAGCGCCTTGTGGTGTCAGTCAGAAAATATTGTTGTGCTGCCTTCGGCCTATTCGCACATCGGTCCGCTACTGACGCCATCTCACAGGCCAACGGGGCGCCCCACGCCGACTTTCAGCATTGTAGGATGGCCACACCAGTACCACAACTTGCAAGACACCACCTCGGTGCCATCCGGATCTTGGCATCTCAGCGCCTTGTGGTCTCTTCTACACCGGAAATATAGTAGAAAATATTGTTGCGCTGCCTTTAGCCCCATTCACACATCAGTCCGCTACTGACACCATCTCACAGGCCAACGGGGCGCCCCACGCCGACTTTCAACATTGTAGGATGGCCACAGAAGTGCGACAACTTACTAGACACCACCTCGGTGCCATCCGGATCTTGGCGCGTTGTGCTGCCTTCGGCCTATTCGCACATCGGTCCGCTACTGACGCAAACTCACAGGCCAACGGGGCGCCCCACGCCGACTTTCAGCATTGTAGGATGGCCACACCAGTGCGGCAACTTCCTACACACCACCTCGGTGCCATCCGGATCTTCGCGCGTAGTGAAGCTGCAGCAGCTGCAAATAAGCTTCAGACAGTGTTACAACCGCTGCTCAGAACTCTCAACTATGACACCACCTCGATGCCATCCGGATCTTGGCGCGTTGTGTTGCCTTCGGCCTATTCGCACATCGGTCCGCTACTGACACCGCCTCACGTGCCAACGTATTTTCTCCACATTTTATACCCTATGCCGCATAACAGGTCATGTGACTTCTTTATAAAACTTTTCATTGGTTCATTTTACTTTTGGTTTCCTAATGATGGAAGGCTTGATCATATGACCTAAAAACAACACTTTTCATTGGATGAAAACTTTTTTTTCCCCCCAAACGATGAAAGCCCCACCTTGTTTCTGGATGTTTCAGACTGAAGCTGGCGTCACCATGAGAGCACCACCATCTCGTAGCTCCGTCGTGGTCATTCCGCGAGCAATCATGGCAGCCGCTCCCCACCAGAAGCCTGCAGGAGTCGGGGCCCCCAAAACTTTTGATGAATTCTCAAGGCGGAGGGGACGCTTTCGAGAATGGGGTCCAAGACCTAGCAGACAAGCGTCCGATTTCCAAGGTGTCCCAGGGCCATTTCAGTGGACCAGGCCCAAAAAGGAAACAGCCTGCCGCCATTTTGAGAGTCCTGTGGCAGCCGCCTATCGCTGCACCGCAAGAGTGGGCGCAACTCAGCTGAATGGCGGATTTTGACACAGTGGACCAAAAGCGGACGGAATGGCAACTGAAACGGTAAAGGGGCGCCCCACTACAACAGATGACACTCCACCTGGAGAGGCCCGTTCACGCCGCCTCCCCCGGGGCGCCCCACGCCGTTATTCGGAGCAGCATTGTAGGATACCAAAACCAGTGCGGCAACTTACTGGACATCACCTTGGTGCCATCGTTCTGCTGCCTTGGAACTATTCGCACAACAGTTTGCTACTGATGACCCACCCCCCGCGACGCCCCACGCCGTTATTTGCTGGGTGGCAACTTACTAGACATCACTTTTGTGTCATCTAGATTTCGGCGCGTTCTGCTGCCTTGGAACTATTCGCACAACAGTTTGCTACTGATCACCCACCCCCCGCGACGCCCCACGCCGGAAATCTGGACGTTGTGCTGCGTTGGGACTATTCGCACAGCCGACCGCTACTTCGTTGTTTTTCTCTAAAAATGTTTATATGTTATTACTATTTTTGTTTTCTTGTATATATTTATAAATTATTAAAGTTTTATAATCTTACTACTTTGTCGGAGTGCTATATATTTTTAATGTGACACATAATTGTAAAAACTTTGATGTACAAAGAGTCATCCCTGGAATCTTCCGCTTCACGCTCGGTCCCCTCCCCAATCACAATACAGGATGGTTTTCAGATAATAGCAACGCTTCTGCTGTGACGGATCTCATCGAGTGTGGGCCTTGATCTACTATAACTCCTTTGAAGACGGGTGATTCTTTACAGCTGTGGCCATAAACTACATCTGCAGGGCTAGCTGATAGCCTAGGACCGGCCTGGACAATCGGACACAGAGGAAAAGGAGTGTCAGAGGGTGCGGTAGTGAATAGGGCGAAAGGGAGGTGTCGGGCGGGCACAGGGTGTGATTCTCAGGGAAGAACAGCGCAGATGGGGGGAGGTTTATTACCCATGCATAAAACAGAGAGCGGGGGTGACCACTGCCTGGGGGAGATGCTTGCGAGGGTGGGGAGCCATGGTAAGGATCGACAGCGTTCACAGAGTGGATCTGGTCAAGGCATCTAAAATGGCTGCCGTGCACGACAAAAGTGTGGCATTTGAAAAAAGACAAGATGGCGCACACAATGTTTTTCAACAATTCCTGATTTCCTTCGAATCGAACGTTAACAGACGTTGGGGCATATTACCAAAGTTAAGCGATATTTATCCCTAACGATGCATTGCAAAGATTTTTTTACCGTCAGAAATTATCGCAGATAAACCTTGCTATTATCAAGGTTTATCGCAAATACGATAAAAAACGAGCGCAATGCATTAATGTCGCTGAAAACTCCGCGATATTCATGCATTACCGAGCTAATGCTCTTAGCCATGTTATCCACCTCCCATTGGATAACATGGCTAAGAACTGCTCAGGGCAGCTGTTACTTTTTGGAGATATTCGCGCTTATCTCGAATATTTCCAAAAGTTGATAATAGGAGATAGCGATGTTAGCGACTGTTTCCAGTCGCTAACATCTTGGCATGCCCACTTTGCATGTCATTAGTGATAAATATCACTCACATGCAAAGTGGGACCCAAGATGGTCGCTATCTCCTACTAGCCGTCGCTAACTGGTGTTAGCAACAGCTAGGTAATACACATATAATTTTATCTCCGCGAAGCGGAGCGCTGTTACAGATATATATCTTGTTTTTGAACGTTAATTTCTCAAAATGCACTGAAGCACATATATTGAGACATAGCAAAGGCACATCGGGCTACCAGTCCCTAATATTTTACCAAGTTTCGTGCAAATCCATTCAGCCGTTCGATTATTATTATTATTATTTTTTTTTGCCCCGCGGGGCCCTTTTAAAACCTCCACATCAAACCTAGGGGGTCAGCGAGGATCTACTATGCCCCCTTATGGTCATCAGCCGTTCGATTATTATTATTATTTTTTTTTTTGCCCCGCGGGGCCCTTTTAAAACCTCCACATCAAACCTAGGGGGTCAGCGAGGATCTACTATGCCCCCTTATGGTCATTTGCCCCTTCGCTTTGGCCTCCTCTTGTCTCTCGATCCTACCGAGAGACAAGATGGCGGCCGCTACGTACTGTTTGGAATGTTTACAGACACCGGAGAGCCAATCAGCTTCGCTTCGCAAAGCTCCGTAACGCGAAAAGTACGCGAAGCGGTGCGCTGTTACAGATATATATCTTTTTTTGAACGTTAATTTCTCAAAATCCACTGAAGCACATATATTGAGACCTAGCAAAGGCACATCGGGCTACCAGTCCCTACAATTTTGCCAAGTTTCGTGCAAATCCATTCAGCCGTTCGATTATTATTATTATTATTTTTTTTTGCCCCGCGGGGCCCTTTTAAAACCTCCACATCAAACCTAGGGGGTCAGCGAGGATCTACTATGCCCCCTTATAGTTATTTCCCCCTTTGTTTTGACCTCCTCTTGTCTCTCGATCCTACCGAGAGACAAGATGGCGGCCGCTACGGACTGTTTGGAATGTTGACAGACGCCGGAGAACCAATCAGCTTCGCTTCACAAAGCTCCGTTGCGCGAAAAGTACGCGTCCTGGGCCGCTGCCCAGTCCGCTGTTACAGATATATATCTTTTTTTAAACGTTAATTTCTCAAAATCCACTGGAGCACATATATTGAGACCTACAAAAGGCACATCGGGCTACCAGTCCCTACAATTTTGCCAAGTTTCGTGCAAATCCATTCAGCCGTTCGGGCTAAAAGTGAGGCCAACCGCCCTATGGAAAACTCAATGTTAAAAACACGTTTTGGGACCCCCCTTTTTTCTCGACCCCCCCTGGACGAAACCCCCCCCAATTTTCAGGGGCTGCTCAGAAACAAAATGTGCCATTTTCCTGAAAATTTCAGCCAATTCCGTCCACAAACGCCAAAGTTATTAGACATAGAATTTTCAAAAAACCCATAGAGAAAAAATCCTAACTATATATACCTACTGGCGACCGCCAGTAGGTAATATAGATATATATATATATCTATATCTATATATATATATATAGATATATATATATATATATATCTATATATATATATATATATAGATATATATATATAGATATATATATATATATATAGATATATATATACATATATATATATATATATATATATCTATATATATATAGATATATATATAAATATATATATATCAATGCCAAGGACGCAGGGCTTCTCAACATTCCTTATTATTAATAATATAATATTCACTATTAGCATAATTAGAATTGTAGCACATTTAGCTTGAACTGGACCTTTGCTGACAGCTGTAGTATGTAAAACTGTTTTTGAATGCATGTTTTGTGCGTGCTTTCAGGTGAGAGTGTGTTTCTGTGAAAGAGCACATGTATATGTGTCTGTATGTATAAGCTTATGTGTCAGTGAAAGTGAATGCGAGTGACAGTTAGAGTGAGATCATGCCCCAGATTTACTATTTTGTGACAAAGGCAATGCTGCACCAAACATACTGCACTGTCTTGCATCAAAGGGAGAGACAATTGTTTCTCTCCCTGTGCCCTGGTACGCTTTTGGCAGCCAAGCACCAATGCACACACCCTTATGCCTTAGTGCAAGGGTGTCAACCATCTCTGAAGCATGGTTTTGTACTGGAAGGAGACCTCTTCAGGGCAGAAACTGTGCTTTAAGGCTTTTCCAACTTTGTGTATGCACTATACAATGCACCACACATCCACACAGTTCTCCTTGTTATGCCTGTCTCAAGGAATCATAATATTTTGGTGCAAATTCCTTTCTACCAATGTTTGTGTATAAGGATTTGCATAACAACCCATGGGTGGTTGAAAGAGAATGCACATGCACCGCCCATAAAAAAAAAACACCCACTTAACACAAAGTAGCAAAATTTTGCATTAGTTTGGGATACTATCCAACACAAATCTCACTCCAACACTTTGTGCTGGGATTACATCACAAATGTGATGCAGACCTTGTTCAAAGTATTAGTTATCCTGGGCCTTAGTGTCAATAAGTATGAGTGACTATGAGTGAGATTAAGAATGAATGCAATTCAGCAAGCGAGAATGAATAAGAATGAGAGTAAGTGGGTGTATGAAAGTGTGAGTGAGAGGTTAGGGTCATGTGACATGCCTTCCTGGAAACAATCAGGATCAAATGTCATATGATGTCATTAAGTTCACATGGTATGTCACTTCTACTACCACTGGCATTTAGGTGAATGGATGCCCTCTGAAGCAACAAATCCTGTTCCTTGTAGAAGGTGTATCTGGCCTCATTGAACCTTCATCGGCTACAGCCTGCACTTTTATCCTGCTGGAGATTTTGGACTCCCAAAAAAGAGACTAAGTCCGAATGAAGTCAGCGACTTTAATCGATTGGTTCTCCAATGAGGACACCTCTTCCTCTGACACCGTCAGCTGCCTTTTCCCGTTGAAGTGTACCTTCTCAGGCATTTCCATTAAAAATTTCTTTTAATGCCGAAGGTAAGTGGAAACTGGGCCCAAACTACATTGTGTACCTTACCAGCACTCCATTGTGGTCAGCCATAACTTTCGACTTTGCACCTATCTCACACGTCTAGAAGTCCATGGTTGGTGCTTTGGCTTTTTCACTTTAAACTTTAAAATTGATAACTGAGGTTCTACTGATGAGTTTTTTGTTGTTGTGTTAAAAAATGTATATAGCGCAGGGTATACCTGAAGGTATCTTGGCGCTAGCCTGGAAAGAAAGCATATGTGAGAGAGGTGGAAATTATTGGTTGAAAAAAGCCAGATTTTAAGGAGCTTCCTCAACATCTGAAAAGAGGAAGCTGATCTAATGTGTATAGGCAAGAGATTCCACTGTTTAGTTACACCAACAACATTTTGCTTTTTATATCTGAAGGTGTTAGCTTTGTAGGCTCTTCTTGTTCTGAGATTTCTTTTGGGAACATACCAAGAAATTACCGGTCTAAGAAAAACTGGTCCCGAACAATAGAGGTCCCTGTAGGCAAAGCAGAGTAGCTTAAATTTGATCTGATTCCTAACAGTCAACCAGTGAAAATCTTAGATGGCTTGGGAAACTGAGTGATGTTTGGGCAGGCCAAAAAGTAGCCTGGTGGCTGGGTTCTGCAGAACCTGAAGTTTATTAATATATTGTGCCTGAAGACTGATGTATAAACCATTGCAGTAAACCAATTTAGAAATAATTAATGTGGAATTAATGGGGAGAAAATGTAAAAGTTTCTGTGAGTATTATAATAGGATGATAACACTGCATTAATTTGTTTGCCGATATTCAGGTTGTCATCTAGAATTACCCCAAGACTCTTGGTTTTTGGATTCTATGTCAGGACCGGAGGCTTCGGATTATGCTTTTCTCTCTTCGCTGTTTATTCTATAAAAACCACATAGCAGCCAGAAAAGCATCAAAACTTGAAAAAAGTTCATTTTATATCCCCAACACTGGGTTATTAGGAAAAACATTATAAGCAAAATCATATTAGAACTACATATTCCATCAGTCCATCACACGGTAGTCCTTCTATAGTGTCCATATTCCCAAGGTAGGGTGTCCATCTTGTGATCCCCTCCTCTTTCTTCGCTGCTTCGCAGCCAGTTAAGTGCAATTATTTTCTGCTCTCTCACATAATTTGTGTGTGGAGATTTCTTTGCGATGTGTAAATGTTTTACTTCATGATGTTTGATATACGTGGTGTTTAAGGGCTCTGTGCGCCTTTTTGTTGGTAGATTTTACCGTTTCTGTTTTTTCTTTACAGAGTCCTTGATCGCGGGGACGTTTTCGCCCCTTACGCGATGTCCCCGTGTGCGCAGCGGTGTTTATTGTACCGCTAGAGGGAGCCGTCGCGTCTCGTTTGCCCGAGCGCGGTTTCGTCTCGCTGACAGGAACCGCGCTGGGGAGAAGGAGCCGCGCCGGAGCCCAGTCTGCCGCCTAACCCTTACGCCTTTTCTGGGTTGTATTGCCTATATTTTGAACGCCCCGCTGGGGTCTGTATCGGCGGTTTCAACCGCGTTGACGCCTGCGGGCTGAATTGAGCACCGTGAAACGGCTCGGCCGTTCTGTGAGGTATTGTTTTGATTGTCTATGTTCTGAGCGCGCTGGGAGGCGGCGTGGACCCGGTCTCTAAGAGAGGGTCGGCGCGCTAAAGAGGCGGGTGCTGCCTCTGTGATTGCCTGGTTCCGCCGGCGCGAAAACATTTGCTAACCACCGGTTGGCCCATATTCTGGCCCAGTGAGCGCCACAATAACCTCAGCTTAGCTTTCCTTATACTTTTAAAGAGTGCATAATGGCTGAGGGGTACTATGTTGAGGAAGAGGAGTCTCATCACTACCTAGAGGATGATGAGTTTTATACAGCTGTGGATCAGTCGATATATAGATGTGTACAAGAGATAGTGGGGCCTATGGAGGACAGGCTCTCCGCCCGCATAGTGGAGGAGTGCGCAAAGTTTGCGCCAGTGCCTGCAGGGACGCCCGTGTCAGACCCAGGGAAGCCACCGGCTCCTAAGATGATTTGTAGGGATGAAGGCTCCGGGGGTGCGCAGGGTGTAGATAAGGATGCCTTTGAGCGCCTACGAGACGCTTTTCTAGCTAAGGCTACCGTGCCTGCCCCAGCGTCACTCCCACCCCAAGATCCTTCAACATCGGCTGGGACTGCCCTTTCCTCCCCGGGAGGGAACTCCCCCACAGATACGGATGAGGATGATGAGGATTCAGTGCGGTCTTGGCGACCGTCCAGCTCCGCGACGGAGTTACCTAAGGATACTTCAGGCATGCTCGATCCGGATGACATAATTCATCCGCGGTCGGCCGCTTGGGCTCCTGGGGACAAAGTTGCGCAGTTTGTGGCGGGTCGCCTCCGCAAACCTTTAGAGAAGGAAGCGCGGAGTTGTCTGAGAGGGGAGTGTCCCCGTCCAACGTTGGAGGGGAAGGTCGCCATGACCCCGGTGTTGGACGGGAAGATGCCACGTTCATGGCCAAGTTTGTTAAAGACCCCCATAACGGGATTGACCGCTCCTGACGCTCATGCCAGGACAAGTTGTTAGACGCAATAGGCCGGATCACAAAGATCCTGGATATGGCGGAGGAGGCCAAAGTGTCGGGCACTCCCATATCCCCGGAAGTGTTGTCTAACTGGGCGCAGAGGGCGGTCATATTTTTAGGAAACGCAAACTGCGCCCTTTCGACGGTACGGCGGCGTTCCTTGCTAATCAAGTTGGATCCCAAATTGGGGGATTTGGCCTCTTCGGAGGCGGGCGCCGTGGCGCAAGGTGGTCTCTTTGGAGAACCCTTTATCAAGGAACTGGGGAAGTTTGTATCTACATTCACCTCTTTGGACAGGGCCCAGTCCACTATTAAGAGGGTTTTCCACCAGCGTTTTTTCCGAGGGGCTGGTCGTGGTAGGGGCCTCACGGCCGGCCGTGGCGGTCAGAATCAACCCAACAGGGGGCAGGGCTCCGGCAGAGGCCAATACAATACCTCTGCGAACTACAACAATTTCTACCCGACCAGAGGCCAACACTTCCGAGGACGAGGAGGATTCAGGAACGATGCAGGAGGCAACAATTCCCACGGTGAGTGTGATTCCTGCAGATCAAGTTTTAATTGGGGGAAGGCTGGCATGTTTTCCGGAGGCTTGGGCGGCTATTACGTCGGACGCGTGGGTTCTTCGAACTGTGCGTGGTTTCCGTATAGAGTTCTATGATCAGCCGCGCCAACTAAGACCACCTCGCCCCATACATTTTTCCCAGTCAGATGCGCAGTTGATCGACGAAGAGGTCTCAGCGCTATTGCGCAAAGGGGCTATTTGTCGAACAACGCAGCACCCTTGCGGATTCCTCAGCAACATTTTCCTAGTGGAGAAAGTGGACGGGGGCAAAAGACCAGTAATCAATCTCAAAGATTTCAACAGCTGGTTGGTATACAATCATTTCAAGATGGAGGGCATCCATCTACTGAGGGACGTATTACTTCCAAACGACTGGATGGTCCGCCTGGACCTCAAAGATGCGTATTTGGTGGTGCCCATCCATCCTCCTCACCGTCGTTTCCTCCAGTTTCTCTGGAAGGACCGGATCTTCGAGTTCACAGCCCTTCCATTCGGGCTTTCCTCGGCCCCTTGGTGCTTCACCAAGCTGTTACATCCAGCGGTGGAAGTCCTATGGAGCCATGGAATTCGGTTGATCGTGTATCTGGACGACATCCTACTGATGGCCCAGAGCCCAACCAAGTTGGTACTTCAACTCAATCAAACGATCTCCCTGTTACAGGGACTGGGGTTCATCATCAACAAGGACAAGTCTGTCTTCACTCACGCCCAGAACATAGTGTTCTTGGGGTTTGTCGTGGATTCTTTACAAACTTCGCTCAGTCTTCCATCCAGGAAGATGGCCAAGATCAAACACGAACTGCGACAGACGATCTCCAAGTCGCACACCTCCCTGCGGCAGATTGCCAGGTAGGTAGGACTTCTCTCATCCTCCATTCAGGCAATCTTTCCGGGACCCCTTCATTACTGGGCCCTTCAACGGCTCAAGGCGCATCATCTGCGAAAAGGACTGTCCTACGACCACCTGGTACCTTTTTCAGTAGAGGTGAAGGAAGAAATGGCTTGGTGGCTTACCCATATGGAGGCGTGGAACGGTCGAGCGATCTTCGGGTCTGTGCCGGACTTGGTGATAGAATTTGACGCCAGCAGGTCCGGCTGGGGCGCCCGCTGCGGGGATTTTTCCACAGGCGGCGCTTGGTCATCCGACGAACAAAGGCTTCACATCAACTGCCTGGAACTTCTGGTAGGATCCTTTGCTGTCGGTTGCTGGACCAGAGATTCCGCGAAGTCATGTGTTCTTCTGAGAATGGACAACGTCTCAGTGGTTCGGTACGTGAACCACTTGGGAGGTCCGCGATCACGGGCGCTAGCAGATCTGGCGAAGGATTTTTGGGACTATTGTCTGGCCCATCAGATCTCGGTAACGGCTGAGTACCTTCCGGGACAAGCCAACCAGGTAGCGGATTGGCACTCGCGATACCTGTGGGACTCCAGCCTTTGGAAGCTGGATGTTCGGGTGTTCCGATGGCTGACGACAATGTGGGGTCCTTTTTCAATAGACCTGTTCGCGTCCCGACTGGACTTCCAGCTACCGAAATTCTTCAGCTGGAGACCGGACCCTCTGGCGGTGGCCACGGATGCGTTCCTCCAGGATTGGAGTCAGGAACGGCCGTATGCCTTCCCGCCCTTTTCCATGGTAGTGCGGGCGGCGGCCCAACTTTGCCGACAGATGGCAGAAGTGGTGATGATGACGCCCGTGTGGAGATTGCAAGTATGGTTTCCAGTTCTTCTGGAACTTTCCTGGGATTCTCCAATCCTACTCCCCCGGCTCCCTCGTCTTCTCCTCAATCCGGACGGGAACCCTCATCACCTCCTCGTGCGGGGTTCTCTCCGCCTCATGGCATGGAGGCTTTCCGGAGACGCTGGTCGCTCCCAGGCCTTTCGGAGTCGGCTGAAAACTTTTTGTCCAAAGCCTGGGCAGGTAGTACCGCAAAGAGGTATAGATCAGCTTGGACCAGGTGGGTTCGTTGGTGTCTTCGACGGGACTTGGATCCCATGGTCGTAGGCGTCGTTCCCATCCTGAATTTCCTGGCAGAGTTGGCAGCGGACGGTTTAGCCTACCGGACCATTAAAGCGATACGTTCTGCGATCTCAGCAGCTCATGAGACGTTGGATGGAGCTCCGGTTGGGGAACACCCCCTTGTCTGTAGACTCCTTAGGGGAGTGCGGCTTTCTTTACCCCCGGAGCCGCGATATTCTGTCCTCTTGGACGTCAATGTGGTGCTGAATCTTTTTCTTTCATGGCAACATAACAAATACCTTTCTTTAAAAGAGTTATCGGCCAATTTGGCTATGCTCCTCTGTTTGGTGACGTGTCGCAGGGTCTCTGATGTGCGCGCTTTAGATGTTTCGGCGAGAGTGTTTTCCCCAGATGGGGTTACCTTTACCGTAGGCCATCGCACAAAGTCCGCAACAAGGTCTATTTCTTATCCGGCCTTTGCGGACGTCCCCAAGTTGTGTGTTGTGCAGTGTCTAAGGACGTACGAGGATGTCACTGTGGAACTTCGCCCTCCGGGTGAACGACAGCTCCTGATTGCGCTAAGGAAGCCACACAAGGCTGTATCTTCCCCCACTATAGCCCGTTGGGTGCGGTGGGTGTTACAAGAAGCTGGTATTGATACTAAAAACTTCGGAGCTCATTCAGCTAGAGGGGCCATGGCCTCAAAAGCTTTTTCCCTGGGGGCACGTTTGGAGGACCTAATGCGCGCTGCGGATTGGTCCTCAGATTCCACCTTCAAAAGGTTTTATTTCAAACCGGTGGTGGATATTGCGAGTTTGGTAGTGAATCAGCTTTGAACAAGCATAATCCGAAGCCTCCGGTCCTGACAACGAATCGAAATTTGCCTAGCTTAGTGACGGTAAGTTTCAATTCTATTAAGGACACGGAGGCGAGGATTATCCCACCCATACCTCCTGTGGAGATCCCCCCCGTATAGATGTAAGTAACAATTTTGCTTGAATTTCAGTCATTTGTTGTAGTACAAGTTATGCCTTGGTCTTCAGACTTCTGGCGGGTCTGGCAACGCTCAGGCTGTTGTGTTTTCTCCCGCCAGGTAATGATGGTGCAAAGCAGGACCGTTGAGACTGTGGCATGACTCGCGCGAAGAAAGAGGAGGGGGATCACAAGATGGACACCCTACCTTGGGAATATGGACACTATAGAAGGACTACCGCGTGATGGACTGATGGAATATGTAGTTCTAATATGATTTCGCTTATAATGTTTTTCCTAATAACCCGGTGTTGGGGATATAAAATGAAGTTTTTTCAAGTTTTGATGCTTTTCTGGCTGCTATGTGGTTTTTATAGAATAAACAGCGAAGAGAGAAAAGCATAATCCTCGCCTCCGTGTCCTTAATAGAATTGAAACTTACCGTCACTAAGCTAGCCAAATTTCGATTCACCAAGAGAAGGAGGCCCATCTCTTAGCGCCGAGACACCTCCATTGAAGGTAGCTGTGCGCTCTATAAATTTCTAAAATATAACATTAATTAAATAAAATAATCTCAGATGGACAGTTGGCTGCGGACCAAAAGTTGGGATTGTTTCCCAGGAGAATCACCTATGTCTTTTCAGAGTTTAATTTGAGATCGTGCTTGCTAATTCAAGTACTAACTTCTCTCATACAATTATTAATTTGGAGGCTGCTATAATTAGTGTCACTGGAAGCAGATAACACAATCTGCTTGCCGTCCTCGTATGACCTAAGGGAAAAATCAATGGATTGAATCAGATGGGCGAGTTCGGTTTCATAATGATTGAAAAGGGTAGGACTAAGACTAAGAACCCTGCGGCACTCCACAGGGCAATGATAAGGCTTTGGAACTAATGGTATTCAATTTGACTGTATTCTCCCTATTTTATAGGAAGGATTTAGGTAGTTCCAAGGTCATATTTTTATACCTATGGATTCCAGGTGCGAAATTAGAGTTGGGTGGTCTACAGTGTCGGAGACTGCCGGATGAGAACAGCTGTTCCTCCTTCATCTAAAATGAAGCATTTGTTTTGGTTTCAAATCTATAAAACTTTGCTCTATTTTCCTAAATTGGTGTGGGATATTTCTTGTGTTGTGTTTGTGTACTGCATACATACTTTACACATTGACTCTAAATTAAGCCAGACTACATTTGTGCCAAGCTACCAGAGGGTTAAGCACAGATTAATCTAATTACATTTTGTGGTTCACCCTAACAAAGGTTTTGACTGTTGCTTGAGCAGGGTTCACACGCCGCTCAGCCAACAACCCAATTCCTCACATGGAATTATTACTTATTTTATGTAGTAATTTACACTTGTATATTTGCCTCCGCCCGATTTTTCAGATGCAGAGATGTGTAAACCTACACTTTTCAGTATCTTAACACTCAGATTTAGTGAAGAACCAAAAGTAGTAAATTTATGTATGTAAAGTACTCACAAGTGTAACTTATCTTTGTAAATAGCATCGAATGTGTTCTCAGAAAATAGTGTAAAAATGGGTCAGTTATTCACTAAGTAAAACACGAGTGATGTGTAGCCAAGGACATTTCAATAATGAACCTCTCATTGTAAATCTCATGCCAGACCATCACTGTCCATTGTTGCACCAAGTGAAAGTTGGAGTTTGCAATCCAGACACTTCTCAAGTCAGGGTGGGGTCTCTCCTCTGGACTTTCCTATTTCATTCCAGTTTTTTAGGCTGGCATAGAGAAGAAGGTTTGAGTCCAAAAGTGGTTTGTAGATTGTTCTCAGTCAAGCTCTGCAAAGGTTGTCTGATTGCTAGTTGGTGCCCAACACAACACTACCAAGAGGAAGGAGTGAGTTCCAGTGGTATAATTACTGGTATGGCATAAGGGTATTTGTAATTCTTCTGCCACCTGACAGTTAAAGTTTTGAGACCAAGATCCTACTACCAAAGGACATCCAGACTATCTCATTCTCAGGTGGAACAAATGCAACCATTCTCACAGATGTCAAAACGGTGACTAGGCAGAAATCTTGTAATACATTTAAAGGGATTACATTTGTTATATTAGTCCTTCATGCATGTATGGCATTGGTGTATTACTAATATGGAGGTCTTATGGAGGTCTTACCTGAAGGTGATAAAATTAGTGCAAATTAAAGGGAAAAACACCATGCAGAAGAGAAGGCGAATGAAGGAGTTGTTCTCAGACAGCTTCCCGCACCACATCTTGGGCATAATCTTCTGTAATAAGAGAGACAGCCAAACAATAACAGCTGTGGTCAAGCTATTACTGAAAATAGATGGATAATACATGAAAACGCATGTCCACATAAAGTTTTGAGTGGATAAAGCCTACAGCATAATGTGGAGGCTGCCAAATGTTTCCCATAGTTCATCTAATCGGCAATATAAAGTTACAAAAATGGTTGTGTGGCTAACAGGATTGAAGAACGATTGAGAATGTTTCAGAAGGTCCCAGTGATGGCTAGCCAACCATGGCATGCTATAGAATATTCGGGAAGTATGAATTGGACAAAAGAGGATGCATGCCCACCCAGTGTCAAGAACTCTATACACTCCCTTTCAAAGAACAGTCAAAATGTAGAAAAAATGATAGCCCCACCATATAAATCTGGAGGGGAGGCAAGAATATACCACTACTCTAGGTGCCTCTGTACCAAGTAGAAGGAATTGAGTTCAGTCACAATAAAAATTATTGGTTTACCTTTACTTGCTTGCTACTAATTGTTTTGTATGTTTTAATGGATCTTACTTAGCAGTAAAAATGTATTCTACTCTATGGCTATGCAGGATTTGTTTTATTTTTATTTAATGCATGCAATATTCTGAGATTAAATATAACTTGATTGGGAGGCACTAGAGAGCGTGGCCGCAAGATGGCAGTCACTCCGTGAGGCTCTGCGGGCCTGACCAATTTTCCGACTGTCATCCGTTAATCCAGGTGTTATAAGCAGCCGCCATTTGGGAGACATTCCTCCCCTACCACTTGGTAATATGGGGGGCCCGCTAGTGTGGCTGATTGGGGTACGCGGAGGAGAGACAACATTGAACAGAGGACTGCAGCCGTACCTTTGGTCCCTCCCAGGCCATGGCGTGACGTGTGGGGCAGCAGACTGTGCTGCCTGATAAGAGGATCAGGTGAGACTGAGGCTGTGGATGCCCGGTGGAGGCGCCGTGGGTAGGCAGCGGCTCCATCTGCTGTGCTGCCCCGCTTGCAGCTGAGGAGCTGGAGCTGAACATGACTCTCGCCCACTGGGAGGCCTAAGAAGCAGCCGGGAGTGGTCCCTGGGCGGGACCTTGAAGCGAGGCCATGCTGCATGCACGGCCATCTCTGGAATGGCGCTCCCACGGGGGCTCGAGGAAGCACCATATTATCAGTGCATGTGATGCTTGGGGCCACCCTGGAAGGTCATTGTGGGGATGTCTGAGTGACTTTCTTCATGCCGCTTCTCCTGGGGCTTTCCAATCACAAGCAGGGCACGTTTCGGGGGTACACACGGGTGACCGTTGTCAGCCTCCTATTTTCACAGGGCGGACACCTTCCACCCTGCCAAGAAGGTGGGCCCCACTGAAAAATATGCTGAATTCGTCCTGGTGTAATGTGCAATCTCTGGGACACATTGAGCAGAGCCTGCACATTGTTGTCTGCTTTCGATCCGCAACAACGTGCAGGCGGAATGAGGCTTTCTTATTGCAGACTCCTACTGGACCCATAACAAGGGCCTAATCTGAGGGCTCATCAGGCCTCCTCCTGTTCGAGTCTCCTGGCTGGCAGCAGTCAGGAGCCTCAAACCTAGATGCAAATGCGGCAGAGGAGAAACAAAGGCTCACAACTTGGTAGCACTTCACACATTCTTAAGAGAGGCAGTTATTCACTTTGTTCAGGCTCTGTTTAGGAGATATGCATGCACTGGAAAAATGTTAGATGTGTTGGTCTTTCCCAGTACTTACACAGAAAAATTGCATTTATATGGAGCCTACTTACTCTGAGGAAGCATTGTAATAATATACATTTTACTATTTTTTCTTGTAAAGCACTAGGGGTAGAAGGAGCTTACGCTGAAAAAAGGCAACATTGTTTTATGTGTAGATTACAAAAGTGAGTCTTCTCCCATAATCAGGAGGGTTTCCATATTTACTAGAAATGTGCTCCAATGTACTCATGATAGACCTGGTGAACATGTATGCGAGGGCTTAAGATCTCTTGTCACTTCTTAGTATTTCACTTCCTGTGATGTCACTTGCCATGATGTCACTTGAATACTGATTAACTAGGTTAGTTCCCCCATTTATATTTTTTAGGACTTGTGCCCTGATCACAAGTAAGTGAGCTGCTTATGAAAGTCCTGCCTTGCCCCATTGGCGGTGGTGAGCCCCACATTGTGGTGGCAAGAGGGGTAATTGCAAGCTGAATTGTGCACCGGATATTCAACCATTGTCTGAGGAAGACCTACCTGCCTGTGTGTTGTAGCCTGTGTGGGCCGTGGGTCACTTGTTTGCGACGAGTGTTGGTTTCCTAACATCTGGTTAATCTGCCATTTGTTCGGCTTGTGTGCATTTTTACAGTGCTCCTCTGTTTTCAGCGACGATTGGGACGGCAGACACATGACAATCCAAATTGCCCATTGAGCAGCACGACCCCCTGCGTGGCTCTAGATCTTTGCTGAGGGAAATTTCTGCTGATCTTGCCGGTGGCAAGGTTCCATCTCAGGAGCCAGATATCAGGGCAATGTTCAAGGATCTCAGGCATTCCCTTCAGGCGATTGATTGCAAACTAGACCTGCTTTCAGATAGATTTGATCACCTTAAAGAAAAGGTCTCAAGCCATGACGAATGAATTGACCAGCTTGAGTGACGGACCTAAGCGGAGGAAGACAATGGCAATACAACAAAAGAGAAACTGCTCCACATGGAGAAAGTGCTAGAGCTAATTTGTAAACAAACAAGGATTTAGAAGCTAGATCTAAAAGGAACAATATCAAAATTATGAGAGTGCTAGAGTCCACCGCCATGAACCGGATTGAGGACTATGTGGAAGAAATGCTTAAAACACTCTAGTATGCCTGGTGGGGAGAGGATGTACAGGTCACTAGGCCCAAGCCCGCCACCTGGAATGGTGGGCCCACCCATCATTGTGCAGCTCCTGAATTATAGAGACAGGGATTTTGTGCTTAGGATGGGTCAGGAGCAGAAGGCAGTATCCTCTCAATCCTATCAAGGAAACACAGTTACCTTTTACCCTGATTTTACATATGCCGTCCATATTGCACTATGTGACTTTCTCCCAGTGAAACATGATCTTCAGAAAATAGAAGCAAAATATTCTCTGTTTTCCCAGCCAAACTGAGTATTTCCCATTCTGGCAAGACTACCTACTTCACTGACCCAAAGGACAAGTTACTTACCTTCAGTAATGATATATCCATAAGAGACATATATTAGTTATAGATTCCTTACCTTAGAATTACCCCTTAGCAGTACCACTGCGAGTTGGTAGGTGGCATCTGTCGACTTCGCACCTGTTGTCGGCGTCATGGTTGCCGGGATGATGTTGTGGTATCTACTTTGACACCGCCCCTGTGCAGAGTCATGCAAGACACTGACAACTGGTGAACAAACCTAGGGGCCCTGAAGGGGAGTCCCTTTCCCTAGAAGTCAGTTCACAGAATGGGGAGGATGAGTGGTGCAGTAAGGAATCTATGAATAATATATGTCTCTTACAGATATATCGTTACCGAAGGTAAGTAAATTGTACCTCTGAAAGAGACAATTAGTTATAGATTCCTTACCTTAGAATAGATACCACAGCAATACCAACAACAGAGGTCGATCTGCAAAGCAAGGTCCCATCCAAAAAGTCTTGGTGGACCGAATGTCCAAATAAGCCATCCCTCCTGACTTGACTATCCAGGCAGTAATGCTTGGTGAACGTGTGCAGTGATGCCCACGTGCTTGCCTGGCAGATGTCACTGAGGGAGACTCCACGTTTCAAAGCTGTAGTCGACCTGGTGGAGTGGGCGCGCAGGCCTAAAGGAGGTTCCTTTTCTGCCATGGAATAGCAAACTTTGATGCAAAGAATGACCCAGCGGGAGAGGGTTCATTTTTGCACGGCCCGACCTTTATTCGCACCCGCAAAGCCCATGAAGTGTTGATCATAAATCCTGAAATGGCGTGTGTGAACAATCATGCATGTTTTGGATTCAGGCGGTGGAGTCTCTCCTCCTCTTTGGGCATATGCGGGGTTGGAAAGAAGGTGGCAAAGTGACGGTCTGACCTATGTGGAAAGAGGTAACCGCTTTGGGAAGAAATGAAGGAACAGGAGGAAAGAGGTGAGTGATGCCCTTAAGAAAATGATTTAGAATATGGGACTTGAAAAGGGAATGCTGATCAAGCAGCTAAAGAGAAGGGGAGATGGCCAAAAGATAGCCTTTCAGAGTACGTAGAGCCCTGCTGGGCCAAAGAAAGAAGGAAGAGGAGAACCTCAGAAAGGGGGTGAGAAAGGGAATCTACAGCCTTTGCTGCACACCATGCCAGAAATTTGTTCCACCTACAGGCGTATACCATTTTAGTGGAGGGACTTTTGGCTTCCCGGATTAAATTAAATACTTCGGGAGGAAGGTTGAAAGCCGTCAACTGCCGCCGCTCAATCTCCATGCAAGGAGGTGGAGGATGGACAGGTTCGGGTGGAGGACCCTCCCCTGCTGCAGCGACAGAAGATCGTCCTGAAGAAATGAATACACACTTGTATAGCGCATGGCTACCCAAGGGCATCCCAGCGCTTACTGTGACACCACTCATCTATCACTGATCAAGCAAAAAGAAGAGTCTTCTGCTGCTTCCTGAATCTAAGATGGTCAGACTCAAGGCGAATAAAATCTGGAAGCTGGTTTCAGAATTTGGCCGCGTTATATGAGAACCGTCGTCCTCCAATCGTGACTGTTTAACGCCAGGAACTGCCAACAGATGTTTATGGATCTAAGGGTCCTCCTCTTGGTTTCATAAAGTTGCACCATGGACTGGAGCAAGGCAGGGCCTTTGCCGGAGATACACTTGTGATCAATGCACATTGCCTTGAACCTGACTCTTTCAGAAACAGGAAGACAATGCAGTCGACCGAGAGCGAGCTTTGCCGAGTTACGTTTAGGGATATCCATCAAGAGACGAGCCGCACAACTCTGGACGATCTGAAGTTTCTTGATAGTTCCCTGTGGCGGACCCAAATATACTGCATTTGCGTAGTCAAGAGACACTACTAATTGGGTGTCATCAGCATAAGTGACAGTATGGATCCCCCAGGGAGGTACCACCTCTGCTAATGGCCTCATATAGATGTTAAACAAGGTGGGACTCAACGAAGATCCCTGGGGGACTCCATACTGCAAAGGCCTCTGATTAGAGAGTGCACCTTCTTCAAAGACAGCGAAAGATCTGTCCGAGAGAAAGGACTCCAGCCATTCTAGGGCAATGCCTCCAACACCCACCTCCCTGAGTCTTTGGATCATAATGCGATGATTTACAGTATTAAAGGCTGCACTGAGATCTAATAGGATAATTGCAGCGCAGCCTCCGTTGTCCAAGATTTTCCTTGACTCTTCGACCACGGCAAGAAGGGCGGTCTCCAAACCCTGATGACGCCTTAAGCTGGTCTGAGTAGGATGGAGGTAGGTATTATCCTCAAGATGAGCTGACAATAAGGAATTGACATGTTTTTCTGCCAATTTGCTAATTCCTGGCAGCAAAGAGATGGGGTGATAACTTGACCAGTCCTCAGGGTCTAAATTACTTCTTTTTAGAAGGGCTTTGACTCTAGCTTGTTTCCAGAGACAAGTAATCTGCCCCGTTAATAGAGATGAATTTATTACGTCCTGCATTACAGGACAGACTACCTCTTACACCAGGTTAAGAATGGCCGGGGAGGGTATACTCAGACGTGAGTCCCTTGCTCATTGCACCATCAGGATTCAAGCAAGCCGGGCCGAAGAAGGCTGTGATGCCAGAAACCGGTCCCCGGAAGCTTGTTTCCTTCCCAGTATAAGAATTGGCTTGGTAGTTTGGTTTGCCCTGTTCCCATCATGCACTGGGACAGGAACAGACTAATTTGCATATAGCCAGGTTCTGAGCTGGGATGGTGCAGTGAGCTAAAAAAACGGCGATGGATTAAGACCATGATCTCTTGACTTGGTAAGAGTATTCTGCATCATTCAGAAACTTTGTCCATCACCACCCCCCTTTCCAAAATCGGTCTTATCCACACTATGTGTGGGAGGGTATACTCAGACATGAGTCCCTTGCTCATTGCACCATCAGGATTCAAGCAAGCCAGGCCGAAGAAGGCTGTGATGCCAGAAACCGATCCCCGGAAGCTTGTTTCCTTCCCAGTATAAGAACTGGCTTGGTAGTTTGGTTTGCCCTGTTCCCATCATGCACTGGGACATGAACAGACTAATTTGCATATAGCCAGGTTCTGAGCTGGGATGGTGCAGTGAGCTAAAAAACGGTGATGGATTAAAACCATGATCGCTTGACTTGGTAAGAGTATTCTGCATCATTCAGAAACTCTGTCAATCACCACCCCCCTTTCCAAAATCGGTCTTATCCACACTATGTGTGGGAGGGTATACTCAGACGTGAGTCCCTTGCTCATTGCACCATCAGGATTCAAGCAAGCCGGGCCGAAGAAGGCTGTGATGCCAGAAACCGGTCCCCGAAAGCTTGTTTCCTTCCCAGTATAAGAATTGGCTTGGTAGTTTGGTTTGCCCTGTTCCTATCATGCACTGGGACAGGAACAGACTAATTTGCATATAGCCAGGTTCTGAGCTGGGATGGTGCAGTGAGCTAAAAAACGGTGATGGATTAAAACCATGATCTCTTGACTTGGTAAGAGTATTCTGCATCATTCAGAAACTCTGTCCATCACCACCCCCCTTTCCAAAATCGGTCTTATCCACACTATGTGTGGGAGGGTATACTCAGACGTGAGTCCCTTGCTCATTGCACCATCAGGATTGAAGCAAGCCGGGCCGAAGAAGGCTGTGATGCCAGAAACCGGTCCCCAGAAGCTTGTTTCCTTCCCAGTATAAGAATTGGCTTGGTAGTTTGGTTTGCCCTGTTCCCATCATGCACTGTTTCCTTCCCAGTATACACATAGTGTGGATAAGACCGATTTTGGAAAGGGGGGTGGTGATGGACAGAGTTTCTGAATGATGCAGAATACTCTTACCAAGTCAAGAGATCATGGTTTTAATCCATCACCGTTGTTTAGGAGCCAGATATCAGGGCAATGTTAAAGGATCTCAGGCATTCCCTTCAGGCGATTGATTGCAAACTAGACCTGCTTTCAGATAGATTAGATCACCTTAAAGAAAAGGTCTCAAGCCATGAAGAATGAATTGACCAGCTTGAGTGACGGACCTAAGCAGAGGAAGACAATGGCAATACAACAAAATAGAAACTGCTCCACATGGAGAAAGTGCTAGAGCTAATTTGTAAACAAACAAGGATTTAGAAGCTAGATCTAAAAGGAACAATATCAAAATTATGAGAGTGCTAGAGTCCACCGCCATGAACCGGATTGAGGACTATGTGGAAGAAATGCTTAACACTCTAGTATGCCTGGTGGGGAGAGAATGTACAGGTCACTAGGCCCAAGCTCGCCACCTGGAATGGTGGGCCCACCCATCATTGTGCAGCTCCTGAATTATAGAGACAGGGATTTTGTGCTTAGGATGGGTCAGGAGCAGAAGGCAGTATCCTCTCAATCCTATCAAGGAAACACAGTTACCTTTTACCCTGATTTTACATATGCCGTCCATATTGCACTATGTGACTTTCTCCCAGTGAAACATGATCTTCAGAAAATAGAAGCAAAATATTCTCTGTTTTCCCAGCCAAACTGAGTATTTCCCATTCTGGCAAGACTACCTACTTCACTGACCCAAAGGACAAGTTACTTACCTTCAGTAATGATATATCCATAAGAGACATATATTAGTTATAGATTCCTTACCTTAGAATTACCCCTTAGCAGTACCACTGCGAGTTGGTAGGTGGCATCTGTCGACTTCGCACCTGTTGTCGGCGTCATGGTTGCCGGGATGATGTTGTGGTATCTACTTTGACACCGCCCCTGTGCAGAGTCATGCAAGACACTGACAACTGGTGAACAAACCTAGGGGCCCTGAAGGGGAGTCCCTTTCCCTAGAAGTCAGTTCACAGAATGGGGAGGATGAGTGGTGCAGTAAGGAATCTATGAATAATATATGTCTCTTACAGATATATCGTTACCGAAGGTAAGTAAATTGTACCTCTGAAAGAGACAATTAGTTATAGATTCCTTACCTTAGAATAGATACCACAGCAATACCAACAACAGAGGTCGATCTGCAAAGCAAGGTCCCATCCAAAAAGTCTTGGTGGACCGAATGTCCAAATAAGCCATCCCTCCAGACTTGACTATCCAGGCAGTAATGCTTGGTGAACGTGTGCAGTGATGCCCACGTGCTTGCCTGGCAGATGTCACTGAGGGAGACTCCACGTTTCAAAGCTGTAGTCGACCTGGTGGAGTGGGCGCGCAGGCCTAAAGGAGGTTCCTTTTCTGCCATGGAATAGCAAACTTTGATGCAAAGAATGACCCAGCGGGAGAGGGTTCATTTTTGCACGGCCCGACCTTTATTCGCACCCGCAAAGCCCATGAAGTGTTGATCATAAATCCTGAAATGGCGTGTGTGAACAATCATGCATGTTTTGGATTCAGGCAGTGGAGTCTCTCCTCCTCTTTGGGCATATGCGGGGTTGGAAAGAAGGTGGCAAAGTGACGGTCTGACCTATGTGGAAAGAGGTAACCGCTTTGGGAAGAAATGAAGGAACAGGAGGAAAGAGGTGAGTGATGCCCTTAAGAAAATGATTTAGAATATGGGACTTGAAAAGGGAATGCTGATCAAGCAGCTAAAGAGAAGGGGAGATGGCCAAAAGATAGCCTTTCAGAGTACGTAGAGCCCTGCTGGGCCAAAGAAAGAAGGAAGAGGAGAACCTCAGAAAGGGGGTGAGAAAGGGAATCTACAGCCTTTGCTGCACACCATGCCAGAAATTTGTTCCACTTACAGGCGTATACCATTTTAGTGGAGGGACTTTTGGCTTCCCGGATTAAATTAAATACTTCGGGAGGAAGGTTGAAAGCCGTCAACTGCCGCCGCTCAATCTCCATGCAAGGAGGTGGAGGATGGACAGGTTCGGGTGGAGGACCCTCCCCTGCTGCAGCGACAGAAGATCGTCCTGAAGAAATGAATACACACTTGTATAGCGCATGGCTAGGCTACCCAAGGGCATCCCAGCGCTTACTGTGACACCACTCATCTATCACTGATCAAGCAAAAAGAAGAGTCTTCTGCTGCTTCCTGAATCTAAGATGGTCAGACTCAAGGCGAATAAAATCTGGAAGCTGGTTTCAGAATTTGGCCGCGTTATATGAGAACCGTCGTCCTCCAATCGTGACTGTTTAACGCCAGGAACTGCCAACAGATGTTTATGGATCTAAGGGTCCTCCTCTTGGTTTCATAAAGTTGCACCATGGACTGGAGCAAGGCAGGGCCTTTGCCGGAGATACACTTGTGATCAATGCACATTGCCTTGAACCTGACTCTTTCAGAAACAGGAAGACAATGCAGTCGACCGAGAGCGAGCTTTGCCGAGTTACGTTTAGGGATATCCATCAAGAGACGAGCCGCACAACTCTGGACGATCTGAAGTTTCTTGATAGTTCCCTGTGGCGCACCCAAATATACTGCATTTGCGTAGTCAAGAGACACTACTAATTGGGTGTCATCAGCATAAGTGACAGTATGGATCCCCCAGGGAGGTACCACCTCTGCTAATGGCCTCATATAGATGTTAAACAAGGTGGGACTCAACGAAGATCCCTGGGGGACTCCATACTGCAAAGGCCTCTGATTAGAGAGTGCACCTTCTTCAAAGACAGCGAAAGATCTGTCCGAGAGAAAGGACTCCAGCCATTCTAGGGCAATGCCTCCAACACCCACCTCCCTGAGTCTTTGGATCATAATGCGATGATTTACAGTATTAAAGGCTGCACTGAGATCTAATAGGATAATTGCAGCGCAGCCTCCGTTGTCCAAGATTTTCCTTGACTCTTCGACCACGGCAAGAAGGGCGATCTCCAAACCCTGATGACGCCTTAAGCTGGTCTGAGTAGGATGGAGGTAGGTATTATCCTCAAGATGAGCTGACAATAAGGAATTGACATGTTTTTCTGCCAATTTGCTAATTCCTGGCAGCAAAGAGATGGGGTGATAACTTGACCAGTCCTCAGGGTCTAAATTACTTCTTTTTAGAAGGGCTTTGACTCTAGCTTGTTTCCAGAGACAAGTAATCTGCCCCGTTAATAGAGATGCATTTATTACGTCCTGCATTACAGGACAGACTACCTCTTACACCAGGTTAAGAATGGCCGGGGAGGGTATACTCAGACGTGAGTCCCTTGCTCATTGCACCATCAGGATTCAAGCAAGCCGGGCCGAAGAAGGCTGTGATGCCAGAAACCGGTCCCCGGAAGCTTGTTTCCTTCCCAGTATAAGAATTGGCTTGGTAGTTTGGTTTGCCCTGTTCCCATCATGCACTGGGACAGGAACAGACTAATTTGCATATAGCCAGGTTCTGAGCTGGGATGGTGCAGTGAGCTAAAAAACGGCGATGGATTAAGACCATGATCTCTTGACTTGGTAAGAGTATTCTGCATCATTCAGAAACTTTGTCCATCACCACCCCCCTTTCCAAAATCGGTCTTATCCACACTATGTGTGGGAGGGTATACTCAGACATGAGTCCCTTGCTCATTGCACCATCAGGATTCAAGCAAGCCAGGCCGAAGAAGGCTGTGATGCCAGAAACCGATCCCCGGAAGCTTGTTTCCTTCCCAGTATAAGAACTGGCTTGGTAGTTTGGTTTGCCCTGTTCCCATCATGCACTGGGACATGAACAGACTAATTTGCATATAGCCAGGTTCTGAGCTGGGATGGTGCAGTGAGCTAAAAAACGGTGATGGATTAAAACCATGATCGCTTGACTTGGTAAGAGTATTCTGCATCATTCAGAAACTCTGTCAATCACCACCCCCCTTTCCAAAATCGGTCTTATCCACACTATGTGTGGGAGGGTATACTCAGACGTGAGTCCCTTGCTCATTGCACCATCAGGATTCAAGCAAGCCGGGCCGAAGAAGGCTGTGATGCCAGAAACCGGTCCCCGAAAGCTTGTTTCCTTCCCAGTATAAGAATTGGCTTGGTAGTTTGGTTTGCCCTGTTCCTATCATGCACTGGGACAGGAACAGACTAATTTGCATATAGCCAGGTTCTGAGCTGGGATGGTGCAGTGAGCTAAAAAACGGTGATGGATTAAAACCATGATCTCTTGACTTGGTAAGAGTATTCTGCATCATTCAGAAACTCTGTCCATCACCACCCCCCTTTCCAAAATCGGTCTTATCCACACTATGTGTGGGAGGGTATACTCAGACGTGAGTCCCTTGCTCATTGCACCATCAGGATTGAAGCAAGCCGGGCCGAAGAAGGCTGTGATGCCAGAAACCGGTCCCCAGAAGCTTGTTTCCTTCCCAGTATAAGAATTGGCTTGGTAGTTTGGTTTGCCCTGTTCCCATCATGCACTGTTTCCTTCCCAGTATACACATAGTGTGGATAAGACCGATTTTGGAAAGGGGGGTGGTGATGGACAGAGTTTCTGAATGATGCAGAATACTCTTACCAAGTCAAGAGATCATGGTTTTAATCCATCACCGTTGTTTAGGAGCCAGATATCAGGGCAATGTTAAAGGATCTCAGGCATTCCCTTCAGGCGATTGATTGCAAACTAGACCTGCTTTCAGATAGATTTGATCACCTTAAAGAAAAGGGCTCAAGCCATGAAGAATGAATTGACCAGCTTGAGTGACGGACCTAAGCAGAGGAAGACAATGGCAATACAACAAAATAGAAACTGCTCCACATGGAGAAAGTGCTAGAGCTAATTTGTAAACAAACAAGGATTTGGAAGCTAGATCTAAAAGGAACAATATCAAAATTATGAGAGTGCTAGAGTCCACCGCCATGAACCGGATTGAGGACTATGTGGAAGAAATGCTTAACACTCTAGTATGCCTGGTGGGGAGAGAATGTACAGGTCACTAGGCCCAAGCTCGCAACCTGGAATGGTGGGCCCACCCATCATTGTGCAGCTCCTGAATTATAGAGACAGGGATTTTGTGCATAGGATGGGTCAGGAGCAGAAGGCAGTATCCTATCAATCCTATCAAGGAAACACAGTTACCTTTTACCCTGATTTTACATATGCCGTCCATATTGCACTATGTGACTTTCTCCCAGTGAAGCATGATCTTCAGAAAATAGAAGCAAAATATTCTCTGTTATTCCGAGCCAAACTGAGTATTTCCCATTCTGGCAAGACTACCTACTTCACTGACCCAAAGGACAAGTTACTTACCTTCGGTAATGATATATCCATAAGAGACATATATTAGTTATAGATTCCTTACCTTAGAATTACCCCTTAGCAGTACCACTGCGAGTTGGTAGGTGGCATCTGTCGACTTCGCACCTGTTGTCGGCGTCATGGTTGCCGGGATGATGTTGTGGTATCTACTTTGACACCGCCCCTGTGCGCTGATGTCAGTTCTTTGTACACGACTTTCCACGCCAGAAGTGCAGAGTTATGCAAGACACTGACAACTGGTGAACAAACCTAGGGGCCCTGAAGGGGAGTCCCTTTCCCTAGAAGTCAGTTCACAGAATGGGGAGGATGAGTGGTGCAGTAAGGAATCTATGAATAATATATGTCTCTTACAGATATATCGTTACCGAAGGTAAGTAAATTGTACCTCTGAAAGAGACAATTAGTTATGTGGAAAATGACAATGTATATGTACATAAGCGGCGTTCATTTGTGTTCACCATACCCCTCGCTGTAAGCAGAACGAATAACGCAATGCATTGACCGCATCATCCCGCCAGCATAGGCCCATGCACGCTCGTACACGACAGCCATTTTAGGCACCAAGGCCTCTCTGCCCGTTTGTTAAGCCCCCCCCCCCGTTGAACACCCCCGCTCTCTCATGCATAGGCCATAAAACCCTCTCCCTCTGCGCGACCCTGCTCTAAAAGTGACACCCCTGTGTGACCGACACCCCCTGCATTCCTCCCAGGAACACCCTTCCCCTCTTCTGATGACACCCCCCCCCCGGCTGCACCTGGCCTCTCGACCCGGTCCCAAGTCATAAAACAAAGCCTCCTGGATGTACACACCCCCCCCCCCGCATAGCAAAACGTGATACACCAACCGAAGGGCCCGATCTTATCGCCTGCCCAACCTTAGATCTGACCACACCCTCTTGCCCTCGTGTCCTGTTGGAATGTCCGGCTGCAAGATTACAACCACTTGTTACATTTGGGAGGGGAAACGACATCCGAGCGACAGGTATGGGAATAAGCCTGAAGCTGGGATTCCAAACGTGCCTTTTTCGTACTTCAAAGTGTCTTTATTACAATAAAGAATGTTTGTGCATCATAAACCTGTGTATAAAAGACGGAGCCGCAGAGAAATTTTTAGAGCACCTCTTGAAGACATTGTGCGCGTGTCCGAAATGACAGGCTCTCCTCATGAGAAATAAAAATATGTTCCTGCACTCCCGCTTCCAGCGCCCGTCTCTTTATTTGGTAACTGACCAATATGGGAACTAAGAGGCGTCTTGTGCCGGCAGCCTGGGCATCGGTTGTAATTGGGCTGTTTTTCCTCAGTTATAGATTCCTTACCTTAGAATAGATACCACAGCAATACCAACCCCAGAGGTCGGTCTGCAAAGCAAGGTCCCATCCAAAAAGTCTTGGTGGACCGAATGTCCGAATAAGCCATCCCTCCTGACTTGACTATCCAGGCAGTAATGCTTGGTGAACGTGTGCAGTGATGCCCACGTGCTTGCCTGGCAGATGTCACTGAGGGAGACTCCACGTTCCAAAGCTGTAGTCGACCTGGTGGAGTGGGCGCGCAGGCCTAAAGGAGGTTCCTTTTCTGCCATGGAATAGCAAACTTTGATGCAAAGAAAGACCCAGCGGGACATGGTTCATTTTTGCACGGCCCGACCTTTCTTCGCACCCGCAAAGCCCATGATGTGTTGATCATCAATCCTGAATTGGCGTGTGTGAACAATTATGCATGTTTTGGATTCAGGCGGTGGAGTCTCTCCTCCTCTTTGGGCATATGCGGGGTTGGAAAGAAGGTGGCAAAGTGATGGTCTGACCTATGTGGAAAGAGGTAACCGCTTTGGGAAGAAATGAAGGAACAGGAGGAAAGAGGTGAGTGATGCCCTTAAGAAAATGATTTAGAATATGGGACTTGAAAAGGGAATGCTGATCAAGCAGCTAAAGAGATGGGGAGATGGCCAAAAGATAGCCTTTCAGAGTACGTAGAGACCTGCTGGGCCAAAGAAAGAAGGAAGAGGAGAACCTCAGAAAGGGGGTGAGAAAGGGAATCTACAGCCTTTGCTGCACACCATGCCAGAAATTTGTTCCACCTACAGGCGTATACCATTTTAGTGGAGGGACTTTTGGCTTCCCAGATTAAATTAAATACTTCGGGAGGAAGGTTGAAAGCCGTCAACTGCCGCCGCTCAATCTCCATGCAAGGAGGTGGAGGCTGGACAGGTTCGGGTGGAGGACCCTCCCCTGCTGCAGCGACAGAAGATCGTCCTGAAGAATGAATGAATACACACTTGTATAGCGCATGGCTACCCAAGGGCATCCCAGCGCTTACTGTGACACCACTCATCTATCACTGATCAAGCAAAAAGAAGAGTCTTCTGCTGCTTCCTGAATCTAAGATGGTCAGACTCAAGGCGAATAAAATCTGGAAGCTGGTTTCAGAATTTGGAAGCGTTATATGAGAACCGTCGTCCTCCAATCGTGACTGTTTAACCCTAGGAACTGCCAACAGATGTTTATGGATCTAAGGGTCCTCTTGGTTTCATAAAGTTGCACCATGGACTGGAGCAAGACAGGGCCTTTGCCGGAGATACACTTGTGATCAATGCACATTGCCTTGAACCTGACTCTTTCAGAAACAGGAAGACAATGCAGTCGACCGAGAGCGAGCTTTGCCGAGTTACGTTTCGGGATATCCATCAAGAGACGAGCCGCACAATTCTGGGCGATCTGAAGTTTCTTGATAGTTCCCTGTGGCGCACCCAAATATACTGCATTTGCGTAGTCAAGAGACACTACTAATTGGGTGTCATCAGCATAAGTGACAGTATGGATCCCCCAGGGAGGTACCACCTCTGCTAATGGCCTCATATAGATGTTAAACAAGGTGGGACTCAACGAAGATCCCTGGGGGACTCCATACTGCAAAGGCCTCTGATTAGAGAGTGCACCTTCTTCAAAGACAGCAAAAGATCTGTCCGAAAGAAAGGACTCCAGCCATTCTAGGGCAATGCCTCCAACACCCACCTCCCTGAGTCTTTGGATTATAATGCGATGATTTACAGTATTGAAGGCTGCACTGAGATCTAATAGGATAATTGCAGCGCAGCCTCCGTTGCCCAAGATTTTCCTTGACTCTTCGACCACGGCAAGAAGGGCGGTCTCCAAACCCTGCTGACGCCTTAAGCTGGTCTGAGTAGGATGGAGGTAGGTATTATCCTCAAGATGAGCTGACAATAAGGAATTGACATGTTTTTCTGCCAATTTGCTAATTCCTGGCAGCAAAGAGATGGGGTGAGAACTTGACCAGTCCTCAGGGTCTAAATTACTTCTTTTTAGAAGGGCTTTGACTCTAGCTTGTTTCCAGAGACAAGTAATCTGCCCTGTTAATAGAGATGCATTTATTACGTCCTGCATTACAGGACAGACTATCTCTTACACCAGGTTAAGAATGGCCGGGGAGGGTATACTCAGACGTGAGTCCCTTGCTCATTGCACCATCAGGATTCAAGCAAGCCGGGCAGAAGAAGGCTGTGATGCCAGAAACCGGTCCCCGGAAGCTTGTTTCCTTCCCAGTATAAGAATTGGCTTGGTAGTTTGGTTTGCCCTGTTCCCATCATGCGCTGGGACAGGAACAGACTAATTTGCATATAGCCAGGTTCTGAGCTGGGATGGTGCAGTGAACTAAAAAACGGTGATGGATTAAAACCATGATCTCTTGACTTGGTAAGAGTATTCTGCATCATTCAGAAACTCTGTCCATCACCACCCCCCTTTCCAAAATCGGTCTTATCCACACTATGTGTGTGAGGGTATACTCAGACGTGAGTCCCTTGCTCATTGCACCATCAGGATTCAAGCAAGCCAGGCCGAAGAAGGCTGTGATGCCAGAAACCGGTCCCCGGAAGCTTGATTCCTTCCCAGTATAAGAATTGGCTTGGTAGTTTGGTTTGCCCTGTTCCCATCATGCACTGGGACATGAACAGACTAATTTGCATATAGCCAGGTTCTGAGCTGGGATGGTGCAGTGAGCTAAAAAACGGTGATGGATTAAAACCCTGATCTCTTGACTTGGTAAGAGTATTCTGCATCATTCAGAAACTCTGTCCATCACCACCCCCTTTCCAATATCGGTCTTATCCACACTATGTGTTGGAGGGTATACTCAGACGTGAGTCCCTTGCTCATTGCACCATCAGGATTCAAGCAAGCCGGGCCGAAGAAAGCTGTGATGCCAGAAACCGGTCCCCAGAAGCTTGTTTCCTTCCCAGTATAAGAATTGGCTTGGTAGTTTGGTTTGCCCTGTTCCCATCATGCACTGTTTCCTTCCCAGTATACACATAGTGTGGATAAGACCGATTTTGGAAAGGGGGGTGGTGATGGACAGAGTTTCTGAATGATGCAGAATACTCTTACCAAGTCAAGAGATCATGGTTTTAATCCATCACCGTTGTTTAGGAGCCAGATATCAGGGCAATGTTAAAGGATCTCAGGCATTCCCTTCAGGCGATTGATTGCAAACTAGACCTGCTTTCAGATAGATTTGATCACCTTAAAGAAAAGGTCTCAAGCCATGACGAATGAATTGACAAGCTTGAGTGACGGACCTAAGCGGAGGAAGACAATGGCAATACAACAAAAGAGAAACTGCTCCACATGGAGAAAGTGCTAGAGCTAATTTGTAAACAAACAAGGATTTAGAAGCTAGATCTAAAAGGAACAATATCAAAATTATGAGAGTGCTAGAGTCCACCGCCATGCACCGGATTGAGGACTATGTGGAAGAAATGCTTAAAACATGTCGTGTGGCGGCTTTCCGCAGTCCCGGGCGCCGCAGGATGCATGCAGAGAGCGGGATACTCACTTCCGGCAGGAAGTAGTGTCCCGTTCTAGTCCTCACCACAGACATTGGGATACTCACTTCCGGCCGGAAGTGGTGTCCCGTTCTAGTCCTCCCCGCAACTAGCACTTCCGGGCCACACGTTTAAAAGTGCGTGTGGCCGCCGGATCGGTGCTTCTGATTCCTCCAGACAGACGCGCTTGAGCCCAGCTGACGCCGAGGGTTTCTTCAGGTCACGGTAACGCTGCCAATCTTCACGCGTTACGTGACTGCTTGTTCCTGTTCCTGTCAGCCGCGCTGGAGCACTGCTGATAACTTTGTCCTGAAGCAGCTGCTTCAGGCACGCTGCTATTTTCAAGCCTCAGTTCCTTTGTTGGCAGTAGCGCAGGAGCGCTACTGCGGGTTTCTCTTCCTAGTGCAGGCGCACTTCCACATTTTGTTTCTCTGTTGTTTTGCCCAAGGCGCAGGAGCGCTTCCTTTATACTTTGGACCTTGCTTGGCAGTGGCGCAGGTGGGCTCCAGCTTGGCTCCTACACGCAGGTAGCGTGGGAGCATTGTACATTTGGGCCGCGCTACAGCGCTTACCCTGGAGTTCTTGTCAGTGCCTGCTGTGCAGCGCAGAAGCGCTTTTCTTTGAGTTCCTTTTGGTTCCTTGGGGGTCCAAGCGCAGAAGCGCCTCATTCTTCATATCCTTTTCCACGGACGTGGGGCTCCTAGACGACACAGCATTGGCCTGTTCTTGAAGACAACCCGAACGACCCTTGTGGTGAGTGTCAGAAACAGGGGCTCCTGTCTGCATGTATCTTGTGGGGTGGTTGACAGCACGAGCGTAGTCCCTAGCCCTAATCTGGTGTTCCTTGTTCCCTCAGCTGTGCCAAGACGCATCCCACGTCCCTACCACCAAAGCCACTTCCTTTGGCCCCCATCCCTGGTTCCACCTCATCCTTGTCGGGCGTTATTCCCCGCGGGGGTTTGTTGGGGTCAGGGGCGGTGGTTACTGTCGTCTCTGCTGGATCGCCTCACAAGCCCAGGTGAGTCTTGTGGGGTACTTGACAGAATCAGAAGCCCACGTTCTCACATCCTGCCCAGATGACATGGGAGAACCGGAGGTCACCCTGCAGGACATAGCGGCCTTGCTGGCTGCCATGCAAGCAGAGAACCTCAGCTTACGCCAAGATATGACGGCCCTACAGGGCCAAGTGACGGCGGGCTTCACCAACCCTTGGGGAACCACTCCTAGCCCCAGAACCAGAACAGAGGGGTTGCTTAGACCGCCTACATTCTCCTTTGGAGGGTCCTCCTCTGCCACCGGTCAGGACATGGCTATTCAGGTCATCACGCCCCACCCGGTGCAATTGGCTCCACCTGAACGTTTCTATGGCGACAGCACCAAGTATGGTGTCTTCATCCACCAATGCCATCTGCATTTCATGGCCAAAACAGCCGCCTTCCCTGATGATGCTTCAAAGGTGGCATTCATACTGTCCTATATGGGCGGGGACGCCGCGCAGTGGTCCATCTCGCTGGTTGAAAACGATGACCCCATGCTTAACCACTTGCCAACGTTTAAGGAGACCATGCGACGGATGTTCGCTCGCCATACGTTCGTACAAGCCGCAGATAACCAGCTGCTTGGGTTAAAGCAAGGAAACAGTGATCTGCTTCACTACATCACGACCTTTAGCCGCCTGGTCATAGAGGCGCAGTGGCCGGAGGACAAAAAGGTGTCGGTGTTTTATCGAGGGTTACATGACGACCTGAAGGACCTTATTGCCCAACACCCCGACCCACCAGACATGATAGGGCCGTTCATCGACATGGTGGTCAAGATGAATTTCCGGTTGCAAGAGAGGAAAACCGAAAAAGGGAAAAACAGCGACAACCGTTTCCTTCCCTTCTCTGAGAAGGCCTCCGAGAAAAGCAAGGTGGACGCTCCCTCGTCAAGCGACACCCAGGAACCCATGCAGATCGGCGGCGTTAGAGGGGCCCTAACCAGCCAAGAGAGAGAAAGAAGGAAGAAGCAGAACCAGTGCCTCTACTGCGGTAAGAGCGGTCACTTCGTTAGGGAGTGCCCGGTGAAACCAAGTCGTCCACGGAATAACCGGCCTTTCGCCTTGCCCATCGAGAAAGGAAACAAGGCGGGAAACGAAGCAACCCAGTAGACAAGGGGGTCCGTCCTCTGGGTTTTTCTTCCTGCACTACAGAGATCCCTGCAGTCTTCGATGGCAACCATCACATAGGCATGGAAGTGACCTTGCGGAACCAAACCGGCGCCTCTTGGAAGGTCATCGCGATGCTTGATTCCGGAGCCACCGGCAACTTTATCGACACAATCTATTCGCACTCTCTGGGAATGAGGACGACACCCAAGAAACAACCAGAAACGGTTAAGGCCGTCGACGGTACTGATCTGACCTCTGGACTTATCAGGAATCAGACCGAAGCCTTGACGATGTGCTTCACAAACAATCATGCCGAATCCATCAGCTTCGACGTCATTGACGCACCACAGTTTAAGGTCATCCTGGGGCTGCCATGGCTGGTACAACACAATCCCTGAGTCAATTGGGTTTCCCGGGTAATCAGTCTGGATTCCGAACTCTGTTGTAGTACCTGCTACGAAGAGGACAACATGCAAGGTATCCGGTCCATACAAGCTCGGTCGTTAGCAGGGCAAGGCATGGGATTGGTGTCTCAAGCCGAAGTACCAGAAGACTATCAGGACCTGGCAGACGTTTTCGACAAAAAAGGAGCCAAAACTCTACCACCGCATCGTTCCTTCGATTGTCGGATTGATCTGATACCCGGCTCTACCTTGCCCTGTAGCAGGATCTATTCCCTTACTGAAAAGGAGAACGTCCATCTACGTTCCTATCTGGATGAGTACTTGGAAAACGGGTTCATCCGCCATTCCAGGTCCCCGGTGTCATCTCCCCTTTTTTTTGTATCGAAGAAGGAAGGGGACCTGAGGACCTGCATCGACTTTAGGGCGATGAACACCATCACGGTAAAAAAACGATACCCGCTTCCGCTCATCTCCAACCTCCTGGACCAAGTCAAGAACGCCTCGGTTTATACTAAACTGGATCTGCGGGGTGCTTACCATCTAGTCAGGGTCCGGAAGGGAGACGAATGGAAGACCGCCTTTCGGACCAAGTTCGGCCTCTTCGAGTACCAAGTCATGCCTTTCGGACTCTGCAATGCCCCCGCCGCGTTCCAGTACTTCATTGATGAGGTCTTGAGGGAGTTCCTCGACGTCTTCTGTATCGTGTACATTGACGATATTTTGATCTTCTCCCAGACCATCACCGAGCACATACAACACGTGCGTTCGGTTCTACGACAACTAGGAAAAAACAGACTATACGTGAAACTGGAGAAAAGCGTATTCCACGTTACCTCCGTGGAGTTCCTGGGTCATGTCATCACACCCGCCGGCATACAGATGGACAACAAGAAAGTGGAGGCCATTCTTCTTTGGCCCACGCCGGACTCCGTGAAAGGGGTGCAACGGTTCTTGGGGTTTGCCAACTACTACCGCCGTTTTATTACTGGATTCTCCGGGATGGTGGCACCTATCTCGCGCTTATTGCGCAAAGGACTGCGTTTTTGTTGGGACCGGAAAGCAGACGAAGCGTTCCAGGAACTGAAGAGGCGGTTTACCACAGCACCGGTGCTGATACATCCGGATGCCGAACAGCCTTTCGTGGTTGAAGCAGACGCCTCGAAAGACGCCTTGGGAGGCGTGTTGTCACAAAGGGATGTCAACACCGGACTGCTGCATCCGGTGGCCTTTTATTCCAAGAAACTGCAGCCGGCAGAAAAGAACTACACGGTATCTGACAGGAAGCTCCTGGCCATCAAGACGGCGTTCGAGGAATGGCGTCATTACCTGAAGGACGCTAAACATACGGTCACCATCTACACGGACCACAGAAACCTGCAGTTCTTACGCTCAGCACGCGCCCTGACCGCCCGACAGCTACGATGGACCCTGTTCTTTAATGAATACAACTTCACCATCACCTACCGACCCGGAAAGGACAACGCCAAGGCGGATGCCCTCTCAAGATTGGACGAGGCCGAGGACGCCACCGAAGACACGGAACCAGTTCCCGTCATCTCGGATGACCACTTTCAGGGAGTAGTGGCCTCCACGGACTGCATGACCCAGTTACGAAAGGACACGGACGGAATTGATCCAGCCGCTCTAGTGCAGGAACACAAAGGCGTGGTACGAGAAAACGGATTCCTAGTCAAAGGAAACAGGCTGTACCTACCAAGGGAACCCTGTCAACAACGAGCGATCCGGATGTGTCATGACCATGCCATCGCTGGCCATCCGGGATACCACAAAACGCTTGACCTGATACAACGACAGTTCTGGTGGCCGACTGTAGAAACCGACACAAGAAACCATGTCTCCCGTTGTACCATATGCCTGCTAGGCAAGAACAGATCAGAGCCCCCAGTGGGCCATCCCCGTCCCATCCCGGTGCCACCCTTCCCATGGCACACTATATCTATGGATTTCGTGGTGGAGCTACCGCTGACCAAAACCGGCCATACCACAGTACTGACCGTGGTGGACCACCTCACCAAGATGGCTCATTTCGTACCACTGCCCAAGATTCCCACGGCAGCGGAACTGGCATTGGTGTTCGTGAACAACGTGGTTCGCCTCCATGGTGTCCCTGAGGTGGTGATAACGGATCGGGGGTCGCAGTTCGTTTCCCGATTCTGGAAGGCAGTGTGCAAACTCATGGAGATGGAAGTCCGTCTATCTTCTGCCTACCATCCCCAGACAGACGGGCAGGCGGAAAGAACCAACCACACCATGGAACAATACCTGCGCTGTTTGTTGCTCTCTGTCGAGAGGGAGTTGTCTGATGTACTATGGATGGCAGAGTACGCCTACAACAACAGCAAACACTCCGCCATAGGAATGTCCCCCTTTTTCTGTCTTCAAGGGAAACACCCCCGCACCTCGGCATGGGACGTTCCAGCGGAGAGTCCATTACCCACGGTTCGGGCTTATCACAAAACTCTGTGTCAACTCTGGCAACTGGCCAGATTCGAGCTAGCCAAAGCAAAGGACACCTACAAGTCACACGCTGACGCTCACAGGCAGCCGGAACCAGAGTATCGCACCGGCGACAAGGTGTGGCTCTCCATCCGTCATCTCAACGTGCATGGTCCCAAGAAGTTGCTGCCTCGGTTTGTGGGTCCTTTCGACATTGAGAAGGTGATCAATCCAGTGGCCATGAGACTGTCGCTCCCGGCCCACATGAAGATGCACCCGGTTTTCCATGTCTCTCTTTTGCGTGCGGTCCATCCCGACTGCTCCGTCCCCTCTCCTCCTTCTCCGGTGGTAGTGGAGGACCATGTGGAATACGAGGTCAGGGCCATTCTGGATTCCCGTCGTACCAAGGGGCGGTTGTTCTACCTCATAGACTGGAAGGGTTACGGTCCTGAGGAACGGTCCTGGGAACCCCGATCCCATGTACGTCATGCCACTGTTCTGGTCCGTGCTTTCCATCTGAGCCACCCTCTGAGCCCACGCCCTGCTTCCCTTCTCTGACTCCCCGGGGGGTTCTGTTTTGAGGGGGGGTACTGTCGTGTGGCGGCTTTCCGCAGTCCCGGGCGCCGCAGGATGCATGCAGAGAGCGGGATACTCACTTCCGGCCGGAAGTAGTGTCCCGTTCTAGTCCTCACCACAGACATTGGGATACTCACTTCCGGCCGGAAGTGGCGTCCCGTTCTAGTCCTCCCCGCAACTAGCACTTCCGGGCCACACGTTTAAAAGTGCGTGTGGCCGCCGGATCGGTGCTTCTGATTCCTCAAGACAGACGCGCTTGAGCCCAGCTGACGCCGAGGGTTTCTTCAGGTCACGGTAACGCTGCCAATCTTCACGTGTTACGTGACTGCTTGTTCCTGTTCCTGTCAGCCGCGCTGGAGCGCTGCTGATAACTTTGTCCTGAAGCAGCTGCTTCAGGCACGCTGCTATTTTCAAGCCTCAGTTCCTTTGTTGGCAGTAGCGCAGGAGCGCTACTGCGGGTTTCTCTTCCTAGTGCAGGCGCACTTCCACATTTTGTTTCTCTGTTGTTTTGCCCAAGGCGCAGGAGCGCTTCCTTTATACTTTGGACCTTGCTTGGCAGTGGCGCAGGTGGGCTCCAGCTTGGCTCCTACACGCAGGTAGCGTGGGAGCATTGTACATTTGGGCCGCGCTACAGCGCTTACCCTGGAGTTCTTGTCAGTGCCTGCTGTGCAGCGCAGAAGCGCTTTTCTTTGAGTTCCTTTTGGATCCTTGGGGGTCCAAGCGCAGAAGCGCCTCATTCTTCATATCCTTTTCCATGGACGTGGGGCTGCTAGAGGACACAGCATTGGCCTGTTCTTGAAGACAACCCGAACGACCCTTGTGGTGAGTGTCAGAAACAGGGGCTCCTGTCTGCATGTATCTTGTGGGGTGGTTGACAGCACGAGCGTAGTCCCTAGCCCTAATCTGGTGTTCCTTGTTCCCTCAACTGTGCCAAGACCCATCCCACGTCCCTACCACCAAAGCCACTTCCTTTGGCCCCCATCCCTGGTACCACCTCATCCTTGTCGGGCGTTATTCCCCGCGGGGGTTTGTTGGGGTCAGGGGCGGTGGTTACTGTCGTCTCTGCGGGATCGCCTCACAAGCCCAGGTGAGTCTTGTGGGGTACTTGACAAAACAATCTAGTATGCCTGGTGGGGAGAGAATGTACAGGTCACTAGGCCCAAGCCCGCCACCTGGAATGGTGGGCCCACCCATCATTGTGCAGCTCCTGAATTATAGAGACAGGGATTTTGTGCTTAGGATGGGTCAGGAGCAGAAGGCAGTATCCTATCAATCCTATCAAGGAAACACAGTTACCTTTTACCCTGATTTTACATATGCCGTCCATATTGCACTATGTGACTTTCTCCCAGTGAAGCATGATCTTCAGAAAATAGAAGCAAAATATTCTCTGTTATTCCCAGCCAAACTGAGTATTTCCCATTCTGGCAAGACTACCTACTTCACTGACCCAAAGGACAAGTTACTTACCTTCGGTAATGATATATCCATAAGAGACATATATTAGTTATAGATTCCTTACCTTAGAATTACCCCTTAGCAGTACCACTGCGAGTTGGTAGGTGGCATCTGTCGACTTCGCCAAAAAAATGAAAAGGGAGGTCTCCTCACAATCCGTAAGGGGACGAGGAGAGAAACAATTGTTGCAACTGACAAGTAGTCCCTAGTTGGCCTATGGATAAGGCAGAGAGGGAGGTTCCTCAGTTAGATTGACAATGGGGTAAGGGGGAGGGAGGGGGAAGCCAAATAGCCAACAGATGCCATAACCACATGAAAAATAAATCACAAAAAAACGCGCGTCAACTAATTAGCCTGAACGAGCGCCGGCTGATTTGAGTGCCGATTTGTTGTATAAAAAGAGGCTACCGCCGTCCTGCTCCATTCGTGGACGGAGAGACGCGAGGTAGCAGGGAGGCCGAAGCACACTCTAAAGGTAAGCTTTTCCGTGGGTAGGGCTAAATCAGGGCAAACACCCGAAGCGGCAATGAACTACTTTAAACCATAGTTCATTAAAAAGTGTGAATTTGTTAAAGCGAGGCAATGTTGGGCTGTTAAATTTTAGGAATAGTATAACAAAACGTAGCGGTGAGCAGTAGGCTCCCATTAGAGGCCAGACACAGAGTAAATAAAATAATGTTTGTGCCAACTAATCATTACCTGCAAATACGCTTAAAACACTCGCAAACTCCTGCTAAGAGGAACATGCGAGCAACTGCAATGATAAACAGGGTGGTCTAACATGTTAAAAAGAGTTTTTAAAACTGCATAGACAACTAGCATCTTGAAAACGACTTAAAAAATAGCATATTAATACTATGCACGTCTCTCTCCAGCCTGGTGATATTACGTACCCAGCGCAGAGATATATTATTTCCCCGCAGCAAGTTATTTCCTGCGACGTGACACCAGTCTCTGGACTACTATTTTAGAAATACATTCAAAATGATATATACGTGGGTAAGTATTAAACAACTCTGATCTTACCTCTAAGTGAATGTAAAGAGTAGGCAAATCATTAAATGGTGTCCATCAACCTTCCTCTAGAAATGACCAGTGATCAATGAATTATCGGTGGCTACCTGCACTCTCCCACTTCGCGTCGTAAAGACATAAGGTAATCACGATAAAAGTTTAGGACTATAGATACGCCAATTTATTCCTAATCAGGGATATGACACATTGTATATATGGCTTTTCCTAATATATAGGACGCCTGAGGACTCCCACGGAGCATTACTAATTGATGACAGTAACCTCCAAAGAGATCCTTCTGATCAACCTGAGTGATGTTTAATATCCATACGTACACCAGGAATACCAAATTCATTTAAGGTAATTACACAAACTGTCCATATCAGATACTCTCACGATACTAGTAGAGACACCATACATTGTATCTACCCGTTGTTTGCCATAACACAGGGCTCTTACAGAGACTATCCAATTGATGAAGGCAGCCTCCACAGAGTTCGCATTTGAACCATCTCATTGGTGAACAGAACTATAGGATACACCAAGAAGATTAACTGTAAAGGTAATTCTTCATGTCGTATTCATATCTTAGCAATAATTCCCATGATGACTCGATATGAATAATACAAATATTTTCTAAAAAACTTTTAGAACTACCACATCATCCAAGGGAACGTGCCTCCACAAGGTTGGATGTCACAACACGTATACAGAACCGAATAGAGAGGAGTTTTTCTTCTCTTTTTCAAAGGTACTTGTACAACTCCATCATTATGGGTTTCTGTAACGGCAGGAAATGGATAAACCCCTGCGTGCTCCAGTAATTTAAAAAAACTGGCCGCAATATTCTATTAGATATGTGCTACCCCCACTTCAGTCACTGGGCTTGCGTAATATCTATAAACCCTAGCCTTCCAAGGTTTTCTCCCCCCCCCCTTTTCCTTCCAAGACCATACCACATGCTTAATAAAAGAGGCGGAAATGTGCCCATCTTTGTTAAAGGAAAAATGTGACACTGTACTTGTCAGGCAATTATGCTAGATAACGTGGGTCTTTTAATGCTATAAATGTGTGAACAAACTGATGATCAAAATGTAATAGATCCTTTTCTAAATAAGATGTTTCTTCTTCTAGAAACCCTGTCCTGATGAAGGTCAAAATCCTAGATACCGAAACGCTGCGTCGACAACTTGTGTTCTTGTGTTTTTAAATTATTTCTTTGTACCCATGTACATTTACAAGTACATTTTTATGTTTTTTAAACTGGTATTATATATTAACTTTTGTATATCGTGAATTAAAAGTTTGTGCAAGTATATACAATTTGTGTTTTGAATTGTGTCTCTATAATTTTCCCTCATTATTTGTGATTTATTTTTCATGTGGTTATGGCATCTGTTGGCTATTTGGCTTCCCCCTCCCTCCCCCTTACCCCATTGTCAATCTAACTGAGGAACCTCCCTCTCTGCCTTATCCATAGGACAACTAGGGACTACTTGTCAGTTGCAACATCTGTCGACTTCGCACCTGTTGTCGGCGTCATGGTTGCCGGGATGATGTTGTGGTATCTACTTTGACACCGCCCCTGTGCGCTGATGTCAGTTCTTTGTACACGACTTTCCACGCCAGAAGTGCAGAGTCATGCAAGACACTGACAACTGGTGAACAAACCTAGGGGCCCTGAAGGGGAGTCCCTTTCCCTAGAAGTCAGTTCACAGAATGGGGAGGATGAGTGGTGCAGTAAGGAATCTATGAATAATATATATGTCTCTTACAGATATATCGTTACCGAAGGTAAGTAAATTGTACCTCTGAAAGAGACAATTAGTTATAGATTCCTTACCTTAGAATAGATACCACAGCAATACCAACCCCAGAGGTCGGTCTGCAAAGCAAGGTCCCATCCAAAAAGTCTTGGTGGACCGAATGTCCAAATAAGCCATCCCTCCTGACTTGACTATCCAGGCAGTAATGCTTGGTGAACGTGTGCAGTGATGCCCAAGTGCTTGCCTGGCAGATGTCACTGAGGGAGACTCCACGTTCCAAAGCTGTAGTCGACCTGGTGGAGTGGGCGCGCAGGCCTAAAGGAGGTTCCTTTTCTGCCATGGAATAGCAAACTTTGATGCAAAGAATGACCCAGCGGGAGATGGTTCATTTTTGCACGGCCCGACCTTTCTTCACACCCGCAAAGCCCATGAAGTGTTGATCATCAATCCTGAATTGGCGTGAGTGAACAATCATGCATGTTTTGGATTCAGGCGGTGGAGTCTCTCCTCCTCTTTGGGCATATGCGGGGTTGGAAAGAAGGTGGCAAAGTGATGGTCTGACCTATGTGGAAAGAGGTAACCGCTTTGGGAAGAAATGAAGGAACAGGAGGAAAGAGGTGAGTGATGCCCTTAAGACAATGATTTAGAATATGGGACTTGAAAAGGGAATGCTGATCAAGCAGCTAAAGAGATGGGGAGATGGCCAAAAGATAGCCTTTCAGAGTACGTAGAGCCCTGCTGGGCCAAAGAAAGAAGGAAGAGGAGAACCTCAGAAAGGGGGTGATAAAGGTAATCTACAGCCTTTGCTGCACACCATGCCAGAAATTTGTTCCACCTACAGGCGTATACCATTTTAGTGGAGGGACTTTTGGCTTCCCAGATTAAATTAAATACTTCGGGAGGAAGGTTGAAAGCCGTCAACTGCCGCCGCTCAATCTCCATGCAAGGAGGTGGAGGCTGGACAGGTTCGGGTGGAGGACCCTCCCCTGCTGCAGCGACAGAAGATCGTCCTGAAGAATGAATGAATACACACTTGTATAGCGCATGGCTACCCAAGGGCATCCCAGCGCGTACTGTGACACCACTCATCTATCACTGATCAAGCAAAAAGAAGAGTCTTCTGCTGCTTCCTGAATCTAAGATGGTCAGACTCAAGGCGAATAAAATCTGGAAGCTGGTTTCAGAATTTGGCCGCGTTATATGAGAACCGTCGTCCTCCAATCGTGACTGTTTAACCCTAGGAACTGCCAACAGATGTTTATGGATCTAAGGGTCCTCTTGGTTTCATAAAGTTGCACCATGGACTGGAGCAAGGCAGGGCCTTTGCCGGAGATACACTTGTGATCAATGCACATTGCCTTGAACCTGACTCTTTCAGAAACAGGAAGACAATGCAGTCGACCGAGAGCGAGCTTTGCCGAGTTACGTTTCGGGATATCCATCAAGAGACGAGCCGCACAATTCTGGGCGATCTGAAGTTTCTTGATAGTTCCCTGTGGCGCACCCAAATATACTGCATTTGCGTAGTCAAGAGACACTACTAATTGGGTGTCATCAGCATAAGTGACAGTATGGATCCCCCAGGGAGGTACCACCTCTGCTAATGGCCTCATATAGATGTTAAACAAGGTGGGACTCAACGAAGATCCCTGGGGGATTCCATACTGCAAAGGCCTCTGATTAGAGAGTGCACCTTCTTCAAAGACAGCGAAAGATCTGTCCGAAAGAAAGGACTCCAGCCATTCTAGGGCAATGCCTCCAACACCCACCTCCCTGAGTCTTTGGATCATAATACGATGATTTACAGTATTGAAGGCTGCACTGAGATCTAATAGGATAATTGCAGCGCAGCCTCCGTTGTCCAAGATTTTCCTTGACTCTTCGACCACGGCAAGAAGGGCGGTCTCCAAACCCTGATGACGCCTTAAGCTGGTCTGAGTAGGATGGAGGTAGGTATTATCCTCAAGATGAGCTGACAATAAGGAATTGACATGTTTTTCTGCCAATTTGCTAATTCCTGGCAGCAAAGAGATGGGGTGAGAACTTGACCAGTCCTCAGGGTCTAAATTACTTCTTTTTAGAAGGGCTTTGACTCTAGCTTGTTTCCAGAGACAAGTAATCTGCCCCGTTAATAGAGATGCATTTATTACATCCTGCATTACAGGAGAGACTATCTCTTACACCAGGTTAAGAATGGCCGGGAGGGTATACTCAGACGTGAGTCCCTTGCTCATTGCACCATCAGGATTCAAGCAAGCCGGGCCGAAGAAGGCTGTGATGCCAGAAACCGGTCCCCGGAAGCTTGTTTCCTTCCCAGTATAAGAACTGGCTTGGTAGTTTGGTTTGCCCTGTTCCCATCATGCACTGGGACATGAACAGACTAATTTGCATATAGCCAGGTTCTGAGCTGGGATGGTGCAGTGAGCTAAAAAACGGTGATGGATTAAAACCATGATCTCTTGACTTGGTAAGAGTATTCTGCATCATTCAGAAACTCTGTCCATCACCACCCCCCTTTCCAAAATCGGTCTTATCCACACTATGTGTGGGAGGGTATACTCAGATGTGAGTCCCTTGCTCATTGCACCATCAGGATTCAAGCAAGCAGGGCCGAAGAAGGCTGTGATGCCAGAAACCGGTCCCCGGAAGCTTGTTTCCTTCCCAGTATAAGAATTGGCTTGGTAGTTTGGTTTGCCCTGTTCCCATCATGCACTGGGACAGGAACAGACTAATTTGCATATAGCCAGGTTCTGAGCTGGGATGGTGCAGTGAGCTAAAAAACGGTGATGGATTAAAACCATGATCTCTTGACTTGGTAAGAGTATTCTGCATCATTCAGAAACTCTGACCATCACCACCCCCCTTTCCAAAATCGGTCTTATCCACACTATGGGGCTCATTAGGATGGCGGACGGACTTGCGTCCGTCCGCCACCCTAGAGTAGGAGGGACCGTCCGCATGGGCTGCGGCGGTCCCTCCGTGCAAATTAGGATGTGACCGCCACCCTGGCGGTCACATCCTGGATATTTAACAAAGCGGCGGGTGCAGCTTCAAGCTGCACCCGACGCAATGTTAAAAAAGCATACATTGCATATGTATGCACCAAGCAGCAGGCACCGCGCGGTGCCTGCCGCTTGCTGCATACATATGCAGGGGGTACCATAGGTACCCCCCATGTGCACCCCCCACCCCCCCTTCACCCAGGGGGCCGGCAACGGGCCCCCGCAGTGAAGCACCGTATGCTTTTACACGGCGGAATATCCACCGTGTAAAAGCATTTCTTTCTGTGCATCCTAATATGGTGGACGGTGTCTGAGAGACACCGTCACCATATTACAGCTTTTCCGCCGCTGTTGTAAGCCAACCGCGGCGGAAAAGCTGCGGACGGAAACCAGGACCCACCAGCCATCCTAATGTGGCGGTGGGTCTTTGGTGGGTCCGCTGCGGTTTTTCCGCATCCTCCGGGCCGGCGGAGGATTCCGCCGACCCAGAGGATGCGGAAAAACCGCAATCCTAATGAGCCCCTAAGTGTGGGAGGGTATACTCAGACGTCAGTCCCTTGCTCATTGCACCATCAGGATTCAAGCAACCTGGGCCGAAGAAGGCTGTGATGCCAGAAACCGGTCCCCGGAAGCTTGTTTCCTTCCCAGTATAAGAATTGGCTTGGTAGTTTGGTTTGCCCTGTTCCCATCATGCACTGGGAGAGGAACAGACTAATTTACATATAGCCAGGTTCTGAGCTGGGATGGTGCAGTGAGCTAAAAAACAGTGATGGATTAAAACCATGATCTCTTGACTTGGTAAGAGTATTCTGCATCATTGGAGAAGTGTGGCTCACTGGTTAGAGGAGGCAGACCTGTTAGCAGAGGTCAGCCCGGTACCAGGGTTCAATTCCCGGCTCGGCGGGGTCTTGAGTCCTAAAATGTCCATGAGCTTGACAATTCTCGCTCCGGTGCCTACTCAATTCACGGGTTCACACTCTGCGACTCTGGGCAATAGCTTGCTTAATCTCCACAACGGCCCCTCGCGGCGGGATGCCTGGCTTTCACCTTGTGGATACCCTGCCGGGGTTATCTCACAGGGGAATACCAGGACGGGTTCCCTAAGCAAGCGCTTAGAAACCGCTTGGTGATTTGCGCTATATAAATTCCTGTACATTTACATTTACATTTACATCATTCAGAAACTCTGTCCATCACCACCCCCCTTTCCAAAATCGGTCTTATCCACACTATGTGTGGGAGGGTATACTCAGTCGTGAGTCCCTTGCTCATTGCACCATAAGGATTCAAGCAAGCCGGGCCGAAGAAGGCTGTGATGCCAGAAACCGGTCCCCGGAAGCTTGTTTCCTTCCCAGTATTAGAATTGGCTTGGTAGTTTGGTTTGCCCTGTTCCCATCATGCACTGGGACAGGAACAGACTAATTTGCATATAGCCAGGTTCTGAGCTGGGATGGTGCAGTGAGCTAAAAAACGGTGATGGATTAAAACCATGATCTCTTGACTTGGTAAGAGTATTTAGCATCATTCAGAAACTCTGTCCATCACCACCCCCCTTTCCAAAATCGGTCTTATCCACACTATGTGTGGGAGGGTATACTCAGACGTGAGTTGCTCATTGCACCATCAGGATTCAAGCAAGCCGGGCCGAAGAAGGCTGTGATGCCAGAAACCGGTCCCCGGAAGCTTGTTTCCTTCCCAGTACAAGAATTGGCTTGGTAGTTTGGTTTGCCCTGTTCCCATCATGCACTGGGACAGGAACAGACTAATTTGAATATAGCCAGGTTCTGAGCTGGGATGGTGCAGTGAGCTAAAAAACGGTGATGGATTAAAACCATGATCTCTTGACTTGGTAAGAGTATTCTGCATCATTCAGAAACTCTGTCCATCACCACTCCCCTTTCCAAAATCGGTCTTATCCACACTATGTGTGGGAGGGTATACTCAGACGTGAGTCCCTTGCTCATTGCACCATCAGGATTCAAGCAAGCCGGGCCGAAGAAGGCTGTGATGCCAGAAACCGGTCCCCGGAAGCTTGTTTCCTTCCCAGTATAAGAATTGGCTTGGTAGTTTGGTTTGCCCTGTTCCCATCATGCACTGGGACAGGAACAGACTAATTTGCACATAGCCAGGTTCTGAGCTGGGATGGTGCAGTGAGCTAAAAAACGGTGATGGATTAAAACCATGATCTCTTGACTTGGTAAGAGTATTCTGCATCATTCAGAAACTCTGTCCATTACCACCCTCCTTTCCAAAATCGGTCTTATCCACACTATGTGTGGGAGGGTATACTCAGACGTGAGTCCCTTGCTCATTGCAACATCAGGATTCAAGCAAGCCGGGCCGAAGAAGGCTGTGATGCCAGAAACCGGTCCCCGGAAGCTTGTTTCCTTCCCAGTATAAGAATTGGCTTGATAGTTTGGTTTGCCCTGTTCCCATCATGTACTGGGACAGGAACAGACTAATTTGCATATAGCCAGGTTCTGAGCTGGGATGGTGCAGTGAGCTAAAAAACGGTGATGGATTAAAACCATGATCTCTTGACTTGGTAAGAGTATTCTGCATCATTCAGAAACTCTGTCCATCACAACCCCCCTTTCCAAAATCGGTCTTATCCACACTATGTGTGGGAGGGTATACTCAGACGTGAGTCCCTTGCTCATTGCACCATCAGGATTCAAGCAAGCCAGGCCGAAGAAGGCTGTGATGCCAGAAACCGGTCCCCGGAAGCTTGTTTCCTTCCCAGTATAAGAATTGGCTTGGTAGTTTGGTTTGCCCTGTTCCCATCATGCACTGGTTCAGGAACAGACTAATTTGCATATAGCTAGGTTCTGAGCTGGGATTGTGCAGTGAGCTAAAAAACGGTGATGGATTAAAACCATGATCTCTTGACTTGGCAAGAGTATTCTGCATCATTCAGAAACTCTGTCCATCACCACCCCCCTTTCCAAAATCGGTCTTATCCACACTATGTGTGGGAGGGTATACTCAGATGTGAGTCCCTTGCTCATTGCACCATCAGGATTCAAGAAAGCCGGGCCGAAGAAGGCTGTGATGCCAGAAACCGGTCCCCGGAAGCTTGTTTCCTTCCCAGTATAAGAATTGGCTTGGTAGTTTGGTTTGCCCTGTTCCCATCATGCACTGGGACAGGAACAGACTAATTTGCATATAGCCAGGTTCTGAGCTGGGATGGTGCAGTGAGCTAAAAAACGGTGATGGATTAAAACCATGATCTTTTGACTTGGTAAGAGTAGTCTGCATCATTCAGAAACTCTGTCCATCACCACCCCCCTTTCCAAAATCGGTCTTATCCACACTATGTGTGGGAGGGTTTACTCAGACGTGAGTCCCTTGCTCATTGCACCATCAGGATTCAAGCAAGCCGGGCCGAAGAAGGCTGTGATGCCAGAAACCGGTCCCCGGAAGCTTGTTTCCTTCCCAGTATAAGAATTGGCTTGGTAATTTGGTTTGCCCTGTTCCCATCATGCACTGGGACAGGAACAGACTAATTTGCATATAGCCAGGTTCTGAGCTGGGATGGTGCAGTGAGCTAAAAACGGTGATGGATTAACACCATGATCTCTTGACTTGGTAAGAGTATTCTGCATCCTTCAGAAACTCTGTCCATCACCACCGCCCTTTCCAAAATCGGTCTTATCCACACTATGTGTGGGAGTGTATACTCAGACGTGAGTCCTTTGCTCATTGCACCATCAGGATTCAAGCAAGCCGGGCAGAAGAAGGCTGTGATGCCAGAAAGCGGTCCCCGGAAGCTTGTTTCCTTCCCAGTATAAGAATTGGCTTGGTAGTTTGGTTTGCCCTGTTCCCATCATGCACTGGGACAGGAACAGACTAATTTGCATATAGCCAGGTTCTGAGCTGGGATGGTACAGTGAGCTAAAAAACGGTGATGGATTAAAACCATGATCTCTTGACTTGGTAAGAGTATTCTGCATCATTCAGAAACTCTGTCCATCACCACCCCCTTTCCAAAATCGGTCTTATCCACACTATGTGTGGGAGGGTATACTCAGGCGTGAGTCCCTTGCTCATTGCACCATCAGGATTCAAGCAAGCCGGGCCGAAGAAGGCTGTGATGCCAGAAACCGGTCCCCGGAAGCTTGTTTCCTTCCCAGTATAAGAATTGGCTTGGTAGTTTGGTTTGCCCTGTTCCTATCATGCACTGGGACAGGAACAGACTAATTTGCATATAGCCAGGTTCTGAGCTGGGATGGTGCAGTGAGCTAAAAAATGGTGATGGATTAAAACCATGATCTCTTGACTTGGTAAGAGTATTCTGCATCATTCAGAAACTCTGTCCATCACCACCCCCCTTTCCAAAATCGGTCTTATCCACACTATGTGTGGGAGGGTATACTCAGACGTGAGTCCCTTGCTCATTGCACCATCAGGATTCAAGCAAGCCGGGCCGAAGAAGGCTGTGATGCCAGAAACCGGTCCCCGGAAGCTTGTTTCCTTCCCAGTATAAGAAATGGCTTGGTAGTTTGGTTTGCCCTGTTCCCATCATGCACTGGGGCAGGAACAGACTAATTTGCATATAGCCAGGTTCTGAGCTGGGATGGTGCAGTGAGCTAAAAAACGGTGATGGATTAAAACCATGATCTCTTGACTTGGTAAGAGTATTCTGCATCATTCAGAAACTCTGTCCTTCACCACCCCCCTTTCCAAAAATCGGTCTTATCCACATTATGTGTGGGAGGGTATACTCAGACGTGAGTCCCTTGCTCATTGCACCATCAGGATTCAAGCAAGCCGGGCCGAAGAAGGCTGTGATGCCAGAAACCGGTCCCCGGAAGCTTATTTCCTTCCCAGTATAAGAATTGGCTTGGTAGTTTGGCTTGCCCTGTTCCCATCATGCACTGGGACAGGAACAGACTAATTTGCATATAGCCAGGTTCTGAGCTGGGATGGTGCAGTGAGCTAAAAAACGGTGATGGATTAAAACCATGATCTCTTGACTTGGTAAGAGTATTCTGCATCATTCAGAAACTCTGTCCATCACCACCCCCCTTTCCAAAATCGGTCTTATCCACACTATGTGTGTGAGGGTATAGTCAGACGTGAGTCCCTTGCTCATTGCACCATCAGGATTCAAGCAAGCCAGGCCGAAGAAGGCTGTGATGCCAGAAACCGGTCCCCGGAAGCTTGTTTCCTTCCCAGTATAAGAATTGGCTTGGTAGTTTGGTTTGCCCTGTTCCCATCATGCACTGGGACATGAACAGACTAATTTGCATATAGCCAGGTTCTGAGCTGGGATGGTGCAGTGAGCTAAAAAACGGTGATGGATTAAAACCATGATCTCTTGACTTGGTAAGAGTATTCTGCATCATTCAGAAACTCTGTCCATCCCCACCCCCCTTTCCAAAATCGGTCTTATCCACACTATGTGTGGGAGGGTATACTCAGACGTGAGTCCCTTGCTCATTGCACCATCAGGATTCAAGCAAGCAGGGCCGAAGAAGGCTGTGATGCCAGAAACCGGTCCCCGGAAGCTTGTTTCCTTCCCAGTATAAGAATTGGCTTGGTAGTTTGGTTTGCCCTGTTCCCATCATGCACTGGGACAGGAACAGACTAATTTGCATATAGCCAGGTTCTGAGCTGGGATGGTGCAGTGAGCTAAAAAACGGTGATGGATTAAAACCATGATCTCTTGACTTGGTAAGAGTATTCTGCATCATTCAGAAACTCTGACCATCACCACCCCCCTTTCCAAAATCGGTCTTATCCACACTATGTGTGGGAGGGTATACTCAGACGTGAGTCCCTTGCTCATTGCACCATCAGGATTCAAGCAAGCCAGGCTGAAGAAGGCTGTGATGCCAGAAACCGGTCCCCGGAAGCTTGTTTCCTTCCCAGTATAAGAATTGGCTTGGTAGTTTGGTTTGCCCTGTTCCCATCATGCACTGGGACATGAACAGACTAATTTGCATATAGCCAGGTTCTGAGCTGGGATGGTGCAGTGAGCTAAAAAACGGTGATGGATTAAAACCATGATCTCTTGACTTGGTAAGAGTATTCTGCATCATTCAGAAACTCTGTCCATCACCACCCCCCTTTCCAAAATCGGTCTTATCCACACTATGTGTGGGAGGGTATACTCAGACGTGAGTCCCTTGCTCATTGCACCATCAGGATTCAAGCAAGCCGGGCCGAAGAAGGCTGTGATGCCAGAAACCGGTCCCCGGAAGCTTGTTTCCTTCCCAGTATTAGAATTGGCTTGGTAGTTTGGTTTGCCCTGTTCCCATCATGCACTGGGACAGGAACAGACTAATTTGCATATAGCCAGGTTCTGAGCTGGGATGGTGCAGTGAGCTAAAAAACGGTGATGGATTAAAACCATGATCTCTTGACTTGGTAAGAGTATTCTGCATCATTCAGAAACTCTGTCCATCACCACCCCCCTTTCCAAAATCGGTCTTATCCACACTATGTGTGGGAGGGTATACTCAGACGTGAGTCCCTTGCTCATTGCACCATCAGGATTCAAGCAAGCCGGGCCGAAGAAGGCTGTGATGCCAGAAACCGGTCCCCGGAAGCTTGTTTCCTTCCCAGTATAAGAATTGGCTTGGTAGTTTGGTTTGCCCCGTTCCCATCATGCACTGGGACAGGAACAGACTAATTTGCATATAGCCAGGTTCTGAGCTGGGATGGTGCAGTGAGCTAAAAAGGGTGATGGATTAACACCATGATCTCTTGACTTGGTAAGAGTATTCTGCATCATTCAGAAACTCTGTCCATCACCACCGCCCTTTCCAAAATCGGTCTTATCCACACTATGTGTGGGAGTGTATACTCAGACGTGAGTCCCTTGCTCATTGCACCATCAGGATTCAAGCAAGCCGGGCAGAAGAAGGCTGTGATGCCAGAAAGCGGTCCCCGGAAGCTTGTTTCCTTCCCAGTATAAGAATTGGCTTGGTAGTTTGGTTTGCCCTGTTCCCATCATGCACTGGGACAGGAACAGACTAATTTGCATATAGCCAGGTTCTGAGCTGGGATGGTACAGTGAGCTAAAAAACGGTGATGGATTAAAACCATGATCTCTTGACTTGGTAAGAGTATTCTGCATCATTCAGAAACTCTGTCCATCACCACCCCCCTTTCCAAAATCGGTCTTATCCACACTATGTGTGGGAGGGTATACTCAGGCGTGAGTCCCTTGCTCATTGCACCATCAGGATTCAAGCAAGCCGGGCCGAAGAAGGCTGTGATGCCAAAAACCCGTCCCCGGAAACTTGTTTCCTTCCCAGTATAAGAATTGGCTTGGTAGTTTAGTTTGCCCTGTTCCCATCATGCACTGGGACAGGAACAGACTAATTTGCATATAGCCAGGTTCTGAGCTGGGATGGTGCAGTGAGCTAAAAAACGGTGATGGATTAAAACCATGATCTCTTGACTTGGTAAGAGTATTCTGCATCATTCAGAAACTCTGTCCATCACCACCGCCCTTTCCAAAATCGGTCTTATCCACACTATGTGTGGGAGTGTATACTCAGACGTGAGTCCCTTGCTCATTGCACCATCAGGATTCAAGCAAGCCGGGCCGAAGAAGGCTGTGATGCCAGAAACCGGTCCCCGGAAGCTTGTTTCCTTCCCAGTATTAGAATTGGCTTGGTAGTTTGGTTTGCCCTGTTCCCATCATGCACTGGGACAGGAACAGACTAATTTGCATATAGCCAGGTTCTGAGCTGGGATGGTGCAGTGAGCTAAAAAACGGTGATGGATTAAAACCATGATCTCTTGACTTGGTAAGAGTATTCTGCATCATTCAGAAACTCTGTCCATCACCACCCCCCTTTCCAAAATCGGTCTTATCCACACTATGTGTGGGAGGGTATACTCAGACGTGAGTCCCTTGCTCATTGCACCATCAGGATTCAAGCAAGCCGGGCCGAAGAAGGCTGTGATGCCAGAAACCGGTCCCCGGAAGCTTGTTTCCTTCCCAGTATAAGAATTGGCTTGGTAGTTTGGTTTGCCCCGTTCCCATCATGCACTGGGACAGGAACAGACTAATTTGCATATAGCCAGGTTCTGAGCTGGGATGGTGCAGTGAGCTAAAAAGGGTGATGGATTAACACCATGATCTCTTGACTTGGTAAGAGTATTCTGCATCATTCAGAAACTCTGTCCATCACCACCGCCCTTTCCAAAATCGGTCTTATCCACACTATGTGTGGGAGTGTATACTCAGACGTGAGTCCCTTGCTCATTGCACCATCAGGATTCAAGCAAGCCGGGCAGAAGAAGGCTGTGATGCCAGAAAGCGGTCCCCGGAAGCTTGTTTCCTTCCCAGTATAAGAATTGGCTTGGTAGTTTGGTTTGCCCTGTTCCCATCATGCACTGGGACAGGAACAGACTAATTTGCATATAGCCAGGTTCTGAGCTGGGATGGTACAGTGAGCTAAAAAACGGTGATGGATTAAAACCATGATCTCTTGACTTGGTAAGAGTATTCTGCATCATTCAGAAACTCTGTCCATCACCACCCCCCTTTCCAAAATCGGTCTTATCCACACTATGTGTGGGAGGGTATACTCAGGCGTGAGTCCCTTGCTCATTGCACCATCAGGATTCAAGCAAGCCGGGCCGAAGAAGGCTGTGATGCCAAAAACCCGTCCCCGGAAACTTGTTTCCTTCCCAGTATAAGAATTGGCTTGGTAGTTTAGTTTGCCCTGTTCCCATCATGCACTGGGACAGGAACAGACTAATTTGCATATAGCCAGGTTCTGAGCTGGGATGGTGCAGTGAGCTAAAAAACGGTGATGGATTAAAACCATGATCTCTTGACTTGGTAAGAGTATTCTGCATCATTCAGAAACTCTGTCCATCACCACCCCCCTTTCCAAAATCGGTCTTACCCACACTATGTGTGGGAGGGTATACTCAGACGGGAGTCCCTTGCTCATTGCACCATCAGGATTCAAGCAAGCCGGGCCGAAGAAGGCTGTGATGCCAGAAACCGGTCCCCGGAAGCTTGTTTCCTTCCCAGTATAAGAATTGGCTTGGTAGTTTGGTTTGCCCTGTTCCCATCATGCACTGGGACAGGAACAGACTAATTTGCATATAGCCAGGTTCTGAGCTGGGATGGTGCAGTGAGCTAAAAAACGGTGATGGATTAAAACCATGATCTCTTGACTTGGTAAGAGTATTCTGCATCATTCAGAAACACTGTCCATCACCACCCCCCTTTCCAAAATCGGTCTTATCCACACTATGTGTGGGAGGGTATACTCAGACGTGAGTCCCTTGCTCATTGCACCATCAGGATTCAAGCAAGCCGGGCCGAAGAAGGCTGTGATGCCAGAAACCGGTCCCCGGAAGCTTGTTTACTTCCCAGTATAAGAATTGGCTTGGTAGTTTGGTTTGCCCTGTTCCCATCATGCACTGGGGCAGGAACAGACTAATTTGCATATAGCCAGGTTCTGAGCTGGGATGGTGCAGTGAGCTAAAAAACGGTGATGGATTAAAACCATGATCTCTTGACTTGGTAAGAGTATTCTGCATCATTCAGAAACTCTGTCCATCACCACCCCCCTTTCCAAAAATCGGTCTTATCCACACTATGTGTGGGAGGGTATACTCAGACGTGAGTCCCTTGCTCATTGCACCATCAGGATTCAAGCAAGCCGGGCCGAAGAAGGCTGTGATGCCAGAAACCGGTCCCCAGAAGCTTATTTCCTTCCCAGTATAAGAATTGGCTTGGTAGTTTGGCTTGCCCTGTTCCCATCATGCACTGGGACAGAAACAGACTAATTTGCATATGGCCAGGTTCTGAGCTGGGATGGTGCAGTGAGCTAAAAAACGGTGATGGATTAAAACCATGATCTCTTGACTTGGTAAGAGTATTCTGCATCATTCAGAAACTCTGTCCATCACCACCCCCCTTTCCAAAATCGGTCTTATCCACACTATGTGTGTGAGGGTATAGTCAGACGTGAGTCCCTTGCTCATTGCACCATCAGGATTCAAGCAAGCCAGGCCGAAGAAGGCTGTGATGCCAGAAACCGGTCCCCGGAAGCTTGTTTCCTTCCCAGTATAAGAATTGGCTTGGTAGTTTGGTTTGCCCTGTTCCCATCATGCACTGGGACATGAACCTACTAATTTGCATATAGCCAGGTTCTGAGCTGGGATGGTGCAGTGAGCTAAAAAACTGTGATGGATTAAAACCATGATCTCTTGACTTGGTAAGAGTATTCTGCATCATTCAGAAACTCTGTCCATCCCCACCCCCCTTTCCAAAATCGGTCTTATCCACACTATGTGTGGCAGGGTATACTCAGACGTGAGTCCCTTGCTCATTGCACCATCAGGATTCAAGCAAGCAGGGCCGAAGAAGGCTGTGATGCCAGAAACCGGTCCCCGGAAGCTTGTTTCCTTCCCAGTATAAGAATTGGCTTGGTAGTTTGGTTTGCCCTGTTCCCATCATGCACTGGGACAGGAACAGACTAATTTGCATATAGCCAGGTTCTGAGCTGGGATGGTGCAGTGAGCTAAAAAACGGTGATGGATTAAAACCATGATCTCTTGACTTGGTAAGAGTATTCTGCATCATTCAGAAACTCTGACCATCACCACCCCCCTTTCCAAAATCGGTCTTATCCACACTATGTGTGGGAGGGTATACTCAGACGTGAGTCCCTTGCTCATTGCACCATCAGGATTCAAGCAAGCCGGGCCGAAGAAGGCTGTGATGCCAGAAACCGGTCCCTGGAAGCTTGTTTCCTTCCCATTATAAGAATTGGCTTGGTAGTTTGGTTTGCCCTGTTCCCATCATGCACTGGGACAGGAACAGACTAATTTGCATATAGCCAGGTTCTGAGCTGGGATGGTGCAGTGAGCTAAAAAACGGTGATGGATTAAAACCATGATCTCTTGACTTGGTAAGAGTATTCTGCATCATTCAGAAACTCTGTCCATCACCACCCCCCTTTCCAAAATCGGTCTTATCCACACTATGTGTGGGAGGGTATACTCAGACGTGAGTCCCTTGCTCATTGCACCATCAGGATTCAAGCAAGCCAGGCTGAAGAAGGCTGTGATGCCAGAAACCGGTCCCCGGAAGCTTGTTTCCTTCCCAGTATAAGAATTGGCTTGGTAGTTTGGTTTGCCCTGTTCCCATCATGCACTGGGACATGAACAGACTAATTTGCATATAGCCAGGTTCTGAGCTGGGATGGTGCAGTGAGCTAAAAAACGGTGATGGATTAAAACCATGATCTCTTGACTTGGTAAGAGTATTCTGCATCATTCAGAAACTCTGTCCATCACCACCCCCCTTTCCAAAATCGGTCTTATCCACACTATGGGGCTCATTAGGATGGCGGACGGACTTGCGTCCGTCCGCCACCCTAGAGTAGGAGGGACCGTCCGCATGGGCTGCGGCGGTCCCTCCATGCAAATTAGGATGTGACCGCCACCCTGGCGGTCACATCCTGGATATTTAACAAAGCGGCGGGTGCAGCTTCAAGCTGCACCCGACGCAATGTTAAAAAAGCATACATTGCATATGTATGCAGCAAGCAGCAGGCACCGCGCGGTGCCTGCCGCTTGCTGCATACATATGCAGGGGGGTACCATAGGTACCCCCCATGTGCACCCCCCCTTCACCCAGGGGGCCCGCAACGGGCCCCCGCAGTGAAGCACCGTATGCTTTTACACGGCGGAATATCCGCCGTGTAAAAGCATTTCTTTCTGTGCATCCTAATATGGTGGACGGTGTCTGAGAGACACCGTCACCATATTACAGCTTTTCCGCCGCTGTTGTAAGCCAACCGCGGCGGAAAAGCTGCGGACGGAAACCAGGACCCACCAGCCATCCTAATGTGGCGGTGGGTCTTTGGTGGGTCCGCTGCGGTTTTTCCGCATCCTCCGGGCCGGCGGAGGATTCCGCCGGCCCAGAGGATGCGGAAAAACCGCAATCCTAATGAGCCCCTAAGTGTGGGAGGGTATACTCAGACGTCAGTCCCTTGCTCATTGCACCATCAGGATTCAAGCAAGCCGGGCCGAAGAAGGCTGTGATGCCAGAAACCGGTCCCCGGAAGCTTGTTTCCTTCCCAGTATAAGAATTGGCTTGGTAGTTTGGTTTGCCCTGTTCCCATCATGCACTGGGACAGGAACAGACTAATTTGCATATAGCCAGGTTCTGAGCTGGGATGGTGCAGTGAGCTAAAAAACAGTGATGGATTAAAACCATGATCTCTTGACTTGGTAAGAGTATTCTGCATCATTCAGAAACTCTGTCCATCACCACCCCCCTTTCCAAAATCGGTCTTATCCACACTATTTGTGGGAGGGTATACTCAGACGTGAGTCCCTTGCTCATTGCACCATCAGGATTCAAGCAAGCCGGGCCGAAGAAGGCTGTGATGCCAGAAACCGGTCCCCGGAAGCTTGTTTCCTTCCCAGTATAAGAATTGGCTTGGTAGTTTGGTTTGCCCTGTTCCCATCATGCACTGGGACAGGAACAGACTAATTTGCATATAGCCAGGTTCTGAGCTGGGATGGTGCAGTGAGCTAAAAAATGGTGATGGATTAAAACCATGATCTCTTGACTTGGTAAGAGTATTCTGCATCATTCAGAAACTCTGTCCATCACCACCCCCCTTTCCAAAATCGGTCTTATCCACACTTTGTGTGGGAGGGTATAGTCAGACGTGAGTCCCTTGCTCATTGCACCGTCAGGATTCAAGCAAGCCGGGCCGAAGAAGGCTGTGATGCCAGAAACCGGTCCCCGGAAGCTTGTTTCCTTCCCAGTATTAGAATTGGCTTGGTAGTTTGGTTTGCCCTGTTCCCATCATGCACTGGGACAGGAACAGACTAATTTGCATATAGCCAGGTTCTGAGCTGGGATGGTGCAGTGAGCTAAAAAACGGTGATGCATTAAAACCATGATCTCTTGACTTGGTAAGAGTATTCTGCATCATTCAGAAACTCTGTCCATCACCACCCCCCTTTCCAAAATCGGTCTTATCCACACTATGTGTGGGAGGGTATACTCAGACGTGAGTCCCTTGCTCATTGCACCATCAGGATTCAAGCAAGCCAGGCCGAAGAAGGCTGTGATGCCAGAAACCGGTCCCCGGAAGCTTGTTTCCTTCCCAGTATAAGAATTGGCTTGGTAGTTTGGTTTGCCCTGTTCCCATCATGCACTGGTTCAGGAACAGACTAATTTGCATATAGCCAGGTTCTGAGCTGGGATTGTGCAGTGAGCTAAAAAACGGTGATGGATTAAAACCATGATCTCTTGACTTGGCAAGAGTATTCTGCATCATTCAGAAACTCTGTCCATCACCACCCCCCTTTCCAAAATCGGTCTTATCCACACTATGTGTGGGAGGGTATACTCAGACGTGAGTCCCTTGCTCATTGCACCATCAGGATTCAAGCAAGCCGGGCCGAAGAAGGCTGTGATGCCAGAAACCGGTCCCCGGAAGCTTGTTTCCTTCCCAGTATAAGAATTGGCTTGGTAGTTTGGTTTGCCCTGTTCCCATCATGCACTGGGACAGGAACAGACTAATTTGCATATAGCCAGGTTCTGAGCTGGGATGGTGCAGTGAGCTAAAAAACGGTGATGGATTAAAACCATGATCTCTTGACTTGGTAAGAGTAGTCTGCATCATTCATAAACTCTGTCCATCACCACCCCCCTTTCCAAAATCGGTCTTATCCACACTATGTGTGGGAGGGTATACTCAGACGTGAGTCCCTTGCTCATTGCACCATCAGGATTCAAGCAAGCCGGGCCGAAGAAGGCTGTGATGCCAGAAACCGGTCCCCGGAAGCTTGTTTCCTTCCCAGTATAAGAATTGGCTTGGTAATTTGGTTTGCCCTGTTCCCATCATGCACTGGGACAGGAACAGACTAATTTGCATATAGCCAGGTTCTGAGCTGGGATGGTGCAGTGAGCTAAAAACGGTGATGGATTAACACCATGATCTCTTGACTTGGTAAGAGTATTCTGCATCATTCAGAAACTCTGTCCATCACCACCGCCCTTTCCAAAATCGGTCTTATCCACACTATGTGTGGGAGTGTATACTCAGACGTGAGTCCTTTGCTCATTGCACCATCAGGATTCAAGCAAGCCGGGCAGAAGAAGGCTGTGATGCCAGAAAGCGGTCCCCGGAAGCTTGTTTCCTTCCCAGTATAAGAATTGGCTTGGTAGTTTGGTTTGCCCTGTTCCCATCATGCACTGGGACAGGAACAGACTAATTTGCATATAGCCAGGTTCTGAGCTGGGATGGTACAGTGAGCTAAAAAACGGTGATGGATTAAAACCATGATCTCTTGACTTGGTAAGAGTATTCTGCATCATTCAGAAACTCTGTCCATCACCACCCCCTTTCCAAAATCGGTCTTATCCACACTATGTGTGGGAGGGTATACTCAGGCGTGAGTCCCTTGCTCATTGCACCATCAGGATTCAAGCAAGCCGGGCCGAAGAAGGCTGTGATGCCAGAAACCGGTCCCCGGAAGCTTGTTTCCTTCCCAGTATAAGAATTGGCTTGGTAGTTTGGTTTGCCCTGTTCCCATCATGCACTGGGACAGGAACAGACTAATTTGCATATAGCCAGGTTCTGAGCTGGGATGGTGCAGTGAGCTAAAAAACGGTGATGGATTAAAACCATGATCTCTTGACTTGGTAAGAGTATTCTGCATCATTCAGAAACTCTGACCATCACCACCCCCCTTTCCAAAATCGGTCTTATCCACACTATGTGTGGGAGGGTATACTCAGACGTGAGTCCCTTGCTCATTGCACCATCAGGATTCAAGCAAGCCAGGCTGAAGAAGGCTGTGATGCCAGAAACCGGTCCCCGGAAGCTTGTTTCCTTCCCAGTATAAGAATTGGCTTGGTAGTTTGGTTTGCCCTGTTCCCATCATGCACTGGGACATGAACAGACTAATTTGCATATAGCCAGGTTCTGAGCTGGGATGGTGCAGTGAGCTAAAAAACGGTGATGGATTAAAACCATGATCTCTTGACTTGGTAAGAGTATTCTGCATCATTCAGAAACTCTGTCCATCACCACCCCCCTTTCCAAAATCGGTCTTATCCACACTATGTGTGGGAGGGTATACTCAGACGTGAGTCCCTTGCTCATTGCACCATCAGGATTCAAGCAAGCCGGGCCGAAGAAGGCTGTGATGCCAGAAACCGGTCCCCGGAAGCTTGTTTCCTTCCCAGTATTAGAATTGGCTTGGTAGTTTGGTTTGCCCTGTTCCCATCATGCACTGGGACAGGAACAGACTAATTTGCATATAGCCAGGTTCTGAGCTGGGATGGTGCAGTGAGCTAAAAAACGGTGATGGATTAAAACCATGATCTCTTGACTTGGTAAGAGTATTCTGCATCATTCAGAAACTCTGTCCATCACCACCCCCCTTTCCAAAATCGGTCTTATCCACACTATGTGTGGGAGGGTATACTCAGACGTGAGTCCCTTGCTCATTGCACCATCAGGATTCAAGCAAGCCGGGCCGAAGAAGGCTGTGATGCCAGAAACCGGTCCCCGGAAGCTTGTTTCCTTCCCAGTATAAGAATTGGCTTGGTAGTTTGGTTTGCCCCGTTCCCATCATGCACTGGGACAGGAACAGACTAATTTGCATATAGCCAGGTTCTGAGCTGGGATGGTGCAGTGAGCTAAAAAGGGTGATGGATTAACACCATGATCTCTTGACTTGGTAAGAGTATTCTGCATCATTCAGAAACTCTGTCCATCACCACCGCCCTTTCCAAAATCGGTCTTATCCACACTATGTGTGGGAGTGTATACTCAGACGTGAGTCCCTTGCTCATTGCACCATCAGGATTCAAGCAAGCCGGGCAGAAGAAGGCTGTGATGCCAGAAAGCGGTCCCCGGAAGCTTGTTTCCTTCCCAGTATAAGAATTGGCTTGGTAGTTTGGTTTGCCCTGTTCCCATCATGCACTGGGACAGGAACAGACTAATTTGCATATAGCCAGGTTCTGAGCTGGGATGGTACAGTGAGCTAAAAAACGGTGATGGATTAAAACCATGATCTCTTGACTTGGTAAGAGTATTCTGCATCATTCAGAAACTCTGTCCATCACCACCCCCCTTTCCAAAATCGGTCTTATCCACACTATGTGTGGGAGGGTATACTCAGGCGTGAGTCCCTTGCTCATTGCACCATCAGGATTCAAGCAAGCCGGGCCGAAGAAGGCTGTGATGCCAAAAACCCGTCCCCGGAAACTTGTTTCCTTCCCAGTATAAGAATTGGCTTGGTAGTTTAGTTTGCCCTGTTCCCATCATGCACTGGGACAGGAACAGACTAATTTGCATATAGCCAGGTTCTGAGCTGGGATGGTGCAGTGAGCTAAAAAACGGTGATGGATTAAAACCATGATCTCTTGACTTGGTAAGAGTATTCTGCATCATTCAGAAACTCTGTCCATCACCACCCCCCTTTCCAAAATCGGTCTTACCCACACTATGTGTGGGAGGGTATACTCAGACGGGAGTCCCTTGCTCATTGCACCATCAGGATTCAAGCAAGCCGGGCCGAAGAAGGCTGTGATGCCAGAAACCGGTCCCCGGAAGCTTGTTTCCTTCCCAGTATAAGAATTGGCTTGGTAGTTTGGTTTGCCCTGTTCCCATCATGCACTGGGACAGGAACAGACTAATTTGCATATAGCCAGGTTCTGAGCTGGGATGGTGCAGTGAGCTAAAAAACGGTGATGGATTAAAACCATGATCTCTTGACTTGGTAAGAGTATTCTGCATCATTCAGAAACACTGTCCATCACCACCCCCCTTTCCAAAATCGGTCTTATCCACACTATGTGTGGGAGGGTATACTCAGACGTGAGTCCCTTGCTCATTGCACCATCAGGATTCAAGCAAGCCGGGCCGAAGAAGGCTGTGATGCCAGAAACCGGTCCCCGGAAGCTTGTTTACTTCCCAGTATAAGAATTGGCTTGGTAGTTTGGTTTGCCCTGTTCCCATCATGCACTGGGGCAGGAACAGACTAATTTGCATATAGCCAGGTTCTGAGCTGGGATGGTGCAGTGAGCTAAAAAACGGTGATGGATTAAAACCATGATCTCTTGACTTGGTAAGAGTATTCTGCATCATTCAGAAACTCTGTCCATCACCACCCCCCTTTCCAAAAATCGGTCTTATCCACACTATGTGTGGGAGGGTATACTCAGACGTGAGTCCCTTGCTCATTGCACCATCAGGATTCAAGCAAGCCGGGCCGAAGAAGGCTGTGATGCCAGAAACCGGTCCCCAGAAGCTTATTTCCTTCCCAGTATAAGAATTGGCTTGGTAGTTTGGCTTGCCCTGTTCCCATCATGCACTGGGACAGAAACAGACTAATTTGCATATGGCCAGGTTCTGAGCTGGGATGGTGCAGTGAGCTAAAAAACGGTGATGGATTAAAACCATGATCTCTTGACTTGGTAAGAGTATTCTGCATCATTCAGAAACTCTGTCCATCACCACCCCCCTTTCCAAAATCGGTCTTATCCACACTATGTGTGTGAGGGTATAGTCAGACGTGAGTCCCTTGCTCATTGCACCATCAGGATTCAAGCAAGCCAGGCCGAAGAAGGCTGTGATGCCAGAAACCGGTCCCCGGAAGCTTGTTTCCTTCCCAGTATAAGAATTGGCTTGGTAGTTTGGTTTGCCCTGTTCCCATCATGCACTGGGACATGAACCTACTAATTTGCATATAGCCAGGTTCTGAGCTGGGATGGTGCAGTGAGCTAAAAAACTGTGATGGATTAAAACCATGATCTCTTGACTTGGTAAGAGTATTCTGCATCATTCAGAAACTCTGTCCATCCCCACCCCCCTTTCCAAAATCGGTCTTATCCACACTATGTGTGGCAGGGTATACTCAGACGTGAGTCCCTTGCTCATTGCACCATCAGGATTCAAGCAAGCAGGGCCGAAGAAGGCTGTGATGCCAGAAACCGGTCCCCGGAAGCTTGTTTCCTTCCCAGTATAAGAATTGGCTTGGTAGTTTGGTTTGCCCTGTTCCCATCATGCACTGGGACAGGAACAGACTAATTTGCATATAGCCAGGTTCTGAGCTGGGATGGTGCAGTGAGCTAAAAAACGGTGATGGATTAAAACCATGATCTCTTGACTTGGTAAGAGTATTCTGCATCATTCAGAAACTCTGACCATCACCACCCCCCTTTCCAAAATCGGTCTTATCCACACTATGTGTGGGAGGGTATACTCAGACGTGAGTCCCTTGCTCATTGCACCATCAGGATTCAAGCAAGCCGGGCCGAAGAAGGCTGTGATGCCAGAAACCGGTCCCTGGAAGCTTGTTTCCTTCCCATTATAAGAATTGGCTTGGTAGTTTGGTTTGCCCTGTTCCCATCATGCACTGGGACAGGAACAGACTAATTTGCATATAGCCAGGTTCTGAGCTGGGATGGTGCAGTGAGCTAAAAAACGGTGATGGATTAAAACCATGATCTCTTGACTTGGTAAGAGTATTCTGCATCATTCAGAAACTCTGTCCATCACCACCCCCCTTTCCAAAATCGGTCTTATCCACACTATGTGTGGGAGGGTATACTCAGACGTGAGTCCCTTGCTCATTGCACCATCAGGATTCAAGCAAGCCAGGCTGAAGAAGGCTGTGATGCCAGAAACCGGTCCCCGGAAGCTTGTTTCCTTCCCAGTATAAGAATTGGCTTGGTAGTTTGGTTTGCCCTGTTCCCATCATGCACTGGGACATGAACAGACTAATTTGCATATAGCCAGGTTCTGAGCTGGGATGGTGCAGTGAGCTAAAAAACGGTGATGGATTAAAACCATGATCTCTTGACTTGGTAAGAGTATTCTGCATCATTCAGAAACTCTGTCCATCACCACCCCCCTTTCCAAAATCGGTCTTATCCACACTATGGGGCTCATTAGGATGGCGGACGGACTTGCGTCCGTCCGCCACCCTAGAGTAGGAGGGACCGTCCGCATGGGCTGCGGCGGTCCCTCCATGCAAATTAGGATGTGACCGCCACCCTGGCGGTCACATCCTGGATATTTAACAAAGCGGCGGGTGCAGCTTCAAGCTGCACCCGACGCAATGTTAAAAAAGCATACATTGCATATGTATGCAGCAAGCAGCAGGCACCGCGCGGTGCCTGCCGCTTGCTGCATACATATGCAGGGGGGTACCATAGGTACCCCCCATGTGCACCCCCCCTTCACCCAGGGGGCCCGCAACGGGCCCCCGCAGTGAAGCACCGTATGCTTTTACACGGCGGAATATCCGCCGTGTAAAAGCATTTCTTTCTGTGCATCCTAATATGGTGGACGGTGTCTGAGAGACACCGTCACCATATTACAGCTTTTCCGCCGCTGTTGTAAGCCAACCGCGGCGGAAAAGCTGCGGACGGAAACCAGGACCCACCAGCCATCCTAATGTGGCGGTGGGTCTTTGGTGGGTCCGCTGCGGTTTTTCCGCATCCTCCGGGCCGGCGGAGGATTCCGCCGGCCCAGAGGATGCGGAAAAACCGCAATCCTAATGAGCCCCTAAGTGTGGGAGGGTATACTCAGACGTCAGTCCCTTGCTCATTGCACCATCAGGATTCAAGCAAGCCGGGCCGAAGAAGGCTGTGATGCCAGAAACCGGTCCCCGGAAGCTTGTTTCCTTCCCAGTATAAGAATTGGCTTGGTAGTTTGGTTTGCCCTGTTCCCATCATGCACTGGGACAGGAACAGACTAATTTGCATATAGCCAGGTTCTGAGCTGGGATGGTGCAGTGAGCTAAAAAACAGTGATGGATTAAAACCATGATCTCTTGACTTGGTAAGAGTATTCTGCATCATTCAGAAACTCTGTCCATCACCACCCCCCTTTCCAAAATCGGTCTTATCCACACTATTTGTGGGAGGGTATACTCAGACGTGAGTCCCTTGCTCATTGCACCATCAGGATTCAAGCAAGCCGGGCCGAAGAAGGCTGTGATGCCAGAAACCGGTCCCCGGAAGCTTGTTTCCTTCCCAGTATAAGAATTGGCTTGGTAGTTTGGTTTGCCCTGTTCCCATCATGCACTGGGACAGGAACAGACTAATTTGCATATAGCCAGGTTCTGAGCTGGGATGGTGCAGTGAGCTAAAAAATGGTGATGGATTAAAACCATGATCTCTTGACTTGGTAAGAGTATTCTGCATCATTCAGAAACTCTGTCCATCACCACCCCCCTTTCCAAAATCGGTCTTATCCACACTTTGTGTGGGAGGGTATAGTCAGACGTGAGTCCCTTGCTCATTGCACCGTCAGGATTCAAGCAAGCCGGGCCGAAGAAGGCTGTGATGCCAGAAACCGGTCCCCGGAAGCTTGTTTCCTTCCCAGTATTAGAATTGGCTTGGTAGTTTGGTTTGCCCTGTTCCCATCATGCACTGGGACAGGAACAGACTAATTTGCATATAGCCAGGTTCTGAGCTGGGATGGTGCAGTGAGCTAAAAAACGGTGATGCATTAAAACCATGATCTCTTGACTTGGTAAGAGTATTCTGCATCATTCAGAAACTCTGTCCATCACCACCCCCCTTTCCAAAATCGGTCTTATCCACACTATGTGTGGGAGGGTATACTCAGACGTGAGTCCCTTGCTCATTGCACCATCAGGATTCAAGCAAGCCAGGCCGAAGAAGGCTGTGATGCCAGAAACCGGTCCCCGGAAGCTTGTTTCCTTCCCAGTATAAGAATTGGCTTGGTAGTTTGGTTTGCCCTGTTCCCATCATGCACTGGTTCAGGAACAGACTAATTTGCATATAGCCAGGTTCTGAGCTGGGATTGTGCAGTGAGCTAAAAAACGGTGATGGATTAAAACCATGATCTCTTGACTTGGCAAGAGTATTCTGCATCATTCAGAAACTCTGTCCATCACCACCCCCCTTTCCAAAATCGGTCTTATCCACACTATGTGTGGGAGGGTATACTCAGACGTGAGTCCCTTGCTCATTGCACCATCAGGATTCAAGCAAGCCGGGCCGAAGAAGGCTGTGATGCCAGAAACCGGTCCCCGGAAGCTTGTTTCCTTCCCAGTATAAGAATTGGCTTGGTAGTTTGGTTTGCCCTGTTCCCATCATGCACTGGGACAGGAACAGACTAATTTGCATATAGCCAGGTTCTGAGCTGGGATGGTGCAGTGAGCTAAAAAACGGTGATGGATTAAAACCATGATCTCTTGACTTGGTAAGAGTAGTCTGCATCATTCATAAACTCTGTCCATCACCACCCCCCTTTCCAAAATCGGTCTTATCCACACTATGTGTGGGAGGGTATACTCAGACGTGAGTCCCTTGCTCATTGCACCATCAGGATTCAAGCAAGCCGGGCCGAAGAAGGCTGTGATGCCAGAAACCGGTCCCCGGAAGCTTGTTTCCTTCCCAGTATAAGAATTGGCTTGGTAATTTGGTTTGCCCTGTTCCCATCATGCACTGGGACAGGAACAGACTAATTTGCATATAGCCAGGTTCTGAGCTGGGATGGTGCAGTGAGCTAAAAACGGTGATGGATTAACACCATGATCTCTTGACTTGGTAAGAGTATTCTGCATCATTCAGAAACTCTGTCCATCACCACCGCCCTTTCCAAAATCGGTCTTATCCACACTATGTGTGGGAGTGTATACTCAGACGTGAGTCCTTTGCTCATTGCACCATCAGGATTCAAGCAAGCCGGGCAGAAGAAGGCTGTGATGCCAGAAAGCGGTCCCCGGAAGCTTGTTTCCTTCCCAGTATAAGAATTGGCTTGGTAGTTTGGTTTGCCCTGTTCCCATCATGCACTGGGACAGGAACAGACTAATTTGCATATAGCCAGGTTCTGAGCTGGGATGGTACAGTGAGCTAAAAAACGGTGATGGATTAAAACCATGATCTCTTGACTTGGTAAGAGTATTCTGCATCATTCAGAAACTCTGTCCATCACCACCCCCTTTCCAAAATCGGTCTTATCCACACTATGTGTGGGAGGGTATACTCAGGCGTGAGTCCCTTGCTCATTGCACCATCAGGATTCAAGCAAGCCGGGCCGAAGAAGGCTGTGATGCCAGAAACCGGTCCCCGGAAGCTTGTTTCCTTCCCAGTATAAGAATTGGCTTGGTAGTTTGGTTTGCCCTGTTCCCATCATGCACTGGGACAGGAACAGACTAATTTGCATATAGCCAGGTTCTGAGCTGGGATGGTGCAGTGAGCTAAAAAACGGTGATGGATTAAAACCATGATCTCTTGACTTGGTAAGAGTATTCTGCATCATTCAGAAACTCTGTCCATCACCACCCCCCTTTCCAAAATCGGTCTTATCCACACTATGTGTGGGAGGGTATACTCAGACGTGAGTCCCTTGCTCATTGCACCATCAGGATTCAAGCAAGCCGGGCCGAAGAAGGCTGTGATGCCAGAAACCGGTCCCCGGAAGCTTGTTTCCTTCCCAGTATAAGAAATGGCTTGGTAGTTTGGTTTGCCCTGTTCCCATCATGCACTGGGGCAGGAACAGACTAATTTGCATATAGCCAGGTTCTGAGCTGGGATGGTGCAGTGAGCTAAAAAACGGTGATGGATTAAAACCATGATCTCTTGACTTGGTAAGAGTATTCTGCATCATTCAGAAACTCTGTCCTTCACCACCCCCCTTTCCAAAAATCGGTCTTATCCACATTATGTGTGGGAGGGTATACTCAGACGTGAGTCCCTTGCTCATTGCACCATCAGGATTCAAGCAAGCCGGGCCGAAGAAGGCTGTGATGCCAGAAACCGGTCCCCGGAAGCTTATTTCCTTCCCAGTATAAGAATTGGCTTGGTAGTTTGGCTTGCCCTGTTCCCATCATGCACTGGGACAGGAACAGACTAATTTGCATATAGCCAGGTTCTGAGCTGGGATGGTGCAGTGAGCTAAAAAACGGTGATGGATTAAAACCATGATCTCTTGACTTGGTAAGAGTATTCTGCATCATTCAGAAACTCTGTCCATCACCACCCCCCTTTCCAAAATCGGTCTTATCCACACTATGTGTGTGAGGGTATAGTCAGACGTGAGTCCCTTGCTCATTGCACCATCAGGATTCAAGCAAGCCAGGCCGAAGAAGGCTGTGATGCCAGAAACCGGTCCCCGGAAGCTTGTTTCCTTCCCAGTATAAGAATTGGCTTGGTAGTTTGGTTTGCCCTGTTCCCATCATGCACTGGGACATGAACAGACTAATTTGCATATAGCCAGGTTCTGAGCTGGGATGGTGCAGTGAGCTAAAAAACGGTGATGGATTAAAACCATGATCTCTTGACTTGGTAAGAGTATTCTGCATCATTCAGAAACTCTGTCCATCCCCACCCCCCTTTCCAAAATCGGTCTTATCCACACTATGTGTGGGAGGGTATACTCAGACGTGAGTCCCTTGCTCATTGCACCATCAGGATTCAAGCAAGCAGGGCCGAAGAAGGCTGTGATGCCAGAAACCGGTCCCCGGAAGCTTGTTTCCTTCCCAGTATAAGAATTGGCTTGGTAGTTTGGTTTGCCCTGTTCCCATCATGCACTGGGACAGGAACAGACTAATTTGCATATAGCCAGGTTCTGAGCTGGGATGGTGCAGTGAGCTAAAAAACGGTGATGGATTAAAACCATGATCTCTTGACTTGGTAAGAGTATTCTGCATCATTCAGAAACACTGTCCATCACCACCGCCCTTTCCAAAATCGGTCTTATCCACACTATGTGTGGGAGTGTATACTCAGACGTGAGTCCCTTGCTCATTGCACCATCAGGATTCAAGCAAGCCGGGCAGAAGAAGGCTGTGATGCCAGAAAGCGGTCCCCGGAAGCTTGTTTCCTTCCCAGTATAAGAATTGGCTTGGTAGTTTGGTTTGCCCTGTTCCCATCATGCACTGGGACAGGAACAGACTAATTTGCATATAGCCAGGTTCTGAGCTGGGATGGTACAGTGAGCTAAAAAACGGTGATGGAGTAAAACCATGATCTCTTGACTTGGTAAGAGTATTCTGCATCATTCAGAAACTCTGTCCATCACCACCCCCCTTTCCAAAATCGGTCTTATCCACACTATGTGTGGGAGGGTATACTCAGGCGTGAGTCCCTTGCTCATTGCACCATCAGGATTCAAGCAAGCCGGGCCAAAGAAGGCTGTGATGCCAAAAACCCGTCCCCGGAAACTTGTTTCCTTCCCAGTATAAGAATTGGCTTGGTAGTTTAGTTTGCCCTGTTCCCATCATGCACTGGGACAGGAACAGACTAATTTGCATATAGCCAGGTTCTGAGCTGGGATGGTGCAGTGAGCTAAAAAACGGTGATGGATTAAAACCATGATCTCTTGACTTGGTAAGAGTATTCTGCATCATTCAGAAACTCTGTCCATCACCACCCCCCTTTCCAAAATCGGTCTTACCCACACTATGTGTGGGAGGGTATACTCAGACGGGAGTCCCTTGCTCATTGCACCATCAGGATTCAAGCAAGCCGGGCCGAAGAAGGCTGTGATGCCAGAAACCGGTCCCCGGAAGCTTGTTTCCTTCCCAGTATAAGAATTGGCTTGGTAGTTTGGTTTGCCCTGTTCCCATCATGCACTGGGACAGGAACAGACTAATTTGCATATAGCCAGGTTCTGAGCTGGGATGGTGCAGTGAGCTAAAAAACGGTGATGGATTAAAACCATGATCTCTTGACTTGGTAAGAGTATTCTGCATCATTCAGAAACACTGTCCATCACCACCCCCCTTTCCAAAATCGGTCTTATCCACACTATGTGTGGGAGGGTATACTCAGACGTGAGTCCCTTGCTCATTGCACCATCAGGATTCAAGCAAGCCGGGCCGAAGAAGGCTGTGATGCCAGAAACCGGTCCCCGGAAGCTTGTTTCCTTCCCAGTATAAGAATTGGCTTGGTAGTTTGGTTTGCCCTGTTCCCATCATGCACTGGGGCAGGAACAGACTAATTTGCATATAGCCAGATTCTGAGCTGGGATGGTGCAGTGAGCTAAAAAACGGTGATGGATTAAAACCATGATCTCTTGACTTGGTAAGAGTATTCTGCATCATTCAGAAACTCTGTCCATCACCACCCCCCTTTCCAAAAATCGGTCTTATCCACACTATGTGTGGGAGGGTATACTCAGACGTGAGTCCCTTGCTCATTGCACCATCAGGATTCAAGCAAGCCGGGCCGAAGAAGGCTGTGATGCCAGAAACCGGTCCCCGGAAGCTTATTTCCTTCCCAGTATAAGAATTGGCTTGGTAGTTTGGCTTGCCCTGTTCCCATCATGCACTGGGACAGAAACAGACTAATTTGCATATGGCCAGGTTCTGAGCTGGGATGGTGCAGTGAGCTAAAAAACGGTGATGGATTAAAACCATGATCTCTTGACTTGGTAAGAGTATTCTGCATCATTCAGAAACTCTGTCCATCACCACCCCCCTTTCCAAAATCGGTCTTATCCACACTATGTGTGTGAGGGTATAGTCAGACGTGAGTCCCTTGCTCATTGCACCATCAGGATTCAAGCAAGCCAGGCCGAAGAAGGCTGTGATGCCAGAAACCGGTCCCCGGAAGCTTGTTTCCTTCCCAGTATAAGAATTGGCTTGGTAGTTTGGTTTGCCCTGTTCCCATCATGCACTGGGACATGAACCTACTAATTTGCATATAGCCAGGTTCTGAGCTGGGATGGTGCAGTGAGCTAAAAAACGGTGATGGATTAAAACCATGATCTCTTGACTTGGTAAGAGTATTCTGCATCATTCAGAAACTCTGTCCATCCCCACCCCCCTTTCCAAAATCGGTCTTATCCACACTATGTGTGGGAGGGTATACTCAGACGTGAGTCCCTTGCTCATTGCACCATCAGGATTCAAGCAAGCAGGGCCGAAGAAGGCTGTGATGCCAGAAACCGGTCCCCGGAAGCTTGTTTCCTTCCCAGTATAAGAATTGGCTTGGTAGTTTGGTTTGCCCTGTTCCCATCATGCACTGGGACAGGAACAGACTAATTTGCATATAGCCAGGTTCTGAGCTGGGATGGTGCAGTGAGCTAAAAAACGGTGATGGATTAAAACCATGATCTCTTGACTTGGTAAGAGTATTCTGCATCATTCAGAAACTCTGACCATCACCACCCCCCTTTCCAAAATCGGTCTTATCCACACTATGTGTGGGAGGGTATACTCAGACGTGAGTCCCTTGCTCATTGCACCATCAGGATTCAAGCAAGCCGGGCCGAAGAAGGCTGTGATGCCAGAAACCGGTCCCTGGAAGCTTGTTTCCTTCCCATTATAAGAATTGGCTTGGTAGTTTGGTTTGCCCTGTTCCCATCATGCACTGGGACAGGAACAGACTAATTTGCATATAGCCAGGTTCTGAGCTGGGATGGTGCAGTGAGCTAAAAAACGGTGATGGATTAAAACCATGATCTCTTGACTTGGTAAGAGTATTCTGCATCATTCAGAAACTCTGTCCATCACCACCCCCCTTTCCAAAATCGGTCTTATCCACACTATGTGTGGGAGGGTATACTCAGACGTGAGTCCCTTGCTCATTGCACCATCAGGATTCAAGCAAGCCAGGCTGAAGAAGGCTGTGATGCCAGAAACCGGTCCCCGGAAGCTTGTTTCCTTCCCAGTATAAGAATTGGCTTGGTAGTTTGGTTTGCCCTGTTCCCATCATGCACTGGGACATGAACAGACTAATTTGCATATAGCCAGGTTCTGAGCTGGGATGGTGCAGTGAGCTAAAAAACGGTGATGGATTAAAACCATGATCTCTTGACTTGGTAAGAGTATTCTGCATCATTCAGAAACTCTGTCCATCACCACCCCCCTTTCCAAAATCGGTCTTATCCACACTATGGGGCTCATTAGGATGGCGGACGGACTTGCGTCCGTCCGCCACCCTAGAGTAGGAGGGACCGTCCGCATGGGCTGCGGCGGTCCCTCCATGCAAATTAGGATGTGACCGCCACCCTGGCGGTCACATCCTGGATATTTAACAAAGCGGCGGGTGCAGCTTCAAGCTGCACCCGACGCAATGTTAAAAAAGCATACATTGCATATGTATGCAGCAAGCAGCAGGCACCGCGCGGTGCCTGCCGCTTGCTGCATACATATGCAGGGGGGTACCATAGGTACCCCCCATGTGCACCCCCCCTTCACCCAGGGGGCCCGCAACGGGCCCCCGCAGTGAAGCACCGTATGCTTTTACACGGCGGAATATCCGCCGTGTAAAAGCATTTCTTTCTGTGCATCCTAATATGGTGGACGGTGTCTGAGAGACACCGTCACCATATTACAGCTTTTCCGCCGCTGTTGTAAGCCAACCGCGGCGAAAAAGCTGCGGACGGAAACCAGGACCCACCAGCCATCCTAATGTGGCGGTGGGTCTTTGGTGGGTCCGCTGCGGTTTTTCCGCATCCTCCGGGCCGGCGGAGGATTCCGCCGGCCCAGAGGATGCGGAAAAACCGCAATCCTAATGAGCCCCTAAGTGTGGGAGGGTATACTCAGACGTCAGTCCCTTGCTCATTGCACCATCAGGATTCAAGCAAGCCGGGCCGAAGAAGGCTGTGATGCCAGAAACCGGTCCCCGAAAGCTTGTTTCCTTCCCAGTATAAGAATTGGCTTGGTAGTTTGGTTTGCCCTGTTCCCATCATGCACTGGGACAGGAACAGACTAATTTGCATATAGCCAGGTTCTGAGCTGGGATGGTGCAGTGAGCTAAAAAACAGTGATGGATTAAAACCATGATCTCTTGACTTGGTAAGAGTATTCTGCATCATTCAGAAACTCTGTCCATCACCACCCCCCTTTCCAAAATCGGTCTTATCCGCACTATTTGTGGGAGGGTATACTCAGACGTGAGTCCCTTGCTCATTGCACCATCAGGATTCAAGCAAGCCGGGCCGAAGAAGGCTGTGATGCCAGAAACCGGTCCCCGGAAGCTTGTTTCCTTCCCAGTATAAGAATTGGCTTGGTAGTTTGGTTTGCCCTGTTCCCATCATGCACTGGGACAGGAACAGACTAATTTGCATATAGCCAGGTTCTGAGCTGGGATGGTGCAGTGAGCTAAAAAATGGTGATGGATTAAAACCATGATCTCTTGACTTGGTAAGAGTATTCTGCATCATTCAGAAACTCTGTCCATCACCACCCCCCTTTCCAAAATCGGTCTTATCCACACTTTGTGTGGGAGGGTATACTCAGACGTGAGTCCCTTGCTCATTGCACCGTCAGGATTCAAGCAAGCCGGGCCGAAGAAGGCTGTGATGCCAGAAACCGGTCCCCGGAAGCTTGTTTCCTTCCCAGTATTAGAATTGGCTTGGTAGTTTGGTTTGCCCTGTTCCCATCATGCACTGGGACGGGAACAGACTAATTTGCATATAGCCAGGTTCTGAGCTGGGATGGTGCAGTGAGCTAAAAAACGGTGATGCATTAAAACCATGATCTCTTGACTTGGTAAGAGTATTCTGCATCATTCAGAAACTCTGTCCATCACCACCCCCCTTTCCAAAATCGGTCTTATCCACACTATGTGTGGGAGGGTATACTCAGACGTGAGTCCCTTGCTCATTGCACCATCAGGATTCAAGCAAGCCAGGCCGAAGAAGGCTGTGATGCCAGAAACCGGTCCCCGGAAGCTTGTTTCCTTCCCAGTATAAGAATTGGCTTGGTAGTTTGGTTTGCCCTGTTCCCATCATGCACTGGGACAGGAACAGACTAATTTGCATATAGCCAGGTTCTGATCTGGGATGGTGCAGTGAGCTAAAAAACGGTGATGGATTAACACCATGATCTCTTGACTTGGTAAGAGTATTCTGCATCATTCAGAAACTCTGTCCATCACCACCCCCCTTTCCAAAATCGGTCTTATCCACACTATGTGTGGGAGGGTATACTCAGACGTGAGTCCCTTGCTCATTGCATCATCAGGATTCAAGCAAGCCGGGCCGAAGAAGGCTGTGAAGCCAGAAACCGGTCCCCGGAAGCTTGTTTCCTTCCCAGTATAAGAATTGGCTTGGTAGTTTGGTTTGCCCTGTTCCCATCATGCACTGGTTCAGGAACAGACTAATTTGCATATAGCCAGGTTCTGAGCTGGGATTGTGCAGTGAGCTAAAAAACGGTGATGGATTAAAACCATGATCTCTTGACTTGGCAAGAGTATTCTGCATCATTCAGAAACTCTGTCCATCACCACCCCCCTTTCCAAAATCGGTCTTATCCACACTATGTGTGGGAGGGTATACTCAGACGTGAGTCCCTTGCTCATTGCACCATCAGGATTCAAGCAAGCCGGGCCGAAGAAGGCTGTGATGCCAGAAACCGGTCCCCGGAAGCTTGTTTCCTTCCCAGTATAAGAATTGGCTTGGTAGTTTGGTTTGCCCTGTTCCCATCATGCACTGGGACAGGAACAGACTAATTTGCATATAGCCAGGTTCTGAGCTGGGATGGTGCAGTGAGCTAAAAAACGGTGATGGATTAAAACCATGATCTCTTGACTTGGTAAGAGTAGTCTGCATCATTCAGAAACTCTGTCCATCACCACCCCCCTTTCCAAAATCGGTCTTATCCACACTATGTGTGGGAGGGTATACTCAGACGTGAGTCCCTTGCTCATTGCACCATCAGGATTCAAGCAAGCCGGGCCGAAGAAGGCTGTGATGCCAGAAACCGGTCCCCGGAAGCTTGTTTCCTTCCCAGTATAAGAATTGGCTTGGTAATTTGGTTTGCCCTGTTCCCATCATGCACTGGGACAGGAACAGACTAATTTGCATATAGCCAGGTTCTGAGCTGGGATGGTGCAGTGAGCTAAAAACGGTGATGGATTAACACCATGATCTCTTGACTTGGTAAGAGTATTCTGCATCATTCAGAAACTCTGTCCATCACCACCGCCCTTTCCAAAATCGGTCTTATCCACACTATGTGTGGGAGTGTATACTCAGACGTGAGTCCTTTGCTCATTGCACCATCAGGATTCAAGCAAGCCGGGCAGAAGAAGGCTGTGATGCCAGAAAGCGGTCCCCGGAAGCTTGTTTCCTTCCCAGTATAAGAATTGGCTTGGTAGTTTGGTTTGCCCTGTTCCCATCATGCACTGGGACAGGAACAGACTAATTTGCATATAGCCAGGTTCTGAGCTGGGATGGTACAGTGAGCTAAAAAACGGTGATGGATTAAAACCATGATCTCTTGACTTGGTAAGAGTATTCTGCATCATTCAGAAACTCTGTCCATCACCACCCCCTTTCCAAAATCGGTCTTATCCACACTATGTGTGGGAGGGTATACTCAGGCGTGAGTCCCTTGCTCATTGCACCATCAGGATTCAAGCAAGCCGGGCCGAAGAAGGCTGTGATGCCAGAAACCGGTCCCCGGAAGCTTGTTTCCTTCCCAGTATAAGAATTGGCTTGGTAGTTTGGTTTGCCCTGTTCCCATCATGCACTGGGACAGGAACAGACTAATTTGCATATAGCCAGGTTCTGAGCTGGGATGGTGCAGTGAGCTAAAAAACGGTGATGGATTAAAACCATGATCTCTTGACTTGGTAAGAGTATTCTGCATCATTCAGAAACTCTGTCCATCACCACCCCCTTTCCAAAATCGGTCTTATCCACACTATGTGTGGGAGGGTATACTCAGACGTGAGTCCCTTGCTCATTGCACCATCAGGATTCAAGAAAGCCGGGCCGAAGAAGGCTGTGATGCCAGAAACCGGTCCCCGGAAGCTTGTTTCCTTCCCAGTATAAGAAATGGCTTGGTAGTTTGGTTTGCCCTGTTCCCATCATGCACTGGGGGAGGAACAGACTAATTTGCATATAGCCAGGTTCTGAGCTGGGATGGTGCAGTGAGCTAAAAAACGGTGATGGATTAAAACCATGATCTCTTGACTTGGTAAGAGTATTCTGCATCATTCAGAAACTCTGTCCTTCACCACCCCCCTTTCCAAAAATCGGTCTTATCCACATTATGTGTGGGAGGGTATACTCAGACGTGAGTCCCTTGCTCATTGCACCATCAGGATTCAAGCAAGCCGGGCCGAAGAAGGCTGTGATGCCAGAAACCGGTCCCCGGAAGCTTATTTCCTTCCCAGTATAAGAATTGGCTTGGTAGTTTGGCTTGCCCTGTTCCCATCATGCACTGGGACAGGAACAGACTAATTTGCATATAGCCAGGTTCTGAGCTGGGATGGTGCAGTGAGCTAAAAAACGGTGATGGATTAAAACCATGATCTCTTGACTTGGTAAGAGTATTCTGCATCATTCAGAAACTCTGTCCATCACCACCCCCCTTTCCAAAATCGGTCTTATCCACACTATGTGTGTGAGGGTATAGTCAGACGTGAGTCCCTTGCTCATTGCACCATCAGGATTCAAGCAAGCCAGGCCGAAGAAGGCTGTGATGCCAGAAACCGGTCCCCGGAAGCTTGTTTCCTTCCCAGTATAAGAATTGGCTTGGTAGTTTGGTTTGCCCTGTTCCCATCATGCACTGGGACATGAACAGACTAATTTGCATATAGCCAGGTTCTGAGCTGGGATGGTGCAGTGAGCTAAAAAACGGTGATGGATTAACACCATGATCTCTTGACTTGGTAAGAGTATTCTGCATCATTCAGAAACTCTGTCCATCCCCTCCCCCCTTTCCAAAATCGGTCTTATCCACACTATGTGTGGGAGGGTATACTCAGACGTGAGTCCCTTGCTCATTGCACCATCAGGATTCAAGCAAGCCGGGCCGAAGAAGGCTGTGATGCCAGAAACCGGTCCCCGGAAGCTTGTTTCCTTCCCAGTATAAGAATTGGCTTGGTAATTTGGTTTGCCCTGTTCCCATCATGCACTGGGACAGGAACAGACTAATTTGCATATAGCCAGGTTCTGAGCTGGGATGGTGCAGTGAGCTAAAAACGGTGATGGATTAACACCATGATCTCTTGACTTGGTAAGAGTATTCTGCATCATTCAGAAACTCTGTCCATCACCACCGCCCTTTCCAAAATCGGTCTTATCCACACTATGTGTGGGAGTGTATACTCAGACGTGAGTCCTTTGCTCATTGCACCATCAGGATTCAAGCAAGCCGGGCAGAAGAAGGCTGTGATGCCAGAAAGCGGTCCCCGGAAGCTTGTTTCCTTCCCAGTATAAGAATTGGCTTGGTAGTTTGGTTTGCCCTGTTCCCATCATGCACTGGGACAGGAACAGACTAATTTGCATATAGCCAGGTTCTGAGCTGGGATGGTACAGTGAGCTAAAAAACGGTGATGGATTAAAACCATGATCTCTTGACTTGGTAAGAGTATTCTGCATCATTCAGAAACTCTGTCCATCACCACTCCCTTTCCAAAATCGGTCTTATCCACACTATGTGTGGGAGGGTATACTCAGGCGTGAGTCCCTTGCTCATTGCACCATCAGGATTCAAGCAAGCCGGGCCGAAGAAGGCTGTGATGCCAGAAACCGGTCCCCGGAAGCTTGTTTCCTTCCCAGTATAAGAATTGGCTTGGTAGTTTGGTTTGCCCTGTTCCCATCATGCACTGGGACAGGAACAGACTAATTTGCATATAGCCAGGTTCTGAGCTGGGATGGTGCAGTGAGCTAAAAAACGGTGATGGATTAAAACCATGATCTCTTGACTTGGTAAGAGTATTCTGCATCATTCAGAAACTCTGTCCATCACCACCCCCCTTTCCAAAATCGGTCTTATCCACACTATGTGTGGGAGGGTATACTCAGACGTGAGTCCCTTGCTCATTGCACCATCAGGATTCAAGAAAGCCGGGCCGAAGAAGGCTGTGATGCCAGAAACCGGTCCCCGGAAGCTTGTTTCCTTCCCAGTATAAGAAATGGCTTGGTAGTTTGGTTTGCCCTGTTCCCATCATGCACTGGGGGAGGAACAGACTAATTTGCATATAGCCAGGTTCTGAGCTGGGATGGTGCAGTGAGCTAAAAAACGGTGATGGATTAAAACCATGATCTCTTGACTTGGTAAGAGTATTCTGCATCATTCAGAAACTCTGTCCTTCACCACCCCCCTTTCCAAAAATCGGTCTTATCCACATTATGTGTGGGAGGGTATACTCAGACGTGAGTCCCTTGCTCATTGCACCATCAGGATTCAAGCAAGCCGGGCCGAAGAAGGCTGTGATGCCAGAAACCGGTCCCCGGAAGCTTATTTCCTTCCCAGTATAAGAATTGGCTTGGTAGTTTGGCTTGCCCTGTTCCCATCATGCACTGGGACAGGAACAGACTAATTTGCATATAGCCAGGTTCTGAGCTGGGATGGTGCAGTGAGCTAAAAAACGGTGATGGATTAAAACCATGATCTCTTGACTTGGTAAGAGTATTCTGCATCATTCAGAAACTCTGTCCATCACCACCCCCCTTTCCAAAATCGGTCTTATCCACACTATGTGTGTGAGGGTATAGTCAGACGTGAGTCCCTTGCTCATTGCACCATCAGGATTCAAGCAAGCCAGGCCGAAGAAGGCTGTGATGCCAGAAACCGGTCCCCGGAAGCTTGTTTCCTTCCCAGTATAAGAATTGGCTTGGTAGTTTGGTTTGCCCTGTTCCCATCATGCACTGGGACATGAACAGACTAATTTGCATATAGCCAGGTTCTGAGCTGGGATGGTGCAGTGAGCTAAAAAACGGTGATGGATTAACACCATGATCTCTTGACTTGGTAAGAGTATTCTGCATCATTCAGAAACTCTGTCCATCCCCTCCCCCCTTTCCAAAATCGGTCTTATCCACACTATGTGTGGGAGTGTATACTCAGACGTGAGTCCTTTGCTCATTGCACCATCAGGATTCAAGCAAGCCGGGCAGAAGAAGGCTGTGATGCCAGAAAGCGGTCCCCGGAAGCTTGTTTCCTTCCCAGTATAAGAATTGGCTTGGTAGTTTGGTTTGCCCTGTTCCCATCATGCACTGGGACAGGAACAGACTAATTTGCATATAGCCAGGTTCTGAGCTGGGATGGTACAGTGAGCTAAAAAACGGTGATGGATTAAAACCATGATCTCTTGACTTGGTAAGAGTATTCTGCATCATTCAGAAACTCTGTCCATCACCACCCCCTTTCCAAAATCGGTCTTATCCACACTATGTGTGGGAGGGTATACTCAGGCGTGAGTCCCTTGCTCATTGCACCATCAGGATTCAAGCAAGCCGGGCCGAAGAAGGCTGTGATGCCAGAAACCGGTCCCCGGAAGCTTGTTTCCTTCCCAGTATAAGAATTGGCTTGGTAGTTTGGTTTGCCCTGTTCCCATCATGCACTGGGACAGGAACAGACTAATTTGCATATAGCCAGGTTCTGAGCTGGGATGGTGCAGTGAGCTAAAAAACGGTGATGGATTAAAACCATGATCTCTTGACTTGGTAAGAGTATTCTGCATCATTCAGAAACTCTGTCCATCACCACCCCCCTTTCCAAAATCGGTCTTATCCACACTATGTGTGGGAGGGTATACTCAGACGTGAGTCCCTTGCTCATTGCACCATCAGGATTCAAGCAAGCCGGGCCGAAGAAGGCTGTGATGCCAGAAACCGGTCCCCGGAAGCTTGTTTCCTTCCCAGTATAAGAAATGGCTTGGTAGTTTGGTTTGCCCTGTTCCCATCATGCACTGGGGCAGGAACAGACTAATTTGCATATAGCCAGGTTCTGAGCTGGGATGGTGCAGTGAGCTAAAAAACGGTGATGGATTAAAACCATGATCTCTTGACTTGGTAAGAGTATTCTGCATCATTCAGAAACTCTGTCCTTCACCACCCCCCTTTCCAAAAATCGGTCTTATCCACATTATGTGTGGGAGGGTATACTCAGACGTGAGTCCCTTGCTCATTGCACCATCAGGATTCAAGCAAGCCGGGCCGAAGAAGGCTGTGATGCCAGAAACCGGTCCCCGGAAGCTTATTTCCTTCCCAGTATAAGAATTGGCTTGGTAGTTTGGCTTGCCCTGTTCCCATCATGCACTGGGACAGGAACAGACTAATTTGCATATAGCCAGGTTCTGAGCTGGGATGGTGCAGTGAGCTAAAAAACGGTGATGGATTAAAACCATGATCTCTTGACTTGGTAAGAGTATTCTGCATCATTCAGAAACTCTGTCCATCACCACCCCCCTTTCCAAAATCGGTCTTATCCACACTATGTGTGTGAGGGTATAGTCAGACGTGAGTCCCTTGCTCATTGCACCATCAGGATTCAAGCAAGCCAGGCCGAAGAAGGCTGTGATGCCAGAAACCGGTCCCCGGAAGCTTGTTTCCTTCCCAGTATAAGAATTGGCTTGGTAGTTTGGTTTGCCCTGTTCCCATCATGCACTGGGACATGAACAGACTAATTTGCATATAGCCAGGTTCTGAGCTGGGATGGTGCAGTGAGCTAAAAAACGGTGATGGATTAAAACCATGATCTCTTGACTTGGTAAGAGTATTCTGCATCATTCAGAAACTCTGTCCATCCCCACCCCCCTTTCCAAAATCGGTCTTATCCACACTATGTGTGGGAGGGTATACTCAGACGTGAGTCCCTTGCTCATTGCACCATCAGGATTCAAGCAAGCAGGGCCGAAGAAGGCTGTGATGCCAGAAACCGGTCCCCGGAAGCTTGTTTCCTTCCCAGTATAAGAATTGGCTTGGTAGTTTGGTTTGCCCTGTTCCCATCATGCACTGGGACAGGAACAGACTAATTTGCATATAGCCAGGTTCTGAGCTGGGATGGTGCAGTGAGCTAAAAAACGGTGATGGATTAAAACCATGATACCTTGACTTGGTAAGAGTATTCTGCATCATTCAGAAACACTGTCCATCACCACCCCCCTTTCCAAAATCGGTCTTATCCACACTATGTGTGGGAGGGTATACTCAGACGTGAGTCCCTTGCTCATTGCACCATCAGGATTCAAGCAAGCCGGGCCGAAGAAGGCTGTGATGCCAGAAACCGGTCCCCGGAAGCTTGTTTCCTTCCCAGTATAAGAATTGGCTTGGTAGTTTGGTTTGCCCTGTTCCCATCATGCACTGGGGCAGGAACAGACTAATTTGCATATAGCCAGGTTCTGAGCTGGGATGGTGCAGTGAGCTAAAAAACGGTGATGGATTAAAACCATGATCTCTTGACTTGGTAAGAGTATTCTGCATCATTCAGAAACTCTGTCCATCACCACCCCCCTTTCCAAAAATCGGTCTTATCCACACTATGTGTGGGAGGGTATACTCAGACGTGAGTCCCTTGCTCATTGCACCATCAGGATTCAAGCAAGCCGGGCCGAAGAAGGCTGTGATGCCAGAAACCGGTCCCCGGAAGCTTATTTCCTTCCCAGTATAAGAATTGGCTTGGTAGTTTGGCTTGCCCTGTTCCCATCATGCACTGGGACAGAAACAGACTAATTTGCATATGGCCAGGTTCTGAGCTGGGATGGTGCAGTGAGCTAAAAAACGGTGATGGATTAAAACCATGATCTCTTGACTTGGTAAGAGTATTCTGCATCATTCAGAAACTCTGTCCATCACCACCCCCCTTTCCAAAATCGGTCTTACCCACACTATGTGTGGGAGGGTATACTCATACGGGAGTCCCTTGCTCATTGCACCATCAGGATTCAAGCAAGCCGGGCCGAAGAAGGCTGTGATGCCAGAAACCGGTCCCCGGAAGCTTGTTTCCTTCCCAGTATAAGAATTGGCTTGGTAGTTTGGTTTGCCCTGTTCCCATCATGCACTGGGACAGGAACAGACTAATTTGCATATAGCCAGGTTCTGAGCTGGGATGGTGCAGTGAGCTAAAAAACGGTGATGGATTAAAACCATGATCTCTTGACTTGGTAAGAGTATTCTGCATCATTCAGAAACTCTGTCCATCACCACCCCCCTTTCCAAAATCGGTCTTATCCACACTATGTGTGGGAGGGTATACTCAGACGTGAGTCCCTTGCTCATTGCACCATCAGGATTCAAGCAAGCCGGGCCGAAGAAGGCTGTGATGCCAGAAACCGGTCCCCGGAAGCTTGTTTCCTTCCCAGTATAAGAATTGGCTTGGTAGTTTGGTTTGCCATGTTCCCATCATGCACTGGGACAGGAACAGACTAATTTGCATATAGCCAGGTTCTGAGCTGGGATGGTGCAGTGAGCTAAAAAGGGTGATGGATTAACACCATGATCTCTTGACTTGGTAAGAGCATTCTGCATCATTCAGAAACTCTGTCCATCACCACCCCTCTTTCCAAAATCGGTCTTATCCACACTATGTGTGGGAGGGTATACTCAGACATGAGTCCCTTGCTCATTGCACCATCAGGATTCAAGCAAGCCGGGCCGAAGAAGGCTGTGATGCCAGAAACCGGTCCCCGGAAGCTTGTTTCCTTCCCAGTATAAGAATTGGCTTGGTAGTTTGGTTTGCCCTGTTCCCATCATGCACTGGGACAGGAACAGACTAATTTGCATATAGCCAGGTTCTGAGCTGGGATGGTGCAGTGAGCTAAAAAGGGTGATGGATTAACACCATGATCTCTTGACTTGGTAAGAGTATTCTGCATCATTCAGAAACTCTGTCCATCACCACCGCCCTTTCCAAAATCGGTCTTATCCACACTATGTGTGGGAGTGTATACTCAAACGTGAGTCCCTTGCTCATTGCACCATCAGGATTCAAGCAAGCCGGGCAGAAGAAGGCTGTGATGCCAGAAAGCGGTCCCCGGAAGCTTGTTTCCTTCCCAGTATAAGAATTGGCTTGGTAGTTTGGTTTGCCCTGTTCCCATCATGCACTGGGACAGGAACAGACTAATTTGCATATAGCCAGGTTCTGAGCTGGGATGGTACAGTGAGCTAAAAAACGGTGATGGAGTAAAACCATGATCTCTTGACTTGGTAAGAGTATTCTGCATCATTCAGAAACTCTGTCCATCACCACCCCCCTTTCCAAAATCGGTCTTATCCACACTATGTGTGGGAGGGTATACTCAGGCGTGAGTCCCTTGCTCATTGCACCATCAGGATTCAAGCAAGCCGGGCCGAAGAAGGCTGTGATGCCAAAAACCCGTCCCCGGAAACTTGTTTCCTTCCCAGTATAAGAATTGGCTTGGTAGTTTAGTTTGCCCTGTTCCCATCATGCACTGGGACAGGAACAGACTAATTTGCATATAGCCAGGTTCTGAGCTGGGATGGTGCAGTGAGCTAAAAAACGGTGATGGATTAAAACCATGATCTCTTGACTTGGTAAGAGTATTCTGCATCATTCAGAAACTCTGTCCATCACCACCCCCCTTTCCAAAATCGGTCTTACCCACACTATGTGTGGGAGGGTATACTCAGACGGGAGTCCCTTGCTCATTGCACCATCAGGATTCAAGCAAGCCGGGCCGAAGAAGGCTGTGATGCCAGAAACCGGTCCCCGGAAGCTTGTTTCCTTCCCAGTATAAGAATTGGATTGGTAGTTTGGTTTGCCCTGTTCCCATCATGCACTGGGACAGGAACAGACTAATTTGCATATAGCCAGGTTCTGAGCTGGGATGGTGCAGTGAGCTAAAAAACGGTGATGGATTAAAACCATGATCTCTTGACTTGGTAAGAGTATTCTGCATCATTCAGAAACACTGTCCATCACCACCCCCCTTTCCAAAATCGGTCTTATCCACACTATGTGTGGGAGGGTATACTCAGACGTGAGTCCCTTGCTCATTGCACCATCAGGATTCAAGCAAGCCGGGCCGAAGAAGGCTGTGATGCCAGAAACCGGTCCCCGGAAGCTTGTTTCCTTCCCAGTATAAGAATTGGCTTGGTAGTTTGGTTTGCCCTGTTCCCATCATGCACTGGGGCAGGAACAGACTAATTTGCATATAGCCAGGTTCTGAGCTGGGATGGTGCAGTGAGCTAAAAAACGGTGATGGATTAAAACCATGATCTCTTGACTTGGTAAGAGTATTCTGCATCATTCAGAAACTCTGTCCATCACCACCCCCCTTTCCAAAAATCGGTCTTATCCACACTATGTGTGGGAGGGTATACTCAGACGTGAGTCCCTTGCTCATTGCACCATCAGGATTCAAGCAAGCCGGGCCGAAGAAGGCTGTGATGCCAGAAACCGGTCCCCGGAAGCTTATTTCCTTCCCAGTATAAGAATTGGCTTGGTAGTTTGGCTTGCCCTGTTCCCATCATGCACTGGGACAGAAACAGACTAATTTGCATATGGCCAGGTTCTGAGCTGGGATGGTGCAGTGAGCTAAAAAACGGTGATGGATTAAAACCATGATCTCTTGACTTGGTAAGAGTATTCTGCATCATTCAGAAACTCTGTCCATCACCACCCCCCTTTCCAAAATCGGTCTTATCCACACTATGTGTGTGAGGGTATAGTCAGACGTGAGTCCCTTGCTCATTGCACCATCAGGATTCAAGCAAGCCAGGCCGAAGAAGGCTGTGATGCCAGAAACCGGTCCCCGGAAGCTTGTTTCCTTCCCAGTATAAGAATTGGCTTGGTAGTTTGGTTTGCCCTGTTCCCATCATGCACTGGGACATGAACCTACTAATTTGCATATAGCCAGGTTCTGAGCTGGGATGGTGCAGTGAGCTAAAAAACGGTGATGGATTAAAACCATGATCTCTTGACTTGGTAAGAGTATTCTGCATCATTCAGAAACTCTGTCCATCCCCACCCCCCTTTCCAAAATCGGTCTTATCCACACTATGTGTGGGAGGGTATACTCAGACGTGAGTCCCTTGCTCATTGCACCATCAGGATTCAAGCAAGCAGGGCCGAAGAAGGCTGTGATGCCAGAAACCGGTCCCCGGAAGCTTGTTTCCTTCCCAGTATAAGAATTGGCTTGGTAGTTTGGTTTGCCCTGTTCCCATCATGCACTGGGACAGGAACAGACTAATTTGCATATAGCCAGGTTCTGAGCTGGGATGGTGCAGTGAGCTAAAAAACGGTGATGGATTAAAACCATGATCTCTTGACTTGGTAAGAGTATTCTGCATCATTCAGAAACTCTGACCATCACCACCCCCCTTTCCAAAATCGGTCTTATCCACACTATGTGTGGGAGGGTATACTCAGACGTGAGTCCCTTGCTCATTGCACCATCAGGATTCAAGCAAGCCGGGCAGAAGAAGGCTGTGATGCCAGAAAGCGGTCCCCGGAAGCTTGTTTCCTTCCCAGTATAAGAATTGGCTTGGTAGTTTGGTTTGCCCTGTTCCCATCATGCACTGGGACAGGAACAGACTAATTTGCATATAGCCAGGTTCTGAGCTGGGATGGTACAGTGAGCTAAAAAACGGTGATGGAGTAAAACCATGATCTCTTGACTTGGTAAGAGTATTCTGCATCATTCAGAAACTCTGTCCATCACCACCCCCCTTTCCAAAATCGGTCTTATCCACACTATGTGTGGGAGGGTATACTCAGGCGTGAGTCCCTTGCTCATTGCACCATCAGGATTCAAGCAAGCCGGGCCGAAGAAGGCTGTGATGCCAAAAACCCGTCCCCGGAAACTTGTTTCCTTCCCAGTATAAGAATTGGCTTGGTAGTTTAGTTTGCCCTGTTCCCATCATGCACTGGGACAGGAACAGACTAATTTGCATATAGCCAGGTTCTGAGCTGGGATGGTGCAGTGAGCTAAAAAACGGTGATGGATTAAAACCATGATCTCTTGACTTGGTAAGAGTATTCTGCATCATTCAGAAACTCTGTCCATCACCACCCCCCTTTCCAAAATCGGTCTTACCCACACTATGTGTGGGAGGGTATACTCAGACGGGAGTCCCTTGCTCATTGCACCATCAGGATTCAAGCAAGCCGGGCCGAAGAAGGCTGTGATGCCAGAAACCGGTCCCCGGAAGCTTGTTTCCTTCCCAGTATAAGAATTGGATTGGTAGTTTGGTTTGCCCTGTTCCCATCATGCACTGGGACAGGAACAGACTAATTTGCATATAGCCAGGTTCTGAGCTGGGATGGTGCAGTGAGCTAAAAAACGGTGATGGATTAAAACCATGATCTCTTGACTTGGTAAGAGTATTCTGCATCATTCAGAAACACTGTCCATCACCACCCCCCTTTCCAAAATCGGTCTTATCCACACTATGTGTGGGAGGGTATACTCAGACGTGAGTCCCTTGCTCATTGCACCATCAGGATTCAAGCAAGCCGGGCCGAAGAAGGCTGTGATGCCAGAAACCGGTCCCCGGAAGCTTGTTTCCTTCCCAGTATAAGAATTGGCTTGGTAGTTTGGTTTGCCCTGTTCCCATCATGCACTGGGGCAGGAACAGACTAATTTGCATATAGCCAGGTTCTGAGCTGGGATGGTGCAGTGAGCTAAAAAACGGTGATGGATTAAAACCATGATCTCTTGACTTGGTAAGAGTATTCTGCATCATTCAGAAACTCTGTCCATCACCACCCCCCTTTCCAAAAATCGGTCTTATCCACACTATGTGTGGGAGGGTATACTCAGACGTGAGTCCCTTGCTCATTGCACCATCAGGATTCAAGCAAGCCGGGCCGAAGAAGGCTGTGATGCCAGAAACCGGTCCCCGGAAGCTTATTTCCTTCCCAGTATAAGAATTGGCTTGGTAGTTTGGCTTGCCCTGTTCCCATCATGCACTGGGACAGAAACAGACTAATTTGCATATGGCCAGGTTCTGAGCTGGGATGGTGCAGTGAGCTAAAAAACGGTGATGGATTAAAACCATGATCTCTTGACTTGGTAAGAGTATTCTGCATCATTCAGAAACTCTGTCCATCACCACCCCCCTTTCCAAAATCGGTCTTATCCACACTATGTGTGTGAGGGTATAGTCAGACGTGAGTCCCTTGCTCATTGCACCATCAGGATTCAAGCAAGCCAGGCCGAAGAAGGCTGTGATGCCAGAAACCGGTCCCCGGAAGCTTGTTTCCTTCCCAGTATAAGAATTGGCTTGGTAGTTTGGTTTGCCCTGTTCCCATCATGCACTGGGACATGAACCTACTAATTTGCATATAGCCAGGTTCTGAGCTGGGATGGTGCAGTGAGCTAAAAAACGGTGATGGATTAAAACCATGATCTCTTGACTTGGTAAGAGTATTCTGCATCATTCAGAAACTCTGTCCATCCCCACCCCCCTTTCCAAAATCGGTCTTATCCACACTATGTGTGGGAGGGTATACTCAGACGTGAGTCCCTTGCTCATTGCACCATCAGGATTCAAGCAAGCAGGGCCGAAGAAGGCTGTGATGCCAGAAACCGGTCCCCGGAAGCTTGTTTCCTTCCCAGTATAAGAATTGGCTTGGTAGTTTGGTTTGCCCTGTTCCCATCATGCACTGGGACAGGAACAGACTAATTTGCATATAGCCAGGTTCTGAGCTGGGATGGTGCAGTGAGCTAAAAAACGGTGATGGATTAAAACCATGATCTCTTGACTTGGTAAGAGTATTCTGCATCATTCAGAAACTCTGACCATCACCACCCCCCTTTCCAAAATCGGTCTTATCCACACTATGTGTGGGAGGGTATACTCAGACGTGAGTCCCTTGCTCATTGCACCATCAGGATTCAAGCAAGCCGGGCCGAAGAAGGCTGTGATGCCAGAAACCGGTCCCTGGAAGCTTGTTTCCTTCCCATTATAAGAATTGGCTTGGTAGTTTGGTTTGCCCTGTTCCCATCATGCACTGGGACAGGAACAGACTAATTTGCATATAGCCAGGTTCTGAGCTGGGATGGTGCAGTGAGCTAAAAAACGGTGATGGATTAAAACCATGATCTCTTGACTTGGTAAGAGTATTCTGCATCATTCAGAAACTCTGTCCATCACCACCCCCCTTTCCAAAATCGGTCTTATCCACACTATGTGTGGGAGGGTATACTCAGACGTGAGTCCCTTGCTCATTGCACCATCAGGATTCAAGCAAGCCAGGCTGAAGAAGGCTGTGATGCCAGAAACCGGTCCCCGGAAGCTTGTTTCCTTCCCAGTATAAGAATTGGCTTGGTAGTTTGGTTTGCCCTGTTCCCATCATGCACTGGGACATGAACAGACTAATTTGCATATAGCCAGGTTCTGAGCTGGGATGGTGCAGTGAGCTAAAAAACGGTGATGGATTAAAACCATGATCTCTTGACTTGGTAAGAGTATTCTGCATCATTCAGAAACTCTGTCCATCACCACCCCCCTTTCCAAAATCGGTCTTATCCACACTATGGGGCTCATTAGGATGGCGGACGGACTTGCGTCCGTCCGCCACCCTAGAGTAGGAGGGACCGTCCGCATGGGCTGCGGCGGTCCCTCCATGCAAATTAGGATGTGACCGCCACCCTGGCGGTCACATCCTGGATATTTAACAAAGCGGCGGGTGCAGCTTCAAGCTGCACCCGACGCAATGTTAAAAAAGCATACATTGCATATGTATGCAGCAAGCAGCAGGCACCGCGCGGTGCCTGCCGCTTGCTGCATACATATGCAGGGGGGTACCATAGGTACCCCCCATGTGCACCCCCCCTTCACCCAGGGGGCCCGCAACGGGCCCCCGCAGTGAAGCACCGTATGCTTTTACACGGCGGAATATCCGCCGTGTAAAAGCATTTCTTTCTGTGCATCCTAATATGGTGGACGGTGTCTGAGAGACACCGTCACCATATTACAGCTTTTCCGCCGCTGTTGTAAGCCAACCGCGGCGAAAAAGCTGCGGACGGAAACCAGGACCCACCAGCCATCCTAATGTGGCGGTGGGTCTTTGGTGGGTCCGCTGCGGTTTTTCCGCATCCTCCGGGCCGGCGGAGGATTCCGCCGGCCCAGAGGATGCGGAAAAACCGCAATCCTAATGAGCCCCTAAGTGTGGGAGGGTATACTCAGACGTCAGTCCCTTGCTCATTGCACCATCAGGATTCAATGATGAGGTCAAAATCAACTGATTGCAGATTGTCGCTCATGTTGAGGTTGTCTTTATCTTTAAAGAAAGATAACAACAATGAGATGTTGCAGAGTAAGAAACAAATCTCAGAGATTATAATAGTAAAATTGTTTAACAAGATTAACATTTTGCAGCTATTATTTAGCCATGTCCAGCAATGCTGAGCAGGTGAAGCCTATGTCTAATTTTTCACTGAACAGGACTCATCTCTTCTTAACCTTGGATAAGCCTCACCGACTCTGTGTCCCCTGCACATACTTAAATGTTAAAGGGCAGATTTATATTAAATGGCACATCCCCAGGCATGCACCAGTTAATGTGCACCACTGCTTTACCACCCATGGTGTGCCGCATTTACAATCAGATAGGAGAAAGCTGCGTCAAAACCCTGCGCCTGCTTGAAGCTGGCATAGGTCTTGACGCAGCATTGTGGAGATGGGGCACCCCTGAGCCTTGCTGGAGCTGCATCGCACTTGCGATACAACTCCAGCAATGCGCCACCTTTACGGCACAGATGCGTCACGCATCTGTGCCGTTTTTGCCCCATGCTGCGCCGCATTGTAAATGCAGCACAACATGGGTGGCGGAACAGTGGCGCAGGATGACTGTCACATCCCTGGTGATGCGCCAGTCATCATAAATCTATCCCTAAGCTTCTTATCTTGTTACAGATGAACTGCCATATGTATCATCAAAATATTTTACATTTTCTAAATAGCGAATTTTAAGGAATAAATAGCGATTCTTTACCATTCCTAATTTGCGATGAGCAAATTGCTAATTGCAAGTTACCCATTCATTTCCATGGCCTAGGAGGCTCATATGAATGAAGGTTTAATTTGCGATTAGCAATTTGCTCATCACAAATTAGGAATTTTTCCAAGGGTGCAGGGGTGTCTCAAGAACACCCTGCTGCACCCCTGAAAAACAAATTTGGGGGCATATGGCACACATACATGCCCTAAGGGCATGTGTTGGCGTCATATGGCACCTTTTGTTTTTTTGAAAAAAAGCTTTTTGAAAAGAATTCACAAATTACCACCAATTTACCACAATAGTTTCCAAATCCTTAATGTCATTTTTTACATAGTTTTTGTTTGATACATTGCATTTAAGTAGTCACAAAATTTGCAAATGCTTCAGTGCAATCGCAAAATAAGGAATAGCAAATTTTGCTACTCCTTATTTTGCATCAAAGTTGTTTGATACATACCATTTGTCTAATTAACATTCGCAAAGGCCGAAATTCATAGAATTTTGATCTTTGCAAATGCTAATTAGCTTGATACATATGGCCCCAAGTGAGGCCTGTCTTGCGACATGGTGCATCTTTTGCATCACTGCTGCTTGGGTTTTATGTGGTACGTTTTTTTTTACACCATGACATATCTGCCTAAATGCATCAATTTGTAATGTTGTCGCCTCATAGCAAATCTTTTGCACCACCGCTGCATCATAAAAGTGACGCACAGTGGCACAAAAAAGGCATACACCTATCATAAATCTGTCCCTAGCATTTTAAATGATTAATCCAGGATGACAATAAAGTGTGTCCTATCCAGAGGTTTGTTTAAGGTGAGGCCTACTCAGGATTGCAGATTAAAGTTACGCTTGATGAAGAATACAGAGGAGATAATACATATAAAGGACTACCAATGAAGTAAGTAATGTGCACTTTATTGCGCCAGTCATCATAAATGTATCCCTAAGCTTCTTATCTTGTTACAGATGAACCACCATATGTACCATCAAACTATTTTGCATTTCCTAAATAGCAAATTTTAAGGAATAAATAGCAATTCTTTACTATTCCTAATTTGCAATGAGCAAATTGCTAATTGCAAATTACCCATTCATTTCCATGGGCTAGGAGGCTCATAGGAATGAAGGTTGCAATTTGTGATTAGCAATTAGCTCATCACAAAATAGGATTTTTTTCAAGCGTGCAGGGGTATCTCATGAACACCCTGCTGCACCCCTGAAAAAGAAATTTGGGGGCATATGGCACACCTACATGCCCTAATGGCATGTATGGGCGTCATATGGGACCTTTTTTTTTGTTGAAATAAATGCTTTTTGAAAAGAATTCGCAAATTACCACAAACTAGAAGTTGGTGGTAGTTTCCAAATCCTTAATATCATTTTTTACATATTTTTTTTTTGATACATTGCATTTAAGGAATCGCAAATTTTGAATTATTGACATTTTAAGTCATTTCCACATGTGCAGTGTTTTCAAAATATAATTTGAAAATCGTTTTTGGGGAAAAGTAATGGTTTGCAAATTTATGACAAGGACATAATGGTGTATGCTTCTCTATAAGGCATTTCAGTGTCTCTGATGTCATTTTTCCCATATTACATTACAAGACCTTTCCCCATGAAGCACATTCCTTGTAAATATGCTCCCACCTGTGCATTGCGAATTTAGATTTTGACTGTTTCAGTCACATAGCCATGTTGAAAGTGACCCAAAAAAATTGCAAACGTTTTAAAATAACACATTCATGTGTCTTAAGGACATTTTAAGTCATTTCCCCATGGACAATGTTTTCTAAGTGGCGCAAAAGAGGTATACACCTATCATAAATCTGTCCCTAGCATTTTAAATGATTAATACAGGATAACAATAAGATGTAGCCTATCCAGAGGTTTGTTTAAAGTGAGGCCTACTCAGGATTGCAGATTAAATTTACGCTTGATGAAGAATACAGAGGAGATAATATATGTAAAGCTCTACCAATGAAGTAAGTGATGTCTACTTCATTGCGCCAGTCACCATAAATGAATCCATAAGCTTCTTATCTTGTTAGAGATCAACCGCCATATGTATCATCAAACTATTTTGCATTTCCTAAATAGCGAATTTTAAGGAATAAATAGCAATTCTTTACCATTCCTAATTTGCAATGAGCAAATTGCTAATTGCTATTTTACCCATTCATTTCCATGGGCTAGGAGGCTCATATAAATGAAGGTGCAATTTGCGATTAACAATTTGCTCATCACAAATTAGGAATTTATTCCAAAGGTGCAGGGGTGTCTCAAGAACACCCTGCTGCAACCCTAAAAAAGAAATTTGGGGGCATATGGCGCACATAAATTTTAACAACATTCCTTTACCTCAACAACGATTTTCAAATCATAACTTCAAAACACTACACATGGGAAAATTACTTAAATTGTCCTTAAGACACATAAAAGCGTTTTTTGATTGGCTTTCCTGCATGGTAGGGTCACTTTTAACATGGCTATGTAACACAAACATTCAAAATCAAAATTTTCCATGCACAGGTGGGAGCATATTTACAAGCAATTTGCGCCACAGAGAAAGGTCTTACATTAAAATGGGAAAAATAACATCAGGGACAGTCAATTGCCTTATAAAGAACCATACACCATTATGTCCTTGTCATGAATTTAAAAACAATTCCTTTTCCCCAAAAACGATTTTCAAATCATAATTTCAAAACACTGCACATGAGAAAATGACTTAAAATGTCATTAAAACACATGAAAGCGTTTTTTGATTGCTTTTCCAGCATGGTTGGGTCACTTTTAACATGGCTATGTAACACAAACATTCAAAATCTAAATTTTCCATGCACATGTGGGAGCATATTTACAAGCAATTTGCGCCACAGAGAAAGGTCTTACACTAAAATGAGAAAAATAACATCAGGGACAGTCAATTGCCTTATAAAGAACCATACACCATTATGTCCTTGTCATGAATTTAAAAACAATTCCTTTTCCCCAAAAACGATTTTCAAATCATAATTTCTAAACACTGCACATGGGAAAATGACTTAAAATGTCATTAAAACACATGAAAGCATTTTTTGATTGGCTTTCCAGCATGGTTGGGTCACTTTTAACATGGCTATGTAACACAAACATTCAAAATCAAAATTTTCCATACACATGTGAGAGCATATTTACAAGCAATTTGCGCCACATAAATCATAATTTTCTCCTTAAAGCACACTATTCTCTATCTAAATTAAAGAAATATTTTCTCACCTTAGCAAATACTTTGAGTTTGAAAACAGTCTAAGAAACACACCAATTTGTCTTCAGCAGAGCAAAAGGTATGCACTCCAGAGTCTGCAGCTATCAAAAGCACAGAAATGCTGTAATTCTTCACACATATTTCTCATGTCACCCAATCAAAACTCTTCCCTCACTTTTTTTCAAATGAAAACCCTTCCCCCTCTGCCCTTTCTGCCTATTTTCCATAGCAACCACCTCTTGGAAAAACTCTGGTGTTTGCAAGTTCACACAACAATGTTGCAATTGAACTCTGAACTCTCAGTGCACCTGCATATCCAGTGCATTCTTTCATTTAATGATTTTTTATTGACCACTCAAAATACATCTTTCAAAGAACACATCTGTGCACCCTAACTTTCTGTTTTCATCAATCAAAATCCACCAATCACTGTTACTGCTTCATGAACACAGAAACTCCACAGTTTTTTTTTCATTTTACACTCTCATTTTTTCAACTGCCATTTCATTGCCACACTTCATCTGACTGCAGGAGAACCTTCTCTCACCATGTTTTCTGTCTGGATTGTTGGTCATAGTTATATTCACTGGGCTCAAAGGTACGTTGAAAGCAGGAATTTACCTAACCTCAATTTACAAGATGTGGAAATTAAGTGGTTTGGCCACAGAGGATTAAAATGTCACCAATTGATACCATTGGTGAAAACCTTTATGCATTTGCCAAAACCTGACCTGTTAATTGTGCACTGTGGAGGTAATGACTTGGGCACTTTGACTGGTGTAGGTCTGGAAATGCTTTTAAAGGACACCTTTGAGCAATTAATGGCACTTTTTCCTCAGACTGCCTTGGTATATTCAAATATATGCCAAAGACAGAAATGGAGGTGGTCAAACCAATTTTGTCCACAAATTGAGAAGTCGAGGAAGCATGTAAACAAATCTGTTTCAGCTTACATGAGAGACCATGGAATGGGCTCCCTGTACAACAATAACTTGCGTTACTACATGCAAGATATCTACAGAGGAGATGGAGTTCACTTCTCAGATGAGGGCAACAGAGTTTTCACTCTGAATTTAAGAATGTGCATTGGTACCTACTTATAAGTACCTAAATGTACCATAAACCCAAAAGCTCTTCTCAGAGCTACCCTACATCTAATCACTCACAATTATTATTTTACTCTAACTTTTTTCACTAATTTTCAACAAAGTACGCTCCCTGGGGCGCTACCCAGTACGCGTACCGGGAGCTAACCTCGCGAAATTTTTAAAAAAAAATGGTTTTTTTTCGCACATATAAACCTCCTCAGCCACCCTCAGAAAACCTAGGGGGTCAAGATAACTCTACCGTGCCCCCTTCTACCCATTCCGAACATTAATTGCCCTCCATCTTGTATCTTAATTCGACCGAAACACAAAATGGTGGACTCCCGGAACGCTTAAGGTCCGCGAACCGAGGCGCTCAACGGTTCGCGTACCGGGTCGCTCCCTGGGAAGATAAAGGAAATAAAAAATAATCAAAAAATCCAACAATCAATTAACATACAGCATTTGAAAAGACTATCATTCATTTTTCATTGTAGTACGCTCCCCAGAACGCTTCCCGGTTCGCGGACCGGGCGCTAACCACGAAAAAAAACAAAAAAATGTTTTATTTTTTTTTGCCCCGCGGGGCCCCTTTAAAACCTCCACATTAAACCTAGGGGGTCAGCGAGGATCTACTATGCCCCCTTATAGTTATTTCCCCCTTTGTTTTGGCCTCCTCTTGTCTCTCGATCCTACCGAGAGACAAGATGGCGGCCGCTCCGGACTGTTTAGAATGTTGACAGACACCGGAGAGCCAATCAGCTTCGCTACGCGAAGTTCCGGTACGCTTAAGGTCCGCGAACCGGGGCGTTGCCCGGTCCGCGCTTACAGATATATATCTTTTTTTGAACGTTAATTTCTCAAAATCCACTGCAGCACATATATTGAGACCTACAAAAGGCACATCGGGCTACCAGTCCCTACAATTTTGCCAAGTTTCGTGCAAATCCATTCAGCCGTTCGGGCTAAAAGTGAGGCTAACCGCCCTATGGAAAACTCAATGTTAAAAACACGTTTTGGGACCCCCCTTTTTTCTCTGCCCCCCCTGGACGAACCCCCCCCCAAATTTTCAGGGGCTCCTCAGAAACAAAATGTTCCATTTTCCAGAAAATTTCAGCCAATTCCGTCCACAAACGCCAAAGTTATTAGACATAGAATTTTCAAAAATCCCATAGGGAAAAAATCCTAACTATATATACCTACTGGCGACCGCCAGTAGGTAATATATATATATATATGTATATATATATTACCTACTGGCGGTCGCCAGTAGGTATATATAGTTAGGATTTTTTCTCTATGGGTTTTTTGAAAATTCTATGTCTAATAACTTTGGCGTTTGTGGACGGAATTGGCTGAAATTTTCAGGAAAATGGCACATTTTGTTTCTGAGCAGCCCTTGAAAATTTGGGGGGGGTTCGTCAAGGGGGGGCCGAGAAAAAAGGGGGGTCCCAAAACGTGTTTTTAACATTGAGTTTTCCATAGGGCGGTTGGCCTCACTTTTAGCCCGAACGGCTGAATGGATTTGCACGAAACTTGGCAAAATTGTAGGGACTGGTAGCCCGATGTGCCTTTTGTAGGTCTCAATATATGTGCTCCAGTGGATTTTGAGAAATTAACGTTTAAAAAAAGATATATATCTGTAACAGCGGACCGGTTAGCGCTCTGGTTCGCGGACTTTTCGCGCAACGGAGCTTTGTGAAGCGAAGCTGATTGGTTCTCCGGCGTCTGTCAACATTCCAAACAGTCCGTAGCGGCCGCCATCTTGTCTCTCGGTAGGATCGAGAGACAAGAGGAGGTCAAAACAAAGGGGGAAATAACTATAAGGGGGCATAGTAGATCCTCGCTGACCCCCTAGGTTTGATGTGGAGGTTTTAAAAGGGCCCCGCGGGGCAAAAAAAAATAATAAAAATAATAATTGAACGGCTGAATGGATTTGCACGAAACTTGGCAAAATATTAGGGACTGGTAGCCCGATGTGCCTTTGCTAGGTCTCAATATATGTGCTCCAGTGGATTTTGAGAAATTAACGTTCAAAAAAAGATATATATCTGTAACAGCGCTCCGCTTCGCGTAACGGAGGTTTGCGAAGCTGATTGGTCATTCTGTCACTGGGCTATAGTTGGGCTACATCTGGCTGATATTTGGGCTACATTTGTTTTTTTGTGTGTCTGGCGGCCATCTTTGGGCTACATTGGGCTACATTGGGCTTCATTGGGCTACATTCGGCTAATTAGCAAATAGCTCATCGCAAACTAGGAATGGTAAAGAATCGCTATTTATTCCTTAAAGTTCGCTATTTAGGAAATGCAAATAACTTTGATGATACATATGGCGGTTCATCTCTAACAAGATAAGAAGCATAGGGATAGATTTATGATGACTGGCGCATCACCAGGGATGTGTTAGTCATTCTGTGCCGCTGTTCCGTCACCTATGGTGTGCTGCATTTACAATGCGGCGCATCACGGGGCAAAAACAGCACAGATGCGTGATGTATCTGTGCCGTAAAGGTGGCGCATTGCTGGAGTTGTATCGCAAGTGTGATGAAGCTCCAGCAAGGGTCGGGGGTGCCCCTGTCGCAGGGTTTCTGTTCTCACACAGAACTGTGGACAGAGGATTGGAACCTCGGCGAATTAGGGTGTCCCAAAACTCACGTTAGTAATCAAAAACTATTTAGCAAGCTAGGTACAGTGTCACATTGGATATAACAAACTCTCAATGTTTAGACAATCCAGAATATGAACTTATAGTACCTCAGGATACGTGGAACTCATGAACAGTCGGTCGTTATATATTTCTTAGAAACCAGAACATGGAGTTAAGAAGAACACATGTGTATTTGAAATGTTTATTTACTAATGCCGTCTTCTCAGGCGTAGTACCTTAGATAATAAAAGTACACATATTATCAGTAGCAAAATTACCAGCATAGTTACTAGTACATAAAAAGTGAATGGTGATAGTATGTTAACATGCTGTAAATGAATAAGAGTTAGCAACACTTATAAGCAGCCGCGGGCCGTGGAGGGAGTTACGGTGAGGCATGGAGGCGGGGAGGGGGAGAAGCAGGGTGGAGAATACAAGTACACATATTATCAGTAGCAAAATTACCAGCATAGTTACTAGTACATAAAAAGCGAATGGTGACAGTATGTTAACATGCTGTAAATGAATAAGAGTTAGCAACACTTATAAGCAGCCGCGGGCCGTGGAGGGAGTTACGGTGGGGCAGGGAGGCGGGGAGGGGGAGGGGCAAGGTAGAGAGGGCTCCACCCTGCTTCTCCCCCTCCCCGCCTCCCTGCCTCACCGTAACTCCCTCCACGGCCCGCGGCTGCTTATATCTCACCCTCCCTAATACACATATTATATTATTTGCTAAGAAGGTCTCTTTGTGTTGGTTTAGGGCGTGCCCATACTTTAGTGTCTTAGATTTGAAGGAATCACATCAGCATACACCAGCTCTCTCTTCATGTGAACCGCATCAACTGTTGTGTATGTGTGTTCGGCAAAGCAATATAAAACCCGCCTCATGCCCAGAATTGGCAGAAGTTGCACTTATGTTATGAGTATGAAGTCGTGGAGATCAGACCTCATAACAATTCTGTACCGTGTTGTTCTTGAAACTTTAGCACTCGCTGTACAGATATAGTTTAACAAGTAAAGCAGATAGTAGACCAATAACATATTATTCTCATGTAAACCACGATGAACTACTAGGTGGAAAGCTAAAGCAACAACTAAATGTCGTGTGCAGAAGTTGCAAAAAAGGAAAAATGGCGTTTAAACCGGTAATGAGCCCATGCTAACTTAACACGGTGTAAAGATATCCAGGACCTAGATGACACCTCCTCATGATCCGGAAACGAACTGAATAAGATAATAGAAGTGCCATCTCATGAGAGCAGATTGCAAGTTTATATGTGGACGGTCCGCAAGGTAAAGCATTAAAAACTAGGAAAATTCAATGCTAAAGAAAAATAAAACAGCCAAGTACTTTATCGAGTCTTAAGCCAATAGGCAAGGTAAATAATAAAAACTTGACAATTAAGTCAATGAATTGTCAATGAAATGCTAGTACTCAGCATATGAAACATGAAAAAGGTCTATGACATAACTGTGTATGCAAAATAAGCTGCAACAGCCTCCAACAGGAAGTCACCGTCTTCATCCGAAAACAGTTCAGCCATCCAATTTAAAAGCGGAAAAGAACATACGTGCTCTCCCAGCACCGGATCCTCTATCACCATCAGAGGACAGCTCGGTGGGTTTTCAAGAAAGCTGTGTTCCAAGAAAGACTGTGCTGCCGCCAGTAAATTCCAGGGACCAAGTAGTCCATGCATCAATGCCACAGCCATAATCCTTTCGCCAGGACAAATCAACTCGTGAGTAATGATAGGAGTCATCAGCTGATTAAAGTCGACGTCAGGAGAAACCGGTCCGCAGAGACACAAATCAATGGCCCAATCGAAATCACAGGTCAGGCAGTGAAATACAGGCTGGACACAGGTGAAGTAGGAGAACCGAAAAGATAATCCATATGCCGTGCTTAATATCGCCAACGGCATTGTGCCATAATATTCTAGCATGCGATTGCGGAACAGTGTCAGCAGCTGCAGGGTCGGAGGTTGCATAGGAGGGACATCCATATTTAAAAATGTAAAAAAGTACAAGAGCGTCCGCTGGTAATGCAAGTAAAAATGCAATCCACGAACCAGAGTGGAGAAAATGGAATGAAAGGGAGCAGGGATGACTCCAAAGATTTTCTCAAATGAAGTCACGAGACCACTGGTAACAACTTTAAAAAAGTGTGCCAGGGATTTTGTGGAGGATGCGTTAAAGATAGTCGGAAACATGTTGCTGAAATTGAAAGGCAAACCTGTGTACGGGTGTTCGCTATGTGAAGTACGAAAGTTTCACGGGCCGAACTCAAGGCCACCTCTCTCTGAGACAAAAGAGCTCTTATTCTTGTCATGCTGTTGAAACGTGTCCCAAGGTTGGTATTTGTGGCCAGATTGAAAACTCCCTATGTTCATGTGTGGGAGGAAATAGAACATTTCTGCAGCAAATAACCCGTTCACTTACTGTTACGATAAAAGGAATACTTTTAATTAACTCAGAACAATCTTCATTATTGAGCATCAAATAACTACCATTTTCCAACAACTTGAACGTGGGGATGATAGCAGGAACTGGCGTGCCTTGCATCACGCAAGCCATATTTGGTCGCTGTTTGTTGCATGAATCGTGTAACTGTATGTGCCTACACATTAGTGAATGATCTGGCGTCTCAGTGCATTCCTCTCCATTCAGATAAACTTCTTGATCATCTTTGAAACATCTGTATGTGTATGGAAGCGACCAGACCTCATGAACAAAAGCACTACCTAAAGGTTCATAAAGACCTATTGGTATATATTTCATACAATTTGAAAACTTATATAAAGCAAAAGGCAGCGTTATTAAACCGTCGATAAGGCATGTTGCCAAAAAACCCGCAATCCTCTGCTGATGATGTCACTGAGCATGTCATGAATGATGTAATATGTGACATCATCAGTAGTGGATTATGGGTAATAGTATCTCTAGTTTACTCCCCTATAGCTGTCTTTCTTTTAACATAAGTGTGTGTTTCCTTCCCTTATACTTACTGTTTTTGGTTCGCTTCCAGTTCGCGTACCAGCGAGCGAACTAGGAAGCGAACTAAGAGAAATAGAGGTTGGCACAGTTCCAAATATTGTACCAATTTTTTAATAACGGGGAGGTAGTTCTGAAAAGAACTTTTTTTTTTATTTTTCTGAACATTTTTTTACTGTAAGGTTCCCGATTCGCGAAGCGGGAACGAAGAAAAAAAAATATTTAAAAAAATAATTATTCATAAACATATAAAATATATTTTTGGATTTAAAGAAGAATAAATTTTACAGCTACAGATATTAGCTGTTAAAAAACCAATGAAATTCACTGAAAAAACCATAGGTTATAGACCATATATAGTTAGGAATTAGCATTTACAAAACCTTGAAAATTCACTGAAAAAACCATAGGTTATAGACCATATATAGTTAGGAATTAGCATTTACTAAACCTTATTTTACTCACACAAAACCATTGAAATTCCATATATAGTTAGTTGCACTAACTATATATCGCGCACCCGCAATCCACTGCTGATGATGTCACATATTACATCATTCATGACATGGTCAGTGACATCACTGATGACATCACTGATGACATCTCAAATGACATCACTGATGACATCATCTAGTGTCTGTGTGTTTTTGTAAAGTTTAAATACGTTTTACATATTGAAGAATGACTGGATGTATGGAAGACTGAGTGTGTGTGTGGCTGGCTGGGAGGTGTGTGACTCTGTGCATATCAATGTGTACTTGTATCAGTGATTGTATAAGAGAGTAAGTATGTGTTAGTATATGTGTGAAAAGTATGGTGTTCTGTGTTTAACTATAGATGAGGAAATCGAAGTGTGATTGATTCTTCACAGGACTGACTAGGTGTATGAGTGCATATGATAGTGTTCTAATAATAACTGACTGTATGTATGAGTAATTGTATGGGTGAATGAGTGAATGTGTGTGTAGACGTACGAATCAGTGAGTGCGTATGTAGTAACTGGTATTGGTGTGTCATGATGTCATCAGTGATGTCATTTGAGATGTCATCAGTGATGTCATTTCAGATGTCATTAGTGATGTCATCAGTGATGTCACTGAAGTATGGTGTTCTGTGTTTAACTGTATAGATGAAGAAATGGAAGTGTGATTGATTCTTTACAGGACTGACTTGGTGTGTGAGTAACTCCATGGATGAGTGGCAGTGTGTGACTGTCTGCATAGGTGTATGAGTGCATATGATAGTGTTGTAATAATAAGTGACTGTATGTATGAGTTATTGTATGGGTGAATGAGTGAATGTGTGTGTAGACGTAGGAATCAGTGAGTGCGTATGTAGTAACTGGTACTGGTGTGTCATGATGTCATCAGTGATGTCATTTGAGATGTCATCAGTGATGTCATCAGTGATGTCATTTGAGATGTCATCAGTGATGTCATCAGTGATGTCACTGACCATGTCATGAATGATGTAATATGTGACATCATCAGCAGTGGATTGCGGGTGCGCGATATATAGTTAGTGCAACTAACTATATATGGAATTTCAATGGTTTTGTGTGAGTAAAATAAGGTTTAGTAAATGCTAATTCCTAACTATATATGGTCTATAACCTATGGTTTTTTCAGTGAATATATATATATATATATATATGCTTGAAAGAAAACAGCACGTTTGGTTGAACAGCTGCAGCCAATCTTGCGGGGAGTGAAGCGGCTTCGGAAGCAACCTCCTTCCGATGTAGAATGCACGAATGCAGCTCTCTCACCAAACCAGCGCAGCAGCCGCCACAGCAATGATGGAAAAGAAAGCCACGCCACTCCAACGTCCGTTATGGGCTAAAAACGATTTATTAAGCGCTCTAGGCCACCAGATCTTACGCGTTTCGGGCGTCCGCCCTTGTTCACAGATCGTTAGTCAGTAAGTTCACAATGGCTTAAGTACAAAAAGTTTTTCCCGGGCATTTTTTTCTTCACAACCACGTGATAGATTGACATAAAAGACACACTACCTAGCTTAGGCTGAGGCAGTCTTTCCTCTAAATCAGTGCCATGATGGATATATACATAAGTAGAATAACAACATGAATGCGTTTTTTAAAATCACAATCAAAATACAATTCATTTTATAATTAAAAAAATAAATATATTGTAATCTATAAAAATATATATACATTTTTATAAAAAACATGTAATTTGAGACACTGTGCAAATATCGCAATTTTAGTAGTGGTAGCAATTGGTCACTGATACATAAATGGCCTGTTATGTACAAAGAGAAAATAATGTCAAATCATTAAAATCTAATGCCAGTATGTGACCCCAATGCAGTCTCAAATCTATCTGACAATAGATTTGTCCGATGTAATATCAGCATAAATGCTTAGTGTATTGATTGTGATAAATTACGTATAACATGGTCACAGGATTAAATCGTGCAATACGAAAGAGTTTAATGACTGCCTATAATCATGCCCCCTTAGTCTGTGTCAAAATAGAAGTAATGGAAAGGTTTTGGAATGTGTGTGCCCCCCAGAAGGAAGGGAATAAAGTAAAGGGAAAATTAATTTTTTGTATAAAGACATATTTTCAACATGTGAGCCATGATGAATAAAATTGATTCAGTGAATGTGATTCTAAACAGAAACTAAGAAAGAAACAGGAAAGCTAGGCACTGGCAGACTAGCTGAAAGTAAGTGTAAATTGGCCAACAAAAGGACATTACAGAAACACATGAAGATCTTCCGTAGTGTTGAGACCATTTGGGAAACGGCTATCCAGTTCAAGAATGAACTGCGATTCCAATCTCCTGAGCATGAGATCCCTATCTCCCCCCCTGATAGGTTTGGGTACGGAGGCTATGACAAAGTAGTTTAAACAGTCAAGATTATTCTGGTGGATGGCTTTGAAATGACGGGCCACAGGGTATGAGCTGTCGTTGTTCACGATGGCTCGAAGGTGTTGTAGAATTCTGACATGCACCTGTTTGCCTGTGCTGCCTACATATCTGAGGCCACAGGTGCATGTCAGAACATATACTGCAAAGTCTGTTTTGCAGTTATGTTTCCCCTTAATTTCCACAGGGTCAGGTCTGAAGGGTGTGGAGTATTTGGTGGTGTTTATCCCAAATTTACATGCTCTACAACTGGAACAACGGGTAAAGCCAGGCCTGGCCATCCAATTATCTTGTTTAGTCAGTTCAGGAAAATCCCGACTGAGTTGGGTTCTCATACTTGATCCTTTCCTATAGGTGATAATAGGTCTATCCGCTATTCTAGGGGCCAGCACCAAGTCAGTTTTTAAAGCTGGCCATCTTTGGTTCATGATAGAACGTATTTTGCGTTCCTGTCTATTGAAAGTCAGAATCAATCTGGGTGGATTGTTACTTGATTCTGTGCTTGCTACAGTGCTAGATTCTGGGCTTGATAGAAGAGATTCCCTGGGTCTACAATTGGCTTTTGCTATGGATTGCTTGAGAATCGATTCTTTGTATCCCCTTTCTCTGAATCTGTCAAGAGCTTCAGTAGCACAGAGTTGATAGTCCTCATCACTACTGCAAATTCGTTTGAGCCTTAACAGTTCTCCAAATGGGATATTATCAATGACGTGACGGGGGTGGGAGCTACTAGCATGGAGTATGCTGTTACCGGCAGTACTCTTACGATGCAGTTTGGTGCACAGCTTGGAATTTCTCACAAAAACTTTAACATCAAGGAACTCTGTCTCTAATTCATCGATGTGTGATGTGAAGTGCAAATTCTCATTATTGTTGTTGATTGATTGTATGAAATTTTCTGCATCGATCCGATCCCCCCTCCAAATAATGAAAACATCATCGATGAAACGCATCCAATGCAATACATTATTGGACATAATGTTACTGAAAGTGACATTGAGTACCCGCTCCTCCCACCAGCCAACGTGTAAACACGCATAGCTGGGGGAGAAGCAGGCGCCCATAGCCACTCCTCTCTGTTGTAAATATATTTCCTTACCAAACATAAAGAAATTATGATGCAAGCACCAATTTGTCAATTCTATTAACATCTTGTTATGATTGTAACAATTAATAGACCTGGTTCCCAAAAAATGTTCAAGTGCTCTAAGCCCATCCTGATGGTTGATGCTGGTATAGAGCGATTCTATATCGAGGGTGATTAGTAATAGATCCTCACTCCAGGGAACATCTTTGATTCTACTTAGGAAATGACCAGTGTCTTTAATATATGATGGCAGTGCTTGCACCAGATTTTGGAGGAAATAGTCAATGTATTCCCCAATGTGCTCAGCCACACTGGAGATTGCAGAAATAATTGGCCTCCCGGGGACAGGGCTCACCATTTTGTGCACTTTAGGCAATAAGTATAGTTTTGGTAATACAGGGTTTTCAACATTAAGAAAGTTAAATTCCTCTTTAGAGAGCATGTTTTCCCTCCTCCATTTAAACAACGACCACGTTGCCCCCTTTGTCTGCCATGGTCACTATGATGCTCTGATCTTGGCCCCGTGATTCAATAGACACATTTCATGACATGGTCATTGAGGATCTAAAAGAACTGTATCATAAAGTAAAACACAAGAAAAGATACAGAAGTAACCAAGAACAAGCTTATACTACACTGGTTAACAAGCTAAACAAAGATCAGAGCATCATAGTGACCATGGCAGACAAAGGGGGCAACGTGGTCATCTGGCCACAGAAAGACTATCATGCCGAAGCCTTGCGACAACTTAATAATGGAACTTGTTATAACAAATCCAACATGAAATCCTATATTGAATCAAAAGAAAGCCTTAAAAAACTGTTGTTTAAATGGAGGAGGGAAAACATGCTCTCTAAAGAGGAATTTAACTTTCTTAATGTTGAAAACCCTGTATTCCTCCAAAATCTGGTGCAAGCACTGCCATCATATATTAAAGACACTCGCTCTATACCAGCATCAACCATCAATCAACAACAATAATGAGAATTTGCACTTCACATCACACATCGATGAATTAGAGACAGAGTTCCTTGATGTTAAAGTTTTTGTGAGAAATTCCAAGCTGTGCCCCAAACTGCATCGTAAGAGTACTGCCGGTAACAGCATACTCCATGCTAGTAGCTCCCACCCCCGTCACGTCATTGATAATATCCCATTTGGAGAACTGTTAAGGCTCAAACGAATTTGCAGTAGTGATGAGGACTATCAACTCTGTGCTACTGAAGCTCTTGACAGATTCAGAGAAAGGGGATACAAAGAATCGATTCTCAAGCAATCCATAGCAAAAGCCAATTGTAGACCCAGGGAATCTCTTCTATCAAGCCCAGAATCTAGCACTGTAGCAAGCACAGAATCAAGTAACAATCCACCCAGATTGATTCTGACTTTCAATAGACAGGAACACAAAATACGTTCTATCATGAACCAAAGATGGCCAGCTTTAAAAACTGACTTGGTGCTGGCCCCTAGAATAGCGGATAGACCTATTATCACCTATAGGAAAGGATCAAGTATGAGAACCCAACTCAGTCGGGATTTTCCTGAACTGACTAAACAAGATAATTGGATGGCCAGGCCTGGCTTTACCCGTTGTTCCAGTTGTAGAGCATGTAAATTTGGGATAAACACCACCAAATACTCCACACCCTTCAGACCTGACCCTGTGGAAATTAAGGGGAAACATAACTGCAAAACAGACTTTGCAGTATATGTTCTGACATGCACCTGTGGCCTCAGATATGTAGGCAGCACAGGCAAACAGGTGCATGTCAGAATTCTACAACACCTTCGAGCCATCGTGAACAACGACAGCTCATACCCTGTGGCCCGTCATTTCAAAGCCATCCACCAGAATAATCTTGACTGTTTAACATACTTTGTCATAGCCTCCGTACCCAAACCTATCAGGGGGGGAGATAGGGATCTCATGCTCAGGAGATTGGAATCGCAGTTCATTCTTGAACTGGATAGCCGTTTCCCAAATGGTCTCAACACTACGGAAGATCTTCATGTGTTTCTGTAATGTCCTTTTGTTGGCCAATTTACACTTACTTTCAGCTAGTCTGCCAGTGCCTAGCTTTCCTGTTTCTTTCTTAGTTTCTGTTTAGAATCACATTCACTGAATCAATTTTATTCATCATGGCTCACATGTTGAAAATATGTCTTTATACAAAAAATTAATTTTCCCTTTACTTTATTCCCTTCCTTCTGGGGGGCACACACATTCCAAAACCTTTCCATTACTTCTATTTTGACACAGACTAAGGGGGCATGATTATAGGCAGTCATTAAACTCTTTCGTATTGCACGATTTAATCCTGTGACCATGTTATACGTAATTTATCACAATCAATACACTAAGCATTTATGCTGATATTACATCGGACAAATCTATTGTCAGATAGATTTGAGACTGCATTGGGGTCACATACTGGCATTAGATTTTAATGATTTGACATTATTTTCTCTTTGTACATAACAGGCCATTTATGTATCAGTGACCAATTGCTACCACTACTAAAATTGCGATATTTGCACAGTGTCTCAAATTACATGTTTTTTATAAAAATGTATATATATTTTTATAGATTACAATATATTTATTTTTTTAATTATAAAATGAATTGTATTTTGATTTTAAAAAACGCATTCATGTTGTTATTCTACTTATGTATATATCCATCATGGCACTGATTTAGAGGAAAGACTGCCTCAGCCTAAGCTAGGTAGTGTGTCTTTTATGTCAATCTATCACGTGGTTGTGAAGAAAAAAATGCCCGGGAAAAACTTTTTGTACTTAAGCCATTGTGAACTTACTGACTAACGATCTGTGAACAAGGGCGGACGCCCGAAACGCGTAAGATCTGGTGGCCTTGAGCGCTTAATAAATCGTTTTTAGCCCATAACGGACGTTGGAGTGGCGTGGCTTTCTTTTCCATCATTGCTGTGGCGGCTGCTGCGCTGGTTTGGTGAGAGAGCTGCATTCGTGCATATATATATATATATATATATATATATATATATATATATACATATATATATATATATATATATTTACTTTAAAACAGTTAATAAACTATTAATTTTAATGTATTTGTCAAATTTTATAAATATATACAATTGTACAAATAAATACATATATATACATACAAATATAACATAAAATCTAGTAAAAAAACATTATATTATAAATTATAACATTAAAATATTTAATAGTTTTAAACTTACATTTTGCACTCCATTGAGTGCAACAGCAGGGAAAGTGTTGGATAGCGGAGAGGTAAACATTACTATTCCCACTCCAGTGAGTGCAACAGTAGGAAAAGTGTTGGATAGGGGATGAGTAACAATTATTATTCCCACTCCGGTGAGTGCAACAGTAGGGAAAGTGTTGGATAGCAGAGGGGCAAAAGTACTATTCTCACTTCATTGAGTGCAACAGTAGGGAAAGTGTTTGATAGCGCAGGGGTACAATTTACTATTCCCAATCCAGGGAGTGCACCAGAAGGGAACGTGTTGGACAGCAGAGGGATAAAAAATAATATTCCCATTGGAGTCAGTTCAAAATTAAAAGCAAACAAAATATCAACCACAACACAAAAGATTTTAAAAAGCAAAAAAATAAAACATATAAAAATATACTTTTTTCACAAAAGATAGAAACATATTATAATGTATTACGATCGAACAAATAACAAGAAAGAGTATTTAAAAAAAGAAATAAATAATTTACAAACAAATAAATATTTTTAATAGAAAATTATTTATAATCATGAAATGAGTAAGTGCCTTCCGTGAATACCAAAATGGTAGCAAGTTTAGGATTTTGTCTTAAGTTAGTTCTGTGAATCGGGCCCAAAAACATTAATTATGACATGAATGATATCTTTTTTTATTCCCTATCCTATAACACCACACAATTCACAACACGCATCTAAATTGTTTTTTTTATGTTCAATTCTTTTTATTAAGGCCCCGAAAGTGGGGTTATCTTGTCAGTGACATATACACATCGATAAGCCTACAACCCAACTTGGGCCGGCCGTGTCAAAAGGAATGCTCATAAAACTCAGCAGAGAGGCATGGCAAGGCATTTGACAAGCGTACTGGAGTGCCTACAACCCAAAAAGAGCCGGCCGTGCGTTTCTTCGCTGTCTGTGGTAACGTTTATGCTTAACAGCCTCTGGCCGTGATCGCTCAGTCCCAAGGGCCAGGTGCAACCTAGGAACAAAAAAAACTAGGAAATTCGTAGGACCAAATGGGCCCAAACAGTAGTGCAATGCCGAAGGAGAGATCAGCAGGTAAGAACAGAGAAAGGAGGGTAAGCAGGAGGGGAGAGATCAAAGGGCGAGCAAGTGACAGAAATAGCAAGGGCCAAGGGAGGAATATCGGCTAGTGTCAATGTCAGCGGGGTCCACCCTCCCCTGCCCACGCACAGCAAGTTGCTCGGACACATTATGGAGGGAGCAGGGCATCCTCGACCAGACGCAGTTGTTCGCAGCCTAGGGGGTACATGACGCGCGTGCTCCACTTTGCATAGGTATTTTACCAGGGGCTGCCACACTTTGTTAAAGCGCGTATCACGAGCCTGTAATCTAGCCGTGAGGAGCTCCATGGTCAGTACATGCCAGAGGCGCAGAAACCATGCAGTCACTGGTGGCGCTTCCGTTCTTTTCCAATAAAGGGCAATGAGCTGTCTGGCCGCCCCCAGCATTTGAATCGCTATCGTCCAGTCATTGCGGGTAAGTGCCAGGAGCCCGGATGGTTTCACCCCCGAGTAGAACAGTGCTAGTGGCATCAGGCAGAGGGAACCCCAGGACCCTTCTGATATGGCTCAGAACCTCCTTCCAGAAGGGGGCTAGTGATGGGCAGGTCCACCAGATATGTAAAAAGTCCCCATTCGCGGACCGACACCTCCAGCACACAGGCGAAGAAGCCGGAAACATCTTATGTAGACGCTGCGGGGTATAGTACCACATAGTCATCATTTTGTAAGCGTTTTCTTGTTGGGGGACGCTACGATAGATTTTGGGTATATCACGCCACAGCCGCAACCATTGCATAGGTGTGATGTCAGCACCCGAGAGGGACTGCCATCGAGTCTGGTAGGCATGGGAAGTCGGCGCCCGGGGATGCTGGAGAATATGATAGATCTTGGAGACCAAGCCTTTTGAGTCGGTGAAATAACGGGCCAATTTCTCGAATGGGGTGAAAGCACGAGTAGTCACCCGGTAGGTCCCATCTCCCATTACCCAGTGCTGTAGTTGGATATACTGCATTTCGGCGTCAGGTGGCAATCGGAATTCCTCTCTGCAGTGTGCGAAGGATTTTAGGGTGCCCCCGTCAAAGATGTCCGTAAGTACCCTGCAGTCACCTTGGGACCATCTGCGAAAAGCTCTAGTGCGGAGGGCCGGCGGGAACCACAGATTCCCTTCAATCGGAGTATGTGGCGAGGGAAAGGTGGTGAGGCCCCGACGCACTGCCACCCGATCCCATATGTCCAGCACCGCTTTCGTCGGTACCGCCAAATAAGCACTCGGGGAGCGCCCCGCCCTATGGGTCCACGCCAGGTCCCATATGGTGTGTCCAGTCACGGCTCTATCCATGTGCAGCCACCCCTTCTCACTTTCAGTGATACCCCACTCTACTATGTAGCGGAGATGGGCAGCCCAATACTACTCCACTAGATTGGGGCACCCCAGTCCCCCCCGGTCTCGGGGCGCCAGGAGGAGTGCCTGCGAGAAGCGAGGCCTCTTACCTTCCCAGACAAAGTTGGTTAAGTCCCTTTGCAAGGCTCTAATATTGTGCAGTGGGATGGGGTTAGGCAGGCACTGGAACAGATATAGTATTTTGGGTAGGATGGACATCTTTATGGCGTTTATTCGTCCCAGCCAGGATGGCACAAGTGCCTTCCATTTCCGCAGGTCCTCCAGCACCGCTCGCCTATAGTCTCTCCAGTTAACATACGTCCAGCCTTCGAGCGAGGGTGTCAGCTGTAGGCCAAGGTACCGGATATGCTGACCCGTCCAGTGGTAGGGTGCTGCCTGTTCAAGGTGGGGGATTTCTGTCTGGTGGATGGTGAGATTGAGCGCCCAAGACGTGTCATGGTTGATTTTCAAGCCCGAGACGCGTTCAAATAAGCTAAGCACGGAATGCAGTGCCGGAAGGGATTCGCGCGGTCTCTTGAGCGTCAGGATGAGGTCGTCCGCAAAGAGTGTTAGTTTATGATCAAGACCACCTAGAGGGATGTGGTAAATAAAATATTACCCTGGCATAATTTCTAGGCATTAACAATTAGCATGTATCAAATGAGAGGCAGAGAGTCCGTGGTGTCCAAGTTAAAAGGGCTTTATTCCAATAACTCGAGTTAAGGGAGAATCTGTTCCATTGCCACTGAGGCTCAGGAAGGGTCTTCTAACAATTAATCTCTGAAAATCATATATATACATTTCTCCTTGTACATAGGGAGGAACGCTCGAGGCAGAGCAAGAAAGAAAGAGATAAGAGCATGTGGGCGTGCATGAGGGTGTACATTTGATGAGTCATAGGTGTGTGATAGGTGGGTCATAGGTGGGTGGCTACATAGAGGAGGAGTTACATGGCAGGATGGAACTTTGCCCTACTTGTGCACGCAACTGGATCATGACGTGCAATTGACGTGTAACTGGGAGGAGAGCTGACTTTAAGTCTAGTAGAGAACCTTCAGTGTCAGGGCGACCAGCACATCTGGCACTATCTGATATCTTGAGTCGGGGATGTATTATCTGAAGCAAAGGTTGCTCATCACTAAAAGACAGAAAGGGCATATATTTCTTTGTGCTGTGAGCTTTCTTCAGATGCAAGTACTGTAATTACATTTAAACGGAGACAGGAAGGCTAGGTCTCTATCTCTACGGACGGGTTCTGTTTATTCTTGTTAACCGGGCAGGAATGTGATTCTGTACAACAAGCAGATAACTATTTTGCAAAACACTGTCTTGGCAACCCTTGCTGGGCCCTTTTCGGCTGAGCTAGAAGTATGCGAGGTCAGGGATACGTAACTGTAGCTTTCAGAGTGTCTGAGCCATGAAAAACACTTAATTCAGAAAGTGGCTCAGGCTGAACCACAAAAAGGGTTCATTACGATATTTATTTAAAAGTGCACAATGCAAATACATGGGCCTTCATGTTAGCTTAACGTTTGGGAAACTTGATGACAGGCACCTTAATGCAGGACGTGATTGCAGAGGCCTTGTGATTCAGGCCACTAAGAGAAATATGCATGGGTGACATGCACATACATGTAACATAGGGTATACGTAGGGGGCATCTTGGTCAGGCAAAATTTCATTTTCCTCATTCCCTCCTTGTCCCCTACTTAACCCTTCAGGATACATCTATATTCATGAGACCGTATAGTTGATCATACAGCATCATTTGTTCGTCCTTAACCCTTTGTATACTTGGATGTGGAACACATGCAGTTGCACACAGGCCGCAAATGGCCGGGCCACACTGCAGACAGAGACAGCAACCAAATATCATAAGTAGTATAAGTCCTAGGAACGACACCACTTCCCATCCCCATGCCGATATTACACCCCAGAGCCAACTGGACAAAGTCCATGTGCCTGGGTCTTGATGTATATCATGAGCAATCTTGTGGAGTCTTGTTATTGCTGCGTACACAGATGGCGCGTTATTTGGGATGAAAATGCAACAACTAGATCGGATTACTCTACAAGCTCCGCCCCTATCCGCCAAGATGACGTCTAGAACGAGGCGATTTTGAAGAACGACAAGTCTAATAGCAGACTGTTCCTGGGTCAAGTTCGCCAGGGCAGATGCAGTCACATTCACTACTGCTTCAAGAGTCCTTGTTAACTTGCGTATCAGTTTACTGTTTTGGACGGGACCTATGAAGAAAAAGAATCCTTTGTTGAAATCTGTATATTGCTCCCAAGCTGTTTCAGTCTGATCAATCCCTGAGGCATCTGTCTCCCTCTTTTGTCTAACATGTTCTAGTCGTGAATCTCTATGATAATTGGATGGGGCCAGAAAAACGGGTGGAAGCAGGAACGCTATATAACATGTCCCACCCCAGTCTAAGGGCAGATGTACATAGGCTGTCTGACCGCAAATGAAATAGGTATGGCGTGATGTTTTGAAAGAAGACTGTCCTTTATCATTAAACTCTACTACAGTTTTACACTCGCTGTGTCCCATGAGTACTGAGCCCTTCTTTCTGACACATAAATCACCTTTTGCTGGCAGGACTGAAATAAACGGTGGACCTGTATTTTGCTTGGGCTGAACATTTAACATTATAAAGTTAACGGATGCATTTCCCTGCTCATACTCTTCATTTTCTAGATCAGTTCCTTTCCTTTGGGGAAACCCTTTTTCGTCTGGGAAACATGCCTTATTCATTACTTTATTCAAGTTTCCATATATCCAGCCACCTGGATAAGCTATGTACTTTCTATCTATTGAGGTCATTAAAGCAAACCATGCTCCACATGAACCATTGTGTGAGAACGGTAAAGGATAGAATGGCAGAACTCCCTTCGTTTTCTGATAAGGGGGCAGTTGGCCACATACCCAGCAGTCAGTTGCATTGCTGGTCTGGTGAGAATGGTGTAACATACGAATGAATGTATTGTTACGTAGTGCAAGTCGATATGACAATTCATGAGGTGGCAATTCACTAAATGTATGCTCTATGGTGCTGTTACTGGAAGAGTGTATATGTGAGGAAATAGGAAAGAAAACATGTAGTAATAAACTGACACAGATTATAACAATGCACAGAAGAAAAAGAATAATCAAAGTAACTATACATCTACTGCGTAATATCTTGCAGTACTTTGCTTTCATTTGGGTTTTCTCACTATTCTCGTCTGTGATCTTATACATGTCAGAAATCTAGTCTAACCGATTCACCACCGAGTGGACTTAGACAATTAAACTACGTCTGACTTACTAGATCTTAACTTAGACCTATACTCCTGCTGTGGAGTCTTTTCTAGCAAAGGCGGCGCAAACGGCGCAAAGTCTGTATTGTTTATAATTTTTTCAAAAGTTCCAGATTGTCCAAGATATTTTTTTCAATACTGCGCGTGGATCCACCCCTTGCGTCCTTCCACTTTCACTCCGGTCCTCGTGGTTAGTAGCACCAACTTCGGGGTCTTCCAACGTGGCTCAAGGGGGCTTGAACGATCAAAGTTCCGCACACAAAAAAATCGCCTAGTGTTATGGCATGCTCCTTGACCTGGGTGTTGTCAGGGAAGGCGGCGGCAACCTGTGAACGACAAGAAAGTAGTGCAGACATCAAGGAAGCCAGGTAATCTGTCAGCATGTTACTGTCAACATCAGTTATTCTTTTAGGCATAGGCTTACCCCACATATTTGGCGGTCTACCGAAAACCACTTCGTACGGAGATAGGCCTGTTCTGGAATGAGCTACCATACGCATGTAAAAGAGGGCAACCGGCAAGGCTACCATCCAATCCACGCCTTTTTCTGCACATATCTTAGCAAGTTTCATTTTGATTGTCTGATTATGTCTTTCTACAAGGCCTGCTGCTTCGGGGTGTCTTACACAATGGAACTTCCAATTATAACCCAACAGAAGAGACACTTGTTTCATTAATTCAGAGGAAAATGGCTGCCCGTTATCTGAATAGATGACACGGGGCAATATCTGGGGAAGAACTCGCGCTCCAATTGCCTGGCTGTTGTCACAGCAGTGTAATCTGGAACTGGATACGCTTCTGTCCATCTAGATAGTGCACACACTACTACTAAGACATACTTGTAACCTTTACATCTGTCCATTTGGATATAATCCATCTGGAGGACCTCAAATGGGTGGTCAGGAGGATGAAATCCGCCTTGTTCCACCGGAATGCCTTTACCTGGATTGAACTGGCAACAGATCATACATGTTCGTACTTTCTGTTTCGCTGCTGCACGCATGTGCTTGTTACACCAAATATTCTGTAAGCTGTCTATCATTGCCTTCTCTCCCAAGTGTGCTGGACTATGCGCTGTGTTTATGATTACTTGTACCATGGAATCTGGAAGAAACCATGTACCTTTTCCCTTAGTCATCCAACCTTGGTCAGTCTGGACCCCTCCTTGTTCAGTCCATTTCTTTATCTCATCTGTAGTGGCATGTGTCTGTATGTCTAGTACATCTTGAGAAGGATCCCTGACTGTCATGCATTTTGTCAGTAATGGTACCTCTGTCCTTGTCGTGTCTGTTGGTGTCTGGGCTGTAAGTTTAGCTGTTCGGTCTGCCAGGTCATTACCCTGGGAAATGGTGTGAGCTTTGCACTTCAGGATAGAAATGGCTGTAGGTAAATGTATTGCTTCTAACAGGGCTTGAATAAGCGGACCATGCTGCTGCTAACTCTCCTGCACTCGTTCTCATGCATGATCCATCTACATAGAGTATCAGGTCAGGGTCTGGAAGTGCAATATCTGTCAGGTCTTGTCTTGGTTTCGTCACTATATTCATTACTTCCACACAGTCATGTGGTGGTGCATTTACTGTACTTGAGGGCAAAAGTGTTGCAGGGTTCAGAATATTACAACGTCTGATCTCTATGTGTGGCTGAAATAATGTCAGTTCATATCCTGTCAGTCTCGCTACAGTCAAGTGTTGTGTCTGTGTCCTGTTTAAGAGAACCTCTACTGCATGTGGTACTTGTACTATCAGAGGGTGTCCTAGCACTATTGAGTCACTTTGTCTTATGGCTAGGGCTGTTGCTGCAACTGATTTCAGGCACGCAGGCAGAGCCTGGGCCCACTGGATCTAGTGTACTAGAAAAATAAGCACACAGCTTGTGTTTTCCTGCTTGATCTTGTGTGAGGACGGATAACGCTGTTCCATCTCGTTCAGTTACGAAAAGCATAAAAGATTTACTGTAACATGGAGTCGCTAAAACTGGCGCTTGACATAATGCTCTTTTTAATTCCTCAAATGCCAAGGTGTGTTCTTGTGTCCAAGGGAGTACAGACGAAGACGCTGCTTCCTGAGTTGTCAATTGTATGAGTGGTTTGGCTAGAAAGGCATACTGGGGAATCCATTGCCTGCAGTATGAAGTGAGGCCAATAAAGGCACGTACTTCCTTTTGTGTCTCTGGCTGTGAGCCAACACACGTTCTTGTGTTAGCTGTCTACCCTCCTTGGAAAGCAAGTGTCCAAGGTACACCACTTGCTTTTCACAGAATTGCAGCTTTGAAGGGGACACTTTGTGCCCCTTGTCTGTCAGAAAGTGTAAAACTGTCAGTGATGCATTTTCGCAGTCTGGTTCAGATCGTGTTGTAATTAGGATGTCGTCTACATACTGTATCAGTGCTGTGTTGGAAGGCATGTAAATACTGTCCAGCTGTCTTTCTAATGCTTGACTGTAAATGCTAGGGCTCATTGCAAGAGCGAAACTCCTGCCATTTATTCTGTTTACACTACGAGGGAAAAACTATTTATTTGCAAGCATACCTCATCTGAAGTCAATGAAGCTTCCAGTGCTGACTGTAAGGAAGAGCAACTTGACCCCCACCTTATATAAACATTTCTTCCGCGGAAAGGAATTGGAGTATGGCCAATCATAACTAGATAGGCACTGCTCGGAGCTCCAAGAGTGAAAAGCCCTCCCTTCACAAAATATCTTTCCCTGGGAGCCAGGCCACTACAGGGCCTGGCTGAACTATGGTTCAGCCTGAGCCACTTCAAGGTCGAAAAACACATTCTGTAATTCAAAACATATCTGCACCCAGGCCACAGGGCTAACCAACTTTCTCTAACTTAACTGAAGCAAATTTAAAACGTGATTAAAAAGCATCCTAAAATCAGTAATTAATAAGGACTTATTATTTTTATTTCGTAGTTTAGACACATGCTAGCATTTTCAAAATAATTATATCATAAAATAATGATACTAGCTGCAAAGGAAAAAAAGAAACAGAACAACATGGCATAGAAACACACCACATTTTACTTTTTGAAAATAACATGTGAAACACCATAATTTTGCATTGCATAACCAAGATTTTCATAATTAAGTGTGCAAGCTCTTCTATTCTACCTATTAAAAGGGCCAGATTCATCTTTTTCAAAAAGCCATGTTTTCTAATTGAGTGAATTAACTGTCACACGCTATTCTAAAGGGCAGCTTGCATTGGGAAAAATAATGTATATTTTGAAGAACACATTTCTATTTAAAAAAAAACACACGGTTGCATTACACTAATTAAAAGCACATTCTATGATGGGTCTGTTTTATATTTTCTTCTCAACCGTGCCTTTGAAAGGAACCCTCAGCCGTGAAAACATTAAAGCACCCTCTGTGCAAACCCTTATCTCAATCCGACTGATTTATTTACAACTTTACCGACCTCTGAGTCAAACACATTAAATCAAGTGCTCCAAGGCAAAGCCACACGAATACGTGGATAGAATGTTAAATGAACACTTCTATACTCTCCATGCAAAATGTTACCATTTCAGTCAGCAAGCTGACAAAGCACATAGGCAGACCCAGCAACCAATGAAAAAGTTAAATCAAACCATCATTCATCTCACCACTCACTGACTTTTAGTGTCAGCTCACATAACCATGCATGTTAAACAGCATGTTAAACCAAATACTGCCTTCTCAATACAAGATATTAACCCTTTGGCAGCTGAAGCACAACATTCCCCAATGACTGCAGTACATGGGAAAGTCATGAACTCATTTCTCCACGTTATCACATAACACGTACGCACATCTTCAAAACGTTTTCTCCAAGCACTTGAAAGAGATCCAGCTCTCTCCTGCCTAACGTAATGATAACATGCTCTGCACAAACCATAACCACATGGCGCTATTCACAAGCCATATTCACAAGAAACTCAACAAGTCATAATAATGACATGCTCTTCATAAACCATATTTACAAGGAGCTATTTACAAGGAACTCTACAGTAAACTTATCTGGCCGATGGGGGCAGAGGGAAATTTGCGTTTACGTAGTCTGGTGCGGGCTCTTCTAGATAGGAGGAAATAAAAGCCTCTGATGCTGTCGGGTTTATTCTACATACTCTAAATGGTACAGGTGGTGGCGTTCGTGACCTACTGGGTGTTTCTGAGGTGGTCACTCTAGCTAGTTCTTCCGAGAGGACGGGATAAATACCAGTAATGACGGCATTTCTTTCTCTGTCAGTCTGTTCTGTTTTGACCCGTTCCCCCTCCTCCCGTAGTTCTTTTTCTTTGGCTTTTTTCCCCTGCTTGTCTAGTTCTATCTGCTTTATTCAATTCTTTCTCTATCCTCCTATGTGACTCTTTGCGCCACAATTCAATGGCATCTTTCTGAGAGGGTCTTGACTTCTTTTTCCATAGCGCTTCCTCTACTCTCATAATGCATTCAGGATCCCATGTTCCCGAGATAGGCCATCTATACTTTTCCTCTAAGTCCTTTGTATAGTCTACCCAGAAATCCAAAAACAAAATGGCGTCTAACCCATGCTTATTATACATATAATGACCAGGTGTGTCTCTAGGCGGGATGTTAACTGACTCTTCTAGTATACCTTTTCTAGTCCCTATCTGACGTAACTTCGAAAACAATGGCATGTTTGAAACCAATATTCACAAAAATAGACTGAAACAATCAACAATCATTCACACACAAACAAATATTAAACACTAAAACAGTTACAACCTAAACTGATACAGAGAGCTAAACATGTACTTGAAAAACTTTATGCACTGAAATACAGTACAGCCATACCGGTCTCAGAAATGAGACACGTCTTTACCGTGCCCACGTTTTACCGTGGACCCGTCTTGACCGTGTTCGTGTGAACAAACCCGTCTTTACCGTTTTCACGAATAACGTGAACCCGTCTTTACCGTGCCCACGTGTTACCGTGGACCCGTCTTTACCGTGCCCACGTGTTACCGTGGACCCGTCTTTACCGTGCTCAAATAAATGAACCCGTCTTGAACTTTATGCATTCCCCATAGTGGTACTCACCGGGAAACAGAACTTGAAACTTGAAGGTCTCGGAAACTCGATACTACGCTTGCGCCTTGGAACAGGTGGGCCTCGGAAACCTCGGACCTTGCTCTCTCACGGATTGGCTCTGGTTGGGATGATCCGCAATCCTCACCGCCTCGTGTGGACGCCTGGTCGCAGTCCGTCTCCTCCGTGGGCCTGAGGGAGTAAGCAGGAAGTCCCGCTGGTGCGCACTTTGAAGTCCATCACGGCTGTAGAAGGGGGCAAGAGCTGTACCTACGTCACCGGCGCGTGGGGAAAGGGATAGTCCCTGTATTCGGGCGCCAGATTAATGTGGTAAATAAAATATTACCCTGGCATAATTTCTAGGCATTAACAATTAGCATGTATCAAATGAGAGGCAGAGAGTCCGTGGTGTCCAAGTTAAAAGGGCTTTATTCCAATAACTAGAGTTAAGGGAGAATCTGTTCCATTGCCACTGAGGCTCAGGAAGGGTCTTCTAACAATTAATCTCTGAAAATCATATATATACATTTCTCCTTGTACATAGGGAGGAACGCTCGAGGCAGAGCAAGAAAGAAAGAGATAAGAGCATGTGGGCGTGCATGAGGGTGTACATTTGATGAGTCATAGGTGTGTGATAGGTGGGTCATAGGTGGGTGGCTACATAGAGGAGGATTTACATGGCAGGATGGAACTTTGCCCTACTTGTGCACGCAACTGGATCATGATGTGCAATTGACGTGTAACTGGGAGGAGAGCTGACTTTAAGTCTAGTAGAGAACCTTCAGTGTCAGGGCGACCAGCACATCTGGTACTATCTGATATCTTGAGTCGGGGATGTATTATCTGAAGCAAAGGTTGCTCATCACTAAAAGACAGAAAGGGCATATATTTCTTTGTGCTGTGAGATGTCTTCAGATGCAAGTACTGTAATTACATTTAAACGGAGACAGGAAGGCTAGGTCTCTATCTCTACGGACGGGTTCTGTTTATTCTTGTTAACCGGGCAGGAATGTGATTCTGTACAACAAGCAGATAACTATTTTGCAAAACACTGTCTTGGCAACCCTTGCTGGGCCCTTTTCGGCTGAGCTAGAAGTATGCGAGGTCAGGGATACGTAACTGTAGCTTTCAGAGTGTCTGAGCCATGAAAAACACTTAATTCAGAAAGTGGCTCAGGCTGAACCACAAAAAGGGTTCATTACGATATTTATTTAAAAGTGCACAATGCAAATACATGGGCCTTCATGTTAGCTTAACATTTGGGAAACTTGATGACAGGCACCTTAATGCAGGACGTGATTGCAGAGGCCTTGTGATTCAGGCCACTAAGAGAAATATGCATGGGTGACATGCACATATATGTAACATAGGGTATACGTAGGGGGCATCTTGGTCAGGCAAAATTTCATTTTCCTCAGGGATACCATGGATGTCTGGGGCCCGACGAATCATATCAGCCAACGGCTCAATCGCCAAAGCAAATAAGAGAGGCGAGAGCGGGCACCCTTGCCTGGTTCCTCTGCCAATGGCGAATGGGTCCGTGAGTTGCCCGTTCACTCTTATCCTGGCCCGTGGCGCAATGTAGGGTGCCATGATCCTAGCGACCATCTTTGGACCGAGTCCTATCTTATAGAGGACCACTCTAAGGAAGGACCAATCCACGCGGTCGAATGCTTTCTCGGCATCCAAAGAGAGGAGACAGGCCGGGATACGCCAATGGTGGGCCTTACCGACAAGATGCCGCACTTTCCGCACATTATCCGCCCCTTGCCTTCCTCGAATAAAACCTACTTGGTCGGGGTCGACCAGGCCTGGCATGTGGGGGTCCAGGCATTTCGCCAATATCTTTGTGTAGATTTTAAAATCAGTATTTAATAAGGCAATTGGGCGGTAGGACGAGCACATTGCCGGGTCCTTCCCAGCTTTCAGTATCAGGGCGATCTCAGCCATCCCCATGTCTAGGGATGGGCCTCGGTTTTCGGCAAAGGAGTTAAACAGCCGGAGCAGGTGGGGGCCCAGCTGCGCCTGAAAAACGCGATAGAAGGATAGTGGAAGGCCGTCAGGGCCAGGTGTCTTACCCTAAGCGCAACTCCCGCACTGCTGGCACTATCTCCTCCTGCGGGATCGCCTCTTCTAGGAGCTGGGCAAAGTGGGGATAAAGCGTCGCGCCGCTATAGTTCCCAACCACCTCCTCTAGGAGCTCCGGGGGGGACCTCTCCGCAGTGTAGAGGGATTCGTAGTAATCTCTGAAAGCTTCGCATTTAGCTCTAGCCGCCGCAACTCTAGTCCAGTCCGGTAACTGCACATTGGCTATGTGGGCCTTAGCGGCTCTGGCTCTCAACCGCCTCGCTAACATTCTCCCCACCTTATCGCCACCCTCATGATACTTTTGCTTCAGTGCCACTAGGGCCGTTTCGGCCCTGTTGGTGCGCAGCAGTCAGAGCTGACCTCTTAGGTTGGCCAGGCGCCTCCTTAATTTCTGAGTAGAGCCGCTCTGATCACGCACCTCAGTCTCCCTCAACTCCTCCGTCAATCTGTCCTCCAGGGCTCGCGCCTCTCGCGCCCTTGCTATCAAGAGGGACGTGATATGGCCCCGTACCGTGGACTTGAAGGCGTCCCATACCACCGGGAAGGGCGTCTCCGGTATGTCATTATGCTCGAAGTAGGAAATGATGGCCTCACGGATGCTCTCCACATCCGCCGCATCCCGCAGGATACTCGGCGGGAGATGCCAGCCGCCGGGTCTTGTAGGGTCAATGCGACGTGAGCGTGGTCGGAAATCGAGATGTCGGACATCTCCACCCCTAAAACGTCACGGGAGAGATCAGGGGATATGAACAGGAAGTCGATGCGAGAGTAGGACCGGTGGGCATGGGAATAGTATGAATACTCCCTTTTATCTGGGGAGAAGTAGCGCCAGGAATAAAAGAGCCCCAGGTCCCTAAATCGCTTACGCAATTCCGAGGACATCGCCCCAGTCCTGCTAAAGGAGCCTTCACTCCTATCGAGCTTTGGGTCCCAGACCAGGTTCAGGTCTCCTCCTACCACCAGCGATGAACCGTTCTGCGGCACATGCTACCTCAAAAGGCCCCTAAGGTAGCGGTCCTGCGCCTGATTGGGAGCTTAGATGGTACATAGGGTGAGGCGTCTCCGTCCCACCTCCACTCCCACCCTGAGAAAGCGCCCATCACCACTCTTGAAAGGCCTGTCCATACCCCGCCTGATGCCAGCCCTGCACAGTATCGCCACCCCCGCTGTCTTTGTGTCCGTAGCCGCCCAGAATTGCAAAGGGTACTTAGGGTGTGCCATGCGCAGAGTATCAGCATGGAGAAGGTGGGTCTCCTGTAGGAAAATAATGTTCGGGTTCTGGCGGGTAAGATAGTGCCACACCTGCTTGCGCTTATTGGGAGAGTTAAGGCCCTTAACGTTGAGGGACAGCATCTTCAGGGGGCCATGCACACTTCCGGCCGTATCAGGAGCCATCAGGAGTCAAAGTCAAAAAGGTTTTTATTTGTGTTGGTACTCGACAGAGGACCACAAATATAGCATTTTAAAACAAGAGTGAAAAAGAATATACATCATTAATTAATATAAAAACAACATAGTTTTAAAAAATTTGTAAAAATTATAACATACAAGTTCATTCTGGGGCAATTTGCCCACTGCTAATATTTCTTTTTCCTTTGTTATCCTGCATGTACGATATATTGGATCAAGATACATAGCACGAGCTTCTACTACTTTAGAACTAGGGCAAACAAATAGTAAATGCTCCATGGTCTGCTCGCCCCCTTGACATAAAGAACAGAGAGAGGAAGGTTCCCCCGCTAACCATTTTGATTTATAGGATTGCACAGGCAAAATACCTAATCGTAACATCAAGATCACCCTCCTTGCACTATGTGTAAGGGAAAACCCGATATAAGGCTGGATGTGTTTATACTCTAATGGGTCTGTGAAGGATTTATATGTTGGTAATTTTTTACTATGCGCAAGGTCCAAATCAAAGCTCAGCCTTGGGGTAAAACATTTAAGAAAAAGTTTTAATTGCGATACAGACCAGGTGAGTAATATATCTGTAGTAATTTCAGCCATTCGAAATGCAGCTGTCATGTTCCCTAGAAAAGTTTGCTTAGCTGCTTCGGTGTCAAAAGTTTCTTTGTTCAGCAGGAATCTAAGTGTTCCCTCCTTTGCATGGAGGAGGTTGTAGGCCCACCTAATGATATTGGCCACGGCCGTGGCATAAGCACTTGTTATAGCGAATTCTAGCCTTAGAACTTGTACTGGTGTTGCAGCTGGGACCTTCATGATTTTTTTCAGGATTTTTCCTTCTTGGCGATCCATGAAGCCCCATTGTTTGATAGGGGTATATTCCATTGCGTACGACAGGACTGCTGGAATTTTTACTTTATATATTTTTAGTAGTGAGGAGAAATGCCTGCTCCCAGTGGCGCTATAAAGTCTTAAGAGGGCTCCAGCATGTAAATCAGATTTCTTTATTAAATTATCTAAATGTTTTGTGTTTGTTAGTTTCTTTGAAAGAATCCTGCCAAGATATATATATTCATTAACTTCATCGATTTTTTCTCCGCCTAGCCTCCAGTTGTATTTAACACTTTTTTTTTCTCCCAGAGAAAGCTACAACTTTTGTTTTCTTTATATTTGGGATTAAGAAATTTACTTTTGAATATTGATACAAGATGTCCAGAGAATTTTGCAAACCAAATGGAGTGAGATCAAACATCACTATATCGTCCGCATAAAGCAACAAATGTATACTTTGTTTGTTTATTTTTGGAGGCAGGCTCAAGCCCTGTTGTAACTGATTTGGCAGGTCACTGAGGTATAACGAAAATAACATAGGGGCTAGGAGACATCCCTGTTTAAGTCCATTAGCTGTATCTATTCTTTTCGTTAAGCCTTTTTCGCCCCCCATTTGGACTTGACACCAAGTTTTGGTGTGAAGGCTTATTATTACTTGTAACAGGTGTTCGTTGATTCCAAGGCTCCTCAATTTATTCCATAATGTGGGTCGATCGACACGATCAAATGCAGTCGAGTAATCTATAAATGCCATGTATACAATCTGACTTTTTCGTGTCACATATTTGTCAAGGATAACCTGAATAATTGCAATATTATCCGTGACAGAATGCTTAGGTCTAAATCCAGCCTGGAACATAGGTATTAGACCCAGGGAAAAAGCCCAATTTTTCAGATGATATAATACTTCCGCAGCGAAGATTTTTCCGGTGGCATCCATCAATGCTATTTGACGGTAGTTTCCTGCTACCGTTTTGCTACCTTTTTTATATATAGGGATAATTATGCTCCCCTGCCATGATTTTGGTACTTGTCCAGTGGTCAAGATATAGTTAAAAAGTGGTGTTAACATAAAACTCCATTCCTTAGGATCTACCTGCAGGGCCTTGATCGGTATTTGGTCGGGACCGAAGGCACCTGTGCTTCTGGCTTTTCGAATATCGGTTTCTACCATTCTTGCTGTTGTTTTAGGAATTAAGAATTTATGATTTTCCTTTACTTTTTCTGTGCTATTTTCTTGTAATTTAACCATATTTGATTTATAGAGATCAGTCAGATAAATTTCCCACTCTTTCGGCGGAACCGGTACAGCTAATAGTTTCTTTTTTGTTCCTGTTAGTTTAGCTATTAGGGCCCAATATGTTCTCTGGTTGTGTTCTTTTGCGGCAATTTGTAAGTCAACCCAGTTGCGATCTTGAAGGATTTTTTTCTTACTTGTTTTTTCTCTTCTCAGTAGATTTTTCAGTTTGTTTATTTCTTTCTTTTTTGTAGGAGAAGAATTTAGATATTGAGCACGTATCAGTTTATTTAGTTTTTTCTTTGTTAATGTATTCCGGGTTTTGTTTGTATTTTTCTTCATTTTGTTACCTGTATTTTCTTGTTGTATCATTTTTATTAGTACCTCTTTGAGTTCGTTAAGCCTACTCTCAAAGTTTACTATAGGGTCATCTGAATGGGATTTCCTTAATAGTTGTGTATGTTTGATCAATATTGTTATTTTGTCCATGAGAGATGAATTCCTAAAAGATACGTCTCTGTTCGCAATTTACCAGGGTTGCATTTCTATAGAGGATCATCTGACCTTCTGCTGCAGAGTGAGCTGACCAACTGGTACATAGTTGCATCACTGCGTGATCGCTGTCGGGTGTAAACTTGGAGTGGAGATACATGATGGTTTCAAATAGATCTTTGCCACAGATGATGTAGTCTATGATTGAAGGACTCCCATTACCCTGTCTAGTGTATGATGCCGGTATGTCTCCTTCGATATTTCCGTTCAGGATTACCCCATTTATATTAAATAGAGCAGATAGCATCATTTTCCCTCTTTTATTAGAGTGAATATCTATAGGGAATTGGGGAGTAGAAAAGTCCAGTGCTTCCTCTTCAAAGATTCTTTCCCACTTTTTTATTTCCAAATTTGAGATTTTTCCATTGAAATCACCCATGATTATGTAAGATGGAAACATATGGACTTCTATTATTTGCATGATAGTTTCCATGGTATCTACGAATAAAGCGTCCTGCTTTCTTCCAGGGGGGGCATATATATTAAAAAGCAAAATTGCACTTTGTGAGGCCGTGTTGTAAGTATTTAGAAAAAATTTGATACATTGCAAGTTGTCACAATTAGTCTCGACTATCTCCTGCGCCCATAAGTATTCCTCCCTCATTAGAATAGCCAAACCTCCTTTAGCGTGGCCCCGATTAGTTGCTTTTGCTGAGGTGTTATAAACATAGTAACCTTTCTGTGGGAAGGGTTCTGTTGCCCAAGTTTCTTGTAGGGTCAGAATATCAGGCTGTTTACTGAGAACTTCCTTCATTTTGTTTATTGTTCTCCCTGCCATATTCCACGATGTTAACTTTAAACCTTGGTTAAACAGGGTACTTCAGGCGGTTAAAACTTTTGTTACAGTTCAGTGTCCCCGATAACCAGGTACAGGACTTCGCAGTATCTATATCGGTTGCTCTTTTCTCATTTGAATCCGAGTACCAAATTTCCCTTTCCCCTTTATTCACGCGAATTTTCAAGAAATCTTCTCCTTGTCGCATACCTTTTATATATTTTACTCCTGAGTCTTCAAGCTCCGAAAAGGTTCTATGAGCATTTTTTTGTGTGTTAAAGATTGGTTGCATATAGTCTTTTGAGGTTTTATAGTTTGAATTACCTTTGGGCTCAACCTTCTCGATTACATCATATCCGAATCTGTGTATTATTTCTTTTTCCCTGAGTATGATCCCAGGTATTACTGGTGACCAAAAGGAAACCAGTGCAATTTTGTTATTATAACCTCTTTTGGGGAAGGTCACTAGGTCTATTTCATTGCTAGTCAATGATTGGAGAGGTTGTATATTTTGCAAAAGTTTGAGTATCCTGCCTCTATTGAGTGGCGTATTATCGGTGGGAAAAAGTTCCTCAAACTGTAGTGCATTTGACTGTATATTAACACTGCGTTGGGGGTCCTTCTCATCGCTTCTTTCAGCACCGATATTCTCATGTCTTGTCTTTATGACTCTCCTAACTGGGAGATATTCATCCGCTCTTGGGTTCAATATTGGCATTGTCTCTATAATATCTCTTTTAGTGGATTCTCCTTCTTTGATAGTTTGTAGCGGTGTATTCTCACCATTTTTCTCCTCTAGATCGTTTCGAGGTATATTAATTTTTTGGAATTTTAGTTTGCGGGATTTCTTTTTGCGAATCCTTCTTAGAGGTTTTTTCCTCCTCTTATTTCTTCCCGTTTGCTCAAGTTCCTTGACTTTATTTGTTGTTATTTCTCCTTTTTGGGTTTCTGAGTTAGTTTTTGTACTAAGATCTTCATCTTCCTTTACAGAATCTTTATCATATGTATCCGTTTTTCTGTGTTTTATGAAAATCGGGAACTGTTTTAGCCTTTTTTGTGGTTTTTCTCTAAATAATTTTTTTAAGGAATAGAGTGTAGATTCATTTAGAGATTCCGATTTTTTCCTTTCATAGGTTTCTATTAGGTCTTTTTCTGATGTCTGAGTAGCAAAATTACATTTTCTTTGTTTGGGACCATCTTCTGTTTCTTTAGGTGTATCATTCAAATGCTTTTCTGTTGGTTTTGAAGACTCCTTTTTCCTTTTCTCTTCTACTAGGAACTTCAGAATACCAATTTGGACATCCAATGTTTGATCTGAGTTTTCAAGGATGTTTCCTAAGAAGGAGAGAACCGATTCTAATATTTCCTGTAGTGAGAAAAGAGCCTTAGATAGTGGAATTGTGGATTTGTCAAGGTTATTATTGTCAGTTAAGAAAGGGTCCAAGAAAGAGTCTTGTTCTTGAAATCGATCGGATGTTTTTTTTGGATCTGTAATTGATAACTTTCTTTCAGGATTATATTCTTCTAGTTGTAAGTGAGGTATACTTGGGTCCTCTATATTATATAGGCTCCCATCACCTTTTGTAGGAGGTAGCTTTATTTTAGGACTATTTTCTTCTGAATTATGATTGAGTATATTTGAGTCATCTGTTTTATTTAGAATCTCATGGCCTCTTATAGGAGTTGATGATTTCAAGAGAGTAGCTTTATAGTCCGTTGATTCTGGATCGTTCGAGGAGTGATTGGACTTATTAATGGACGCCATGTCACTTGCATTGTGGGTCAAATGGGGAGATTCTGATAGGCATGTTTGATCCCCAGTACTCAAGAATGGTTTAGTTTCAATGTCTGACATTATATTATCTGGTTTCTTTTTTGATGGTATAGCAGAAAAATATTCGTTAATTGCCGGTGTTAGAGTACTTCGACCAGGTTTTATCGCTTTGTCTGTAGATTTCCTGACTGCTTCCTCAGTTCCCATGCGCTTCATAAATATTGTGCGTGAACGTAATTTTTTTAGACCCATTTATCTTTCCTTTTAGAGATTATATAATGATTTAACTGGTAAAAATCTCAGTGAGTCAGGTTCCAACGCGATGTATGTGTTAGCGAAATACTTTAGATAACTCCTCCTCACTGGTAGAATATTAATTTACCTCAATTGACAATGTGGGAGTAGTAACCTTTTGTAAGGAATTCGGCTCCGCACTGACCAGTTCTTTTAGGTGGTGATGTACATGGGGTGGCCCGTCCCGTCCTCGTTCGTCCCCGGACGGCCACAGACGGCCCGCCCTTTGCCCGGGCTTAGCCCCGGGCGCTCCCGCGCAGCGTGCCTTCAGCGTATTTGTAGAGTAGATACCGGGAGGTGGGCGGAGCGGTCAGGGAGAGCGGGCCAGGTGTCTCGGCCAGTGGAAGAACCGGGACTCCTGGGAAAGCGAGTCCCGGGTTCCACGCTCGCAGCCCTGCAATGTCGCTCACCCCTCTTTCTCCACAACAAGCAGGCAAGCGCTCAGTCCTCTGAGGGAAGCGGGACCCGCGTAGCGGGTACCGCGAGGCGTAGGTGGTTAGATGTCAGAGAAGCAAGAGTCTCTTCAGGATCGAGACAGTGGCAGCCAACAAAAGCACAAGCAAGTAGTATCCCAGGACGCAGAGGCGTCCACGCCTTTTCTGTAGATTCGAGGTGGGCGGGGCGGTCAGGGAGAGCGGGCCAGGTGTCTCGGCCAGTGGAAGAACCGGGACTCCTGGGAAAGCGAGTCCCGGGTTCCACGCTCGCAGCCCTGCCCTGTCGCTCACCCCTCTTTCTCCACAACAAGCAGGCAAGCGCTCAGTCCTCTGAGCGAAGCGGGACCCGCGTAGCGGGTACCGCGAGGCGTAGGTGGTTAGATGTCAGAGAAGCAAGAGTCTCTTCAGGATCGAGACAGTGGCAGCCAACAAAAGCACAAGCAAGTAGTATCAGGAGTCACTGTCATGGCCATCGTCGCCAATCCACACACAACATTCACACCCCAATCACAAGCCCACTCTCCATCCCCCCGTCCAGCCACAAGCGTTCCCCCCCCCAGGTCCCACGCAGAAGAGGAAATAGATAGAAAAGAAAACAGAGGGAGATAGAAAAGGAAAGGAAAGAAGAAGACAAAAACCTGTCAGCCAGAAGGGCTGTACATTCGAACCCAACAATCGCGGCCAACGGGGCCAGAGTCCTCTGTCCCCATTACAGGGAATCCTACACCCACAGGTTTGGACGCTCTCCGGGATGTCACTCCCCAGGGGGCAGGTCAGGGGGATCGTGGTGATCTTAAGGTACAGTTTGGCATGGGGCTCCCACTGCCCCGGGCCTTCGCCACCGTGATCTGGGGGCATAGTAGACATACTCCCGGCATTCCAACCCATAAGCCAGTAACAGGAGATGCGAAGTCAGCACACCAGGAAGGATGCAGTGCAGCCAGGTCCGCTGTTAGGGCGTGGAGATCCCCCTCCCGATGCAGCCTTATCCCCTTCAAGGGATCGAATGTGGGCTATAATGTCTTGTTTAGCCTGACTGTGAGTGGGCTCCGCAGTAGAAGGAGTGCGCTGCCGTCTCTGTACCATGGTCCAGTCCGGTCCAGCCGGCGTTCTCTTTCGGGTAGGAGGTCGGGTTAAGCTCGCCGGGGGAGACATCGACATGCGGAGAAGTTGTGCCGCTTCAGTGTAGGACCTCAGAGCTCTGATTTTACCCTACCACTGAAAAATGAGCGCAAATAGGTGCCCCCACTGGTAGGGAATGTTCATGCTCCGCAGCTTTTCCGTCACCGGGCTGAATGCTAGTCTTCTCTTCAACGTATTAGGCGCCAAGTCTTGGAAGATTTGAATTTTGTGGCCCTTGTATTGGAGGTCAGGTTGGTCTCGCGCACGTTTCCAGATCTCCTCTTTCTCCACAAAAAAGTGTACCCTAGTCAGGATGTCCGGCAAGAGGCCCGGTTTCCCCACGGGGGCCACCACTCGGTGTGCCCGGTCTAGTGTGGGGGGTGACACGTCCTCGTCCCCCGGACCTCGTGAAGGAGCGGCGCCACGTAGTCCATCATGTCTTCCCCCTCTTCACCGAGCGGGACTCCCCGGATACGAGGTTGTTTCGCCGACTCCTGTTTTCCAGGTCCTCCTGCTTGATCCGGAGGTCGATGTGCTGTTCCTCAAGGGCCAACAGGCGCTGCCATAGGTGTTCCTGATCTTCCGTGCACGTGTCCATGGTTTTCTCTAGGCCGTCAACTCGGTCCCCAAGCTCCGTAACCTCCTTCCTAAGCTCGGTGACACAAGAGTGTACCTCAGACCGCAGGGATCCGATCTCCGCCTTAAGTTCAGTCATAAAGGCGGCCATAAATGCCTGAGTGACTGGCGGGGATTACGCAGCTGCCCGAGATGGGCCCTCCCCGGCCGCGGGTGCCCCGGCCTTGCCCCACATGGACACCACGGTGTTGTCTTTAGGGGCCGCCGCCGGGTCGGCCCTAGCACCTTTATTAGAGCGCGTCATCGTCCCTTTTGGTCAGGCGGACCAGGGGGAATCCACCTCCCGGCCTAGAAGGCGAGTCGGATCACCAGCAGGTCAGGGTCAGTCACTCCACTGCATTCCCACAGCCTCGAACGACAAGCAATGGCAGAAGGGAGGGGGGGCAGGCCCACCGGGAGAGTCGCACCAGTCAGGCTGCGGTACAGGGATCAGGCACACACCCTAGCCACTCGAGGATCCCGGACCCAGGCCACCAGTCCCCCGCAGCAGCAAAACAACAGTGGGCCTCCTCACCACCCCCCCAAGCAATCCGGGCAGCTCACCTCCGTTATGCAGTCCAGCCCCGCTGTGTAGGGTCACCTGGAGGCTGTCCTTGTTCACCACTCCCTGGCGAGCCACAGGATGCTCTTCCGTGGCTCTGTGCTGACCATGCAGGGTCCCACCTCAGCGGGACGCAGGCGGAGGATCCTCAGCCAGCCCCTCCGCCACTCTCTGCGTGTAGCTCACACTTCGCGGGCCACCTCCACAGGATCGCCGTGTACTTCAGCCCCTCCACGTCAGCAAAATGGCGCTCGCCCCACACCGCTGGGTCTCACCACACCGCCACCGCTCACCTGCCCGCAAGCCGTGTCCGCCGCCGGGTATCTCCCGCCAGGGCCAGGTCGGTGCCGATGCAGCCAGCCACCAACCGGCAGCACAAAAGAGGGGCACAGGGAGACACCAGTCCGCATCCAGGGCGATCCACAGTCAGCCTCTTCGCAGCCGTTACACCGCTCACCCGGCTCTCGGAGCAAGCCGCCTCCTCGGGAGTCTAAAATGGCGGGCGCCGCCCAGGATACGCCGTCCGCTCGTACGATCACCCCCAGGGCACCGCACACAGTAGTCAGCTGTTGGACACTCAGCCACGGCGTGTCCACCCCTCTGTGGCGCTCAGGGGAGCGGGTAGATGCCGTCCCGCGTCCGCCGCACTGCTCACCCGGCAATCAGCGAGCCGCCGCCGCAGGGCTCTAAGAAGGCGGGCTCCGCTCGCGCTGTGTCGTCCGCCCGCGCTGGAAGTCACCCTCAGGACGCCGCTGCCCCAAACTAGCCTGCGGACACTCGATCACGGCGTGTCCACACCTCGAGGGCACGTAGGGGACAGTTTAGGTGCTATAATAGCATATATAGGCCGGCGGCAGCGGGAGCTCCACCAGAGCACGTCTGCTCACATCGCCGCTCAAGCCACGCCCCTCTAAGTTTGTAAAATGTCCTTTCATAATAAACATATTTAATTATCAATTAAAGAAATATCATTAATTAAAAAACAAATTAAAACAGATAAAAATGTAATAACTCCCCAAACATTACCCCTATAAAACAAAACACACACAAAATTAAAAAAAAAACAATTACCACAAATATTTATGATTTGATGCATTCATATTAATGATCAACTAATTATTAATTAATTAAACATAAATTACTTTCCACCCTCTACTGCAATAAACACCACAACCCACACCTAAAAATCATTACACATTTTCCATAACTAATTTTACCTTAATACATTAATATCAAACAACACTTGAATTGAAGAATTTACTTCCCACCCTTTACCAGAATAAACCCCACAACTCAAATATGAAATTAATTACACAATTGCCATAATAATTAATTAATTAGCATTAATTAACATAAATGTATTAATTAATTATAAATAAATTACTTCCCACCCTATTCCACAATAAACCCCACCACCCGCTCCTAAAAAATAACACAATTTACATAATGAATTACCAATCAATCAATTAATAAAAACAAACCATAAATAAATAATGAATATTAAATGTATTCCCACAATTAACTCTATAAAATATAAATTAAATAAATACTAATAAATAAAAATGTATAAATAAATGTATTATAATTAAATGACTTCCATCCCTATCCCCCGACAAACCACAACCCGCTCCTAAACAAAGTACACAATTTACATATTTACCAATTAATTAATTAATTAATTAATAATATTTAACAACAAACTTATAATGAATTATTAATACATTAATTCCCACAATTAACACTATAAAATCAAAAGTAAATAAATACTAATAAATGAAAATAAATAATTATTTTATTATAATTAAATTACTTCCCACCCTATTTCCCTATAAACCCACAACCCACTACAGAACTATAAAATGCAAAATGTATTTAAAATAAAATAACTACCTAAAAACACATATTTAAAAACAAAAGCAATACTTACACAAAACAATTGTTCACACACTTTTTAAAATGCATATTAAAATACATAACACTAATTAAAACATCAATATTTTATACAACTATATTTTTGCAAACGATATTAATGACTTCGGTATTTTCAAAAACGATATTCCTTACGTCCAAGTTGATATTCTTGACCACGATATTCTTGCTGTCGATATTTTGGCATCATGATATTTCCAACGCTATTTTTGTGTATGTCGACATTTCAAACTCAATATTCTGGCTCTGCACCGGCGGAGACCCATGAAGACCCGGATCCGACCTGTGGTGTGCCCTGCAGGAAACTCCCGGCCTGCAATCGGCAGGACAACTGGGGAGTGCTTGCGCCAGAGGTCGGAAGCAGGACTTGTGACTGCCGTTCACCCTGGTGGTCCGAAGGCCCGTGGTGGGCTTCCGGGTGGTGGAACACCACCTCCTCCGAGCTCACCAAAAGCAGTGGAGGGCTGTGTAGCCGTTGACCGACAGACACCATCGTGCTAAATCTGGGCCTGAATGCACCGACAAACGCAGGGAGCCTGGGAGTTGAAGGCGATGAAGTGTTGGCATTCCCTGGGTGGCATAAGTGCAATCAGTTTCGACCTGTGTCAGGTGGGTTTCCCTTCTTGAGGGGTCTGATGAGGCAACACTCCAAAACTCACCTGTTGGGGCAAATCCGATGGGCCCATGATGGGACAATACTGCTTGAGCCACATCTAGTGGGAGTATCCGGCTGCGGAGGCAGCAGTGGGAGGGCACTGCAGCCCAAGGCAAACTCAGAGACCCCTACATGTCCTCAGCCTGTACTACGCTGTGCGAGCGGGTCCCATTGCCTGGCAGATTCCCAGGAGTGAACTATCAGCGTACCTCCTGTGACCCTGAGGAGACTCTTCCGAGGTCACCCACTCTCTGGGCTTGGCGCGGCGGCCACACACTGCTGAAGGAACACACCCAGGGATGCAGCGACTATACTGCTCTGGCCTCGGTGATCTCTATGGGGCTGCGGGCTCCCCTGCCTGGCTCTATAGACAAGAACCCCCTGGAATCTAAGCGACAGAGCACATAAAGAGAGTGATCCCACCTTACCCCCCACTGTGAGCAAGCAACCATGGGGAAAGAGAGAGGGGCCAAACCCACTTTGACTCAGACTCACAAAGAGTAATGTGCAATAAATGGCCCTGGACAGGGGGAGAGCGCACCCCCAATGTCCAATCACTCAAAAGGAGACAAGGCCACCATCCTGAAGGCCATCAAGTCATGTCAAGAGTCAATGGAGACCAAAATCGAGTGGTCATGGCTCTTATTCGGCAGGACCTGCGCAAAATTACCGTTCACATCACAGAAACAGAGTCACCCATCTCAGAATTTGAACACGACGTATCCACTGTGAAAGCCCAAGTAAAGCAGGTCCTATCCCACACGACTGATCTTCATAGAAGGGCCGAAGATGCTGAAAAACGGTCACGTCGAAACAATCTTCGCCTGGTGGGCCTTCCTGAAGGGATGGAGCCCTCACAAATGAATACATTCATCAAGTCTTGGATGCCACTGAAAGCCCTGTCATTGTGGTTCGTGTGCGAGAGGGCGCACCAGGCGTTCACCCCCAGACTGCCCCCGGGTGCCCCACATTGGCCAATAATTGCCAGAATATTACATTTGAAGGACTGCAATGCTATCCTCCAGGAGGCCCACTCTTGGTCAGAGTTGCTTCATAAAGGCGCCAAAATCATGATCTTCCCCGATAACACAAGGGAAGTGCAAACCCAAAGACGATCATAGACTAAAGTGAAACAGAAGCTGCAAGCCATCAACCTGCAGTACAGACTCCTCTTCCCGGCCCGCCTCAAAGTAATCTTACAAAATAAACCATACTTCTTTGATACTCCTGAGGCAGCATGGACCTGGGTGACTGAGGAGCGCCCACTCTACTCTTGGGGGGATACTCCCCGGTCCATACCACGAGGGGAGCCTCAGGTGGAGGCACTGGTGAGCACCCATGGGTGACGCACTGGGTCCCACTGAAGACGCAATGCCCACGGAGCAGCCCCAGCATCAACATCCCTGGAACCATCTGAAAACGGAGAGAACTCTGATGGATCAGACCTGACACCCGAGATGCGATGGGTTGACTTCCCAGGGCTAAACTCTGAAGACACTGACCTGTCGTGCAGCCCTCACATCTAAGCATAACTACTCACATTATTTCAAATGTTCAACTGAAGGAAAGACAATCCTTAAGTATAGAGGAACCCAATGCATTGCTCTAAACTACGCACCCGTAACTAGTTCTTATAATGTAGACTTTGTTGATCGGGCGACAGATGCTTCATTAGGGGAAGTATGGGGAACGGGGGTCAGTTGGGTGAGAGGGTGGGGAATGTTTTTGATTGTGTTAACTTGCTTTCCTGCGTCACTGTGTATGAAACTCACAATGCACCCCTACATATTCGATGTAGTAAAGTTAAATGTCTCCTGCTGCTCCCTGGGGTCATATACCAAGAGCACCTGAGTGCCCCAGACCTGAGGTCTTGCAACTCAATACCGAACCACAATGTCATGACCATATAATGGTGGTTAGCCTCTTAGAGTCCTCTCATGGAATGTTAACGGACTCATGGATAACATTAAACGGACCGCAATCTTAAAATTTGCGAGTAGAGTTCGCCCAGACTTCCTTTTAATGCCCCTTTTTAGCACGTCAAGGCTTTGACCGGGTATGGCACTCAGAGTTCTCTAGAGCGGGCAGAGGAACAGCGATCCTTCTACCATGCCCCCTTCCATTCACTCTGATCCCAACCGACGGGAGCCCCCGGGGCGGTTTGTCATCCTAACGGGTTCCTTTTTTAGACGCCACTATTAACTTGATGTTGGTTTACGCTCTGCCAGCAGATATGGACGCCACTCTCTGAGCAGCTGTAGAGACATTACCCTCTCTCCCCAAGGGTCTGACGGTAATTGGAGGAGACTTCAATGCGGTCCCTGACCCTGCCAGGGATGCCATGGGCCCACCATCCTCACACAGGACATCAGGGGCTAAGTGTCTCAGAGACTGGCTCTCTAAGCTGGGCTTCTGCGACGTCTGGCCCAACTGGTACCCTAGAACATCACAGTATACACACACATCTGCCACACACCACACTTACTCCCGCAATGATCTTCTCTTCATGCCTGCCCCAGACTGTAGATTAGTCATAGAGGTCCAAATGCTGGCACAGGGCATATCGGACCACTCCACACTCCTCCTGCAGATTGGGGGCTCCTCGGCTCCTCGGAAGCTCTGCAGCCTACTTAGAGGTGAAATGCATGGTTTCTTCAGGACCACGAGTACAAACAAGGTATTGGGGAAGAATTGAGATACTACTTCTGCACTAATGAGGGCACAGTCCAGTTTCAGAGCGTACTTTGGGAGGTCGGCAATGCCACAATCTGTGGGTACGCCAAAGGGGTTCCTCTAACGCAGATGACAGGCCCAGGAATGCCCCCCCTGCCAACTTGAGGCCAAGGCCCTTCACCTGGAATCAAGTATGGCCTAGGAGAAGGGAGAGATGAAACACCAGCAACTCCACTTAATAAGGGAAGAGATTAGGGCTATCTCTCTTGAATCTGCCAAAATGATCTGGAGGTCGTGGGTAGCCCGGGTTTATGGCTGGGGAGACAAAAACAGCAAGTTGCTTTGATGGCTCGCCACTGCTCCCTTAGCTAGTCAGATAGGCCCTGAAATCTAAGATTCCTGTGGGCAAATCCTCTGGGCCTCCGCTGAAATCACGGAGAACTTCGGGTATTATTATGCGAAACCTTACTCGGCAGATCACTCACATTCGCCGGCTGCTGGTTCCCTTTTTCTACAGGGTTTCCCCATTCCGCAACTTCCAGGAGGGAAATTAAGGCCTTAGATAAACCCATCACAGCTGAGGAGATCAGAGATGCGATCTCAGCACTGACAGCCCGCAAAACTCCTGGTCCGGATCGCTTTCCGGCAGAATATTATGCTGCGTTCCGGAAAGGCCAAACCCACAACTCCATTCCCTGTTTGACGTGGTTCTGGAAAGAGGCGCTTCCCCTGATACAGATACAGCCACCATCATGGTCATAACCAATGCGGATCCTCCCCCAGACACATGTCCCAACTACCGCCCAATCTCATTAATTAACACTGAGATTAAGATCTATGCCACAGTTCTGGCCACCCATCTGAAGCGGGCCATCCACACTCCCATTCACCTAGACCAGTGTGACTTCATGCTGCAGGTCAGCACGCAACGCGGGCTTAGACGCCTCCATGTGGCCCTCGCTCACCGTCACCTCCTCAGTCCACACCTAGCCTTGCTGCTACTGGATTTAGAGAAGGCCTTTGACACAGTTAATTGGTGTTACCTTAGCGATGTCCTGGAGAGAACTGGCTGTGGTCCCCGATATTGTAAACAGGTGGGGGTTCTGTACTCCAGCCCGTCAGCCAGGTTCCATGTAAACGGGGCATTGTCTGCCGCCTTCCCTATCAGGTGGGGAACCTGGCAGGGACGCCCCCTCTCCCCTCTTCTGTTCGCTTTAGCAATAGAACCTCTGGCTTGTCTCATTAGAGCTGATGATTGGATACGGGGATGGCGCTGGCATGGCTCCTACGACCTACGAATAGGTCCTGACGAATGCTTAGCGATTAGCGACATCAAGCAGAAACATGTTGACCAATTTTTCACTTCCAATTCGGATTACACTGGTTACTTTATAGATCCAGGCTATATCCGTTCACTTTCCTTTTAATGACGATTGGCCAGCTTTGAATAAAATAGTGGATAGGCTAGAGCCAATAGTCTTTTAACTTTCACACCTTTTTTCACACAAATATCACCTTTGTTTTGTTGCTCCGTTATAACAACAAGCGTAGAAGCACACCAGGGAGGCATTAGGCCCTCCTGGTGCAACCCTATGATGAAGCATGTCACCGACCAGGTCGGTGAGTGAGGGTTCTTTTAAAACATTGGTTTATGTCCTGAGCTATCTTCTGTTATCTTGTATCTAGCCAGGTGTGCCCTGGTTGGATTAAAATCACTCCTTTGTTGTTGTTTAATGCTCTACAGGGGGTTCAGGAGTGTCCTTCCCTCTCTCTCCTGTTGTTTTTTAGTAATGGCTCTCATGAAGACAGAATCACTCTGTATTCGGACGATGTCCTACTCTTTCTGGCTGACCCAGCCCAGTCTAGACAGCGGGGCCATCAGATCCTTCATTCCTTCGGGAGAGCAATGGGCCTACGTCTAAAACCGGAAAAATTCAACCTAGTGCCCCTTCACGCATCGCAAGAATGTGTGGACTGGCAAACAATCATCCCCCTAAGGAGACTTTCCATCGAGTACTGTGGTATATGGCTGGCCCTTCTCTCGGAGCTAACCTGGTCCCTAAGTGTTGGTCCGCTGTTCAAATGTGTTAAGGACGACCTTAATCGCTGGCAGTCTCTTCCACTTAACACCCTCTATAGGATCGCCTTATTCAAAATGATGGTGTTGCCCCATCTCCTATATGTGCTTTAGAATCTCCAGCTTCACCTGAATGAATGAATGAATGCACATTTATATAGCGCATAGCTACCCAAGGGCATCCCAGAGCTTAATGTGGCACCTAATAGACTAAGAGCAGATCATGGAAAAAGAAAAGTTTTAAGCTGTTTTCTGAAATTAAGATGATTCGATTCCAGACATATATGATCGGGGAGCCGGTTCCAAAACTTGGCTGCTTTGTATGAAAACCGCCGACCTCCAGTTCTTGAACACTTGATCATGGGAACTGCTAGTAAACGTTTATTGTCGGATCTTAAAGTCCTATTGAGGTGGTAAAGTTGCACCATAGAGTGACTCAATGGGGAACCTTTCACCGAGGTAGCTTTATGGACAATGCACATAGCCTTGAATCTAATTCTTTCCTGGATGGGAAGCCAGGGAAAAATAGTAAGGGCTGGTTTGGCTGAACTACGTTTGGGAATGTTCATTAATAGGCGGGCTGCACAGTTCTGAACAATTTGCAGTCTCTTACTGGGGCCCTGTGGCGCTCCCAGATAGACTGCATTTGCATAATCCAGCCGAGAGAGTATTAGTGCCTGAACTAATAATCATCTAGCGACAAAAGGAAGGAGAGGGGGAATCTTCCTTATCATCCTAGGGAGTCCATAGCAATTGGCTGCGGCTTTGCGAGCTTGTTCTTTAACCCCTTGGCTGTGGCGGTAATTCTGTTGCAGTGCTAGGGGGAGGCGTGTCTGCGCGGCGTCACCATGTTCGTGACGGAACCACTCCATCACAACCCTCGGGCGCGCTGTGCTGGTGATGGAGTGGTTCCGTCATGGCCCCGCCCGCTCAATAGAACGCGCCGCACAGGCGCGAAATCACTGCAGCGCAGGCGCGGGCCCAGGCCGTGACAGAACCACTCCGTCACCAGCACAGCGCGTCCGAGGCTGGTGACGGAGGGCCCAATTCGCAGAACTAACTTAAGACACAATCCTAAACTTACTACTTTTGGTATTCACAGAAGTTAGGATTTTGTCTTAAGTTTGTCATAAGACAGACCTAAGACAGACTTAAGACAGACTTAAGTTAGGATTTTGTCTTAAGTATGTCTTAAGTCTGTCTTAGGTCTGTCTTAAGACAAACTTAAGACAAAATCCTAACTTCTGTGAATACCAAAAGTAGTAAGTTTAGGGTTTTGTCTTAAGTTAGTTCTGTGAATCGGGCCCGGAGTGGTTCCGTCACCAGCACGCAAGGAGTTAAAGTCCAAATTGCAGTCAAGACAGACTCCCAAACTCTTGATCTGTATTTTCAGAGCAGGTGGGGGGCCTAAGCTGCTGGGCCACAGAAAGTCTATATTAGCGGGGGTAGAAGGACCAAGGAGCATGAGTTCTGCCTTTGCTTCCTTCAATTTTAAAAATAACTTGTCCATCCCCTCAGAAATCTTTCCGAGACATAAGGTTAGATCAGTCAGATTTGTCGTACTGGCTCAGGGATACCACCAGTTGGGTGTCGTCAGCGTAAGTGACGATCAGTATCCCCCATGGACTCACCATTTCTGCTCGAGAACTCATGTAGATGTTAAACATGGTAGGACTTAAGGAAGATCCCTGGGGGACTCCACACCTCAAAGGAATCTGCTTTGAGGCAGCATCATATTCGTAGATTGTAAAAAGTCTGTTTTCAAGAAAAGACTGAAGCCAATTCAGGGCGATTCCAGACAGGAAACAGATCCCTCCTGAGGCGGAAAGCCGGGAGTTGCGAGATAGTTGTGTTTTTTAAAACTGTTGTGATTATTCTTGATTTTAAAAAGAACCTCACTTCCCCTCTGAGCACCTTTCACTCTGAGTAGCCTCACCCCCTGCACAGCGGAGCTAACGCTGGTGCGGGCGACTGATCGTATTTTCGCCGCCATTCAGAGCCACGAGACACGCCTCTCGGACAGGCCACGCCCCCTCCCGACCAGCTACAGATAAAAGCGCGCTGTTCCCTAGCGCTCAGACAGGAAACAGATCCCTCCTGAGGCGGAAAGCCGGGAGTTGCGAGATAGTTGTGTTTTTTAAAACTGTTGTGATTATTCTTGATTTTAAAAAGAACCTCACTTACCCCTCTGAGCACCATTCACTCTGAGCAGCCTCACCCCCTGCACAGCGGAGCTAACGCTGGTGCGGGCGACTGATCGTATTTTCGCCGCCAATCAGAGCCACGAGACACGCCTCTCGGACAGGCCACGCCACCTCCCGACCAGCTACAGATAAAAGCGCGCTGTTCCCTAGTGCTCAGACAGGAAACAGATCCCTCCTGAGGAGGAGAGCCGGGAGTTGCGAGATAGTTGTGTTTTTTAAAACTGTTGTGATTATTCTTGATTTTAAAAAGAACCTCACTTACCCCTCTGAGCACCATTCACTCTGAGCAGCCTCACCCCCTGCACAGCGGAGCTAACGCTGGTGCGGGCGACTGATCGTATTTTCGCCGCCATTCAGAGCCACGAGACACGCCTCTCGGACAGGCCACGCCCCCTCCCGACCAGCTACAGATAAAAGCTCGCTGTTCCCTAGCGCTCAGACAGGAAACAGATCCCTCCTGAGGCGGAAAGCCGGGAGTTGCGAGATAGTTGTGTTTTTTAAAACTGTTGTGATTATTCTTGATTTAAAAAAGAACCTCACTTACCCCTCTGAGCACCATTCACTCTGAGCAGCCTCACCCCCTGCACAGCGGAGCCAACGCTGGTGCGGGCGACTGATCGTATTTTCGCCGCCATTCAGAGCCACGAGACACGCCTCTCGGACAGGCCACGCCCCCTCCCTACACCCCTCCCTCTCCCATATATCATGTGCCTACACAGGAAGCGCAGCGGACGAGCGCAGCGGGTGCGCCGACTGTGCGCCGAAGGCGCGCTTAAGGCAAGCTCGTCTGCGCTCGTCCGCGCCCGGCCGGGCCCAGGGGCCATGTCCCCTGGCCCCAATGGAGATGGCAAATTTGTATATAGCCCGAGCTTTTTACGTCAGCTACGTCCACCGATATCTCCCAGTTGTGGTACCCTGAGGCACCCCCTGGAGATCTCGCATCATTGCACGCAGTGTAAAGCCGAACTAGTCACCAAAACCACCAAAGCCAGAGCTAAGGCAGTGGACTACTCTATGCTACTACTCAACTGCAGGTCTCTAGTGAAACACTGCCTAGAAATTGCCCTCCTTCTAGATGAGTACTCACCAGATGTAATCTTTTTGACCGAGACTTGGCTGAATCAAGACTCTCAGCCGGATCTGGCACAAGCCATCATTCCGGGATATCAAATAGCGCGGGCTGATCGACCACTGGGCAGAGGTGGCGGCCTCGCGATCATCTACAAAGAAAGCTATGTCTGCCGCCATTCAGTGGAAGACATTAAGGACTGTGAAAACCTTTCCTTTTCTATCGAGTTCTCCCCCAACACCTGTTACACCGGTATTCTAATCTACCGTCCCCCTGGTCCTACGGGACAATTTAACATCTCCCTATTATCGGTGGCTTCCCAGTTGGCTGTCTCCCCCTCCAATTTCACCTTACTGTGAGACTTTAACATCCACTTTGACAACCGGTTAGACCCCACGGCATCAGAGACACAGTCAAGCCTGGCTGCCATTCAACTAGAGCAACTAGTCCCCTCTGCCACACATGAAAAGGGACATTTATTAGACCCGATTTTCAGCAACTGTGACCAGCTCAAAGTTGGCACTATTAGCAGACTCCCATGGTCGGACAACTTCCTGATTGCCTTCACCTGGACCACGAGCAATTCACCTTCTTCCTCATTCATATCCAGGAAAACCCGCAACTGGTCAAAACTTCCCATTGACAACTGGATGCAGGCTCTTAGCACCGCCAGACCCACTCTCTCCCAAGATCCAATGTTAAACAACACAAAATATGATGAGTGGATAACCGCCTCCCTTGACTCAGTCCTTCCGTTATATCCATCAAGATCTAAGAGACATAGCAAAACAGCCCCATGGTTTTCAGAAGACCTTAGAAACCAAAAACGTCTCTGTAAGAGACAAAAGAGGAAATGGCGCATATCCTATAACCCTGAAGAAAAAGTCAACTATTGGGAAATGATCAGGAACTATAAACTGGCCATAAAAACCTCGCAAGCTGTCTATTACAACCTTAAAATAACTACAGCTAAATCAAAACCAAAAGAAATATACCGCATAGTGAACTCCCTGATCAAACCTCCCCCACTTAACACAGATCATAATAATTCTCCGTCCAAATGCAATGATCTGGTGGAATTTTTCTTTCAAAAAGTTAACAAAATGTATCTCTCCTTCCCCAACCCACCCACTGACCCGCCTTTGCAATGTTCGCACTCAGCTTCTAACCTGAACAAACAGCTGGAGTCCTTCCCACTGCTAACATTGGAAACTCTAGAGAAACTGGTTCAACATATAAAAACCGGTTCACCATATGACCCTGCCCCTCCAGGTTCGCTGAGACTGGCCATCAAAACCATCCTTCCCACCCACCTGGAATTACTGAACTCCTCCTTAGTAAGTAGCACAGTACCCACGACCTGGAAGCACGCAATGGTACGGGCCTTACTAAAAAAACCCTCCCTTGATCCAGCTAACCCCAGCAACTATCGCCCGATCTCTCTGCTTCCGTGGGCGTCTAAGATCTTAGAGAAGCACGTCAACACCATCCTGACGTCTTTCCTCGAGGATAACCACCTCCTCGATGCTTCCCAAACGGGCTTCCGCCCTAAACACGGGACAGAGACCGCCCTACTGGCCGTAACTGAGGAAGCAAGACGGATCCTGGATCGAGGGGGGTCAGTGGCAGTGATCCTCCTCGATCTGAGTGCCGCGTTTGACACGGTACGCCATAAAATCTTGTTGAACCGCCTTGCCGACTTAGGAGTGTCCGGAGACGCCCTGACATGGCTCGAATCCTTTCTTTCAGACAGAACCTTTCAGGTCTTTGACGGTACATCTCGCTCATCCAGTAAACCTCTGGGATGTGGAGTCCCGCAGGGCTCATCCTTAAGCCCCACGCTCTTTAATGCATACATGAGGCCACTGGCTGGAATTGTTCGTCCGCATGGTGTTAACATCATCTCCTATGCGGACGACACCCAGCTGGTGCTCTCCCTTGCACAAAAGAGCGGCCTCCAATCCCCACCGGATCTAGCGGCCTGTCTGGAGGATGTAAAGAGTTGGATGATGAGATCATGCCTTAAGCTCAATGATGACAAAACTGAGCTCATGCTCTTGGGCCCGGCGGCCCCCTCCACCATAGAGCTGATCTGACCTTCAAGCATGGGTATGGCCCCACCCCCCAGAGACAACATCAAAAGCCTGGGAGTCTGGCTCGACAAATCCTTGAGCCTTAACACACAGGCCACTAAAGTATCAGCCACTTTTTTTGGCCTCCTTAGGGTGATTAAGAAAGTCCTTCCCCTCCTTCGATTTGAGACCAGACAAATAATTATACAGGGCCTCATCCAATCCCACCTGGATTTTAATAATGCCCTCTATCTGGGAGCACCAGACTACACCCTACAAAAGCTTCAACGCACCCAAAACTGCGCTGCCCGGGCGCTGCTGGGAGTCCCTCGGAGGACTTCAATAAAAACTGGCCTAAAAACCCTACACTGGCTGCCTGTTCGGGACAGAGTAAAGTTTAAAGCGCTCTGTATTGCCCACCAGACATTCTGGAAAATGGGCCCAGATATTAACTGCTCTCTGATCTCTCCATACCTACCCAACAAGACTCTTCGCTCCTCAACGGCATTCTTAGCCAAAATTCCAAGAATCTGCAGAGCCAGAGCAGGAGGACGCTCATTCTCCTACAATGTATCCAAACTCTGGAACACTCTCCCCCCACAGATGAGAAACAACCCCAACTTAACCAGCTTCCGCAAACAGCTAAAAACCCTCCTCTTTAACAAATAATAACCTTGAGGGCTCATTCTGTTTTCTTCAGCGCCTGGACGCCTCAGGGCAACTGCAGCGCTCTATAAATCCCATTTTCATTTCATTTCATTCACACCCACCTCCCTGAGTCTTTGGACCATTAGTTGGTGATTAACAGAAGTTTAGCACACCACAGGTCAGAAAGTATAATCGATAAACTCATTTTTGTGTGTGTGTGTGCCTGTGTGTGTGAATATATATGCAACATATATGCACCATAGCTTCCCTGCAGCTGGTTCTGCAGGCTGGATGGAATAATCACCACTTCCCTCTGGGGTGGCTCAAGATCGCCACTGGCCCTTGAGCACTGCCACTGGCCCCATATGATAAGCCGCCTGAAAGTGGCCCTGGGAGCAAAACCCCAGGATAAAACTTTGATTTCCCACTTGAGGTCTGAGTATAAATTGGCTTTGTGTAGAAGGAAGAAGGAGCTGCAACAAGAAGCATGGGACAATCTAACACAGGCTGCTGAAACTTCAAATAACTGCTTATTTTGGGCAACCGTTAATTCCCCTTTTCTCTGTGATGATAGAGTTCCCCAACTTGTTTCGAATGTTAGCAGTGAGGCCTGGATTTCACATTTCTCATCCATTTTCCAAGGTGCTGATTGTACAAGTAGTAGTTTAAGCACCTGGCCTATAGTTTCCCTAGATATCACCTTGGCTGAGGTGGAATACAGCATAAAACTGAGTAAGGGAGGTAAGGCACAGGGTCCAGATGGTGTACCCATGGACGTTTATAAAACAGTTCCGCAGTTATGGGGACCCATACTAACTCTGGCGTTGAACGCAGCCGTTACTACCTGGATTCCACCGACTTGGGGGGATTCCATCATTGTCCCAATTTACAAAAAAGGGGACAAGGCTGTAGCTGGTAATTACCGCCAGATTAGCTTGTTAGACTCCTCAATAAAAATTATGAGCAGAGTGCTGATGTACAGGCTGGAGGAGTGGGCAGATGAAAAGGGAATTCTGTCGGATTCTCAATACGGTTTCAGAAGGGGACGTGGTACGCTTGACCAATGCCTGAACTTAGAATTAATTATCGGAAAGTATACCAGGGCCAAGCCTGGTACCTTATATCTTTGCTTTGCCGATCTGAGTAGAGCATTTGATCTGGTGGACCACTCAATTCTTTGGCCAGTTCTGTTGGAAATGGGAGCACCCAAGGCTATCATTTTCTTCCTAGCTAGATTATATGATAAAATGCAAACTTGTGTGCGCTTTGGGGTTGGGGGGGAATGTACCCCTAACTTCGATGTTAAACGTGGTATAAGACAGGGCTGTGTCTTAGCCCCTTTTCTGTTTACCTTATTTATAAATGCAGTTGATCAGACCCTGAAAACAGTTCAGGCAGATGCCCCCAAGTTCGGTGGTACAAGTGTCCCAGTTCTGCTATATGCAGACGATGCTGTGCTCCTGTCAAGGACCCCGATAGGCCTGCAGCGGCTGATGAACCAGTTTTCGGATTTTATCAGTAAGAGGAGGCTGGTCATAAATAAAAGCAAAACCCATACGATGGTATGTGGCGCTAGAAATAGGAAAAACAATGTCTTTTTTATTGATGGGGAGAAAGTCCAGGATGTGGAAAAATTTTGCTACCTGGGTGTCATCTTCTCCCATAATGACAGTTGGTCCCATGATTTACAGAATGTAAGGTCTAAAATGAAGAAAAGTTCCTATGGTATTTTTACATTTGCAAACAAGATTGGTGATAGAAGAATTAATGAAATGATACAAATGTATAAAGCGAAAAGTGTTTCAATTGCTTTATATGGTGCAGGGTTATGGGGTCATTCAAATGTCGATTGCCTGCAAAGGGAAGAAAACTGTTTTTTGAAAAAATTGCTTTGTGTCCCCATCTCTGCCTCCACTGATCTTACCCATAGGGAGGTCGGAGTTACTTACTTAAGTGACCTGATTATGTTAAGACCGTTATTGCTATGGAGGGCCATTTGGACTACAGATGAGAGAGCTTTTAACCGATCCATCATTGTGGACTGCCTGAAACTGGACTATTTTCTAAAGATACCATGGCTCAGTTATATTGTGGACAGCTTTCAAAAGATATTTGGATTAAACATTGTTGCAGACCCCGGCTCTGTGGGAAACTACTCCAAGTTGGACTTGAAAAACATTTTCTTGGCATATCGAGCCCAAAAACGCGATGCCCTAAGTGGGCGCCTTACTACGGTTACCACGTATAATAAATATGTGCAAACCGGTGGCTTTCAAACGTATCTGAGTCTGGTAACCAAAACAGCCCATAGGTTTGTTTTGATGAGGCTTAGGCTGGGGATAGCCCATGGTTTGGTGGCTTTTCCACAATTAAAGAGACAGCCGGCTGGACCATGTCCATGTGATGGCCACTCTAAGCAGAGTACTCAGCACTTTTTGCTAATTTGCACATTATTTATGAATTTGAGGATTGTCTATTTAAAACCACTTTTCCAAAAATATGCTATTTTTAATGTGGAGGATGCCATGAATATGATCTATGAACTGAACTCGCCGGACAAATGTTTTTTTATTGCAACGTTTTTATGTAAGTCTATTCAACTCAGGAAGAGTATGATTTTTTAAATTTTTCATGTAATTTTTTAACTTATGTGTTTCTCTACTGTTAACATTTTGCTTGTTTGCTTTTATGGTCATTACTTGTGAATGCACCGAATAAAGCTTCATGAAATTGAAATTGAAATTGATGGAGGGATAGGACTGAAAAACCCCTTTTTATACTACTTGGCCACACGCCTCTTGGTAATCCATGACTGGTTTAATGGGGGATGGTTGGACCCAGCCTGTGGTTTAGAGCTGGAAAGCCTCAGATTTGCCCGGGTCCAGGCCATTTTATATGGGGCTCTCATACCTTCCACCTTACCAGCAATCACTCGAACGGCCTTCCTCGCATGGCAGTCTCCGTTGCGACACACTCAATGTGAAGCAAAGCATACACTACAGACGCCCCTATGGTGTGGAACCTGGTTGAAGGAGGTCAGGGCATTAGAAGGCTTTCAAAAATGGGACCTGATTGGCATCACCCACTTAGGAGATGTGTGGCAAGGCAAACACCTGGCCCCCTTCCAAACACTACAGCAAACATATTCATTGCACACAACTCAATTCTACAGATACCTCCAATTGTGACACGCCCTCACCACCCACATCCCTAACCTGACAAAAATCCTGGTGTTTAGTCCATTGGAGGAGAAGCTCCTTATGGGGAACCTGGGGCAGGGGGAATATCTAAGATCTACAGATCCTTGATGAACAACACCCAGTCCACCCTCAACCCCCTCAGGGCCCACTTGGAGCAATGGATTGGTCCCTTAGAGGAGGAGGACTGGAGAGATGCACTGATGGCCCCCAGGGTACTAACCATTTGGGCTAGGCTACGACTCATTCAAATGCCCTCGGTGTGCAGCAGACCCATCTGTCTTTTACCACATGGGCATCGATTGTAGCTGAGATGAGGGACATCCTGGGCTGGGCAGTCCCCCTCAGTCCTCTTGCCCTTCTTCTGGGGGTGATGGATGGGTTGGTTGGCTCCCATACTGACAAGTTGCTCCTGGTAACAGCCATAATGGTGGCGAAAAGAGACATTGCAACGACGTGGAAAGCCTCAACAGCTCCCTCTGGGGAGTGGATTGGTGTCCTGCCCAAGAAAAATCTGTGTATGATGTGAGAAGTTGTCCTGACAAACATGGACGCATATGGGGCAAATGGCTGGGCTAAACGGACTGAGTTGTTACACACGCGGGGTGGGATGGATGGGAGTTTCATGGGATTGTATCGAAATGGCTTATATGTCACAGTGATGCTCTGTTCTGTTTATTGCTAAACTCCAATAAAATTGTTTGTTAAAAAAACAGTTATCTAGAGTACCATAGTTTACAGAGAGTCTAGTTGTCTCAACATTCCTGTTGCATTAGCCACTGCATGGCGCTGACCTGCTGATGACAACATCAAAAACTCGAAATTTTCCTCAAACATTCTAGTTGTACAAATGACTAGCTAAAGGCATAGATGCAGCACATCTTCACATGCTAACTTTGGTTGGAGACTTAAAATGAGGAAGCATCTGTACAACTTTACAGGCCCAAACACTCTGCTAAGCATGCCTGCTCTACACCCACACTGGAGGGAGTGTAGACATTTAACGAAGGGGTTCTAGGTATCCTTACTAATCCATCTCTGCTGCTCCCAATGTGTAGGACTACATTAGTAATTAACTGAATGAATCATGTAGAATCACAAAGCCACTAAAAGCACTTTGGGAACCTTAATTCAAAAGACTTCCACCCCTCCAGAATGTGCTATTTAAGGTCTCCCTGTCTCTTCTTAAGACAGTATATGAGAGCAACTTTTTCTTCATAGGGGATGGGCTCTCATTACAATACAAAGGAATACATTTAAAATTCAAAATGGGAGTGGGTGCAGAGAATGTTATCATCCTTTGCCAGCCTTGTTGAATGTAGTTATTGTCTGACAGCACTGCTTCTGTTGGAAGACTGCCATATACCAAACCCACTTGTCATTATAAAATACTCCCCCAGGTACAAAAATGCATATCCCACAAGAAATGCTTCCGTATTTTTAGGCACATGCAGAGTTAGGGGCTCATTACAAATGTAGGTGTTATTTAACACAAACTGGTAAATAACTGCACCACATAGTAAATTATTTATCAATAACTCCTATAACAAGTTTGTTGGGAATAACTTGTGGATTTTGGTGTTTAAGGCACAAAAATCTGCATGATACGGTAAATACCGTATGATTTCCCCCATTGAATTAAATTACATTTCAAATTTGTTGAAATGTAACAAAGGTTGAGTTATTTAACACATCCGATAAATATTAGATGGTTTAAATACCTTGCAACTCGGAATCCCGACTCATGTGTACACAAGGCTTTACGTATGGGTCGGTAATCAAGCTCCAAGGGGCATATTTACAAGGAAGTGGTTGAGCGAGGCATTAGAATCCTTGGCTTAACGTCACACTCTGCCACTTCTGAAACTCAAGGCTGCACCATGTATACAAAAATACAGTGCAGCCTTGCGTTTCCCACTGCACTAGCGCTAATTTAGCTGCCTAGTGCCAACACAGGCACCTTTGCACCATAGTGCAAGGGTGCCTGCGTTGAGGGGAATGCATGTTTATGTGCAGGAAGGTGTCCCTCCCAGCACATTAACAATCTGAAATGGTGTTTTCTAACTTCTATGTGTGCTGCTCAATGCAGCACACACAGTTGCAAAGTGTCATTTTCTAAAAATGATTGTTTATGTGCAGGAAAGGACATCTTCCTCCACATAAACAATCAATGGCATTTTGCTGTTTCCAAGTGTGCTGCACAGAGCAGCCCACATGGAAACAACAAAAAAGAGGAGGAATTAAACATTTCTCCTCTTTGCCCCAGGGTAAGACCAGGTTTTCCCTGGTAATAATTTTCGCACTGCCCCATATTTACGCCACCCTTGTAAATATGGTGCAGTGTCAAAATTAATGAGTTTTGCAGCGGAACACCCACAGCAACACCCAATACTTGCCCCTTTCACGCTAAGTATAGCATGAAAGAGTACCTTATTTATAAGGCAGCATTAGGCCACCACAACTTCGAGAAAAGTGACGCTGTATTGGCGATAGGGGCTTGTAAATATGCCCCTAAGTGTTTTGTAAAAAATTAGACTATTTTTGGTCCATTGCCAAAAGCAGGACTAAAATTGATATCTCTAGGCCCTCATAGACAGTAATTTACTTACAGAATGTGTGCTGTGAAAACTAGGTCAGGGACAATCAATATTTGCCCGGCGGTATCGCCTCTTTAACCCACAAAGTATTAATCAATGAAGAGGCAGGCGCTGGAGACGGGAAGGCAGGAAACAAGGTTTATTCTCTCCGGAGGAGAACATCAGTTCAGACAGCAGGTATCGTCACGAGGTGCTCTAACCGCATCTCTGAGGCCTGGCCTTTTATACACATTTTCATCATCTTTATTGCAGGTAACACATCTTTGTAATGCTTTGAAGTATGAAAGGATATCCTCCGAATCTCCCCTTCAGGCCCGTTCCCACACACATTTACAGTTGAAGTCCCCACCCCGGTCACAACAGGTGATGATTATCGCGCAGCTGGACATTCCGCTGATTCACGGAATGTGGGGGGTTTGATCGGATCTCATAGGGTGGGGGGCTTTGATCAACTCGGGGGTCCTTTGATGAGGGAAGCTTTCTACTGTACGGGGAGGGGCAATAAACAGTATCGGCAGAGCTAGGTGTCGGCCTGGGAACGAGGAAGACAAACGGGCGCACAGGAAAAGGGGTTTGTATCAATGGATCTGGGACCATGAAAGGAATGAGGGGAGGTGTCGCGCTGGGAACAGGATGGGGTTCTGAGGCAGAGCTGCGTTGAAGAGGGGTTTATGACCCAAGGCATGCGAGAGCGGGGGGGGGGGGTTTGCCAGCGTGCGGGCTTTGCGAGGGCGAAGGGCTATGCTGGGGGCCGGTGGCGTGCGGAGGGTGGTTCTGATCGGGGCACCTAAAATGGCGGGTGCGCACGACAGAAAGTGTGGCATCAGGGGAAAAGGCAAGATGGCGCAGATAATGTTTACAAAACCGTACTAATTTTCCACAGTCCTCCCTTTAACATATCCAAGACATCTTGCTGGCCTATTTCCTATCCATGTCTACTGTGGTGATCATAAGCAAAGAAGTAGGAACCCAGGTGAAGGAGCTATAAACATTACATTTAAAATCTTTCGTCTTAGGAGGCGGGTCTACCGATAAGCTCGTTTGCAGGAAAGTCATAGTAATACAATATCGGGCAAAAAACAATTCTGTAGTGAGGGCATTGAGTACATTTCATAGATGCTTATAGTCATTCGGAATGTGAACTGATAGGTTGTTACATATGTAGTTCTGTTCATATTTGGTTGGAGCATAATCAATACAATGGTGGCTGGGAGAGAAAGGAGACGTAGTAAAAACAATAATCAGGGGTGTCATTGTTCGAAGGGGAGGTCCTATTGTCATGGACCATTATTAGTGAGTTCTCGGTATTCTTTGTCGTCTTCTGTTGGTACGGTGGAGCACCGGCGGTGGAGCTATGAGTTCAGCTCTATTCTAGGTCCCGCGTTGCAGGGCACAACCTTTTCCTCGCTTTCCTGGTCAAAAAGGTCCTTTTCGCCCTGTGTCCTTTCGAGTCGATTGTCAAAGAGTTCAGGTGGAAGAAGAGAGCGAGTGAATAGTCCTTAGGGTAGGTCGGAGGAAAAGGGGGATGGAGCAGGGCCAGATCGGGAACAGACCAGAGGGACGGAAAATTTCAGGTAGGCGGGCCCATGACCGAGTTCAGAGAGCGGGGACTTTTCGGCACACGTTGATCGTCGAGCAGGGGCATCAGGTCAGCCCTTTCCTCTCATTTTGTCGAAAACAGTGCCTCGTCCTGCAGCTCCTTACTGTCGCGGTCTCGCCTTGGCCAATGTCGCAGATGTCCCATAATCTGTAGTCAGGCCACGTGCTCCCACATCCGGTCTTTCTTTCCTCCGACAGTGGTACCCTTACATGAGTTCGAAAAGACAGTCTTTAGAGAATTGGCAGAGGAAGGTAATCACATAAGTCTATTTCTCTCCCAGCCCCGAGCAAATGAGAAACATCCGTTATATTGGGGTTCACAACCAACATATAAATAAATGATGATGGGCTTGCCGGATTTACTACAACTTTCCTTCGCAACTATTTCTTCGGTGTTTGTTGGGGTTACATTCATTGTTGTGGTATGAGATCTGGTACCTATTCATTGCATTTTGCTTATTACAGTTACGTCAGTTCTTCTGGTAGAGACCCATTTCCCTAGTACGAGCCTTACGAAGCTATACCGTTCTCTAGGGCTTTATATTTTATAAAAAGTGCAACGTGCTATCACCATGGTCTGATAGGTATCTTTCTGAGGAACGAGCATAGGCTAAACATTTTTCATTTCTATCAACGCATCCTACCTTTTAGCTAAACATTTTCCTTCACCAGGGTTCATCGTAACACTTCCTTCATTTCGGTCTAATCTTAACCTTTGCAGAACATCATTCTAATTCCTACATAGTCTCTTACAACCTGACTACTTTATTAAAAATGGGGGGCTTGCGATAACTATTTGATTCATCCTTGGGGTGACCGGGGCCTTATGGAAAACAACTAGGAACATAGCAAACTGGGGTGAGGGACACATTTTTTTTTATTATCATAGTAGCCACTGACATGTAGTTCCCTTAATATGGGCCAGATTAGGGAACCTCAGTCGTCTTACCTGTCCTTTCCCCTTTGGTCAATTTTTAGGTTTCATCAATATTTAGCAGAAAGGAGAGGCAGTAACATGGCATCAAAGTGAATCTATCTAAGACAAATTTGTGCAAATACTTGTGGTATTTGGAGCCAATTGGGTGGTGGTTTGCCAATTTGGAGTCAGTCATTAGGGAGAGTGAGAGTGTGGGAGAGAGGGAGAGAGAGAGAGAGAGAGAGAGAGAGAGAGAGAGAGAGAGAGAGAGAGAGAGAGAGAGAGATGTGCAACAATAGGCTAAATAGTACACGTGCAACATAGGGAGCGGCCGTGTATTAAGATAGGCTATTCAGCGCATTAATCAACATGAGACATCACGGGTCTGTGTTAGAATTTCGAAAGCATGCGGTTCGGGACGGGCGAACATTAGGCAGGGTAGAGGGGACATGCTTTAAGTAGAAAAAAACACCATTGTATCGAACTTCTCGCACTCTCGGTCCTCCGATCAGTCAAGTCAACGTCTCAGTCGCACAAAAACATTTTCTCATAGATTCAGACATACGTGACACGTGCCCATTCACGCAACACGGCATAGGGGTGACCGTGTTTTATCATATTATACAACTTATTGGCTCTTTCGTTACAAGAGCAGTTTGTGGGTGTGCTTAGGTGCCATTTGGCAACGTCAGTCCGCTTCGTGTATCAGACATGGCGAGGCTTCAGATCTTCACCATACCTTGGTCGTGATCTCCAACGTAACCTGTAGGGGGGGGAAAAGAGGGGAAGGGAGGGGACAACATTCGCGCGTTTTAAATGCATGGGCACGAAAGTCCTTTACTTACCTCATACTCGTCTTATCTCCTCGGGGTAGAATCCCTGGGGTCTTAGGTTTCTGAAGCCAGGAGGGGGGGGGCAGTGTCCTTATAGGCCGTGTGTAGGGAAACGTTAAAAAAATCAGCATCTTTATGCGAGGTATCTAGTTTATAGACATATCTAGCTATCGGGATCCTTAAATCTTTTCCAACGCTGTGATGTTCTAAGGCCTATCGGCTCTTCGGCCAACTCTGTTCCCTAGTACCTTGGAGTGCCGTACCTTTATAACATTCTATCATTTACGCCGCTTCACTTTACCCGTCCTCAGAAGTCGAGGTCCTTCCCCGTGCGTTAGTTCCTGAGCCAGTCGCATACTTGGAGGCAGGGTATCGTGTCGTTGATTCGATCCTTCATCCGGGGCTGGGCACCCATCTTTCGATAACCTTGAAAAGAGAACAAAGCAAGGTGCACAGAAAATCTCTCCCGCTGATCCCACATTTTACAAAAAGCATGCAATACCCATTTCATAGTTTGGAAAACCTTTATTTGCACAATCGTTCAGTATGTTGATATGACAGTGCGATCTCGGTTGGCCGGACACGGCAATGGCTAAAAGTGCGTACAGTAGGGGGGGGGGGTTTTGTAGGATTAAAAACATGTTAAAAAGGTTTATTCATTCATTTGCAGGGAACTAAAAACGTCTATCAAAATAGTTGAGGGATCAAGGGGCATTCATTTCATAATTGGAAGCACAGTTGGACTAGTTGCAATCAAATTTCCTATAGGTATACCATGGGCGTGTGTCATAAGCGAGGTTACGTGTCAGTTACGATAATATCATAATGAATCATACATTGAAAAAAAACATTTTTCACTTGGTCCTTTTACATGTTCGTCGAGTGAATCCTCCCCCTTTTTCGTCAAGTGTACAAAGGATCATAACATATCTCGGAACATCGAGTCTTGTTAGCTAAAAAGTACACCACGAGGTGTTCGTGAGTTCCTATTGATACCGGCGCCATTTTGGGCGGGGCCGGGTTAGTCCGGAAGTAGCATCAGGGAAGAAATGTTTCCGACAACCGGCAGTTGGACCAGAGTCCTTTTCGGCAGTTCAAGAATTCATGCTAACAGAAGGAGTGGCTATGTCATGCTTATTTCGTTAGCGATCAAGGCAGTTGTTCCTCACCGGGAGCCCGTAGGGGCCGAGGGCTCCTGGGACCTTTGTAGAATCTTCAAGGCTGTGGAGATGCTGTCGGAGGTGGGGGCCCGTGCCCCGGTGGGCAAGCGTCCGAGTTACATTGCTGGTCAAAGATACTCTAGCGGCCTAGACCCGCCTTCCAGGGGGCCCAGACGCCATTTTGAGGCCCTGCAGCAGCCGCCCTTCGTCGAGTCTGCAAGAGTGGAAGAGACCTTTGGGGTGAAAAAAAACATCGTGCCGTAGGAGCAGGACATTCAGCTAGGGTGCAGCTGTGGCGCCCCCACCTGGGGGGGCGAGGGAGACTCATTCGCGCCGACTCCCTCTCCCGGTGCACTCCATGCTGCTCTTTTTCATGGGCATGCACGATGGCCTCTCCACATCCCGTGCTCCTCAAGTCCCATGTTCAGTGCTGCGGAAGTATGGCCATCTGCGGCGCATGTTCGGTGCTGTGCAAGTATTGGCGCAGCCGTTGCATGTTCGGTGCTGCGCAAGTATTGGCGCAACCGTTGCATGTTCGGTGCTGCGCAAATATGGGCGCCACAGTGCATGTTCCGTGCTGTGCAAGTATTGGCGCCGCCTGGCTGGAGGATTTCGGCACCGGGCCGGGGCTGGGAAACCTCCTATCCATGGAGGTGGGAGAGGCTCGTCCGCGCCGCCTCTCCCTCCCAGCCCAACCTGGACTAATTTCAGCGGAGGTATTTGTGATGGCCGTACTGGGGCTGGGAAACCTCCTATCTGAGGAGGTGGGAGAGGCCCGTCCGCGTCGCCTCTCCCTCCCAGCCCACCCCACGAAGAAGAGGATGGGACAGCCATCTCATGCCGGGCCCGTGGTGCCTCCTGGACATCCCGCCGTCGATTCGATCGATGGCAGTCAGCAAGCCCCGCCCCACACGGCCGTGTGTTTCACCTTCCGGATGGGCGTGACCGGTGACCTGCTGCATGTCGGGAACTGCCGGAGTGGGGGTAGGTATTTTGTTTGGACAGGCATGTCTGGGTAATGGGGGGTTGTCTATGCAGGCCTGTAATTGCTTCCTTTCACAGAGTGGGGGGGGGGCAACAGAGAGTAATCAGTCCCATTGCACTCGAAGTTTGAGTTCATCAATGGAATGTATACTAATCTGTCCGATACTACTCTGTGTATTGTTTCTGTAAGTTATCCGAAAAGGGTGGCCTTTTTCTTTTGTGTTAGGGAACAGTAGCGGTAGTACGGGGTTCGTCACCGGGTAACTCAGAGCTAGACTGGGTTTCTCGTCTTAACATTGTTCGATCTATGAGGACTCGAACATGTCGCTGAAATCGGTCTGGCGAAATCTGTGCCATTGGGCATAATCAAACGTGGTGGTTCTATCTGGTTTGTCCATGTCAGTCTGATTCATCTTTGTCTCGCGCCTTTTCCCTTTCTGCCGGCCTGTTATTCCTGTCGGCCCTCTGTTCCTACTCTCGTTCAGTAGAGTCGGACATTGGGCTTTCCAGTGCCCGGCATATTTACAAAAAGCACATTGGTTTTGCCCTAAGTCTGGCCGTCCTGTGCGTAGTGTCGGGGGATTACTTTCGGGTCGTTGTGTCCTGGGGTTGTCCTGTCGATATATTCCTTTGCCTGCTCTGTCCTCGTCTCTTTTCTTTCGTTGCATTGCTTCTTTGCGCCACATACCGAGACTGTCGAGCATAATAGGCGTAGTCTTAATATTACGAAGGGCTATTTCTAACGTTTCTATTTTATCAAGATCGAAGGATCCTATCAGTGGCCACTGTTTCTCTTGATTTTCTTTGGTATACCTGTGCCACAGTTTACTATAGGCTATGGTAACTAATCCATAGTTTACGAACATGTCTTTATTAGGGGTGCCTTCCAGCGGGGCTAGATGATCCACCTCTAATAAACGGTCCGGGCTGAACCAACTACCAACCAGTGGGGAGAAGACAGACATGACAGCTCGCGATGAGGACAAAAAGTCAGCACTGCCTATCTTATCACTGCGTGCAAAGACTAGACAGAATATTTCTATTCTACGTTGTTTGCAGGCAGTGAATACCTCATGAACCAATAACAAAACAATTACTAAACGACCAGTGGGGAGAATAAGTAGGCCCGCAAAAGGTCTGCGTCCTCTACCCTTTCACTATCTGCAAAGGGGAACCTGTTCTTTCCTGTTTGCAGACAGAGAATCTCCAGAAAACAATCCGCGAACAGTAGTTCGGGGTCAAAAACCGTTAATCAGTGAGGGAGAGGGAAATCTCCCGAAAACAATTCGTGAACAAATGAACAATCAGTGGGGGAGAAAGATAGGCACGCTGGCCGCGTTACCTATCCTTCACTGTTTGCAAGGAGAAAGAGCCTACTGTTTCTCCGTTTGCAGACAGTGAATCTCCAAATAAGTCAACAAAAGAGTAATACTAGTATTTTCTGAACAATTAAACAATCATTTCGCAATTCGTCGTGTCTACACGACCTTACCCGGACCGTATAGACAGTTTCTTGTCTTCCGAATCCAGCGCCCGATCGTCCTCTTTTCCTCGTATTCCTCGCGGCACTCCTGATGGTTCCCAGTCAGGACCGTAGATCACTCGAGAGAGGTCTGTTCGGAACCAGTGAAGTTCGGATGATCGGCTGCCAGACGAGGGTCTATTGGGCAAAAGCTCTCCCGATCGTTGCAGTCGTTCACTCTGTCGTCAGGACCTCTCCCACTGGATCCACGAGTCGCTGATGGGCCCCACGTTTGGGACGCCAATTGTGAAAACTAGGTCAGGGACAATCAATATTTGCCCGGCGGTATCGCCTCTTTAACCCACAAAGTATTAATCAATGAAGAGGCAGGCGCTGGAGACGGGAAGGCAGGAAACAAGGTTTATTCTCTCCGGAGGAGAACACATCAGTTCAGACAGCAGGTATCGTCACGAGGTGCTCTAACCGCATCTCTGAGGCCTGGCCTTTTATACACATTTTCATCATCTTTATTGCAGGTAACACATCTTTGTAATGCTTTGCAGTATGAAAGGATATCCTCCGAATCTCCCCTTCAGGCCCGTTCCCACACACATTTACAGTTGAAGTCCCCACCCCGGTCACAACAGGTGATGATTATCGCGCAGCTGGACATTCCGCCGATTCACGGAATGTGGGGGGTTTGATCGGATCTCCTAGGGTGGGGGGCTTTGATCAACTCGGGGGTCCTTTGATGAGGGAAGCTTTCTACTGTACGGGGAGGGGAAATAAACAGTATCGGCAGAGCTAGGTGTCGGCCTGGGAACGAGGAAGACAAACGGGCGCACAGGAAAAGGGGTTTGTATCAAAGGATCTGGGACCATGAAAGGAATGAGGGGAGGTGTCGCGCTGGGAACAGGATGGGGTTCTGAGGCAGAGCTGCGTTGAAGAGGGGTTTATGACCCAAGGCATGCGAGAGCGGGAGGGGGGGGGGTTTGCCAGCGTGCGGGCTTTGCGAGGGCGAAGGGCTATGCTGGGGGCCGGTGGCGTGCGGAGGGTGGTTCTGATCGGGGCACCTAAAATGGCGGGTGCGCACGACAGAAAGTGTGGCATCAGGGGAAAAGGCAAGATGGCGCAGATAATGTTTACAAAACCGTACTAATTTTCCACAGTGCAGTGCACTTCCCATGCAAAAGAGAATTGGCTTTTCATTCTAACATGCTTGCATGTGCAGGTGCACCCGTGAGACAGGGGCTGAATATCTGCCCCCCCACATGGATGGCGGACATTATGAGGCATATTTACAAGCCTCTTTCACCACCACAACGTCACTTGTCACGATGTTGTGATGGCAATAAGGGTTTTGCCTTATTTACAAGGCAACGTTAAGCCACTTAACAAGGCTTTACGCCGTCTAGTAAATAAGGCACTATGTCATGCTATACTTAGCGTGAAAGGGGAGGGCAATGGATGTTGTAGAGGGCGTTCTATAGCAACATCCATTGATTTTGACACTGACCCAAATTTACACGGGTGGTGTCAATATTGGGCAGCACCAAAATTAAGACCAAGGAAAGTCTGGTCTTACTCTGGTGCAACGAGGAGAAATGTTTAATTTCTCTTACTTGTTGCTGTTTCCATGTGTGTGGTGTTGTGCAGCACGCATGGACATAGCAAAACGCCATTGGTTGTTCATGTGCAGGAAGGTGCCCCTTCCTGCACATAAACAATCATTAAAATAAAATTACGTGTTGCCAGAACCAGCACACAGAAGTTACTAAACGCCATTTAAAGATGGCTTATGTGCAGTAAGGAGATCTTCCTGCACATAAATATTCTTCCCCTGTAATGCAGGCTCCCTTGCACTATGGTGCAAGGGTGCCTACGTTGGCGCTGGGAAGCTAAATTAAGCGCCAGCATATGGTTGTAAATATGGTGCAGCCATGTGTTTCAGAAGTGGTGGAGCGTGGCGTTAAGCCAAGAAGGCTAAAACCACGCTCTGTCGCTTCTATTGTAAATTTGCCCCTCAGTGTCTCCGGTGGAAGAAAGGATAAAGGGTACGAATGACTCTGTGGGGCATCAACCATGAAGGGCTGCATTCCAAAGCCGTTGGTTCTTTGTGAGAAGTGTCAGGAATAAAAATGTGTAGGTTTTGTACAAAAATAGGAATTGACCACAGAGAACAGCTAACTGGCACAGCTCCCCCAACATCTGCGAGTAATACAACATCCAAGATCCTTATTTAATTACAAATGGGGGTGGGGTCGCACACTACTCACACACCAGCGGGATCGCCCCTAAGGACTGTGGTAAGTGTAGTTCGTGTTCCGCGATGCATCTTCCTTCGATTCTCTGCTATCTTCGCTATCTTCGCCATCCCTGGACACGTGTTTCGGGGTATTTACCCCTCATCAGCAGGGATTAGGCCGTGTTCTGGGGTTGCCGGTGGCTGCCAAATATTGCCAGGTTTAGTACCCCTCAGGCACGCAGGTGCGGGGTCCCAGGCTCGTCAGCCAACTGCTCGAGGGAGCTTTAACATTACAAATGGGGGTGGGGCGCACACTACTCACACACCAGCGGGATCACCCCTAAGGACTGTGGTAAGTGTAGTTCGTGTTCCGCGATGCATCTTCTTTCGATTCTCTGCTATCTTCGCCATCCCTTATTTAATTAAGTGTGCAGGTTTGCAATTGCCTGCACTGAACATTTTATCTTAGGGAGAGCTATGATCACCTAACAAAGGTGTTTGTGACTTTAACCACCCATGACATCTGACAACTTGAAGGTTCTCCCAACCTTATCAACCACAGGTAGACGCCCTCACCCTCGGCACCTGTATACTTTTGTTCTTTTCGTGCAATGTCATTGAACCCAGGCTTGGACTGCATGTAGTGAATGTCACATTCTGAGGCTTGTGATTGGCTTATCCCATATGAAGCAGATGATGCAGAACTATTGTAATGTAAGACCATCAGAGGCGAGTCGCTGTCAGGCTATTAGCACAACGTTTAAAGAACTCAAGTTTGTGAACTCTGAGACAGCATATGAAGGAACAGAGAAAGAGGGGTTGGAAAGGGTAAGTAGACAAGTGGAAGTTGTGGGAGCCCCTGCCTCATACTTCACCTATCTCCCCCACGACCTCACATTATACACGTCTAGAAACCCCTCGCTGAAGTGTACTATTTATTGGTTCCCTTATCCTCACACTGTCCGTTTATACTTACGCTATCCTTTGTCTACTACTACCACTTCTCTACACTTTGACACCATGGGGCATATGCACAAGCCCCTATTGCCACATAAACGTTCCTGTGGCGATAGGGGCTGCACCTTACGGACAAGGCAGCGTTAAGCCACTTAACATGGCTTGACACTGCCTTGTATATAAGGCCCCCTTTCACGCTATGGCTAGCGTGAAAGGGGTAAAGTGGGTGTTACCTTGGCCCTTCCGCCACAACACCCATTCATTTGGATGCTGTCCCCTATGTACAAGGGTGGCGTACATAGGAGGCATAGCTAAAATGAAGACTAGATAAAAACGAGTCTTAAGAAGGTGAAACGAGGAGAAGAACAATAGTTACTTACCTGTAATCTGTGGTTCTCCAGTATTGGTGTCTTTCATAGATTCACATGCCTGAATCATTCCCCGTCGTCGGAGTGGGAGTCCCACGGTATATGAAAAAGCAATAATATGCTATAATAACATTGGAAAAACTAGTAATTCCCAACCAGGAAGTAAAGTAGCCCAAGCTACAGTAGAAAGAACTTCCACACTCATGACTATCCTAGTCATTTTGTATAGTCCAAACTACAGCCAATCAGGCGACAGCACCCACCAGAATGTTCTCCCCAGAGGCTCAGGCTCTCAGATTTTCTCGCACAGGAGTGAAGCTAAAAACATCCTAGCCTAAAGAGCCTCAGAGGGGAGGTGGGCGGGTTGCATGTGAATCTATGAAAGACACCAATACTGGAGAACCACAGATTACAGGTAAGTAACTATTGTTCTTCTCCAGTATTAGGGTGTCTTTCATAGATTCACATGCCTGAATCAGAGTAAATAGCAGTACCAAAATAATGCTTGGAAGACGCTTTTTGTAACATAAGTTTGTACATAGCAAGTATATACATTCACATAATAAAATGCCAACATTCATATATGCATGAAAAAACTTGCAATCACATGAGAATGCACCCAACTTAGGCATGGAATAAGCGTCTGGAAAGCAGTACAGAGGAGGAGGGAAAAACAGAGGCTCATCTTATCTGAAAAGATTGTGTAGAACCGCTTGACCCACTGACGTATCAGCCTCGCTGGCAGCATCCGAACAATAATGCCTGGTGACTGTATGTCTGCTGGACAAAGTCGCTGCTCTGCAGATTTGCTGACGAGGAACTCCAGCGAAAAGAGCAGTCGAGGAAGAAACAGCTCTTGCAGAGTGAGCTCTTGGAATTGTCTGTAAAGGTCTTCCAGCTTGAAGATGGCAAAAGTCAATAGCTGCAGAAATCCATCTAGCTATGGTTTGTTTAGACACTGCTTGTCCTTGCCTTATCTTTCCATAGGCAATAAACAGTTGATCAGATTTGCCAATGGCAGAGGTTCGTGGCAAACAGAATTTTAAACATCTTCTGATGTCAAGGGTATGTAATGCCCTCTCCGCAGGGGATTGCGGATTAGGAAAAAATGCCTTTAAGGTGACTGGTTAGTTCAGGTGGAAAAACGTAGGCACCTTAGGCATAAACCTTGGGTTTGTAGTAGCACCACAGAATTGGACGTGAATTTCCAGAAAGGTGAATTGACGGTGACAGCTTGAACATCACTGACTCTTCTAGATGAAGTTAATGCTAGCAAAAGAGAAACGTTCCATATTAGGATTATGAAATACACCCTGTGAATTGGCTCAAATGGGTGGCGCATGAGCTGCGCTAAAACTACATTAAAATGCCATGATGGAGGCGGACGACGTACAGGAGGAAACATTCTGAATAGTACCTTAAAGAACTGTTGTATTCTTGAAGAATAAAGAGAGGTGGACCCATCCTGACGTTACCTTGAAATGGCTGCCAAAAAGACCTTCAACAATGCATGAGATAAGCCTGATCTTGCCAAGTGCAACAAAAAGGTAATATCTGGTCCAGCGTTGCATGAAATGGGTGAACCCCAGCAGATTAACACCAAATGCAGATTCTTTACCATTAAAGTCTGTATGTCTTTATTTTAGCAGGTGCTTTCGCGTAAGCCAGTACCTCCTTACAATCCGTCAAGATATTCAGATGAGCTAAATCAAGGTGCTCAGAACGCCAAGCTGCTAATTTAGAGAAGCCGGATCCTAATGGCACATCTGACCATTCTGAATGGAGAGGAGATTCGGTATTGGTCGAAACTGTATTGGATCGCACTCAGAGAGGAGAAGAAGTTTGGTGGACCAGAATTGGCGAAGCCACCTGGGGGCGAAGAGAATCAAGCGACATGGCTCTTTCATCTTCCGGAGAACTCCCGGAACCAACAGTATCGGAGGAAAGGCGTAAGCATATATTTGAGACCAGTTTATCGAAAATACCTTCCCTTGCGAGTCCCTGTGTGTAAGCCAGCTTGCAAAGAAACAGGCATTTGCTGTTCTTTTTTTTCGCAAAGCGGTCCAGATCGGGATGACCCCACTGCTGGAAGATTCGATCCGCTGTTGGCTGATGTAATTCCTATTCGTTGTTGGACACCGTTGACATGCTGATGGTGTCCGCCAGCACATTTGCAACTCATGGCACATGAACAGCCAAGAGATTGATCCTGTGTCGTATCGCCCAAGCCCATACCTCTTGGGCTTCATGAGATAGAAGAACCAACCTCGTTCTTCCCTGTATGTTTAAGTAATGCATACTTGAAGTATTGTCTGAGCGAACCAATACTGTGGCCCCTTGAATGATTGCACAAAAGGATTTGAGGGCTAAGAAGATGGCACCTAGCTCTAGCAGATTGATGTGCCAAGCCTTTTGTTAAGGGTTCCATTTCCCGCTGACTTTCAGCACTTGAAGACATGCTTCCCAACCCTCGAGGGATGCGTCTGTAGTGATTGTGTAATTTTGGCGCTTCTTGAAGGAAACGCACACACCTTCTACAAATTTCTTTCTCCACCAAACAAGAAAGGCCTCTTGCATCCAAGGAGTGATTAGAATGAGATCTTTGATTGAACTGGAGACCTGCAAACACTTCTTGTCTAGCTCCTCTAGCAATTTTCTCATGTGTAATCTGTAGAAGCACCACCAAGTGGGAGCTGCAGGCCCGTAGTTCGTGTGAGACAAACACCTTTCTAGGTTTGTACGGATTGATGCTCCGAGAAACGTTCATATCGGAGCTAGTACTAGTTGGGACTTGTCATGATTTATTGAAAACCAGGTTTTGAAACAGTGACTGACAAGTCTGGGTGTGCTGGACTGCTTGTAAAAAAGAGCGAGCCCCTATTATACAGTTGTCTCAGTAATGATGAATTTGTATGCCTTGCAGACGTAGATAGGGTGCCACTGGTGCCAGGATCTACGTAAAGACACGTGAAGCCGACCTAAGTCCAAAAGGTAGGGCTTTAATTGAAAATGTTTTGTACCTGTTGTAAAGCGTAGCCACTTCCTGTGCTTAGGAAGAATTGGCACATCAAAATAGACATCTTGGAGGTTGAATGTAGTTATAAAGTCGTTCTGGCATAAGGACCTTAGGACTTTGAGGTACAACATTGGTAAAGTTTGCGCAAAGATCTAAAATCATGCGCTACTTTCCTGATTTGCTTGTTGAGGAGGAACTGAGAGTAAACCCTAACGCTGTTGGAGATTCGCAACCACTCCGACGGTCCCTGTTTGTATCCATATAGACACTTGTGCAAACGACTCCCGTAGATGAGAAAGGTGGAGGTCCCTTTGGAGGTGTAGAAAAAGGGAAATTTGACAAATTCTAGAGCGTGCCCTTGGGCAGGACGTTTAAAAAACCCAACGGTCCTCTGTACACCTTTGACCAATTGGAATAAAAGTGAGATATTAGACCTCTGACGTTTTTGGAGGGAATAAAGGTGGGTTCAAGGTAATCCATTGTTTCTTAGAAGAGTTGCCTCGGCTAACGATGATTTTCTATGTAGGAACTGTTGGTACTTTGCCCATATGACTGTGTTTGATTTGAGTAACGCAGTTGGTTATGATTGTAGGAGCCAATACTGGATGGAACTCCCTTGAAAAAAGGACGTGGATCTACGTCCTCGACACCACGAAAAGGCTGCGATTCTATATCCAGAGGGTGTGGGCAGTATCTGTGTGCTGGCCAGAAGGGATCCTCAATCAAAAGGCAAGTGAACTATTGAAGTTGGAACCTCCTTGCGAAAGACGTAGCATTGAAGCAAAAATGTCTTCGCCAGACTGCCCCTCTTGCGAGCTGTCGAAAACCTGTACACGCAATGTCCGCTGCACAGTGTATTATTTCTGATGCACCACTCTCTCTCTCTCCCTCCTGCAGGATCTTCAAAGTGTGAGGCTTGGAGGATTCTGGAATACTTTCTACTAGCGCCAACATGTCAGAGCACATCTGGCGGCATACCTGCCCACTGGCTTGCAAGATAATCGCTGAGCCGCCTGAGTAATGACTGAGTCAGGGTAGGCTGAGAGACTAGAAAAGCAGGTGAATAGTGGCGAGCTTCACACGTCTTGTCAAGGCGTGGAAAAAACGCTGGCACAGAGTCTGGCCCATGCATGAGTTTAACACCTTCTTCCTAATAAAGTCTATGATAGGAAGTGAACAAACTTGCTTCTGTGGTTTCCCCAGGACGAGGGGAAAGGGGAAAACCGATTCGCCGCTCTCTTCATAAGGAGGGGAAAACCTCCAATATTCTCCAAGAAGAATAATGGCGGAAGTAAAAAGTCATCACGCCATCACGTGGATGTAGCGGAAAGCTGCAGTCGACTAAATAAATCGTCTACAAAAGCACTGTGCATAAAAGTCAATAGTGTGTGAAACCAACTGTCAACGGGCTCAAACGTCGACGAATCCAACAGTTGACAGGGTCATCCGTTAACTAAGTCAACTGGCGTCGAAGCTGAATGTTGACGAAGCTCACCGTCTACAGAGCTCACCGTCTACAGAGCTCACCGTCTACGGAGCTCACCGTCTACGGAGCTCACCGTCTACGGAGCTCACCGTCTACGGAGCTCACAGTCTACGGAGCCCACTGTCTACTGAGACTACAGTCTACGGAGCTCACCGTCTACGGAGAGCACCATTTACGGAGCTCACCGTCTACGGAGCTCACCGTCTACGGAGCTCACTGTCTACGGAGCTCACCGTCTACGGAGCTCACCGTCTACGGAGCTCACCGTCTACCACCGTCTACGGAGCTCACCGTCTACGGAGCTCACCATCTACGGAGCTCACCGTCTACGGAGCTCACCGTCTTCGGAGCCCACCGTCTACGGAGCCCACCGTCTACGGAGTTCAGTCTACAGAGCCCACAGTCTACTGAGACTACAGTCTACGGAGCTCACCGTCTACGGAGCGCACCATTTACGGAGCTCACCGTCTACGGAGCTCACCGTCTACGCAGCTCACCGTCTACGGAGCTCACCGTCTACGGAGCTCACCGTCTACGGAGCTCACCGTCTACGGAGCTCACCGTCTACGGAGCTCACTGTCTACGGAGCTCACTGTCTATGGAGCTCACTGTCTATGGAGCTCACTGTCTATGGAGCTCACCGCCTATGGAGGTCAACATCCACGGAGGTCACTGTCTATGGACGAGCCTACCGTCTACAGAGCTCACCGTCGACGAGCCTACCGTCGACGAGGCCTACCGTCAACGAGGCCTACCATCGACGAGGCCTACCGTCGACGAGGCCTACCGTTGACGAGCCGAGCCTACCGTCGACGAGCCTACCGTCGACGAGCCTACCGTCGACGAGGCCACAGTCGACGAGGCCAACTGTCAAAGACATTTACATCGACAAAACTCCCAGTGGTCGACGAGCCTGCAGTCGACAAGAGGGCACTGTCCTCACTGTCGTCGACGAAAGCCTGGAGGCGGTGTCATTGCAGAGCACCAGTGACTGCAGAGATTGTCCTCTGAGAGTAAATCGACCGTATCGTCGACAAGCTGGCACATTTTTACGTAGAAAAGTGCGCAGAGTGAGTCTAGACGCCTGAGAGTAAATCTCGTGGGCGTAGATGTGGGAGGCACAGACTCAAAGAAGGCCAGAGACCCCTTAATTGTGATGTTACTTCAGCTGGTGAAGTAGAGGAGAAGCATCTCTTAACATCTTAACGTGCAGGACAAACAAAAAAAATCCTCCCACATCAGAAGGGGGGTATAGTCTAAGCACAAGAACAACCCCTTCTCCTCCTACCAAGTCAGAGACAGGCATAGTGCTGGTCCATATACTCTTCATGAGGGTTCACTGGGAAAAGTCTCAGCTTTCCACAAGTCACGCAGGGCCTGAAGGTAGACTTCATGTAAGAAGACATTACAAAACTGTGATATTTTGAAGAAAAAATTGAAGAAAAACTATGAAAATTGAAGAAAAACTGAGCAGAGCTCAGGGAGACTCCCTTCACACGACGTGCGGTAGAAAATCTGAGAGCCTGAGCCTCTGGGGAGAACATTCTGGTGGGTGCTGTCGCCTGATTGGCTGTAGTTTGGACTATACAAAATGACTAGGATAGTCATGAGTGTGGAAGTTTTTTCTACTGTAGCTTGGGCTACTTTACTTCCTGGTTGGGAATTACTGGTTTTTCCAATGTTATTATAGCATATTATTGCTTTTTCATATACCGTGGGACTCCCACTCCGACGACGGGGAATGATTCAGGCATGTGAATCTATGAAAGACACCCTAATACTGGAGAAATGCATTATTTCTTCTTGTTTTTGCTTTTTCCATGTGTGCTGCCTTGTGCAGCACATATGGAAAAATCAAAATGCCATTGTTTGTTTATGTATAGGAAGTTTTCCCTTCCTGTACATAAGCAAACTTTTAAACAAATGCTATTGTGTGACTTTCATGTGTGCTGCATGAAGCAGCGTGCATGAAAGTGACAGGATGGCATTTCAGGATTGTTCATGTGTCGGAAGGGACACCTTCCGACACATCAACGGTCCTCCCCTGCACGCAGACACCCTTGCACTCTGCTGCAAGGGTGTCTAAGTTGGCGCTAAGTTGATAAACTTAGCGCCAGCGCAGGGAGAAACGCAAGGCTGCACCACATTCTTGTAAATATGGTGCAGCCTTGCGTTTCAGAAGTGGAGGAGAGAGGCGTTAAGCCAGGAAGGCTAACGCCGCTCTCCTCCACTTCATTGTACATATCCCCCCATGTGTCCCCCACTCTCTCTCCTCTCCATGCGTAATTACGAATTGTAACTCTCTATGACCCCTTCCCGTATCCAATCTCATTTGTATTGCATACTCCACTTCTCCAAATAGCACTTTGTGACTTTGCCAGTAGGTTCACTGTATACACACACAAAAAGTCATCAAAGAATTAAAGAGGCACCAGTAGACTGGAGGCCCTCACCCACCTGCACACCGTCACATAAAATGAAACACTTTTTGTTTTCATCTCTCGAAGCCAGCTGCAGGCAGGTGGCGTCTCCCCAGGCCGGCGCCTTTCGAGTCAGGAGCTGCTCAGCACGCCATTCATCCTTTCTGTAGCACTCTGAGAAGACACCTACAATCACCATAAAGAACATTACAAACTGGGAAAGTGGTCAAGCCAGTCTAAATAACACTGATATCAATGCTAACATATGACAATATCAAGCACAAGGAGGCAAACATTATAATAATATGTGAAACTGAAACAACAAATCTAACAACCCCAATCTAGAACAGAACATCCAAAACACCTAAAGGAATCATTAAACTCAACATAACACACACAGGCGATCTATACTATAATTCAGATAGATGATCTTTTTACAGTAGATGTGGTATGTTGCTGCTGAGGTTTTTCACACTGCAGACTCAGAAGGAGTAACAGGTTTGCAGCTTACGATACCCAGATGGTGGTGGGACCAGCGGTGCGATACTCACGCAACCCTTACTGTCTCAAATAACCTTGATGCCTACCAATAAAATATCCCTGTATAATTTTAAAACCGACACAGGGGCATATTAGCAAGGGCTTTATCGCTGCTTTAGCGGCACTTTTTGCCGCTACAGCAGCGATTTTGTTAGCGCCCTATTAGCAAGCTGTTGCTAACAGCAGTTAGCGACAGCTTTTAGGCGATAGCGGATGGTTTGGGGCCCGCTGTGCATGTCAGCGATATTTATTGCTAATGACATGCAAAGTGGGCGTACCCAACCTGTTAGCGACTGAAAGAAGTAGCTAACAAAGCTATAGCTTATTAGCAAAGCAGGCTTAGCGATAAAAAAAGTTGCGCTAAGCGCGATTATCGCTAGAATTTAACACCTGACAAAAAGATGACTTACCTGTTTATCCAATGGGAGGTGGATTGTCAGGTTAAGCCCCCTTTGGCGCTAATGCATGAATATCGCTGGATTTCCAGCCATATTCATGCATTTTGCCGCTATCGCTGGATATTTTAGCACAGTGGAGAAAAACGTTGCTAATATCATTTTTTTTCCGCTAACATATCCAGCGGTAGTCAGCGATAAAAAAAAATGCGCTAAGCAAGTTTTGCGATAAATATCGCAATTCCTCGCTAATGTGCCCCATAGTCATTCCTTTTCCCTTTCCCTTTAATTGGCCATAAATCATAGGAGCTCTAACATCTACAAGGGCTAAACCCAGAAACCTGTGAGTGTATCTACATGCTCTGCTAGCTGGCATTGGCTTGGTACACATCTGTCACTGGTGAGGCGTCCCGCACTGTGCCTTGCATGGCTGATGGTCAGCCAGAGCAAAGAGGAGTGGTGTGAAGGGCCAGTGGGTGACAGGGGGGCTGAGGACAGAGCTGTGCATGAAGACCGGAGATAATACATATATAACTTGAAACTTGACCCTGAATACTCCTTAGTGGTGGAGTTAGTGTTGATTTGGTGTTGATGAGGAAGGTCCTGTTCATGAAGTCCGCGTCAGTGCTGATATCTAGAGCGTATTTTCAAAGAAACACAAGTCCCTTACTCATATAAATAGTCCAGCCTTGATACATAGAAGTACATTGAGGTCTATACAAAATGGCCAAATGGATAATTAATAATTGTTTATTTGGTTACAGATTAAAAACTCATTAATCGAGTGGGGAAACAAAATGCAAAGGAAGGTAAAAAAACTTCCAAAGTCAGGCATCACTTTATGTGACTAACATGAAAACAACATTGTTATGTCACAGCTAATTATTTTTAAGTACTCATGCACATGTGAATCAATATAAATCAACAATTTCAGTCATGGTACTAAGGTCGACGAGTTTCGATCCCCTACCATCATTTAGCGATCATCATTAGGACATAAGGAATTATGCCTGAGAGCATTTTGCCTGCAATACACCACCCACAGAGGAGCTGATGGTTTATAGTAACCGGAATACTGGTCTCAGGTAAGTTGAAGGATGCAATCAAACTGAGGGTCACAGGGGACCAGCTGGTGGATTGTCAAATTATTGACTAACCTTCAAGATGGGTCTGGGAAAAGGCGGCAAGGTACACCCTTGAGAATGGAAAAGAAACACTCTGGGGTGCATCCGAGTGTGGCATTCCCCGTGCAGTTTTACCTCCTGGTTCAGAATTCCTCCGATCAGGATGGCGATTACCACAGGAATGCCGGATGCTGTCCAGCTATCTGAGTTGCAAAACACAGAACTGTGTGGGGATAAAGGTCTGACCACCAAGGGGGGAAGGAAGGAACTCACGGATTGTATGAAGAGGATAATCAGGAATTATGGGGGTGAAGAGGAGGAAAGATTACAGAAAAGATTTGCAGAGAGAAGGATCTAGACACAGGGGCAAAAAAGACAAATGAAGGTGAAGTCGTCAGGGATGTGTAATGCGCTTGCTGATTGGTGGCACAATCCTTGTAGAAGACAGAAGTAAGTGATATGGTTTGATTTTATAGCTTTTATTCGATGAAAAAGAAAGCAGATCACACAGGTCATGAACATGGTTAAGGCAGACAGTTAACAGCGAGGCTGTGAGAACAGCAGAGGGCTTTTACAAGGCCGGCTCTAGGCTCATGGTGGCCCTGTGCAGGGAGCGTAGGTGGGGGCCCCGGAAGAGGGGGTCCGGACGGGGCGGAGCTCAGGAAGGTGTTTTAATAATACGTCCAGAAAAGTCGTTAGATGATTGTTTGATTTACAACAAAAAACGTTTTTAAGTCTTACAATTGTAATATAGAAACAATATACATTTCTTATGTCTCAAAATTACTGCAGATGACGCAGTGCTCACAGTGAACACATATTTATAAAACATGGAACAAGACTCTGAACAGAACCTGTTTCCATAAGGCTCTCTTTAATTGTTGAATATATCAGTGATCAATTAAGTTTGCACACCTCTAAACTATAGGAAGAGCATAGCTGCCAAGGTTTCAGATTGCCATGTGTGACATTTTCATAATTTCAGAGTAATTATGAGTGACATTTTAATGAACATGAGTGACATTTTCTTGCGCGCAAAATCAAGCTATGAAGATAAGGAAAAACATAAAAATGTGAGAAATTACACTCATTTGAGAGGAACGAGAAACTCTAAATTAACTGGTGCACAGCGTAAGAAATAATTGTTAAATGACTTCCATGTATCAGAGTCATGTCTAAGTCATACGCTTGGAATCATACAAATATCCGAAACAGGCACCATTTAATTTATGAAGTGTCTCTAAGGCCCGGCTGGGGCCCAGCCTGCGTGCGCACGATTTAATTTATTTTAAGAGGCCGTGTCACTGGTGGCGGGCGTGGTGCGCACCATTTCATTCATAAGCAGCAGAAGTCAGAAAAGGCTTGCTGAGTGAGTGGGCCCCTGGAGCGCGGCCCCCCCCCCCTCGCATGCCTCGGGCAGACTCACCTGACTGACTTGAGGGCAGGCCTGCAGCTTCAGACTCAGAGGCAGGGGCGAACTGGCAGCACAAAAGGCAGGGCAAAGGCAAGCTAGCCAGGCACTGCAGCAGGGCCCAGGGCTAGTAATAATTTAAATTATGGCCCGGGGCCGGTGACGGTCCTTTCCAGTGTCTGGCCGGGGCGTTAGGCATAGCGTGGCTGGGTCACGATGCCTCGCCCTCACTCACCTTAGGCTCACAAGTCTTACCATCAAGCGCACTTTTAATTGCGGGCGCGCCGCTTCGCAATGCGCATGTCTGACAACTAATTTAAAATAAAAGGCATTACTTGGTCATCAGCTCTGCCGGCCCTCTCGCGATGACACCAGCGCGCCGCCCACACGCACCCGCCAAAATTTAATAAATTAATAAAGATCCTCAGTCAGGCAGAGGCTCGGTCCTGGCCGGGGCCGCACACCACCACCATTTAGTGTGTGTGTTTGAGTGACAGTGCAAATTAATCACTTCATTACCCCGTTCACTATTTGCACATCTCATCATCAACATCACCGGAGGCCCGGCCGGGGCACAGGCGTGCGTGCGCACCTTGACCATTTTATTAAGAGGCTGCCAGGCGGCCCGGGCCATTTAATTAATGAAAGGCTGCTGAGTCTGTGAGGGGGCCCCTGGAGCGCGGGGCCCCCGGAGGTGTGCATGCGCACCATGTCATTTTATTTGGAGGCCGTCAGCCGGCCATTTAATTCATGAAGAGAGTCTGTGTTATGGGGCCCCTGGAGCGGGAGGCCCTCGAGGCGTGAGTGCAGCACGCATGGCTCACCATTTTATTAAGAGGCCGCGGCGCCAGCCGGGCATTTAATTCATGAAGAGGCTGAGGGGCCCCCTTGAGCGCGGCCCCCCCCCGCACTGCGTGGGCCTTTGTTACGCCCCTGCTCCCAAGTGAACAATTCACTCACAGGTCGGGGATGATGCAGTCACCTATGAATTGAAGACAACAACGCTCACGCTGCCATTGCCCGGAGGCCGCCAAACCCGCCAGGGGGCCGCCAGTGATCCTTCGGCTTCCGATCCGATCCTCGTCGTGGTGGCCCCTGGGGTTTGGCGGCCCTGTGCAGGTGCACAGTTTGCACATGCCTAGGGCCGGCTCTGGCTTTTATATTGCTGAAACAATATGAAATCCGCAGAGATCATAGCAGTGAGGCTAAGCTTACTGCAATTTCTAGATCATTTCTGAAGCAAACAAGAAAGGGAATAGCAGGAGAGTTTGAGGGTACTAATGTAAGATGAAAGAATAGTTGATGAACCAAGAAGCCTGGAGTTGCAATAGGCAAAGCTAAATATAAGAGACTATGAAAAGGGCCGTGCAGAGTTTACAGAGTGAAAATGTTGGGTAGGATACAGATTCAGAAGTTGGAATCTCCAGTAAAAGGGTGAGCATTAAAATGTGGGCAGAGGTGTGCCCTCATGTTGTGTTGAGCGGCGGACTGCCCCCTGGGAAGCGGAGCGGTTGGCAACTGGCTGGGGGAACCCTGCTGTATGCGCTAAAGAGAGCGGGGATCTCTCCTGGATGGGGTTGCTAGAGATCACTGTAGGTTGAGCGTGGCTGGTCGGGTTGCTGGGCCGCATCGCGTGGTGGACACCGGTGAGACCTGCAGGTGAGCGCCATAATCCTGGGCCCGAGGCTTACTTTAGAGGTCAGATTCCCCATTGAGTGATTCCTGCGCGCTGTCCGGCGCTGACTTAAGGAGGGTTCGGGTGTCACAGTCTCTGCTGTTAGGGCTGACAGCGCTTGACAGGTCCTGCAGGGCCCAGGGGACTGGGAGACCTGACCATGGCCCTCGACCGCTGCACTGGGACTGAGGCCTGAGGACATTGCCGTGGAGGAGTAAACCCCGGTGGTCGCCATTTGAGCTGTGGGAAGAGGCTGTTGAGCGAGTGCCTCTGGGGGGTCGTAAACACTTGGGCGGCCATTCCGGGGCGCCAGTGTCGCCATTACGTGACTGTACCTTGCCACCTGGAGTATAGCACAGCGGAGAGGGGGGGACACCTTCTTGAGCGGTGTGACCATCCTGGGGTTGGGCCTGGTGAACTGGAGTGGAGAGGCTGTGCCCTGGATTGAGCTGCGGGTGAAGGTACAGACTGGTGTATTCCTCCCCTTCTCCCCCCCTTTTTTTTTCTCTCCCTTCCTCTCTCTGGGGTGCGCTCCGATCAATCGGTGCTTGGTACGCTGATTGAACACAGCCGCAGACCTGTCTAGGGGGGTAGGGCTGACTCAGCGACAACATCCAGAGACAACTCGGTTGTGGCCATGTGGGGCAAGGCTGGAGAGTCGACGCCTACTGAGTTGTCTTCGCAGGCTTCTGAGGACTCGCCGCCGGTGACCCAGGCCTTCATGGCCTCCTTCATGTCTGAGCCCAAGATGGAGATAGGTTCCCTACGCTCCGAGGTACACTCTTGCGTCAAGGAACTGCGGAAGGAAGTCACTGATCTGGGAGACCGGGTCGACGGGCTTGAGAAAATAGTGGATGCACGCACGGAAGACCAGGAGCAACTGTGGCAATGCCTGGCGGCGCTGGAGGAACAAAACATAGAGCTACAAGTTAAACAGGAGGACCTTGAAAACAGAAGCAGCCGGAACAACCTCAGCATTCCTATGTGGCACAACTCCTTCACGAGGTCTGGGGAGATGAAGACGCCTCTCCGCCGGCTTTGGACAGAGCCCATCAGGTCTCCGGGCCCGCGGGCGGCCGGGCCTCCTCCCGGACATTCTGACACGAGTGCACTTCTTTACTGAGAAGGAGGCTGTCCTGAAGGCGGCAAGAGACAAACCAGATCTTAGCTACGACGGCCACAGAATCCAAATCTTCCAAGACTTGGGGCCCAACACCCTGCGCAGAAGGAGGGGTTTCAGGCCGGTGACGGAGAAGCTGCGGGCCCTTAACATCTTTTACCAATGGGGCCATCCATTGGCCCTCATCTTCCACTGGGAGGATAAACGCAGAATATTAAGGTCCTATCGGGAAGTGGCACAACTGCTTAAACTACCGGAGTCGCCGTTGCATAGCCCTTCTTGTCCACGGCGTCAGGAGAGAGTCCCAGCCCGACCGGCTTGGACCACAGTGCAACACCGCCGCCGCTCTCCCCGTTGGATGAGAAGTCCGCCTCACAGGCTAAAGAAGACATCATAGCACACATCCGGTCCCTTGAAGGGGAGTGCGAGGGCCCACCACCGCATCCGTCCACCCCGTGACCTGGTGAATAACGATGAAATACGCCTCAATGACTGCGCCACTGCGAACGATGCCCCTGGTCCCCTGGGTCTGTCGGAAATGACCGGCTGTTTACCTGAACTCTGTAAAGCTGACATGCTCCTAATTCATACATAGGATGAAGTGCTAGACTTTAGGTTTATTCGTTAAATGGACTTCAGCAACGCTACAGAGACTAATGAAAAGCCCCATCTCATGCAACCACTAAACGTCCTCTGCTGTTCATGAGGATTCCCCGCCAGGGACTCTACCACGTTACAGAGATGAATGAGAAGTCCTTCCTCATCCGGCCATCAAACGTCCTTTGAGATCCGCAGGGACTCCAAGCCAGGAACGCTACACGGTGGAATCCTTGTGGCCATCCCGTGAACGAGGTTATGTAAATCATGACTGAACATAAGCATAATAAAATCCAGCTCCTGTTTGGGCGGTAGGGGTGCTGGGGCTCCGGGGTTGTTAGCTCCTGTGATTCCTGTAGGTACCCCCCAAACTGTTCCCTACGGAGTGACATCTCTGAGTGCGTCTGAACCCTTGGGTAGAGGATGCCCTGTGCCTGGGACAGTATGCTGTGGCCCTGTTGGCCTATGTTGACCTCTTTTGTTGAAAGGCCTGCTTGGCCGCCTATGGAACTCCTATTCCTTTCCTCCCTTTCTATCTCCTTTCTGGCTCTCTTTCTTCTCTCTCTTCTTCTTGTGTGCGACGGGGTGGGGACCGAGCGGCTGCAATCTCCTGTGCAGGTGGGGAAGGGGGGTGCTGCCCCTATATCCTTTCCCTCACAATGGTGGGAGTGGGAAGCGTGGGTGAACCCTGACTGTTGCACGATATGGCTGTGAACATCCCCAGGCCTTTAAAAGTCCTAACACTTAACGTTAAGGGCTTAAACTCCCCCAACAAGCGTAGGCAGGTGTGGCGCTACCTTCTCCAGCAACACCCTGATATCATATTCCTTCAGGAAACCCACTTGCTGCAAGCAGACACGAAGCGCATGGCACATCCTAAGTATCCTCTTCAGTTTTGGGCTGCTGCTGACACTAAAATGGCGGGGTGGCCATATTGTGCAGGGCTGGCTTCAGGCGGGGGGGACAAAGCTCTTTTGGGGTGGAGATGGGGGATTTCTTAAAGTCAAGGTGCACATGGGGAGGTGATAGTTTACCCTATATAACATATACGTGCCCAACCAGATGCAGGGCAGATACCTCCAGACACTTCCGCGGGAGCAGATTCCATGTGGTGACCCGTCCTTGATACTGGGATCCGGACATGGACCGTACCGATGCCACTTTCAGCGGCACCTCAGCTATGTCCTCTGCGTTACGCACTCTAATTGCGGAGCTAGGGTTAATTGATGCGTTGTGCTACCACTGCCCGGGGCTGAGGGACTATTCACTTTGCTCACATGCCCACCGGTCATATTCCCGCATTGATTTCTTGTTTACTTCACTCGATCTGGTACGGGATACACTGGGGGCCTCCATATCGGATATATCGCTGTCTGATCACGCTCATGTCGAGCTGCTCTTACAGGACCCGACCACATGCCTCACCCGAGAGACACGTTGGTATATGCCGCCGAGAATCCTACGAGATGCCGCGGATGTTGAAAGCATCCAGGGGAGCCATAGATTCTTACTTTATTTGCAATGACATCCAGGAGAAGCCATTCCCGGTGATATGGGACCCCTTCAAGGCCACGATCCGGGGCCACATCACCTCCCTAACAATACAGCGGAGGCGTGAAGCCTGCAAGCTGGAAGTTGGCCTGACGAAGGACATTAAAAATGCCGAGATACAGGATCGGGAATGTCCGACACTAGAGTCCAAAAGGAGGCTGGCTAACCTCAGGGGACAGGTTAGGCTTCTACGCACCAACAAGGCAGAACACTCTCTGCTGGCACTGAAGTAGAGATATTTTGAGGGAGGAGACAAGGTAGGGCGCCTGCTGGTGGGGAGGTTGAGAGCACATGCGGCTAAGGCCCACATAGCAAATGTCCAGCTCCCGGATGGGTCCAGGGCTGTCTCGGAGAGGGGTAAACAAGAAGCTTTCATGGGCTTCTACACCGCCCTGTACCGGAAGGAGACCACCCCGGCAGATGCAATTGCGGCTGTCCTTGACAACTACGAAGGGACACCGCTGCCTCGGGTGTGTGCGGCGGAGCTGGAGGATTCTATAACCGAAGAGGAGGCGGCAATTAGAGATCTCCACTTGGGAAAAACGCCAGGACCAGATGGCCTACCCTTGTCTTTTTATCACACATTCCAGTCCCAGCTTGGACCTTACCTTCTGAGACTGTTCAACTCTTTTACAGACAATGAGGGACCGTTCCCCGATATGGGTATGGCGGAGATTGCGTTGATACCGAAACCTGGGAAGGAAACCGCGATGTGTGCATCTTATCGTCCTATAGCTTTATTGAATACTGACCTTAAAATATATACCAAACTCCTCACCAAACGCCTAGACCCTGTGGTTCTGAAAATTCTGGACTCGTGTAATAAACTTTGTCGTAGCATGATGAATTTGGTATCAAAAGACCGAGAATGGCTAGTACACTATGTACACGCATTTTCGTCATATTCAAGTAACGATTTCACCTCGAAATCGTCATTTACGTCCTGAACCCTTGGCTTCCATTTTTGTGTACGGCTGCCATTTTGTGAGTTGCCCTCACATAGGCAGATGATTACAGCCAAATTCGATTCCAAAGGACACGTACACCTTAATTGACTTCTCTGTGACCTGGGCAAGCTGGAACCATTGCCCCAGGCCGAACCTGCCCGGCCAGTTCCTTTCCCAGTGGCCGAGCGAGATAGCATCAAGGCACAACATGCCATAAACCCTTTTCATCGCACACACACCCTGCCTAATCTTGCTCACACCTGTCCCTGTTTCTTTACATATGTCTTGCTTTACGAGGAGGAGGTGCCCGTTTTTATTGGGGGTCCACCGATATCTGATGAAAATGTTGGGCCTTACCGGGTAATTTGTTGTGGGCTGGACGAACTGAAATGTGGGCTTGTCATCATGACTCTGCTTTTTCTTTGTAGTGAAAATATGTGAATGGTCAACTGTAAACCTAAGAATGTTTGCCTGAAGCATAATATTTTGTATAAAAAGAGAAGACTGGCTTTGTAAGATTGAGCAGTCTCCTGAGAATATACAACGTGTTGTACTTCTAAGACGCCTGTTACTTGGTTGCAGCCAATAAATTCGATCTTTGACTTCACCTAGAAGACTCTGAGTTTCTGTGTCTGAATCAGGAAAGTACTCGAGGTCTTAGGGTGTACCCTGACACCACTGGGTTTCGAAAAACCCAGTACCTCAGCTGGCGCCCAACGTGGGGCGATTCCAGCAGTACCGGTCCAAGCCAGAGGTTCGTGAGGAGCTTCGTGTGAAAATTCTGGAGGAAGGCCGCCACTTCATCGACCCCTGCATGTCGACGTGGTCCGAAAGTCTTTGCTGCGATGTTCCCGGCTTCCCGACGGCTACGAAGGACTGCTGCCCTGGCTATCGCCCTGATTTGGACCCTTGACGATTGGTAGAGCGAAATGATAGACGAGTCTTCTGGTGACGTCATCGATATCTCAGTTAAGTATAAGTGGAGCGTCTCCCAGTCCTTAGTTGATCTTAGTTTGGGTATCCCCTTGGGATCTTTGATTTGGAACTTGCAAGTACCGAAGCCGAAGGACTCGTGTATTCACGATAACATCGTATTTGATAATCCTTTGAAGTTTGAAGCTAGACTAGAGAGCGAAGATGCCTGGTCTTAGCAGACTTGGAAATTTGTTTTGTCTTGGTTGTAATAATAGGGATTCCCGATTGGAGGACTCGTGTCCGTTTCCTCCGATTGGAACTCCAACTTATGAACTGTATGTGAAACATGGAGTAGGCCCCATCACATACAATGAAGTATGGATCAAATACACCAGGAAGGATGGTGTTTTAAAATGGCCCCAATATGGTAGCTTTGACACGGAAATCTTGGATAATCTCGAAGTTAAACTTTTTAAGAAGAAAGCCCGGCTGGCGATGTTTGACTCTTTCCGCCTATGGCGTAAGGAAGCCAAACAGAAAGAAATTAAATTAGCGAAGAAAAATAAGAGAGAAAAGGGTATTTCGATAATGCAAGCTGCTATGCAGTTTAAAGATAACGAAGAGGAACAGATGAGTGAGCAGTTGCACAGGCAACGTAAAATGGTAATCGATAAATGTTATCCAGTTTTGCCGCCTCTTCAGCAAGATGCAGCAAAAGACCTTGAAAAAGATCCCCTAATGTCGCATTTGTTAAGTTCGCCACCCCCTTATGCGCAGAATGCTACGGCACCTCCGCAACCTTTAGCTGCGCAACCTGTGGTTGCATTGCCTCCTGCACCTCCACAGCACCCACCAGCTGTTCTTCAGTTGGCTCCTGCTCCTCCGGTGCAGCCTCCTCAAGGGCCACCGGCTTTGACATCTGCTTTGCCTTTACTTCCTGCAACGTTGACTACTATATCGACTCCCACTCCTGCTACTCTTCCCAACACTGCCTCTGCATCTGCCTTGCCTCACCCTGCTTTTCCGCTTGTCTTTTCATCAACTTCTCCCTCTGTTCGACAAAGAGTGACTAGCACTGTCACTAGTCTTCTATACCCTTTCTTTGGGGCGACAAGTACGACCCCTACTTTAAAGCGTACACAGTTGCGTAGTCAACTGCCTGATTCTAGGGAGAAGGAAACGTTAAATTATTTGGCACATAGATCAGTGACCGACCCGGCAAAATATGGTCTAGAATCTGTTATGGGTGTCTTCCATCAGTGGGAAGAACCAAAGCAGAGATACGTTTTTCGAGGATTTAGAGGAGAATGGTTTGGAGCCCAATCGGCCTGAGTTGTGTCGTGTACGGTTCGAGTTTGGGAAAGGCGCAATTGTGGGTTCAGATGTTGAGAAAGCAGTTGCGACGTTGTTGTCGCTTAGGACTGAAGGTGTTTCTAAGTCATTGTTTGAGTCTGATTCCTCTGTTAAGAAGAAGGGAAGACAATAGCCCATGAGAGAAGTTCCCCCACAATGGAGGGAAGGGGACCTAGCAGCTAACACACCTATTCAGCCACACTTTCAGCGTGTCTGGGTACACGTTCCATGGAAGCGCGCTGAAGTTTTGGCCCTTAAGCAGACATTGCCTGATCCCCCTAAAAATCCTGCAGGGTATTACAAGGAATTGTCACAGACTGCAGGCTCTTGCATTATGAATTTAGCCGACATAGACATGTTGTTTGGGAATGTTGTTCACCAGCCTTTATGGGGAAATATTCGCCATGCAGATCATGATCAAGAGTTAGGTGACACATGGGCTAATGTCAGTGCTGCAAATGACCGACAAGTTGGTGGTGCTAAACCTGAGCCTTTAGTAGAAGAACTCCCTGGTGGGATCATTAATTACATGAAAACTTTAATGCCTGCGATGCGTGTAAATTGGGATAAGTTGTCTGCGTGTAAGCAGAAGAAAGATGAAACGGTGTCTGATTTCTTCACCAGGTTTGAAGAAACGTTTGTTGACCACAGTGGTCAATATATGAGTACAGAAGGTGGTCAACGGTTATTCGTCGATAAGTTCGTGCACAATTTACTTCCCGAGTTGTGTAAAAAGTTGAAAGATTCAGAGAGTTCTTGGGCAGTTTCCTCTTCAGCACAGATATTGGCTACTGCCCTGTACTACGAAAATAGGGACAAAGATGAGAAAGATAGAGCAGAGAAGAAAACTAAACAGTTGAAAACGAAGGTTCTGTTACAGCAAGCGTACCCGCCACGTGGTGGTCAAAATAGTGGTGCTCAGAGTAACTATCAGAATAACTATCAGCAGCCTCAACAGTTTCAGAGGAACTCGCAAAGAGTCGAGTATACTCAACCACGTGTCCCTGTAGGTCCCAATCAGTGTTCATATTGTAAGGAAGAGGGTCATTTCAAGTATAGTTGCCCTACCTTGTTACAGCGCGCAAATGGTGTTTCTGGTGCAAGAGGTCGAGGTGTTCAGCAAGCTCCCAGAGGTAGAGGACGTGGAAATTTCCCCCAGAACGCACATTCCTTTCCGCCTCAAAATTCAATGAATAGTTTTGATCAGCAGAATAACGCGTCTGGTAGGACGGCTCAGTACTATGCTGATGATTACTATGCAGAAGATGAGCATGTGGAAGGTAGTGATTGCTAGGACAGCCATAGACAAAGAGAGGGAGTTGTTTCAATTCCAGTAGATCAGAGTGGACCTTACGTTGAGGTGATTACATCAGGTGTGTCAGAGCCTTTTCTGTGATACTGGTGCTACAAAGAGTTCTATTATGCACTCCAAACTCCCTGGAGCACCTTTGTCTGGTGAAACGAATGTATAAGTATGTTTTTCTGGCGCCCCGGTTAGAAACCCAGTTTGTAGTCCTATGTCTCTTTCTGTTGGTCCTTGTGAATTCGAAGCACCCCTTATTCTGACAATTGGTTGTGGTGAAAACTTGTTGGGATTGGATCTGTTAAAAAGATTGTATGCGACTTTGCACTGTTCTCCTTCGGGAGTACAACTTACACTGGGTAAGAAAGTGGTTTCTCCAATGTATTTGTCAAGGGATAAACTTCCGACAGAATTGTTGTTTCTTCCTGATATTCTTTGGGCTACGGGTCCTAACGATGTGGGTCTTTTGGAAATACCACCATATGTTGTAACATTGAAAGCCAATGTTAAAATGCCACGCATTCCCCAATATAAAATTTCTAGTGAAGGTGAAAAAGCTTTACTAGCGATCATTTATGATCTGATTGAAAAAGATGTAATTGAAGAGACAAGAGGCAACGTTTGCAATAGTCCTGTTCTGCCTGTTTTGAAACGAACTGACCCTTCCCAGCCACCTGTTTACAGATTTGTGATTGATCTTAGAGAGGTGAATAAAATCGTTGTGCCACAATTTCCAGTTGTCCCTGATATCACTTCCCTATTGACCATGATTCCAGCTTCCGCAACTTGCTTCTCGGTGATTGACTTGAAGAATGCTTTTTTCAGCATCCCGATTGCTGAGGAGAGTAGGGATATTTTTGGCTTCAGTTTAGGAGGTCGAAGCTTCAGCTTTAAACGTGCTCCCCAGGGCTACTGTGAAAGTCCATCAATATATAGTCAAGCTCTAAAAACACAGCTTGATACGATTGTTCTACCTGATGGCGCTACCCTCATTCAGTATGTTGATGATTTGCTTGTTGCTGCAGATACTGAGAAAATCTGTAAAGAAGCCACGTTGTCTTTATTGCGTCACCTGTGTGAGTTGCATCACAAAGTGTCTCTCTCAAAATTGCAAAATTGTCGACAAGAAGTGACCTACCTAGGTCATCTCTTATCGAAGGAGGGAAGGAAACTGACCCCAGAAAGAATTCAGGCAATAGCGAAATTGAGTGTGCCAAGAACACAGAGAGAAGTGCGTGCTTTCTTGGGTATTACATCGTACTGTAGACAGTGGATACCAAATTTTTCCTTGCTGGCCAAACCTTTGGTGGCATTAACTTGTAAAGATACACCGAATCCCGTCCCATGGTCTGAAGAGTGTCAGAAAAGTTTTTCCGAATTGCGCACAGCATTATGTTCGGCTCCTGTGTTGGGTACCCCCGACTACAGTAAGCCCTTTACATTGTATGTCCATGAGAAAGAGGGTTGTGCAATGTCAGTGTTGACACAGTTGCTTGGAGACAAGCAGCGTCCATGTGCGTATTTTTCGTCGACTTTGGATCCGGTAGCTAAAGCATTGCCGAGTTGTTTAAGAGCAACAGCGGCAGCAGCTGTTTCTATTCGACAGTCTGCTGGTTTAGTGATGAATAACACGTTAATTGTGATGGTTCCACATGCAGTGGACACGTTGTTAAACAGAACCAAGACACAGCACTTAACTAGTGCTCGATTGTCAGGTTACGAGTTGACATTGTTAGCGAGTCATGTGCACATAAAAAGATGCAACACTCTTAACCCAGCTACGTTGTTGCCGAGTGTAGAGGAATTAGATGCTTCAGAACAGCATGATTGTTTTCTTAGAACAGAAGAAGAAACGAAAGGGAGAATAGATCTTAGGGACACTCCTCTTGTAAAGTGTGATGGTACCTTATGGGTGGATGGTTCATGCTTCAGGTTTCCGAATGGTGATACGACTGCAGCATATGCTGTCACGACTTGCATACAATTGTTGAAGCTGCACATATCCCACATAATTCAGCTCAAGCAGCAGAGTTGATTGCACTTACAAGAGCATGAGTGTTGTCGAAAGGAATGAAAGTGACTATCTATACCGACAGCCAGTATGCATTTGGAGTGGCTCACAGTTTTGGACGATTGTGGAAAGAACGTGGGTTCCTGACTTCGCATGGAGCTAAGCTACAGCATGGTCAGTTGGTGAATGAGCTTCTTGAGTCACTTACTTTGCCGTTGCAAGTTGCGATTGTGAAATGTAGCACACACAAGAAGATGACTGATGATGTTGGTCGTGGAAATGCATTTGCTGACGAAATCGCAAAAGAAACAGCGAGGAATGTGATGAGCCGAATGTATGTTGCAGGCCCTGCAAGATGGATTGGTGACGTTGGAATGTGTGAAGACACGATAGAGAGTGTGAAATCGATCCAAGCTGAAGCTACAGAGAAAGAGTTGAGTGTGTGGAGAGAAAGTACGGGTAAAATGGATGCCAATGGTTGCTGGATTGAATTGTCAGAGCATCAGAGATGGTTGTTACCCGATGCGTACGTGCTTGCATGGTTACAATGGCCCATGGAATGGCTCACATCAGTGTGAAAGGGATTTGTAAGTTGTTGGCTCCAGTATGGCAAAATGCTGGAATTCCTAAGTGTGCAGAGAATGTGGTCAAGAATTGCATGGTGTGTCTAAAATACAATCCTGGTAGGGGAACCCCAACTCCGGCTGGTCATTTTGCACCTCCTACGTATCCGTTCGAGGTTTTGCAGCTAGATTTCATCCACATGGAAAGGTGCAACAATTTAAAATACGTACTCGTTGTTGTTTGTGCCTTTTGAAGATGGGTGGAAGCCTACCCCCTAAAGGACAACACTGCCTTATCCACAGCTAAAGCCCTTGTGAAAGAGTTCTTCCCTAGATTTGGAATGCCGAGAATGGTCTGGAGTGACAATGGAAGTGAATTTGTGGATCGTGTGATGAAGAAAGTATGTGAAGGGCTAGGCATCCAGCAGAAATTCCACGCTGCAAATCACCCTCAATCAGCTGGACTAGTAGAATGTTACAATGGCACGCTAAAGTTAAAACTGGCCAAAATTCAAGCGAGCTCTGGTCTTAAATGGCCTGACGCTCTCCCTGTAGCACTCCTATCAACCAGAATGACTGTGCATTCGCGAGTGGGACTTAGTCCTTACGAGATAGTTTTTGGCCGCCCGGCCAACATATGGGGAGTGCCAAGGCCTACAAAGTTCAGTGAAATCGAATACCCTGTTTTGCTTGACTACTTGTACGAATTGACGGCTAAATTGCGTGTTTTACACCAACAGGTGCATGATACACTGCCTCAGGTCTCTGAAGCTCCAGGACATCAGATCGTTCCTGTATCCTGGGTGCTGGTCAAGAACTTTCAGCGAACAAAGAACGACCAGCCAAGGTGGACCGGCCCTCACCTCGTCCTTCTGTCAACGAGATCAGCTGTTCGTGTAGAAGGAAAGAAACACTGGATCCACGGTGTACATTGCAAGAGGGTGCCTTTGCCTCTGCCGTACGACTGGTGGGTCCAGGAGGGTGTCGCTGACTCAGAGACTGAAACTGTGCCTCGTTTTCTGCCTTTCAGTGATGCACGTATGAAAGGAACAATTTCTGAGAAAGAAAGTGACAATCTCTTGCAAGCAGCTGTGCCGCCGTCAATTCGATTGAACACTACTGAGCCTGAACTCTTGTTTCAAGATCAAACAATACCTGGAAAGCAAAGATACAAACTGAGGGCGAGAACTATGAACTAATAAAAAGATATTCCTTTCCTTTGCTATTTGTGAAAGTGCAGCTCTCCCATCTGAGAAACTTTTTTATTTTTGTTTTTCGAACCACCATCCGGGTTCCGCTGTAGGGTCGCGGTTGCCCAAAGTCTTTGGGGTGCAGCTGAAGACGTTAGGTCGACAGTTCTGGTTGGTCTAAGGGAGTTGCCCTGGACTGACAGAAGCATTCCTTAGCATAGAACACCCAACCATCGCGAGCAGCATATTATAGAGGATGGAGTTTTTCCAGATGGAGAGACCTGCCAAAGAAATGAACTTTAAAAGCAGAATATGTAAAATGATGACCAAGAAAAGCTTTTTGATATTGTGCATTTTCATGTTATTCAGTGTAATGATATTTTTAATAGGATATGTTTTATTGTCTTTTCGAGTGACATTTGCACCCACTACATCACCCATACCTCCTCCTTCTACTGTTTCCTCACATTCTTTTCAACCCCTTCCTGAACATGAATCCGCTAGGAGATTAGAGTTTATTAATAACTCATTCGTTCAGCTTTTGCACCAACACCAACTAGTAATGAACACGACTAACTGTTGGGTGTGTGGTCTTATGCCTCACACAACGGATAAAGGTATTCCCTATCTGGTCCTGCCATTCAGCCACAATGGTTCTGTGTGGGCATACAGAACGATGTTCATCTACGCACATGAAGTCTACCCCCTACGTTCTGTAACAGACAATCCTAAGAATAGTGCCCTAGTTAAGGGTATAGTAGACATGATTAAGGAAGATATTTCCTACGAGACTATCCCGAGAGATGAGACACTAGTATACATAGGATGGAACGTGACCGGATATGGATCTACTCTGAGTGAGAAACAGCAAGCTAAGAGATCTTCCCCGATTTGGATTGTACTCCATCAGGGTCACCTGTGTCTGCAAGGTAATGACAGGAATCCCAGAGCTCAGTTAGGGAAGAGTATCTGCACTAAAACATATGTTTTTGCATCTCAGACTTCCCCTTCGTTCTTAGCAGCTAAGGGTACCTATTTCATCTGCCATGACAGAGCCTATACATGGTTGCCCCCTGACTTTTCGGGCACATGTTTTGTTTCGTTCCTGTTGCCTCCCACCTACACAGCTGCGGCAGATTACCACAAGACAAGGATAGTTAGAGGTGTCTTGAGTAAAGAAGACACTGCAGGACAAGAATTTGGGGACTTCGTAAAGGGTTTTCTGCCGTTCTGGGACCAATGGTTAATAGCAGGAACATAAGGCAATTGACAAGGGTGGTTGAGTCCACAGTAGTTGAAACTGCCCTTAGTAACTTGACTGCTGAGCTCCAGTCGGACCGTCTTATGACCCTTCAGAACAGGGTCGCATTAGATGTCATACTTGCAGACCGAGGTGGGGTATGTAAATTTAGCCAATCGAGTTGCTGTGTTTTCATTCCAGATAACGCTCCAACAGTGTACCAGGCCATCTCCAAACTGCATAAGATTTCCAAATCTATTCATGTGGATAAAGGAGATTGGTCGTTAATGGGATGGTTCTGGGAACTGATATCCGCCTGGGGGTGGAAAATTCTGATGGTCATTGGGATGGTCTTAGCCATTCTTTTCCTGTTCTGTCTGTGCGTGCAGTGTGCTCCTGCAATATGTGGCCTCTGTGCTACATCATGTGTAAGGAAACCTGTATCAAGAGAAGAGCTAAGTACTAGGATGATGTTACAGCAATATCTCAATGACTTTAGGAATATAGACCTGGACTCAGATTAGCATGAGGATAGGTTAATTGCCTATGTAAGGGCAAAAGGAGGGTTTGTGGTTCTGAAAATTCTGGACTCGTGTAATAAACTTTGTCGTAGCATGACGAATTTGGTATCAAAATACCGAGAATGGCTAGTACACTATGTACACGCATTTTCGTCATATTCAAGTAACGATTTCACCTCGAAATCGTCATTTTCGCCCTGAACCCTTGGCTTCCATTTTTGTGTACGGCAGCCATTTTGTGAGTTGCCCTCACATAGGCAGATGATTACAGCCAAATTCGATTCCAAAGGACACGTACACCTTAATTGACTTCTCTGTGACCTGGGCAAGCTGGAACCATTGCCCCAGGCCGAACCTGCCCGGCCAGTTCCTTTCCCAGTGGCCGAGCGAGATAGCATCAAGGCACAACATGCCATAAACCCTTTTTATCGCACACACACCCTGCCTAATCTTGCTCACACCTGTCCCTGTTTCTTTACAAATGTCTTGCTTTACGAGGAGGAGGTTCCCGTTTTTATTGGCGGTCCACCGATATCTGATGAAAATGTTGGGCCTTGCCGGGTAATTTGTTGTGGGCTGGACGAACTGAAATGTGGGCTTGTCATCATGACTCTGCTTTTTCTTTGTAGTGAAAATATGTGAATGGTCAACTGTAAACCTAAGAATGTTTGCCTGAAGCATAATATTTTGTATAAAAAGAGAAGACTGGCTTTGTAAGATTGAGCAGTCTCCTGAGAATATACAACGTGTTGTACTTCTAGGACGCCTGTTACTTGGTTGCAGCCAATAAATTCGATCTTTGACTTCACCTAGAAGACTCTGAGTTTCTGTGTCTGAATCAGGAAAGTACTCGAGGTCTTAGGGTGTACCCTGACACCACTGGGTTTCGAAAAACCCAGTACCTCAACCCTTATATGCCGGGGCTTGTGGACCCTGGCCAGGCCGGGTTCATCCGTGACCAACTGGGAGCGGATAACGTGCGCAAGCTTGCGCATCTCGTGGGGAAGGTGCATCACTGGAAAATCCCGGCCTGCCTCCTATCGTTGGATGCGGAGAAGGCATTTGACCGGGTGGACTGGACCTTCCTCAGGGCGATACTTCACAAATTTAGTCTGGGCCCAAAGATGATTACAAGGATCATTACCCCGTATGTAGGGCCACAGGCCAGAATCCGGGTCAATGGCCACCTAACACCATCGCTCCCTATCCACAGGGGCACAAGACAGGGGTGCCCCCTCTCGCCCCTGCTGTTTGCTCTCGCAGTAGAGCCCCTTGCAGAGAAGATACGCTGAGAGCCGGACATCCATGGAGTCGTTCATGGCGGGCGGGACAATAAGGTGGCATTGTTTGTGGATGACCTGATACCGTCCGCGGGAGTCTCTTCCGGCCCTACATAGGGTGCTCTGTCTTTATGAGAGGGCCTCTGGTCTCAAGATCAACCATGACAAGTCTTGGGCCCTTAATCTTACCATACCGAAGGAGGAGATACCCTCTTTGAAAGATGCAGCGCCCTACCAGTGGGCCGAACACCATATCCGATATCTGGGCTTTCTTCTGACCCCCCTCTTTGGACGCATGGTCATCAGTGAATTAGTGGGAATGCCGAAAAGCGGTCCCAGAGGACCTGCGACGGTGGAAGCCCCTGATGTTGTCGTGGTTGGGTAGACTTAACGCTGTTAAGATGTCGATCCTTCCCAAAATCCTGTATGTGTTCCAATGTCTTCCCAAACCGATCCCGCTTCACTGTATACGGAGTTTACAACGCAAACTCACGTCCTTCATATGGGGTGGAAAACAGTCCCGCTTCACGCAGAAGATTCTCATGGCAGCACGGGATAGGGGGGGTCTAGCCTGCCCCACCTTAGTGCACTATTACTGGGCCTCTCACGTCCGCTTTGTGGTGGAGTGGGAAGTGCGAGAGAGCGAGAAAGGGTGGTTACACATGGACCGAGCAGTAACAGGGCGCACTATCAGGGACCTAGCGTGGCTACACCGGACAGCCCGCTCCAGAAGCACCTATATGGCAGTGCCTACGAGGACGGTCTTAGACATTTGGGATCGCATAGCCGTGTCCAAGGGACTTACCACGTTTCCGTCTCCGCATACACCCATAGTGGGGAACCCACACTTCCCACCGGCCCATCAATCTCGAGCATTTGACAAATGGACGCAAGGAGACTGCAGGGTGATCTGCGATCTCTACGAAGGGGGCACACTCAAAACCTTTGACTGCTGTCGGGAAGAGTTCCATGTACAGTCAGAGGCAAGACTGCAATATGCTCAGCTGTGACATTGGGTCTCTGAAAGGGAAATGTGTCAGGCAGCCACACGAGATTTCACCCCTTTCGAAAAGTTGGCACGCTCCCTTGGGGCATTAAAGGGGCTGATCTCTCGGATCTACCACATCCTGCAACAACCTCTGACTGTGCCCTCCCACCCATACCAGCGCCAGTTGCAGCTGGCGGTAGACGCGGTCATTGAATCTTCGCAGTGGGACAGACTCTGGAGAGATATCCCCAAGATATACCGGAGCATCCTGCAAAGGGAAAATGCCTACAAACTCCTGACCCAATGGTACTACACGCCCCTGCGGCTCCATAAGATGTTCCCCACGGTCTCCCCAATGTGCTGGAGGTGTCAGTCTGCATCCGCGGATTTCATCCATATATGGTGGGCGTGCCCGATCCTGACCGTCTTTTGGAAGGAGATTCTCAGCCACATTAGGGGGGTGCTGGGGTTCCCCCTACCTGAAGCCGCGAGCACAATTCTACTTGGTATTAGACCTGCCACCCTCAAGGCGCTCACCCGCAGCGATTGGATTCTGACGCTCCAAATGCTGGGGGCGGCCAAGCAGCTTGTAGCCCTATACTGGAAAAGACCCGATGCTCCACCCATAGCAGCCTGGTTTGTACGGCTTTGGCACGTTCTAGCAATGGAACTTCTCACAGCGCAACTGCAAGCGCGTGACACGCGTTTTGGGGCGGTCTGGCGGCCCCTAGTGCGCTACCTCTGCTCAATAGAACACGCGCGTCACATGCCTACCAAGCTCAGAACCCTGCGCCTCTTTGACGACGCTGTCGCCCCTTCAGACCCCAACAGGCTACTCCCTTAGGCATCCTACACGACTCTGGAGCTACACGGGTCGTCACCTCCCTACTGCCCCCCCCCCAAGACGCATGCACGCCCCGTCCTCACTGTTCTTTCTCTACCTCTCATCTCTCCTATTTCTCTTTCACCTTCTTCTGTCCTCCTCTTTGTCTTCGAGCTCTCTACATGATCACTGAGCCCCGTTGGGCCGTCCTTAAATGTTGGGCCAGTTGCCCGTTAGTCCATTCCCATTGGCTCTGTGATTTGGGTTACTTATATGCCACATCGATACCACAGCTTATGTCATGCCACGTGGCCGGCCCCGCTGGGGTTGTAGGCAAGGTGCCGAGTAAATCTGTTTCTATGCGCAAAACCTATGACCTGAATGTCGTTTCCTTCGCGGCCGGCCCTGATATGGGGTTGTAGGCTTAACGCTGTGTTTGTATGGCCCTGCTATGGGTGTTAACTCTCAAAATAAAACAGACTTAAACAAAATGTGGGCAGAGAAAGTGAGGTGAGTGATGGATGACATGCTGATCAAAGACAGGGGTCCAATGGTGGCAGTTAGCCCCCCAGTGAAGTCCAATCACAGTTATAAAAGAAAATAGAATATGGAAAAGTTAGTTGTCATTCTGGTTCACAAATGGTGCAAGATACCGGAACACATTTCTTTTAAGACAAGACCATGGATTCCTTGGGGCTATTGGAATCAGAAAGACTATTGACCAGAATCCCTGTTTGACTGAAAATTACAATGTAAGATATATTCATTTGTCTCACGCAGCAATTCGTATTGCCAATCACCACAATCACTCCTAGATCTAGATGACCTAAACACTTTCACAGTAATCTCACAACACATAGACCCTGCCTCATAAGCATCCCTGTAACTACCACACACCCTCAATCTAAAGAACACACCTCTTAGCGTATGCTCATTAATGTTCACTCTACAGTAGAGCAAGCATCAGGCATTGCAAAACTCAGCGCCTATCTTAAGCTCCCAGTCAAAAGAAGCTCAAAGAAATCATGAGGCACCACCCTCAACCTCATTTATGCACTTAACATGCTTCAGCTTGTGGTACAACCAAGAAACACCAAAGTCCACACCCTCGACCTTGTCTTCTCAACATTACCAACAATCAAATGCACACCACCCATACCCCTGAACTGGACCAACCAATTCACCATCCATGTCTCCCTGCTCAGCGCTCTACCAACGAACCAAGGTCAACCAAAACAAGAAGACCAATCTTTCAGATCCTTCAAAGACTTCTCTTTTGACAGTCTAACGTTTATTGGTAAAAATATCGAGTTTTAATATCGAGAAACCCAAATTTCGGAACACAAATATCACAATACGAAAATATTGTGATACAGAAATAACATTGACAAGAATATACATTTTTTAGGTAAGTAATGCCATTGTTATGAATATCGGTATTGTTATCTTTTTAAACATATTTCTATTGGCATTTAATCGTATGTAATAAATGGATAAGTACATCAGTATCAACTTATATATCACAGTAATATTATTCCCACATGTGAGTAGTAGAGTGCCCTCCGCAGTAATGTAGATAACACAATGTATGGCAATATAGGGATTGTACAACAATGTTTAACCAAGAACAACCCATTTTTTATTGTTTTAGCTCTATGTGATGCAGTGACTATAGAGGCTCTATACAGGCTCAACTTATCTACAAATTAAGTGGGTTCCGCATCACAGAGAGGTATGTCCTCAACAATAAAGGATATATGAAGTGTCGCTTATAGTCTACGTGCCAACAATATAAACCAATACAGGGAGCGCAGTGTGTTACTGTAAGAAAATTGTGTGGTCAGGGCCAGTCTGAAGGGAGGGGTAAAGGTCTACGAGATAACACTTAATTCAATCGTGCCCAAAAATCCTACTTTTGCATTGCTGGGGGGGTACGCAAGACCCAAGGGATGGTCTCTTCCAAAGCTCCCAGCACAGCTCCCACACAGGCACTACTCTCACTGGCTTACTTTCTTCAACTGGGAGACCCAGTCGAGAGCCATCCATCTTATGGTATCGCCTCAAGTGCTCACAACTTCCTCCCCTCACAATCCCTCCTCGCTCTCTAGCCTACCCTTCAGCCCTCTTTCCGGGTGCTCCCAAAACATCAAGAATCTCCTTCCATAAGTGCATAATGTGGTGCCTTCTCAGTCCCCGGGACTCCTCTCAAAGTAGTGCCCTACCCTCTGCTCCTGCCCAAGGAGTCACCCAAGTCCTGATCAAAGGTCTGATATGGGATATCCAGATTCTTGCTATATGTCTCTTTGCTAGTGTCAAGGCCAGATCTAAGAATTTAGTCCCAACTTTTTATTTGGGATGAGTGTGGATAGAGTCTCAACAGACATACCACCAAAGTTGAGTCTAAAGTACGTCCGAGTGTCCTCTCCAGGGTGGTCAGGAGTGGACCCCATCCCTTCACAGAACAGTCTAAGCACTGTGCATTCCTATGTCATGTGTATATAATTTGCATCTATTTGATTACATTTAGAACAGCACAGTGGGGTTCCGCCATAACCCACACATAGTATGTGGGGTGTCATGTATGTCATGTGTAAGTAATTGAATTGTATGTATTTCAGTCTCGTATTTCTCAAGACATTCTTTGGGTACGCCAGGAGTTTATTCCAATCGGAGTACGAAATATCTCTGCCCAAGAGAACCACCCCATTTTTGGTGGAGCCTCGTCAGTGGTTTCCGAGTCATCTTCAGTAGAGATCCATGACACCATTTCACAATATGTCTTGCTCCTCCCAGGGTGAGTAACATGTTCATTACCGTATGCATTGTGGGTATCAGGGCCTGTTGTTCGTAACAGTCCCCAACAGCTACTACCCCAATATCTGTCTAAGCTGTCAGTTGCTTGGTCGTAAATATCACCAGGTGATCCCAGTGTGGGAGGACCACCAATGGCTGTTCTGGGACATAAAAGGTGGCCTCCACCGTATTGGTCAAACAACATTTCCAGCAATACATTGCGGTCTTCATCAATAATGTCAGGCGCAGAATCTCCACCGCTGGGCTATGTAGTCTAGCAGGTAGCCTCCCATATATACAGATGATCCAACCAGGCCTAGCACCTCCTGATGCAACCCATCCAGCCACTGTGAAATCCACTGTAGCTGAGAGGCCAGGAAATACAGCTCAAAGTTTGGAACTCTCAGTCCGCCCTCAACCCTCAGACGCTGCAATGTTTCAAGCAACAGCCTCAGCCAACTCCCATCTAATATCAGTTCCCGTAACAGCAAATCAAGCTGGTGGGACCAACTGGGTGGGAGAGTCACCGGAAAGTTAACCACTGAAGTAAAGCAAGAGCGTCAACATAACAATTTTGGACAACGAAATCCAAGCCATTATCGGTAGTCGTAAGGAACACCAGAAGGCAACACTAGAGCAGAGCAATCGGAGCACTTGCCCCAGGTTACCATCCCTCAAATCTTCAAAGGATTGAAATTTTTGTACCCCCAAATACTTTAATGTGACCAGCACCCTGCTAAAATAAGGAGGGATCTCCTGTGGTAGAGAGGTCCACGGGGACACAGGAAACAAATATGTTTTGTTCATTTTGACTTTCAGTGGTGTTCAAATTCTGACAGGAGTTCAGGTGCAGTAGAAAACCCCTTCATGGCATCTGTCAAGTAAAGCAACAGATCATCATCATACAGGGAGATGATATGTTCCCCCCCCCCAACAGTTAGTCCCGCTCCTACTCCCCTCTGTCAGACCAGCTCTGCCAAGCGTTCAATCGTCAGCGCAAATAGGAGCGGTAACAGGGGGCATCCCTGCTGAGTACCACGGAATATCCCATATTGCATTGACAATGTCTTACCAGTCCGAACTCGCACCGGGGGCCATTCATACAAGAGTTTCACCCACCTGAGCCAGCCCTCACCCAAACCCATCCTCCGCATTACTTCAAACAGGGTGTTCTAGCAGACTGTATTGAAGGCCTTTTCCAGGTCCACCGACAACAAAGCTGCAGTTGGGTAAGATGTAATCTCCAGATGATAGAGCATCGAGTACAGTCATCAGAGACTGAGCGAAGTGCTCCTAGCAGGAATAAACCCATTTTGTTCATCCTGTACAAGAGACCCCATGCGAGGGGTCAATCTAATAGCCAAGATCTTATTATGGAGTTTAAAATCCATGTTGAGCATGGATAAGGACACAAATCCATAGTGCTGGCACCCTGTGTGGGCAGCTTGGTAAGGTGATCACCATTGCATCCCTCATAGACTCCGATAGTCTTCCCAGGCTAAAGGACTCCACATAAAGAAGCTCCACATGAGGAGCCAGCTTCAGGGTGTACAGTGAATAAAATTCTATGGGTAGGTCATCTGGGCCTGGTGTTTTCCTGGTGGCCATGCTCCGTATAGCGTCCTGTATCTCTTGTAACGTCACTGGCCACCTAGTGCCACCCCAGCCTGTCAATCCACTTTCCGCAGCCGCAATGTGTCCTAAATAGTCCTCTGCATTTCAGCGGGGACAGGTGGAGGCGAGGAATAGAAGTCCCTGTAGTAATCTCATAATACATCATTTATAAGCCCTGGTGCGTGCAGCGATACCCCTGCATTTGTCTTAATGTGCGTTATTGGGGTATAATGAGCCATGCCAGAAACCTACCAAGAAAGCTCTCTTCTTCATGTACTTTAGTGAGCTAGCCCCTATAGTTTTGACATCTGAGCCGTTCTAACACTATGCTATACCTGTCTTGCACCACCTAGATGGCCTGCTGGACCTGTCGATTCTGTGCCCTGGGTGATATCAAGATCATGCAGCTTATTCTCCAGGTCCCCCAACTTCCTGTGCACTTCCCTCTGTATCCCTATCGACTGCCTCAGACACTGTCCCCGCACCACAACTTGAACACCTCCCATTTCACCAAATGGAAGGAGGCCAAACCTGTATTCACCTCAAAATAAATGTCTATAGTGTTATCCAGAGTGTTCCAAAAACACGTGTCTTCTAATGTGGTGGGATCAAGTCTTCACAAAGGGATCAAAGGCCTCACCCCTATAGGGCTACAATCTAATAAAACCAGACCATGATCCGAGGAGGAGCACCCCAGGTATTTAGTATGTGTAATGGACCAAGTCTGGGTGAGCACATGAAGCATCTATACATGTATGTAGCTGATGCACAGGGGAAAAGAAGGAGTAATCTTTAACATCAGTGTAGTTGCGGCCTACAGATGTCTGTGAGGCACCAGTGTCCCAGCCAATCCCGCAGAAACGCTGCCACACAATTGGTGGGCACCCCAGGAAACAGGGGTTAGGAGCGGTCCAGGTTGACATCCGCCACACAGTTAAAATCTCCCCCAAGAATCAAGTCCCCAGGGCCAAGAGCGAGGGAAGTAAGGTCACCTGGTTGTGGTTTGGGGCATAAACACTACCCATTGTGATTTTGTGGCCCTGCAACCTACTCACCGCAAATACATACCTACCCTCTCTATCTACAGAGGACTGGAGGACCTCAAAAGGAACTCCAGCACTATTACAAATCAAAGCCCCTTTGGAAAACATCAAGTAGGCAGTAGCATATAACGGACCACTCACCTGTGGTGCAGCTTGTCAACTTTGTTTTGGATAAGGTGTGTCTCCTGAAAAATAGCTACCTGTATCCCCCTTCACCTCAGGTATCTCTGTATAATATGGCATTTGGGTGCAGAACCCATCCCCCTGATGTCCCAGGTCAGAGCTTTTTATGTGTATTGCCATGTATGAACAATACCTGTGTATATCCCCCAAGCCCCCCTCCCAAACCCAAATATCCCATTTCAATGGTCTTAGAGGCATCTCTGAAAGCAAAACCAGAACTAAACACCAAGAAAATTCCACATATATGAACAACCCTTACCAAGGGTAGCCCAGCAATTTCCAGCCACCCAAACTGCTTACGCTTTAACATTCTTAAAAAGACGGTCCCCACCAATCCAAGATTGAGAATATCCGCGAGGGGGCAGGCTCCAGTCAAAAGGCAGCAACTCTCTGCTCCATCCACACCGGCCCAGATCTCCTGTGGCGCCAAAGTTTGGCACATGCCTTCTACCAGCCATGCACACATGGCCGTTTGTGTCCTGATGGACCTCAGGTCTGTAGTGGACTTCATCCCACAAGCAGCAGTGCACCAGAAGGCGTGTTTGCAAAGTGGTGTAAAAAAGGGATGTGGCCTCTGACCACTTTCAGCAATCCAGCTGAGTGGGGCTTGCTAGAGGTACCAGGAGGGCTAGTTGACCCTCAGGGACCATCAGGAGGCAAAGGGACTTCACCCCCAACCAAGAGAGCACCAGGTAAAGTATTAGCAGAGTGCTGGAGGAAAGGGGCGGGGCCTGTGTCCATCTCTCAGCAATCCCATGGTGTGGGGCTGGCTGGAGGTACCAGGCAGGCTAGCTGGCCCCTAAGTACCCCCAGCAGCAAAGGGGACTTCAATCACCATCCAAGAGTGCACCAGGGAGCGCATTTGCAGAATGGTGGGCAAAGGGGGTGTCGCCTGCTATGAGAATTTAGAAATTCTGCTCTGTGGCACTTACTGGAGGTAATAGAAGGTGTAGTTGGCCCCCAAGGATGTCCTTGGGGGCCAACTACCCCTCTTGTTACCTCCAGTAAGTTCCACACAGTGGGATTGCTAAAAGGTTTTCGGAGGCCACGCCCCTTTCTCCACCACTCTGCAAGCACACCTCCTGGCACACTACTGGTTGGGAGATGAAGTCCACTTTACTCCTGAGGGACTTTAGGGGCCAAGAAGCCCTCCTGGTACCTCCTGTAAGTCCTACACAGAGGAATTCCTGAGCACTGGTTGGAGGCCCAGCCCCCTTTCTCCACCACTCTGCAAACATTGACTACTAGTTGTAATAGGTCTGCGAGAGTTAGAGCTATTGGCATTGTAAATGTAAAAGATTTTTACTATTGTTTTTTTGAGTGGAGTGGATGTACGTTGTGTGTAGTGCAAATATGTGTTATGTTCTGCAGTGAAATTATGTGGATAGAAAGTATGTGGTATTTAGTGTAAAGGAATTATGTAGAGTGGGATTATGTGTTATGGAGAGTAATTATGTGGTATGGTAGTCTGTGTTGTGGCGTGGTAGCCTCAGGTTTAGTCTTTCTTGTTTCCATAGAAGCTAAAATATAAACTCAATGAGACAAAAAAAAGAAGGGACCACTGAGAAACACTTTTGGACCTAGTCAGAGGTATGAGCAGGGCCACTGGAATTATGCGACTGTTTGGATGCACCGTCTTTTGCATAGTTTTACATTTTCCGCATTTGCCACATAATACATCATGTGCTGCATAATCTGCAGATTTGAACAAAAAAACCCTTGGGGCTGAATCACTGAACTAATCTGAGATAAAATCCTAACCTTACTACTTTTGGTATGCACAGAACACATTTAGTAGTAGTAAAGTTTGAACGATTCAAACGTTACCAAAAATGCAGGCACAGGTGTTTCAGAGTGGTGGAAGGCCCTTTGCAAACAACGAATGGTCATCTGTTACTTTTTGCTAAATGTGGGTGTTAAATTGGTACTAATGGTGTGCAAACCACTCTTGCTTCCTTCTGTGCCTCTCTTGCCTCTTTCTGCATTTCTAGCATTTAGGATCCATGGCATTAAGGTATGCGCACAAGCATGGGCACAGCAACTGAGCATGTCGTCTATTTCATTTTGGTAATTTCTATGTCCCAAACCACGTATAAGAAGAAAACAACAAAAGACTCAGGACCTGAAGCTCGCTCCTCAAACTGAACTGCTAAGGCTTCCATTTCTTCTACGTTGTCGATGTCCTTTTCCTCCTTGCAGAGAGTTCTCAAGATCTTGCTGCATGCTAAAGCCCCCATAACACAGTCCTGGCACTGTAACAGAGCAAACAAACACAACACAGTTTTCAAATGTAAGACATTTGTTATCACTGTCACTTCTCTTTGAGATCAAGTGTGCCTTCAATGTGGAAGCACACTAATAAAAAAATAGACAAAAGAACATAAAGTGTGAAAATAAACAGAAGGTGCATAACGTAATCTGACACAATCATATGGGATGAAGGCTCCAAACCATGGTACAAAATCATGCTGGAAGCACATACTTTTACCTGACAAACTGTTATGGGATTAAGGCTATCAACCATGATGCAAAGTCATGCTGGAAGCACAAAACTTCCTCAGACAAAGTGATATCGTAAAGGCTCCAAACTATGGTCCAAAGTCACGCTGGAGGCAGATACTTATATCTGACATATGTGTATGGGGTGAAAGCTACCAACCATGGCATTAAGTCATGCTGGAGGCAGATACTTTCATCTGACACATTGATACTGGGTGAAGACTATCAACCATGGCGCATAGTCATGCTGGAGGTCCCAGTGCATCACAGATTGTAAATGGCACCTCTTGCTTGCTGGGCTGTCAACCTTTTTTTTTACTATTTAGGGACCTGTTCTAAAAAGTAATTTTGAATTATGTTGAGTTGAACTACAATATTACTACTTTATGCTACAAGATGCTATTCAGACACCTACATGCAGAGGTCTACGCTTCCCCCTCTCCTTTTTATTTTGTTTCAGAAATCTCAGCTCTAATTGAGGTGACCCACCCACAAAAGTATAAGCTCATTGCTACTCAGAAACTGCACTCCTATAGTAGCTGTTATGTAATTGCATGCAGATTTGCATTGCGCACTATCCCTGGGAGTGTATCCTGATGCTGCAAGTGTTAGTTTAGGGCCTAGTGGGACTACTCAAAATGCCAGGTCATCTGCTTCTTGCGGAATTCAGGACAAGAGAAAGGGGCTCTTATGTATAGCTGCAAGTCATTCCATGTTTTAGAAACCATGTAGGAGAATGCTCTGTCAACCAAAACAGTCACCAAACAGGCATAAATGTGCTCCAACTGAGGGTAAACAGCCTTTACAACGAAACTTTTACAACGAATTACCATTACAACGCAACTTTTACAACGCAAACCATTACAACGCATTGCTCTGGGGGGCGCTCTAGGATAGGGAATAGGTTAATTTACTATCCAATAACCTTCCCTAGTGTCCACGGGGACTGGAGTTGGAATAGTAAATTAAACGATTCACTATCCAGCACCCCAAAGCGCTATGCGTTGTAATGGACTGCGATGTAAAAACCGTGTTGTAAAGGCAGGCGTTGTAAAAACCTGCGTTGTAACGTCATACATCCGGCCTGGAGTGATCTAGCACCACACATTACCAATCACTGGTAACGCAACACCCTCGCATAGAAAATTATGAAGGCAGGGGTTTAAAATACCACCCCATAGAAATAATGGTAAAATAAATTAATTTATTTCGATAATAAAAAATATATAAACATTTTATTAAATATTTTAACTAATTCTATATAAATAAAAAATAAATATTATTTCATTATGAAATATTGTAATACAAGTTTTTAATTTAAAAACAGTATTGTTACAAAATATTTCAATTATTTTTTAAATAATTGTACATATAACTTTTATAATGTTTGCAACATAATAAATACATCTAAGCATTTTACTTTAGATAGGAATGTTTTAAACAAAACTTTAAAAACTGTCCTTAGGTTAAAGATCTCTTTTATTATTAAAGCAGCAGGGTACAACAATCAGCGGACCTACATCTATTGGCCAGTGGGAAAGCATTGATTAAACTTATAACATGGGAGGGAGAGATATATAAAAACAGATGGGAGAACAGCCGGGATAGGATGTGAGAAGGTATAGGTGTTTGTGTTGGCATCCAAAGGGAGGACGAGACACCAGTAAAATGATAGGAATGGCAGGGGAATGTGCAAGGCTGAAATCCTCCACCATCTGCTAGTTTAAGTAGGCTTATGCTCAGGATGAGTCAGACAGAGAACTTGTAAGTATATCAGGCAGGTCAGTTCTCTAAATTTATCCCACAGGTACAAATGCATAGACCACATGTCTTATCAAACAAGGTTAAGGTATGGATCGCAACTGCTGTCAACTGCTCCAGTCCCAGCATTTCTCATTGTTTCTGCAACCGGTTTAATTGTGTTGGGATTTCTTTGGAGCCCCAACAGGAAAGTGAAGTTTGTTTGCTGGCTCCCAGAGCTAGAGAAATGGCACTTCTCTTTGCATATTTTAGGGAGTACATCAAGGGGTTCCGGAGTCCCAGCAAAATGTAGTTGGGAAACCTAAGCATGTCTGTGGCAAACATTCCGTCAACCGCAGCCAGCACCTATCTTGGCACATTGCTAAAAAATATGAGTGAGGATGCCTGTAGTGTATGCCACTAGTCCCCGCCAATGAAACACACGCCAGCCAGGTATCTTGTAACTTTATCTTTATTTACGTTTCTGCTAGACTCCCATCTGCACGTCCAGTCCCATGCCCTGCTCGTGGATCTCTGCCCTCCACCCCCCACACCGGATGTGGTGTCCGGTGTCCAGCTCCTTAGGTCATTTGACCCTTTGGGTCCTAGTGCCCTGCTTGTCGGGTCAAGACATCTCCCCCTTTGTTACAAACAAATGTTTTCATGACGCGTGCGGTGACCGCCACTGGTGAGTGCTGAACGCACTAGTTGGAGATAGGTAGTTAGAGAGGGATATGTAGAGAGAGAGAGAGAGAGAGAGATCTGGTCACTTTACATCTCTTCAATTAGTCTCTGTGGTTTCTTGCACATTCGTCTTGGTCTTGCTTCATTTCTGTTTTGTTGTTCACCAACGCTTCGTTGTTCGTCAGCTTCTTCCTTCTCTGCTGTTGTAGCTTCTGTCGGTACTTCCTCCTTTTCCGACTTCAGTTCCCTGAAGTGTGAGCTATTTCTCGTTATTCTGTATTGACCTGCCACCGCTGTTATCATTGGCCCTTTTACTTGAGTCAGAGTCAGTGGTTCTTTGGAGAATGTGCTGTCAGACTTTCTTTGCCGCACCACTACTGTGTCTTCTTATTTTATTTATGGATCAGAGGCATGCCTCCGGCGATCAGCATATGCTTTCATCCTTTCCTTTGCCTCTCCATCTTTGACAGCTAGGTCACTTCGGTCTGCACTCATTTATTTTTCTACTTGTGACAGCCTGGTCTTGCTTGATCGCCCTAGAACTAGTTCCTCCGGGCACCGGCCCATGGAGCTGTGAGGGGTATTCCTGTAGTCCCTCAGTACTTGACATAGAGCCTGTCCTGTTGATATTTGTGTCAGTTTGGCTCTTTGAACTGCTTTCTTTATGGTCCCCATGAACCGCTCCGCCATCCCTTTCGCTTGAGGCCACAGTGGTGTTATCTTCCGGTGCCTGATCCTGAGGTATTCCATGAACCGTCGGAATTCTTCTCCCGAGAATGGCGGGCCATTGTTAGTTTTTAGTGTTTCAGGCGAACCCCATGCCGCAAATATCTCATCCATTATCGGTAGAGTGGCGTTGGCGGACGTGGACACCACTTGCCTCACTATTGGGAATCGTGAAAACTCATCTATGATGACAAGTAAATAGCTTCTTGTCTCTAGTGGTCCATAGAAGTCGGCCGCCAGTTCTGTCCACACTGCCTTTGGTAGTTCGGACATGTGCAGCGGCTCTGGCTTTGGTGGTGGTCCCGTCACCTGGCAGATGTGGCACCGCATGACAATTTCTTCGACCATGCTGTCTAGTCCAGGGAACCACACTTTTTCTCTCAGCATTTTCTTGGTTGCCACTATTCCTCGATGTGACTCATGTGCCAGCTCTATTGTTCGTTTCCTCAGCGTTCCGTTCATCACGATCCTTGTCTCTCTCATCAGGATCCCATTTTCAGTTTCAGATAGTTCTTCGCTAATTTGTTTGAATGCTAGTAGTTCCTCTTTTATTACTCCGTGATCCAGAGGGCTATTGTTGTTTATGTGCCTCCACCTTTGTTGTCTCGTTACTTTCTGAATTGCCGGCATGGTGGGGTCTCGTTTTGTCTCTTGTTCCAGCTCTGACATTGGTATGGAAGCGGGCGTGTTGTGTCTCAGGATGAAGTTTCGATATTCCTCTGCCATTGTCGTGGTCTCAGCCTTGTGTGGCAGAGGATGCCGGGACATGTAGTCAGCTGGGTTGTGTTCTTTTACAGGCTTATGTATTATTTTGAAATTGTAGTCCATCAGCCTTATTCCCCACCTTTCTATCCTGGGGAGTATCTTGGCGTTTGGGTTCCCATGGATTGTTATTAGCGCTTGGTGGTCTGTTACTATTGTGAACGGCTTTCCGTATACGAACATGTGATAATGTTCACATGCTCACAAAACTGCCAGACTTTCTTTTTCTGGTTGAGAGTATGCTCTCTCAATGTCCGATAAGCTTTTGCTTCCATAAGCCACTATACATCGTCGTGACTCTTTTCCTGGTCTGTGCTGGGCCAATATTGCGCTCAATCCTACTGGGCTTGCGTCTACTGTTAGTTCTGTGCACAACAGTGGGTCAAAGTATGCCAGATGATCGACCGCCGTCACAGACTCCCTTATTTCTTCAAAGGCCTTGCTGCATTCTTGCGTCCATGCAAAAATTTGTCCTTGCTTGGTCAGCTCTCTCAGCGGTGCACTCACTGTTGCAAAATCCTTGATGTACCTTGCACAGTAGCTGGCGAGGCCAAGGAATGACCTCACTTCTGCCACGTCGCTTGGTTGTTTAGTTTTTTCCAGAGTTTCTACCTTGCTGCGATCCGGTTGCATTCCCTTTTTTGAGAAGATGTGCCCAAAGAACACCAATTTGTCTCGTCCTAATTCGCACTTCTCTTCATTTAGGGTGAGTACGGCCTCCTCCAGTTGGGAGCATACTTCTCTTAGCGCCTTGTCATGCTCCTCGTCTGACTTGCCAAAGACCAAGATGTCGTCGCTGTAGTTTAGACTGTTTTTTACTGGTCTTATCACCTGTCTGATGGTCTCTTGGAATATCTCGGCTGCTGACGATATCCCAAAACTTAGACGTTTGTACCGAAATAGGCCCAGGTGCGTGGAGAATGTCGTTATGTATCTTGACTGCGGATCCAGCTCTAGCTGGTGATATCCTTTGCACAGGTCTAGCTTGGAGAATCGTCTTGTTCCTGTGAGGCAGCTGATCATGTCATCAAGGTGAGGTACCGGGTGTCATTCTCTTTCAATAGCCGTGTTTGGTATCCTCATGTTGACACAGATCCTAATTTTTGATGTGTTCTTCTTCGGCACAGCCAGTATCGGCGACACCCAGGGTGTTGGTCCTTCTGCTGGCTCTATGATGTCTTGTTTCAGTAATGACTCAATTTCCTCCTCAACTTGTGGTTGCAGGTGTATCGGCACTTGCCGGTGGTGTTGAGCTACAGGTTTTATTGTTTCGTCGATGTGGAGCGTAATTTGTCTCCCCTTTAGTTTTCCCAGTCCTTTTAGTAGTCATGGATACTCTTTTAAGATGCTTCCCTTTTCTGACATGTTGTATGTCATTGCGATCAGGCCCATTACTTGTGCTGTGATGTTGCTTAGCAGGCACGGTGCTGGAATGTCCCCTCTCAACACATGAATCTCTTCTGTGATCGTCTGATCCTTGTATGTCAGGTTGTCTGTGAACTTTCCCAAGTTCGTTACTGGCTTTCTTGAACCCCAAGTGAACACTTCTACTCTTGACAGTTGCAGAATGGGTTTTCTTTCCATCTTTTCGTACTCTGATGCGCACATTATGTTGCATTTGGCACCACTGTCTAGCACAAACCTTGCTCTGTGTGGCCCTATGTCCATCGTCACAGACTCAGTATTTTTGATTCTTTTCTTGTCTACCAAACAAATGCTTTCTTCAGTTTTATCGTAGTTCGTGGACATGAGGTATAGTCGTTCCACCTTTTCTTCTTCTTCTTCTTCACCTCCTGATTCTAGCGATGAGCTTCTAGTGGTTGTTTCAATGTGCCTTACATGCCTGTTTGTTGTCATCCGTGGTCTTGCTTGCCGCCCTCTGTCGTTTCTGAACTGTACCCCTTGGCACATACTGGCGAAGTGATTGCTGCGGTTGCATTTTCTGCAAGTCTGACCTAATGCTGGACATGCACCTCGGTGTGGAAATTCCAATCCACATTTGTAGCATTGTGACCCTTGTTGTTTCTTCGCTGTGTGGTCATTCTGTCCCTTCTTCCAGTTGGCAGCGCGGCTGTTATCTGTGATCCGGTGGGCCAGCTTGACACGCCTCTCCATTTGTTTGGCATGCATCTTTGCTGTTGCTTCTGCTCTCGCCAATGTTAGAATGTTCTCTAGGGAAGTCGGTTCTTTTAGTATCCTTGCACGGAATTCTGTGTCGCAGCACCCTTCAATGATCCTTAGACGGATTGCTTGTTCGTTGTCATATTTGTCGAATTCACAGTGTGTTACTAGCTTCCTTAGTCTTGTTGCAAAATCATCCAATGACTCATCAGGCTGCTGTAAGGCTATGGTGAAAGTGTATCTTTCAAAATAGACATTTCTTTGAGGATCAAACTTGTTTGTCAAACACTTGATTAGTTTTTTGTATGTTGATGTCTTGCTTACTGGCAAAGTCACTAACAGCTCATCTACTTCCTCACCCACCAGGTTTAGGAACAGGCCTAACTTCTTTTCTTCTACTACGTCGGTTGCTTCCATTTATCTCTCGAATCTTAAGATCCACCGCTCCCATCTTACTCCTACTTGCGGTTCTGATACATTGAATGGGAGTGGTCTGCGGAATTGTGCACTTTGTCTTGGTTCTGCCATTGCTCTTTCTTCTGTTCTTTGTTCTTGCGTCACTTGTTCTCTTATTTTCTCTTCTTTTGTGCTCTTTTGGCAGTTATTCGTTCTTTTATGCTCTTTTTGTTCTTCCTTTGTTGGTGTGCTTTTACTATCACTCCTTTTTGCTTCTTTCTGCCAGTCCTTGTGGCTTTTTTTTTTTTATTCTTTACTTTTCTTTTTGTTGTGCTCTATGGCACTTCTTCTTCTTCTTTTCTTATTTTTTTTCTCCGTTCTTTTCTAGACCTTTTATTTGTCAATTCTTCATTTTCCGCTTTTGTTCTGTCTTCCTAGGTGCTTTTATTCCACTTTTATGCCCTTTTTCGTCTTTGCCTGGTTCCAAAATGGCAGCTCGTTTTTCTTGTCTTCCTATTGGTTGAATCGCCTGATCTTAAGATGGCCGCCGATAATCCCGCGAGATTTCCGATCCAATCGGAGTTCGCCTGACTCCAAGATGGCAGCACCTCTTTCTTGCTCGCTGATTGGTCTAGACCGCCTGACCCTAAAATGGCTGCCGAGACTCTCGCGAGAGCTCGCGACGATTTCTTCTGTTTCTCGCACTTGCACACAGTGCTTACCGGATCAGTTGGAGGTCTTCTTTCAGCGGTCGGGGTGGGCTCCCGCGGCGCTGCTCTCGATCGAGGGGCACTTTTCTTCTTCCTTTGGGTGATGCAAATCCAGGGTGGGCTCCTGGTTTCTTTTGATTTTCTTCACAACGGACACGAGTGTGGTCTTCGGATACCTTTGTTGCCAGTTGTAGTGTATGCCACTAGTGCCCGCCAAAGAAACACACGCCAGCCAGTATCTTGTAACTTTATCTTTATTTACGCTTCTGCTAGACTCCCATCTGCACGTCCAGTCCCATGCCCTGCTCGTGGATCTCTGCCCTCCGCCCCCCACACCGGATGTGGTGTCCGTTGTCCAGCTCCTTAGGTCACTTGACCCTTTGGGTCCTAGTGCCCTGCTTGTCGGGTCACGACATCGCCTGTTAGTCCACACCGTCACCAACATACACTGTCCCCGTCTGCTTTACACTGGGAGACCATTGCTGGTGTAAAGTACCAATAATGTGCAATTTTAAGGAGCATTCCTTTACTGGAGGTACTGTGGGCTGAGGCACAGTGGAGGGGGAGATGGAATCTGTTAGAAGCCCTCTCCAATAAGTTGTGGACACCCCCTATGTATTCTGGGGGGGAATTCGCTGGATGGTGTGACAGAGGAGAGGGAATTGGAATGATGTAGTCTTCCCAAGGATTTGCCGGTGCAGGTGCTGAAATTTCACCCTCTTCTCTCTCCTCATCCGAGGAGGAAGGGTCGTCTGGATCAGGCTCCTGTGTACTGCTGGTGTCACTGGTGAAGCCGGTCTTTCAAGAGATTGTGGTTGAACCTGCCATGGCTCTTTCGGAACAATTTTGAGATGGACATTTTTGTTAATAGTCCGCCAGCATAGTCTGAAGGTCTTGAATCAAAGATGGAGGAAGATGTGCCATCTCTCTAGGGCGAGATTCCTGACGATAGCCATAATGTTGGTAATGATGTTGTGGCACCAAATATGGTTGATAGTATTGTTGTTCATCGTCATAATCCTCCTCATCTTCCTGGCACTTTACATGTATCTCTTATCCAATATGCGCAACTCTGAATAGTCCATCCTCATCATCATCATCTTCCTCCGACATTACATAGCTTCTGTGCTTGGCTTAACATGAATCAACCAGACCTTAGATTCACCTACTCGTACAATAGGCAACAAGTTGATTACCTAGATGTGACTATTAAATGCGAGGACGAACAACTATATACCACTTTGTTCCGTAAGCCCACAGAACGCAATACCCTCCTACAATACCGCAGCGCACATCCAAGAGCACTGAGGGACCCTTATGGCCAGTTTTTGAGGATTAGGAGGAATTGTAAATATAAAAATGACTTCTTTACAGAGGCCGAAGTCTTATGTAAAAAGCTAACCTCTAGAGGTTATCCAAGAAAACTTGTGAGGAGGGCCATGAAAAGAGCGTGGTATACGCATAGAGAACACCCTCTTGAACCACACCCCAAAAAAACCCTATCAAAAATTACCTGTGTTACCACGTTCAATACAGTCAGCAATAAGCTATCAAAACGAATTAGAAAACATTGGACTGTACTGGACCCTCTAGAACTAAATACAGGTCTCCCCCTTTTCTCCTTCAAAAGAGGTCGAAACCTCAAAGATCACCTTGTGAGAGCGGCAATTTGCCCTACTAAGGCAAATACAATTGAAACCAGCTTTAATTTACCACCTGTTCTAGGACACTTCAAATGTAATAACTGCATGGCATGCGAATTTACAAAGAACACAAAAGTATTTGAGTATGAAAGTTATAAGCACAATCTCAAATTTTTCACTAATTGTAACTCAAAAAATGTCATTTATTGCATTGAGTGTCCGTTTAAACTGCTATATATTGGCCAAACAACCCAACAAGTGAAAACTCGGATATCCCAACATAGGAGCAGGATCCGGTGCGGAGTGACAACGGCTCCTCTTGTTGAACATTTAATTGAATTGGGACACATTGAAAACGATCTGAAGTGGCAAGTTATTGATAAACTTGCTCCTAATGCAAGAGGTGGAAATCAACAGACTATCTTGAACCGCCTGGAATGCAAATGGATTTACAATTGCAAAACTATTGAGAAAGGACTCAATTCCCTGGATGAATGGAATATGTGTTCTTGATTACCTTGTGCTAAAATACAAGTATGCTACCTGTTACCAAAAATGTGTTGTTTAAATTGTTGGACTGAGAAGCTGAAAAGGTTTCTTTAAGATACACACTTGTACAGTAGATTGTGTAAACTACTCTATAACTCTATCTATGGCCTTGATTTACCCATACCTGTTTTATTTCCACTGTGCAGTACCAAAATTCTCTTTCATTTAAAATGTGACAATCGCTGCCTATACGTTAAATTTCCAAATATTAATCCTTGCCCCTGATTCGCCAACAATTGAACCAAATCTAAGGCAATTTAGAATATTATAAATAACCTCTACCCATGCGCGGCACCACTAAATTACACTTGTTGCTCCGTTAGACCTTCCTAGCGCGCATGCGCGTGAAAAAGACGCCTGTGCTTGCATGCGCGCGCAATCAGGAAGTGATCTTAACGCGTTCCTCGCCCCGCAATGACTGCGAGTATTCCAAGCAGCGAGGCACTCGGAACCCCCTGTGCAGCCGTCTACATGCCGTGATTAAGTAAGTTACTTGTCGACCCTGCCCTGTCTTTAAGTAACCCTTGGGACATTATTGTAATTCCACTATACTCTTGTCCCCTAGTTCCTGGCAAACAGTCGGTAAATCACCTTCTTCTATAGCGACTTAACCGCTAACTGGACCCCTAATACAGACCGCAAGCGTACATAACGCAGTAAGTTCTCACGCTTTATTTTCTCCGTCACATTGTATAAAACTTACTGGATGTAAGAGCGTAATATGCATGCCTTAAATGTTATCCAGCAGGCACCGGAAGGATTCATCCTTACACTCGTCTATTGCACTGCCAAGACTACAGTTTTTTAGTGCAATCTTGAACACAGTAAGTTAAGTTAAAACTATGCCGTGCTTAGGTCTATATTTTGACTAAAAAAACGTTGATAATTTCTCTGTCCCTTGGTCCCTTAGCCCTTGGTGAGCTGCTTTTGAATGTGTGATGTTACCTATTTTAGAGCACCAAAGATCTCCTAGTGGAATTTTAACATAACTCTCAAGCCTTAATAATGTAGTAAGTGCCTAATTTCTTAATTTTTATAATTTCCTTTTTCCTGTGCAAGTTAAACAATACTAAATGGTAATATGCATGTCATAAATGTTGCCCAGTAGGTGCCTGAGGGACCCACATCTTAAAACTAATTGGACAAACTACTAAGACTTTGCCCTCTGGCACCGCCACAAACGCGGTAAGTCCACCAAAAACTGTGGTTTTTCTTCGCGGAAAAATCGGGATTATATAAACAATTGACCAACACCTTGTTTGGCTAAACAGAAACCAGTTACTGTCCTCCCATATATTATAGCGACAAAAAGTCCCCTACGCTAGCATCTGTATAGTTATTAAATAAATGACTATCTAAATGTTCCACTGGAGACTACACGATAAGCGCTGCGAGATGACACTGAATTTCCTGTTTCCCTCAGAAATCTCTTCTGTCAAATCAGCTGACGCCCTACCAAATCTGAATTGAGTTTATGGTCCTGCCGGACTGTACTAAATAAAATGTAAGTGAAAATAAATAAGTGTTCGCATGCTATTAAATGCCCCTCTCTCCTGAAGAATAAACTAGCGCAGTACACCTCGGTGTAAATGCTAAGCGCTACCCTTCCATAACTGAATAATCCCTGTCACTGGGAGCACTAGAATCACTATGCTAAGAAAATGAATTTGTAGGTTCCTATATTAACTTCAATTACCTCTCTACAGTTTCAGGAGGCTCTTCAGTCCTGAAGATGATCTAAAGTCACATAGATCGAAACGCCGTCGACCTACCCAAGGAAATATTTCCCCCCATTGTATATATTTATGTGGTCTTTTACCTTGTTGCTGTGTGATATTCTGTCTGTCACTATGTTCACTCGTGTCACGTTATGCACCTTGTCACTCATATGAGCACCTGAAACGTCTTTTGATAATTGTTGTAAAAGAAAATAAAAAATTGTATATGTACCTACACCTTTAGCTCCCAAGCGTGAATTAATCCTACGCTATACTCCTTTTAGGACCTTATTAGGCCATCCCTGAACCACTGTCTTTCTATAAAAACACTATCACCCCAGGTTCGCTTTATGTGGTACCCTTGTTCTTATGATATATCTTGTGCATGTTGTGTCATCAACGGTATCGCCGTCGACAGTGTTGTTGTCAGCGGAGTTGTCATCAGCGGTGTCAGAGTCGATGACAGTAAGGATGTCGATAGTATGGTCGTCAACGGTATCTTCGTCAACTTTGCAAACGGAGCTTTTGTCAACAGCATAGATGGACTTTAGACGATGATGGTGTCAATGATGCTCTCATCAACTGTATGTTAGGACATGTATTATTTTGACGTTTTTAATTGACACTGGACCAAACTATTTCTTTCATTTGATTCGGTACATTATTTATACCTTTTAATTCAACTTCTTTGTTGCACATTTGTAGCAGAAAAAGACAATAAAGCCTGTGTACTGAAAATATTTATGTGCATATAATAAACAAAACATTTAAACAAAAAAATCGTGTTCTGACTGCACAATCTAAATCAACATTCTTGTGAAAAAAATCATTAGTGTGAAAAAAATCTTCATTAAAAAATCCTAATATCTTAGACGCCTTATGTTGTCTGTTGCATCCAAGACACAGATCAATTTCACATATAGATATTGTTTAATAAATATTCTAAAATATTGTGTGAATCAACGTTTCAATTATGGAATAGTGATTGCAGCACAGAGCAGAGGTATGCTAAAAGCTTTTTTTACCACTTTAGTTAGTGAAAGCTTTCTGAATTCATTTGACTAACTGCCTGTCTCTCTCTACACAGAGCCGGTCTTCAAAGTCATAAAGAGACAGAGAGTTTCTCATTTAAGCAGCTTCAACTGAAGAAAAAGGTAGGCACACAAAAGTCGGATGGTGTAGCCTTTTCCTCTCTACACATCACAATAGCAGTAAAAGATTATTTTAAAACATGGCTTCTTTTCCCACACAGATAAAGAAGCATTGAACGGACAAAAAAAACAACCATTGTCTATGTACTTTAATCAGTTTGCAGATTTTAAAAGGAAGATATAAGTTAAAAAGAGAGCATTAGTTATTCATGGCCCGATTCACAGAACTAACTTAAGACAAAATCCTAAACTTACTACTTTTGGTATTCACAGAAGTTAGGATTTTGTCTTAAGTTTGTCTTAAGACAGACTTAAGACAGACTTAAGACAAAATCCAAACTTAAGTCATTCTTAAGTCTGTCTTAAGTTTGTCTTAAGACAAACTTAAGACAAAATCCTAACTTCTGTGAATACCAAAAGTAGTAAGTTTAGGATGTTGTCTTAAGTTAGTTCTGTGAATCGAGCCCTCAGTCTTTAAAAATATGTTTTTTTCATTCATTCTTATTTTAGAAACCCACATTGCTGCCAATATTCAAGAGCCCTGATGAGAGTCCGCATATTAGATATCAGAGTCTCGAAACGCGTTGGCTTCACTATGATTTGTGATATGAACATGGAGGAATTATGAATGTATTTTTCTTTGGTCGATGTATGGAAGAAAAATCTCATGTATTTGACACTAATGCTTTCCCCGTGTTTTCCTATGCTTTTGTCATTGAAACGTTGATTCACACAATATTGTAGGATATTTATGAAACAATATATATATGTGAAATTGATTTGTGTCTTGGATGCAACAGACAACATAAGGCGTCAAAGATATTAGGATGTTTTAATGAAGATTTTTTTCACACTAATGATTTTTTCACAAGAATGTTAATTTAGATTGTGCAGTCAGAACACGATTTTCGTGTTTAAATGTTTGGTTTATTATATGCACATAAGGATTTTCTGTACATAGGCTTTATTGTCTTTTTCTGTTACAAATGTGCAACAAAGAATTTAACAAAAAGTTGAATTAAAAGGTATAAATAAAGTACCGGATCAAATTAAAGAAATAGTTTGGTCCAGTGTCAATTAAAAATGTCAGAATAATACAGGTCCTGGCACATTTTTCTGTTACAGATTAATATACGGCCCAGCCAGAACCTGGCCCATTGGCACACTCATCAAATGTATGGGCACGGAGATGTCTGCTGTCATCATCGTTCCTGCCATCGACGGGCCAACGATGTAACTGTGTAATTGTCGTCGTCCAGGACCTAGTGACTGTCTTCGACTGTGGTGTCGTGGATGATGATTATTCAGTTCTGAGCTTCTCAGGATCTGAGGAGGAGGCTCTACGGTGCTTTTTTTCTTTCCTCACTGGAGTAGAGCTCTTGCTCTCTGGCTAGGGTTTGAGGTGTTTCCTGCCTTCTCCAGAGTCTTTTTCCTGAGATCTGGCTCTCTTGTGATGGCCTGGATGCACCATCGCTGTCTTTTTCAGAAGATTTCTGGTGCTTAGTGGACTGTAGCCATAAAAGCAGCCCCTCCTCTCTAGCTTTTAGTGTTTTTGAAGAAAAAGTACAACACATTCTGCACTCCTTTACTTCATGGGCTGGGCGAAGGCAATAAATGCAGTTCTTATGAGGATCATCAACATGGACTTTCTTCTTGCCACAGGTCTTGCAGGCACAGGAGAGTCCTTTCTTATTAGACATAATGAAATTCCAGAAGTTAGAAGAAGAAAAGTGAGTAGAGCTCAGGGAGATTCCCTTCACGCTTATTGCGCGTGGTGAAAATCTGAATGAAACGGCCACTGCTAGGAGAGTTCCAAAGGGTGCTGGCAGCTGATTGGCTGCATTCAACATTTGCTCCTTTTTTTAAAAGGATATAAATAGGCTATGTATAACATGACTCAGGGCCATTATAGCCTATAGCATTATTTAAATACTGCTTGATTATGTTACAGTGGGACTCCCATCTTTACGACGGGGAATGATTAAGGTATCTGAATCTATGAAAGATACCCCAATACTGCATAATTACTAAATACTACTGTGTAAACGTGTTAGCTAAGCACACCAACAAGCTGATGTAAGTCAGGCAATGCTACCTACACTTTTTCAAACTACTGCAACTCTCACATGCTAGCAATCACTTCTTAGGATGGACTGCTTTACAGTCTATGCAGAGCATGTGTATCTACATTCACACATGCCATGGAATGGATTATGTGACTTACTCTGTAAGCATCTGTTTGTGGTTTGTAGTGCTGGAGATGCACATACACCCTCCCTCCTACCCAGACGCTTGTGACCACTGCACTTATGTTTTAAATACTTCCTTTCAATCAATCAATCAATCATTGACACTTATAAAGCGCGCTACATACCCGTAGGGTCTCAAGGCGCTGGGGGGGGGGGGGGGGGGGCGGTGCCGCTACTGCTCGAACAGCCAGGTCTTCAGCTTCTTCCTGAAGGAGAGGTGGTCTTGGGTCAGGCGCAGGTCGGTCGGGAGGGAGTTCCAGGTCTTGGCGGCCAGGTAGGAGAAGGACCTTCCTCCTGTAGTCGCTCTTCGGATGCGGGGGACGGCGGCGAGGGCGTGGTTGGCTGATCGGAGGTGGCGTTTGGGAGCGTAGAAGTTGACTCGGCTGTTGAGGTAGCTCGGGCCTTGGTCGTGTAGGGCTTTGTGTGCGTGGGTGAGGAGGCGGAAGGTGATTCTTTTGTTGACGGGGAGCCAGTGAAGGTCTTTCAGATGTCCGGAGATGTGACTGGTTCGTGGGATGTCGAGGATGAGTCTGGCTGAGGCGTTCTGGATCCGCTGGAGTCTCTTCTGGAGCTTGGCGGTGGTACCGGCGTAGAGGGCGTTGCCGTAGTCCAGTCGGCTGGTGACGAGGGCCTGGGTGACGGTCTTCCTGGTCTCGGTGGGGATCCACCAGAAGATCTTCCGTAGCATGCGTAGGATGTTGAAGCACGCCGAGGAGACGTTGTTGACTTGCCTGGTCATGGAGAGGGAGGAGTCCAGGATGACGCCCAGGTTTCGTGCATGGTCAGTCGGTTTGGGTGCGGTGCCCAGGGCGGGGGGCCACCAGGAGTCGTCCCAGGCGGAGGGTGAGGAGCCCAGGATGAGGACCTCCGTCTTGTCCGAGTTCAGTTTCAGGCGGCTGGTCGTCATCCACTCGGCTACCTCTTTCATCCCTTCGTGCAGGTTGGCTCTGGCGGCGGCGGGGTCGTTGGTCAGGGAGAGGATCAGCTGGGTGTCGTCGGCGTAGGAGATTATGCTGAGGTTGTGTTTGCGTACGATGGCCGCGAGGGGGCTCATGTAGACGTTGAAGAGGGTGGGGCTCAGGGATGATCCTTGGGGGACGCCGCAGATGACTTCGGAGGCCTCTGACTTGTACGGTGGTAGGCGGACTCTCTGTGTTCTTCCGTCGAGGAAGGAGATGATCCATTCCAGCGCCTTGTCCTGGATGCCGATGTTGCTGAGGCGCCGTACTAGGGTGCGGTGGCAGACCGTGTCGAATGCCGCGGAGAGGTCTAGGAGGATGAGGGCCGCTGTTTCTCCATTGTCCATCAGGGCTCGGATGTCATCGGTGGCGGCGATGAGGGCGGTCTCGGTGCTGTGGTTGGCTCTGAAGCCGGACTGTGAGGGGTCGAGGGATCCGTTCGTCTCGAGGAAGGCGGCCATCTGCTTGTTGACGATCTTCTCGATGACTTTGGCTGGAAACGGGAGGAGCGAGATGGGGCGGTAATTCTTGAGTTCGGAGGGGTCCGCTGTGGGTTTTTTGAGAAGAGCGCTGAGTTCGGCGTGCTTCCAGCTCTCGGGGAAGGTGGCGGTGTCGAAGGATGTGTTGATGATGTCTTGCAGGTGGGGTGCGATGACAGCGTCGGCCTTGTTGAAGACGTGGTGAGGGCAGGGGTCAGTCGGTGATCCGGAGTGGATGGAGTTCATCGTGCGGATGGTGTCTTCGGTGCTGATCGGGGTCCAGGCGTGGAGGGTGGTGGTGGGGGGTGGTTGTTCGGTCATGGTGTGCGTTGGTTGGTTGTTGAAGCTGTTGTGTATGTCGGCGATCTTGTTGTGGAAGTATGAAGCGAGGGAGTTGCAGAGGTCTTGCGATGGGGTGATGTCGTTGTTTCCTGCGCTGGGGTTGGAAAGCTCTTTCACGATGTTGAAGAGTTCCTTGCAGTTGTGTGCGTTGTTGTCCAGCCGGTCCTTGAAAGCTGTTTTCTTGGCGGCGCGGATCAGCTGGTGGTGTTTCCGGGTGGCAAGTTTGAAGGAGGTCCTGTTGTCCGGTGTCGGTTCCCTTCTCCAGACTTTCTCGAGGGCTCGGCAGTTCTTCTTGGAGCTCTTGAGTTCGTCGGTGAACCATGGGGCCTTCTTGCTGCCGGGTCTGCTAGGCGGGGTCCTCAGAGGGGCGAGCTCGTCCGCGCAGATGCTGATCCACTTCGTGAGGTTGTTGGCGGCCTGGCTGGGGTCTGCTGAGCTGGCAGGAGGGTGCTGGCTCAGGGACGTGGCGAGCTGGTCTGCTGTTATCTTGTTCCAGCTTCTGCGGGCGGTCTGTTGCTGGTGGTGGTGGGTCGTCGTTCTCTTGAAGGTGAAGTGGACGCAGCTGTGGTCCGTCCATTGAAGCTCAGTGGCGTGGCTGAAGCTGACGTCTTTGCTGGAGGAGAAGACTGCGTCGAGTGTGTGTCCGGCGCGGTGGGTGGGGGTGGACACCAGTTGCTTGAGTCCCAGGTTGGCGAGGTTGTCGAGCAGGGTGCTGGAGTTGCGGTCGTTGTTGTTTTCCAGATGGAAGTTGAGGTCTCCCAGGAGGATGTAGTCAGCGGAGGGGAGGGCATGCGGGCTGACGAAGTCGGCGATGTCCTCGCTGAAATGTGTGCGTGGTCCGGGGGGTCGGTAGATCAGGGTGCCTCTGAGGGTGGTGTTCGGGTTGGTGTGGATCTGGAAATGCAGGTGTTCGGCGCTGGTCAGGGTGTTGTCGGTGCTGGTCGTGAGACGGATGGTGTTCCTGTGGATGATGGCGATGCCTCCTCCCATCTGGTTGGCGTTGCGGTCCCTGCGGATGATCTTGTAGCCTTCTGGGATGGCGATGGCGATGTCGGGAGCTGAAGAGGCGTTCATCCAGGTCTCTGTGAGGAAGGCAACGTCAGGGGCTGTGGCGTCTAGGAGGTTCCAGAGTTCTACGGCGTGTCTGTGGACGGAACGGGTGTTGAGCAGGATGCACTTGAGGTGTGTGCTGCTGGTGTTCGATTTGGCGGGTGCTGGTGTGAGGCAGGTCCGGATGCAGGCGAACTTGCAGGCGTGGCAGCTGAAAGGTCCGTGGGTGCGTCGTGGAGTGGCTTGGTGGCACTCTGGGCGTCGGCCGGTGTTGAGTGCGCTGAGGGTGGCGGCGGAGTACGTCCTGCGGGTCGGTCGGGATCGTCGAGGTCCAGGGGTCCTGGCACTGGGCGCGGTCCAGGCGCGGACGGGCGCAGACGGGCTTACCTTTGGCGCGCCTTCGGCGCACAATCGGCGCGCCCGCTGCGCGTCAACGCTGCGCGTTCGCACGGTCGCCATTTAAGGCGAAGTGCGCGGGTGGGCGGAGCAGCTGGGAGGCGGGAGCGGGGAGGGTACAGAAGAAAAAGGGGCGGGGCAAATGGCGGTGGCGGGAAGCGGGAGCGGGGAGGGGGAGCGGCGAGGTAGGCGGGCAAGCAGGAAGGAGACAGGTACAATGGAGGTCAAATACACGAGGAGAAAAACGTCACAGAGAAAAACAGGCAATAATACAGGACAAAACGGGGAAAAAACAGTGGAAACGCGATCTCGGGCACAGAAACGAAACAAAACCTTTGGCATAGACATCTTTATTCTAACACTTTCCTTACACTCTTTTCTCACCTGCCTGAAGGAAAACGATTTAAGAAAGGAGTCGTTAATCATGTACGGTATCACAGAGAGGAGAAGTTGCTCTACTTTGTGACTCAAAAGACTTCTTTGAAGAAAAGCAAGTTGCACAACTACAAACCCAACAGTAGATGGCAAGAGTATGCAAAGCATGTGTATCTACAGCCACACATGCCATCAACATGAAGGTTTGCTGCCATTCTCCATCATGTTGTTCATTCACCAGAGATGCAAGGCGACGCTAAATTCTGAGACCACCGAAGAGTTTCCTTGCTCAAAATTTGCTTAGGTCAAGCATGTAGGGAGTTGTGCGTCCACAGCCCCAAATGTGAAATGTGAGTCACAAATCCTGATGCGTGCAAAAAGATCGACTAGAATATCAACTACTATCATAATGTCAATATAAGTACATAAGGCTGAATATAGATTTACTATTTTTAAACCTACATCTATGTAATTTGACAAAATATATTTTTGCAAGGAACTGAGTTAGGTATAGTAAATGTATATCTACTTACATATACATACCTTGAAGAAATATTTGTGCTTAATGTTCTGCAGTTTTTGTAGGGCAAATTTGTTGACAACCATATTCTGCATTACAGCCTTGAAGATGTTCCTTACCTGTTTCCATAGGATTTCTGCCAGCTCCCTTCGGTTCTGAACGACAGCCCAGACAAGAAGGTCTCGGACGGGATATTTTATTTCTTGAGAGGGCTGCAAATTAGTTAAAGGTGTGCTCTATTGCAGAAAAAAGAAAAAACACCAAACATTCAGATTAAACCATAGGTTTGTGGTGCGGAATATGCAGGTTCTTACTCTTACCTCTCTGTTTGGTGAGCACGGTTCATAAAAGTTATAAATTAATAACAAATGCATAAAACGTTTTAGGGGATTGAATTCAGCAGAGCAGTAGCTCCACCATAAAATGGTGCCTGCAGTGACTGCTTTCCCAATACTTTCTTTTTCAGGCGTGATAGAAAAAGTTGAACCTAAGGAGTTCTTACAATTTTTAGCTGTAAAGGCTGCAAAAGAGTTTGAGGAAGATATATTTTGTTGGAAGTGCCAAGATTTACACCTCTGGTGTAACAGATAAGGGTGCAAAGAAGGCGCTTGTTATGAATTCCCATTAAACCTGTAAATATAATTATAAATTCAGTCTTAATCTTCAATCCAAAAAAATAGTTTTAGTCTTCATGTCATCATTTCTACACTGTGTTCTTCACTTTAAGCCAACTCATGTTTCATGACTAACATGACACATTCAATATAAAAAAAGAATGGATCACTTGACCTGAGGAACCAGGGTTTTCAACATTTGTGTAAGTTATCGATAAAAAAACCTCATTCACGTACCCAAGTAGTAAGGCGGTATATCTTGGTTCTTCGCCCTGTTTTAAAACCGTGACAGCATCATCATTGGGTTTCTTTTTGGTCGTATGCTTTCTCCATTCGGAGGTGAACCACTGGTTATTACAGTAGTGATCAACGAAAAAGTGGCGAAGGTGCTCTAGTGAAGTGAATTATAAAAGTGGCGTTAAAAACCTGTATACCTAGATTATACTTTAATCAGTCTAGGTTCGAGGTTGTTTAAAAGCAGTGTTGTCCAGATGAAGACCTGTTATTAGTCTACCGCACTAAAGTGTCCATAATAAAAGGCCGACATGTTTCAGCCCTGTGGTTTGCCCAGAAGTGTCAAGGGGGCTTTCTTCAGGACCTAAGAAGAGTGATGAGGCCGTGAGTTGTCACAGTCTCAGGGAATCAAGGTGTGATTCACCTGATTCAGAAGTGGTCAAATAGTACCTGTTAAAAACAGAAAGAAAAAAGAAACTAATAGGAATGTCATGTTTTGCATTCTTAATGTGCTATCTCTTAATGTATATTCAACATGATGTCTATTAACAGTATCCCTCGTCAGAACTGCTGGAGCAGTTCCCCTGTGTACCCCGTCCGCCGACTTGCTGTTGCCAAGGCTTGTTGACTCTCGTACACCAGAGAGATTCGGGATCCAAGAAGCCCCAGCCTCAAGCATCTCTTGTAACCAAGATCTTTGCCTGCACCACATTCTCTGTACCGTGGGTCTTCATCCTTTGGGGAGCTGCTTGAGAAGCTTGTGTAACTCCTGTGCTTTCGGCCTTGAGGGTCTTCTTTGGCTCTAGTTTGATCCCCTGCTTGCTCAGGGCCTATTCTGACTTACCTGCTTGTGGTAAGTCACTTGGACCTTACTGATCCCAACACTGCACCTTTTTAGCATACTACATTTGTTGCCATTGCCTAGACTTGTTTGTGCTCCCAAATGGACACCAACCCCCTGGCTCTCGACAGCCGACGTGGGACAGCTTATTAACAACTTCTGCTCTTTGACAGCATCGCCTGGCCCACACAGCTGCAGACCAAGGGCACCGTAAACTCTCCTGAATCTCCGACATTGGTCGGCATTCATCTCCCATGCCTCCTAGGCACTCTTGAGATGCATAGACTCTGTCTCCTCTGCGTGCAGGTACCTCTCCTCTTTAATCCACCTTTGGGTTCCACCAGACTCTTTAACTTTCTTTGCCAGTGGCATCTTTACTTACATCCTCCATTATGGTCTACATAGGTTTCCGACGTCACTTCGCACACATGCACCTGACTTCCCTGGTGTAGGTATCCTAGTTCCCATGGTATCCATGGGTTGGGTGACTCTCCAATCTCCTGCCTTCCACAGGGTTTCTTCAGGGTTCTCTAGGAAGGGACCTTCTTCTTAAAAACTCCAATCACAACCTACCCATTGACTTTTATTGAGCACACGGTTGTGTTTCCACCCCGCACACGGCCTCCATGGAGTTCCTGGGTACTTACCTTGGGTGGTTCCTATGATCACCGGCTATTATTGGTCTTCGGGGTCCAGTCTCAACTTAGGTCGCAGTTCGCATTCCACTTTCATAGTATATGGTTTGTTCTCCCCTTGGAGACCACTGTGCATTTGTGCTACTTACTTGTTCTGTTACTATAGTATTGTGTGTATTGTGATTATATCTACGGTTAGGAGATATTGCAATGTGTTTGTGAGCGTTTCTAATGAATCCATATTTTTATAACTACACTGTGTGGTTCTTTTACACTTAACATACACCATATGATTAGTACTGGTAAAACAAGCTGTTTTACACTCCTTTTGGACTAAGCCCGAAGGCTCCTCTCCACAGCTACCTCTTAGAGAGCTTTTTAAGGTTGTCTAGGACCACTAAACCACCTCAAGGGTTGGCTGGACCAGTGCAGGGTGCTACACTTACATTATTGAGCACCATATACAAAGTCATTCTCCTACAGATGATGAATGAGAAGTAGGGATGATGGATGATAGATTAGGAGTAGGGATGAGAAGCAGGGATGAGGGTTAAGAAGTAGGGATGATGGAAGAGAAGTAGGGATGATGGATGAGAAGTAGGGATGATGGTGGCTGAGAAGGAGGGATGATGGATGAGAAGTATAGGGATGAGGCATGAGTAATGGGATGACCTAAAATGAATGCTTTACAGGTAATGTCTAAAGTGCCAGATATTTGTCTTGTGTTCGCTCTGTGTTTGTATTTCGTTGGTTGGAAGTGCATCTCTAAAAGAAATACATTGTGTGAAGTAGATACTCTGGTCCTTATTTACAAGTCCCTTGCACCTCCTTAGAGCCACTTTTAATATGAGAAAAGGGATTTACATGCGGGGCAAGGGGCTTGAAAATAAGCTTCTTAGTACTTAAGTACCATAGACTGAATGTGTATACTTGACTGCTCTCATTTAGCAAGTACTGAGTATCAGCACTGATGGAGCGAGATAGAAAACAAAATTTTGTTTAAACTCGCAAAGTCACATTTCCATAACATGAATAATAATATTAATGATTTGTGATATGTTATGCTAATACAACTTAGATTAAACTTTACACGTGGGGGGACTAACATGTGTGCTCATAAACGTGCATAAATGTTGCATCTTTTTGTTCGTGCAAAATAATAAAATAATTTATTGTTTTCGTTTCTGTCATTACTAACTGCTGCAAACTTAAAATAAGCATGTGCTTGTTTTGCTTTTCCTTGTCTGTGTGATGTCATTTCTACTATTCTAGGTGCATATGGGTCTCATGGAAAAACGGAGACTGGTAAATATAAACGCTGCTTTATTTGTTTGCAATGGCTAGGTAACATTTTGATTAATTGGGTGGGTTAATTAATTAGTAAACCATGGGGTGGATACAGAATCTACTTTATTTCTTACATTAATACTTTTCTTGTGTTTGTTTTATACTAGAAAACATAAGTTGCCTGCTTTTGGGCCTAGTCATTTGAACCACAGAAAAAGAGCTGACATATAATTCTGCAGAAAGTCACGAGACGCCCATTCTGAATTAAAACGTTTATTTGAAGCTGCATTCACAAAGCAAAAACTGATGAGCTGACATCATTCTGTCGGACATGGCCAAGGTCGAAAGTGAACATTTTGTCAGTCCTTAACTTGGCATCCGCGGAAGTGTAATGAAAGTCTATGGAAGCTGCGAGGATGACTTAATACATAGTTGCAAACGCAGGAAGCTTCTGGCTTCACGTGGAAGAGACAATGGTCCTTATGAGACATGATTTTATGGAACTTTTTGAGAAACGGGTGACATGTCACTTGTCACTCTCAGCCAATGGGACGTCGAGGATTTCTGAAAACTTTCCTTTGCTAGTTTAGTTAGCGTAGAAAGGTATAAAAAGTCATGCCCTTAGGGTTGGGCTGGCTGCTGCTTTCTGACTTTCCGATGAGGGTGATGTGCTGCTGGACTTTGCGTGGAGCACGTAAGAATCCTCAAAGAACTTTACTTTAATTTCTATCTATTTAGCTCAGTTAGGGAATTAGGTTTTAGAAATGCCAAACTTTATATATTTTCTTTAAAATTGTTTCATTTGCTTAAATAATAATTTTCTCACATTTCATTATAATCATGCTTGCATTATTGCTAATAAATTTCATTCATAAAACTTTCAACTTATATACCATAATTTAGAAAATAAAATCTTACTTTTGACAAACAAGCTGGTCTTGGTTATTCAGAAGTGTAGGTTACTATTAGCTAGATCACGTCGCCTATGGTGGTCGTTTAAATGGTTGGGTTTTATTCTAATGACAATATTCTTTCTGCAAATGTATAAATATGTATATAGTTTGTAGATAATGTGTATATAGATTTATTCTGACCACCTGATTCAGTAGGCCCAAAAATATATCAGGTTTATAAATGGGTCCATATTTAGTAAAGAATTTTGTTTATAGGTCATGAAGTTGGGTAGCGTTGTTTATGATATATTTTCTATAGCCCGCTGGATCAATTCTCTGGTAGCAGAAATTGATGGTTGCTAAGAGGTAACCAAGGTAATATGTTGGTTGCTAAGGGTTGCGTTATGGTATGGAAATAGGATCGATGTTTTAACACTTGTTGAGTCCGTTTTTCGTGCCTATCTGTAAGCTATACCGGTATAGATTGTGTGGCGAGAAATTAGTCACGCAAGCCATCTGTTCTGTTTGTAGTGATATCGCCGAGTATCACAAGAGGTATCGCCGTGTACCATAGTGTTGTCGCCGAGCAGCACAGTTTTAGGGCTAGGTCTGAATCTTGTATAGTGAGGGTTTTCTAAGAAATCAAAGCAGCATGAGAATAGGGACAAAGCGCCTTCCATAAAACTCACTGTGATGAGAGTATTAGTTATATCCGAGCTTGAGTGAAGGGTAAAATTAACGTCGGTGCATGATTATCTATAAACAGGTTAGAGTCCTGTACGGGTACATGTTTCATATCTATAAACAGGTGAGAGCCCTGTACGGATAACGTCGTTATTTTGCTAACGGTGCATGATTTCTATAAACAGGTGAGAGTCCTGTACGGATTTCATGTGTGTTTGAAATTAGGGAATTTTCCGTGTAAAAGTGCGAGTTTGAATTGTATTTTATGTTCAAGTGGAACTCTTAGAACTTTCACTTCGCGGTGGGTTCAGAGCAAAGCGAGTTCATAATTATACGTGTTAGAAGGGTGGGGTAAGGTTACTCTACTGACAATTGAAAATTATCCTTAGTGTGAATAGCGCCGTCTATTCCGAAGTGTGGATACTTGAATGTATGTAAACTATCCTAAATAGTGAAACGAACAGATGTTGTCTTTATAGTCATTGTTAAGAATTAATTTACACTGAAAAGTGTCCTTAAAATGGCGCTGTGAAAAGATTTTGTGAAGGAGGGGTAAGCGCCAGGAGTGAGAAGCGAGAAACCGCAGCTGCTGTGTACGTCACAGAGCCGCGCTGGGATTGGGTGACCTACGTCACAAGCTGTATTCTGATTGGCTCTTGAGTCTCTGACGACCAGTGAGCTGATTGGTCCTTCAGAAAAACTCTAAATTTATTGGTTGAGCAGAAAAGTGACGTAGCTCAACTGTCATTGGCTTGTTGGTGTGTTTCGCGCACGGATTGGTTGTTTTGCGGAACATCCCGGAAATATTTTACGAACGATTTTGTGAATTAGATTTAACTTTTAAAAATGAGTTATCATTTTAAACATGTTGAGAAAAAGACAACATTATTTCAGAAATTCAAAAATTTATTTTCACCTGACAAGAAAATCGAAACGCGAGGTGGTAAACTACTTCATAAGTATAAAACACCTGCAGCGTATATGGAAGGTGAATACGGATATCATACTGTCTTATGGTTCGACAGTTGGAAACGTTATACTAAAAACGACGGTGTTTTAACTTGGCCTGATGAAGGTTCATTTAATGTAAGAGTTTTAAGAAATTTACGAGAGAAAATGAATGCTCTTGTTCCAAAACCGAGACCAACTCAATTTGAAGCTTTAGTTGAGTGGGAAGATGAGATGTATCAGTTACAAAGAGAAGCTAGTGGAATTAAAAGACCTTCTAAAAATCCATCTTGGAAAAGAGAAACTCATGAAGATAGATTGCGAATGTGGAGACAGGGAAACATGAGTGAAGGATTGTATTTAATTCATGAAATGGTAATGGGTTCTCCTACAGGGAAATCTATGGAAAGTGAATCTGAGGATGCAGTTATGGAAGAAATATATACAACTACTAGAAAGAATCAGCCTAATCAGCCTTTGAGACCTCCTAGATCATGGTCTACTCCGGTGGTTTCTACTGAAACTTCACCGAGTGCACCTCCAATTAGTGAAGCTCCTAAACTTTATCCAAATAATTGTGAAATCACTGAAACTCCTAGAAGATCAGAATTCGAGAATGCTCGAAATGAAGGTAGACATTTTACAATGACTCCAAGAGCAAGGGAACCTCCAAAAGATTATGCAAGAGAGGCAAGAAATGTTGAAGATGTTGATTATAATGAATATTTAAGATCTAAAGAAGAATTAATTAAAAGAATGACAAAAGGCATGGAAGCTGTCACAGTTCCAGTAACAATTGGTCCTGTTCAGCCTGTATTTGATCAAAAGAATACAAACAAAAATGGATTAAATATTCCTTTAAATACAGAAATTCAAAAGGCTGCTGAAAAATTTTATTCAGATTTAACGGAATTAAACACTTCTAAATCAAGAATGCCTGATTTAACCTTTAATGAGGATTTATCTCCAAAAACACCAATGGGTGCTATGTCAGATATAGGGAGTCCTGAAGTCAGGGTAACCACACCAAAACTTGATGTGGCCAAATTAAAAGCGAATATCGAAGAATTAATAATTGGAACAATTGGCCCAGATAGTTTAAATTACTATCGGGATGATGAACTACTATTCATTTGCAAAAGCATTCAGTGGAAAACGAAAAATAAATATGATCAATTAGAGGATCTAGCCGCAGAACTTGAAATCGATGTGAGTAAACAAAAGAATTTTGCAAAGCATTACAGATTAGACTTTTCAGAAAGCGACATTGAGAGTTTGAACTCAATGGGAAGAATAGTTCACATTAAAGATTTGATTGTATATATCAAAAAGCTAGGAGAACTGAATAAATGGAGAGTAAAATGGACGAAAAAGAAGGAAGATGAAAGATTGGATAAATTGTCAAAACAATTTCCAATGAGAGAAGTTGCAGGTGGAGGATATGTTCATATCCCTTGGTCGAGACAGGACATTCTGTTATTTACAAATGATTTTCCAAAATTGAGGGAAAAACCAGTCGAGTGGTACAGGCAAGTTGATAGATTTATCAAAGTGTCAAAAGTTCTGTGGATTGATTTAGATGGATTTTTTGACATTGTAGTTCCATCTGATCTTTGGACAGAATGTAAAATATCTATTAGTTGGCCAAAAACAGAACCTGAGCGAATTAAAGAAACAGGTGCCCCAAATCCACTTGTAATGGATTTCTATGAAAAAGTAATTGTTTGGATGAAAAACAAAATTCCACCCAAAGAAGTTGATTGGGTTAAAATAGAAAGAACAGAACAGGAAACAAAAGAATCAGTTCATTCTTTTTATGAAAGACTATTGTTAATCTTTAAACAATACAGTGGTTATGAAAAATTAGATGAAAAAGACATGAGTCATTTTGTCTATAGATTTGTTTATGGACTAAAACCTGAAATTGGAGAAATGATCAGAACTAGTATTGTCGGATGGCAATCACTATCTGTAGATGATATTCTAAGAAAAGCAAAGTATTGCAGCGATGAAATAGAAGTAAAACAGAAGAAGCTGAAGGAGAAAGCCATGTGGGCTCAGGTAAAGGTGGCTGAACAACAGATTGCCAGCATGGGAAATAAGAACACTAATTTTGTTCAAACTGGAAATACAAACCAGATACAAGGAAAGTTTAAAGGTAATAATTTCCCAAAGAAATTTAGCCCAAAGATAGAAGAGCTGAAACAAAGATTACCTTGTTTTAATAACTTAGAAAGTATCATATGGAACAGTATGAAAGTGGAGATAAAATTGGGAAGTTGCTAGCTTACAAAGTTGCGGAAGATCGCTCCATTAACATGATTAAAGAAATTAAAGGGGACAACAATCAATTATTCTCTGATCCAAAATCAATTTTACAACAGTTTGCCTCCTTTTATCAAACTCTTTATACACCGGAAGTTGTTATTTTAGATGAATGTATTAAGGATTATATTGATGTTAATAAAGTTAAGCACTTAAATTCAGACCAATCAGCTCAATTAGAGGCCGAGATCACGCTTTTAGAAGTGAGGGGTGCAATAAATTCTCTGGCAATGGGTAAAGCGGTCGGGGAAGATCTTATCCCCTTGGAAATGTATAAATATTGCACTGAAGAGCTATTACCACTATTTGCTGATGTGATCAGCGCTATTGGTAATGGGCAACAAGCACCCAGATCGTGGAATCTGACCCAAATTATTTTCTTTTTGAAAAAAGGTAAAGCACCACAAGAGAGGGGATCTTATAGGCCTATTTCCCTTATTAACAGTGATGCCAAAATCTTCGCTAAAATATTGGCTACTAGATTAGCTCCATATATGTCCCAACTTGTCTCTCCCCAACAACATGGATTCATCCCGAAACGGGACACCACAGCACACATTAATATGGCTATTTCAGCCTTTGATGCGGCACGGATTAAACACACCCCACTCGGTATGATCTTACTAGACGCTGAAAAGGCATTTGACCGGGTGGGGTGGGGTTTTTTTGTGGGCCACATTAAAAGCATTCGGGATTAAAGAAAAACAATTACGATGGATCCAATCTCTATATGATAATCCAATGGGGAAGGTTTCCTATATGGGAAAATGCTCTTCTTTGTTCCCTATCAAAAGAGGGACAAGGCAAGGGTGTCCTTTATCACCTCTACTTTTTGCTCTTGCAATAGAGCCTTTCTTAATTGCTCTACAACATCAAACTTTAATTTCCCCTCTTTTTAACGGATTAGAGAAATTGGATATCACGGTATATGCTGACGACATAGCTGTTTTCACCCCTGACGTTGCTAAGACTATGGAGGGTATATTAAAAGAGGCTGGCATTTATGGCTCAGTTTCTGGCTACAAACTTAATTCCACCAAAACCCAAGTAGTCATGAACTATCAAGCTACTACCCCCGTCTTTGGAATTAGCGATATAGCCACCTACTTAGGTGTCAAAATTTGTGCGGATATTGATTCCATAGTAGGATTGAATTATGAGCCCTTATTAAAAGAAACTGCTATGCAACTTAAGAGATGGCATAAACTCCCTATCAATATCATTGGTCGAATAAATTTAATAAAAATGAAAATCTTGCCTAAATTCCTGTATCTGTTTCGCACAATCCCCCTACGTGTCAATAACTCTTTCTTTTCTAGGTTAGAAGGCATAATTGGCAGCTTTATATGGGGGTATAAAAAGGCCCGGCGTGCTCTATCATTACTTAAACTTCCCTTTAGTCAAGGTGGACTGTTACTTCCGGACTTCAAATTATATTATTGGTCTGCATTTTTGACTCGGATCCGCAGCTTAGTCGCTCTGGATAAATGCACATATTTTCACAAGTTTTTACTAGGACTAGATGTCAATATGTTTGTGTATAGGATGAACGACCCCAATTATTTTAAAAGGGTAAAATTCAAGACCATTAAGGATACTATGAGCATTTGGCGATCTATTATGGCTAAATGCAATACCTCTCTTTTTCATAGCCAAACACCTATTTGGGGGAACCCCGGATTTCCTAATATTTTTCATGATGTAGCTTGTCAAGTGTTTTTAAACTATGGTATTAGATCTCTGGGGGATTTATATGACAATCTTGGCTTTATGGCTTTTGATAAAATGAAACTATGCTACAACCTACCAGAAACAGCTAGGTTTAAGTATTATCAGATCAGAGATTATCTGGTGAAAAAAATAGAACTTACCATAATCCCAGAATCTGAGATATGGGACTGCATTTATAGGGATGATGATAAATCTCTCATAAGTTTGGGCTACAAGCTCTTTTCTGATCTCAAGACCAGTGACTTTACCATTTTAACCGAGAAATGGAATAGGAAACTGGCCATAAATATCCCTACAGATCTGATTACTAAAACACTTATAAGCCTAAACAGAACAGTGCTATCATCCAGCTTAAAACTGCAGATGTTTAAAACAATATGTCAATTATATTATACGCCGGACAGGATACTTAAATGGTCAACAAATAATACTTACTCAGACAAAACGAAATGCCCTAAATGTGATCTGAGGGGGGCTGATATTGCTCACATGTTCCGTACTTGCCCTTATCTTAAGGAATATTGGGAAGGAATAACTAAGGTTATTACTGAGAGGCTGGAGCAACCTTTTTTACTCTCAAATACAGACGTTTGCGTAGGCATTAGTGGGGGGGATAGGTTTAAAGATCTGCTGAATGTTTTAATTACTTGTGGAAGGCTAATTGTTGCTAGAGCTTGGATTGAAAAGAACCCACCAATAGTTCTAGAATGGTGGAGGTTAGTAACTGAAACTTATAGTATGGAAGTCGCTATTGCAGATTCTAGAGGAGTGCAGGCCAGGCGAAAAATTGACAGAATATGGGGCCTATTTATGTCTTAGTAGGTCTGTCAAAAAAAAAACAAGTTTTCTGATCCTTTATTGTATGCCTTGCACTGTACAAGTAATGCTACGTTTATCTTTATTTGAATGTAATTATGGAATATTGATATCTTCTAATTTTTGCTTCTGTTTTCTTTTGTTGGAAAATGAATTGTCTATTATTGTTTATGTGACCCTTTGATGCAAATAAAAAATTCTTAAAAAAAAAAAAAAAAAAGATGTGAGTAAACAAAAGAATTTTGCAAAGCATTACAGATTAGACTTTTCAGAAAGCGACATTGAGAGTTTGAACTCAATGGGAAGAATAGTTCACATTAAAGATTTGATTGTATATATCAAAAAGCTAGGAGAACTGAATAAATGGAGAGTAAAATGGACGAAAAAGAAGGAAGATGAAAGATTGGATAAATTGTCAAAACAATTTCCAATGAGAGAAGTTGCAGGTGGAGGATATGTTCATATCCCTTGGTCGAGACAGGACATTCTGTTATTTACAAATGATTTTCCAAAATTGAGGGAAAAACCAGTCGAGTGGTACAGGCAAGTTGATAGATTTATCAAAGTGTCAAAAGTTCTGTGGATTGATTTAGATGGATTTTTTGACATTGTAGTTCCATCTGATCTTTGGACAGAATGTAAAATATCTATTAGTTGGCCAAAAACAGAACCTGAGCGAATTAAAGAAACAGGTGCCCCAAATCCACTTGTAATGGATTTCTATGAAAAAGTAATTGTTTGGATGAAAAACAAAATTCCACCCAAAGAAGTTGATTGGGTTAAAATAGAAAGAACAGAACAGGAAACAAAAGAATCAGTTCATTCTTTTTATGAAAGACTATTGTTAATCTTTAAACAATACAGTGGTTATGAAAAATTAGATGAAAAAGACATGAGTCATTTTGTCTATAGATTTGTTTATGGACTAAAACCTGAAATTGGAGAAATGATCAGAACTAGTATTGTCGGATGGCAATCACTATCTGTAGATGATATTCTAAGAAAAGCAAAGTATTGCAGCGATGAAATAGAAGTAAAACAGAAGAAGCTGAAGGAGAAAGCCATGTGGGCTCAGGTAAAGGTGGCTGAACAACAGATTGCCAGCATGGGAAATAAGAACACTAATTTTGTTCAAACTGGAAATACAAACCAGATACAAGGAAAGTTTAAAGGTAATAATTTCCCAAAGAAATTTAGCCCAAAGATAGAAGAGCTGAAACAAAGATTACCTTGTTTTAATTGTGGCGAGATTGGACATTGGAGGGACGAGTGTCCTCATCCTCCTAAAAACTTAAAGAATCCCTTATTGAATCCACAGATGCAGAATGGTGTTGACCTGCAGCGACAGCTACAGATGCAACAGGGGTTAAACGAATTTAATATTCAGCGACAGTTACAGCAACAGCAACAACAACAGGTGAATAATCGTCAAGACCAATTGCCACAACCACCTTTTCCGAATTGTGGGGGAGTTCAAAAATATAATCCAAACGTGGGATTTCAGGGAAGTGAACAGGTAATAAAACCACAAAAACAGCAAAAGCAGCAAAAGGTTCAAATGCAAAATGCTTCACAACAATTTTTATTAACAGAAAGTCAAGACAGTGATTCTGATGATTATTGCTGACGGTGCCCGAGAGAGGAGGAAGAGTGTGTCGTTGGAGCCACTCTTGAGGTTGACCAGTCTGGTCCTTATGTAAACGGGAAAGTTAATGATGTAGACATCACTTTTCTAGTGGACACTGGTGCTACCCGTTCTACTGTTAGATCAGTGGAAATTGAAAACCTACCTCTCTCTGGGGATACTATCCAAGTTGTCGGAGTAAGTAATCAGCAAATTAAAACAGACTTAACTGATCCAGTACCAGTTGAAATTGGAAACTACAGAGACAAACACAGATTTGTGGTTTGTAATAGTAGTCCAGTAAATCTATTAGGCAGAGACATCCTATGTAAAATGAATTGCAGAATATATTGTTCTCCTGATGGAGTTGAGTTACAAACAATGGAGGAAGATGGTTTATACAGGATGACAATGATGATGATGGAAGCAGAAGAAACAAAATTGTTTCCTGCATTTGAAGAAAAGGATTTACCTGAAGAGCTAAAAGAAACAGTGAAATCTGAAATATGGGATTTTACTGGAAATGAGATGGGTCTGATGAAAAACGTAGATCCTGTAAAAATTGCATTGAAACAGGGAATAGAATTTCCAAACACTCCACAGTATAAAATGAAAACTGAAACAATTGAAGGTATTACACCTATAATGGAAAAATTAATCAAGCAAGGTGTATTAAAGGAAATGAAGAGTAGCTCTTGTAATTCACCAATTATGGGAGTTAAAAAGTCTAACGGAACATTTAGGATCGTACAAGATTTGAGAAAGGTTAATCAAATTGTCGTTCCATGTTGTCCTATGGTTCCAAATCCAGCAGTAATTCTATTTCAGATTCCACATGATGCTGAATGGTATACAGTCATTGACCTTTGCAATGCATTCTTTACTGTTCCCTTACATCCAGACAGTTATGAAATCTTTGCTTTCAGATTCCAAGGTAAGACCCTTGGATGGACAAGAATCCCTCAGGGCTATACAGAAAGTCCTTCAATCTTTAACGAACTGTTAAAAAGATCATTAGAAGATTTAGACTTACCAGGTAGGTCTACGTTGGTGCAGTATATTGATGATTTGTTAATAGCTGCAAAGACAAGAGAAAATTGTGTAACAGACACAATAATTCTGTTAAATCGCCTTGCAGAAGAAGGACATAAAGTGTCCCCAGCAAAACTACAGTTTTGCAAACAAGAAGTAAAATATCTTGGTCACAGAATTGCAAAAGGAAAAAGACAAGTAACAATAGAGAGAATAAAAATGATTCAAGCAATGTTACCGCCAAGAACACAAAGACAGGTCAGAATGTTCCTGGGAATGGTAGGTTACTGTCGACAATGGATAAGTGGATTTTCAGTAATTGCAAAACCACTACAAAGACTGACCAAATCAGATGTAAAAGATCCAATTATTCTCAATGATGCTGAGATGGAATCTTTTGAGAACCTGAAAAAGAGCTTATGCCAAGCTCCTGCTTTAGGTATGCCAAATTATGAGAAAGATTTTGAACTGTATTGCAGTGAGAGAGAAGGATGTGCATTATCTGTATTAATACAGAGACATGGAAATTTAAAGAAACCTATTGCATACTTCTCTGCAGTTCTTGATCCAATTGCAAAAGCATTACCAGGTTGTTTGAAAGCAGTTGCAGCTACAAGTATCAGCCTCGAACAAAGTGAAGGAATCATTATGGGATTTCCTGTAAAAGTTTTTGTGCCTCATTCAGTTGAAATATTACTGACAAGAGGTAAGACTCAACATTTAACAAGTAGCAGATTGACAAAGTATGAGAAAATCATACTGGGAGCAGATAATGTTTCGATTTCAAGATGTTTGAATCTGAATCCTTCTACATTACTGCCTGATTCTGAAATTGTTGATGACATTGAGACAGAACATGAATGTTTAGATGTCATGGAATTCTGCACTAAACCAAGAAAAGACATCAAAGACAGACCTTTGTCTGAATCGGATTTTGTCTACTTTGTAGATGGCTCATGCTTAAGATCCGAAGGAGGTGTCTTGAAAGCTTCATACTCAGTTTGTACAGTTGTAGATGTTGAAGAAGCATCATGTCTTGAAGGAGTTCGTTCAGCACAAGTGGCTGAATTGATTGCTTTAATTCGTGCATGTGAAATATCAAAGGATATAAGAGTTACCATCATTACTGATAGTCAGTATGGGTACGGAGTTGTACATGATTATGGACAACTCTGGTCACAGAGAGGATACATGACATCAACAGGATCTCCAATTAAAAATGCAGTTTTCATTAGAAGATTAATTGAAGCAATACAATTGCCAAAAGAAATTGCCATTGTCAAGTGTGCAGCGCACACTAGAGGAACTGATTATATTTCCAAGGGAAATGCCTTCGCAGACGAAACAGCAAAGTACTGCGCAAGGAAAAATTATTCATACAATCGGGAGAGGAGTAAAGAAACTGATTCAAATTCATTAATGCTAACAACTGTTGTAGAAACATGGCATGAGATTAGAGATTTACAAAACGAAGCAGATGATGAAGAAAAAGACCTATGGTTAAGATCAGATTGTAGACCACGTGAAGAAGATGGAGTGTGGGTTTACAAAGATGGCAGAGTAGTCTTACCAAATTGCTTGATTGCTGACATGGCCAGATTATATCATGGTCCAGCACATCTAGGAAGAGATTCTATGGTCAGACTTTTCAGAGAAACATGGTTCAATACCAAATTTAGAACCATTGCTGAATCTTTTTGTCAAAGGTGTTTGTCATGCCAACAAATGAATCCAAACAGAAAATCAGTGGTGGGGACAGGAATAATAGGTCGAGAAGGTGGTCCCTTTACCAGGTTACAAATAGATTTAATTGAAATGCCCTTACACAACTGTTTGAAATATGTACTTGTAATTGTATGCTTATTCTCAAGATGGGTAGAGGCTTTCCCTACACGACATTGTGATTCAATTACAGTAGCAAAACTAATGCTCAGAGAAATCATCCCAAGGTACGGTTTTCCAGTCACTATTGAGAGTGATGGAGGAAGCCATTTTGATAACAAACTGATGAAATTAATTTGCGAAGCTTTGACCATTGAGCAGAAAATACACTGTGCATACAGACCAGAGGCATCAGGTGTAGTTGAACAAATAAATGGAACAATCAAAAACAGAATTGGAAAAATGTGTCTTGAGACAGGTATTAAGTGGACTGATGCTCTTCCACTTGTTTTGATGTCATTAAGAAGTACACCAGATAAAAAGACAGGTTTGAGTCCTCATGAAATTTTAATGGGAAGAGTTATGAGGCAAGCTTTTGTACCTGTAGGTAAACTATTGAGCATAAATGACAGTGCAATTTTGGATTACTGTAAAAGGTTATCTGATATGGTAACTTCTGTGTCTAATCAGGTGGGAACTGAAGCTCAATCAAATGAAAAAGTTTTGACTCATGATCTGAGACCTGGCGATTGGGTCAGAACGAAAGTACATCAGAGAAGGAATTGTCTAACTCCTAGATGGCAGAAACCTAGGCAAATAATCTTGATCACTACTAATGCTGTAAAGTGCAGAGGATTGAAACGTTGGATTCATCCTAGTCATACTATTCCAGTACCAACTCCTGAGAGTTCTGATGTTGAAAGTGATACCACAGACGATTCTGATTCTGAGGCAGAAGGCGAAACAGAAGGTGAAATAATTCCAGATTCTGAAGATCGACAAGAAAGTCGACATCTGGAAACTGTGCCAGTGAATGGAAATCTGACAAGAAAAGACTTAGAAATAATTGAAATAGATTCTGAAGGTGAAGAGAATCTGTTAAAAGGAAAGATAACTGAGGATTCGGTTGTCTCTATTGAAGACAAAGAAGCTGAACCAAAAGAAGTTTCAGACCAGGAGAGTATCGAAAGGCAGAGAACAAACTCTGAAGTAAGGAACAAAAATCCGAAATCTGGGAAGTTAGAGGTAATAGAGGAAGAGGAGGAAAACGAATTACCAAGTACCAGTGATGGAAGACAAAGTGAAGTTCCTGAAGGAGTGAAATTGCCGAATAGAGAAGTTCCTGAGTCAATTGAAATTTCAGACTACGAAACTGAAGAAAGTGACGTGGAAGGTGAAAGTGAAAAGAGAAAGAAAAGGACTTGGAAGTCAGAATCAAATAATTCTGAACCAAAGAAGAAGTATGTGAGAAAAGCAGACTACTGGCCTGGTGGAAGATTGAGAGTCAGATTGATCAAAAAGCCAATAGAACAAGTAGAGGAAATCAGTAGTCAAAAGAGTCCTGGAAAAGAAATTGGAGTTGGAAGAAAAATTGAAGTGATATCAAGAAAAGGGAAGAGAATAATAAGACCAAACCAGAAATACAAGTCTCCTGAGTGGACTTACTTAGTAATTCCACCTGTTATTGACATATATGATAGTAGTGAAGAAGAAAACGAAATACAAGAAATTAGTGACAATGATTGAAGTACAGAATTATTAAATTGGCAAAAGGCTGAAGAAATCTTGTTAGTTGACACAAGGTCGAAGAAAAACTGTTTAGTTGAAGAAAACTTATGTATGACATAAGGTCGAAGAAATCTTGTTTAGGGTTATAAAAGAAAAATATATTTTAAAAGGGGGGTGTATATAAATTTTAAAATTTATTTTTATTTTTGAGGCTAAAACTAACCTAAAAAAAATGCCTTATGTTAAGGAGAACACTTCAAGATGTTCTGTTTTTAAGAGATGCTGTAAGATGACTCTGGTATGTCTGCTCATTTTAGTTCTGCTCTGGTTGGTACTAGCTGTGATTATCCCTTTAGAAATGAATAGAGAATTACACAAAGTTAATTTAACAAGCAAAGCCCTGGTTAGCCAAACTAAACATAGTGCATCTGCAAAAGTTATTGATCATCAGCCTAACATTCATCAAGATAAATCAATAGGTGATTTTTCAAGTAATACATTCACAAAGCTTTTGAGTGAATATGTCAAGGTAATGGATGCAAAAGACTGCTATGTCTGTGTTAAGTTACCTGCTTCTGTTTCTGAGGGAGTAACATATAATATGCTTCCTCTCACTTATGCTGTAACATGTAGTGTATTAACTAGTTTATTTTATCAAACTGGACGTTTAGAATATTACTATTCAAATTATGATGAAATTTTTGCTAATGTTAAGATTGATAATGCTTTAAATAAGCATAAGAAAGCAAAACAAATGAGAGAATATTTCCTTGTTACTAACGAACTCACATATGAGTATGCTTACAAGAATAATCTAACATGTAAATTAAGTGCTGAAGGAAAGAAATTTTTGAATATGGTTGAGGAGAGAAGAGCAATTTATAAAAGGAACGAATTAATCAAACAGACTAAAACTGCTTTCTGGCAAAAAGAGGATGAGAAGTTAAATGGCAAAATGCTTGAAAATATTGCAATTCACATAGACAAACCAGTTAGTGGAAAACTTTGCATTAGAAGAGATAACACACTTTTTGATAATTATTTTGTAGGTGCAAGTAACTGTGAAGATACTTATCAGATTATGGGAGGTTGGGGATTTAAAGGTGGAAAAGATCCTATCTTTCCTGGGATTTATTTTGTTTGTGGTGACAAAGCCTACTACAACCTTCCAGACCATTGGTATGGAACTTGTTATGTGGGAATTGTTTTTCCTAAAGTGTTTCATGTTGACAGAGATTCAGAAGGATTGTTTAAAATTCATAATTATGTAAATAGAGCTAAAAGAGAAACTTTTACTGAAGTTCTGGGAGATATTTTTCAAGCTGTAATACCTTTTGTTGGTATAACCCTAAATGCAGGGAGAATCAGAAAATTGTCCACTATAGTTGATAGATTATCAACTGACACTGCTGATGGGTTTCAATTAGTGAATGTTGAAGTTATTGCAATTAGATCTATGGTAATTCAAGACCGACTTGCTTTAGACATACTCCTAGCAAAAGAGGGAGGAGTCTGTGGCATTTTACATGTCCAACATTGCTGTACATATATACCTGATGCAAGTAAGAATATTGAAATGTATATTAAGAATATTACACAAATGCATTCAGAGATAATTCCTTTAGAAGAAGAAGATTTTACAGGGAAACTTTCAAAAAGGTTTCAAGCAATTAAAAACTGGTTTCATAATATCGGAAGTTCAATTCTTGGCAAGATTCTGGCACCTTTGATTATAATAATATTCATTTTTATTTTGACCAAATTAGGTTGTTTGTTACATAAAAGAAAGAAACAATTGAAAGAAAAGAAAAGAATCTATAAACTCAGAAAAGAAGAAGAAAGGGAGATCGAATTACAGGAGTTACATAGAGAGCGTCATGTTAATTGCAAAGATTATGCAGAAACAGACTTTTAGGTTTACTGATACAAATGAATTTGAATCGATTTCTTAAAAATTTAATTTACCAAAATTTTGAGTGCTGGTGTGGTGATTTGTTAATCACCAGATGAGGGAGTTGATGGAGCGAGATAGAAAACAAAATTTTGTTTAAACTCGCAAAGTCACATTTCCATAACATGAATAATAATATTAATGATTTGTGATATGTTATGCTAATACAACTTAGATTAAACTTTACACGTGGGGGGACTAACATGTGTGCTCATAAACGTGCATAAATGTTGCATCTTTTTGTTCGTGCAAAATAATAAAATAATTTATTGTTTTCGTTTCTGTCATTACTAACTGCTGCAAACTTAAAATAAGCATGTGCTTGTTTTGCTTTTCCTTGTCTGTGTGATGTCATTTCTACTATTCTAGGTGCATATGGGTCTCATGGAAAAACGGAGACTGGTAAATATAAACGCTGCTTTATTTGTTTGCAATGGCTAGGTAACATTTTGATTAATTGGGTGGGTTAATTAATTAGTAAACCATGGGGTGGATACAGAATCTACTTTATTTCTTACATTAATACTTTTCTTGTGTTTGTTTTATACTAGAAAACATAAGTTGCCTGCTTTTGGGCCTAGTCATTTGAACCACAGAAAAAGAGCTGACATATAATTCTGCAGAAAGTCACGAGACGCCCATTCTGAATTAAAACGTTTATTTGAAGCTGCATTCACAAAGCAAAAACTGATGAGCTGACATCATTCTGTCGGACATGGCCAAGGTCGAAAGTGAACATTTTGTCAGTCCTTAACTTGGCATCCGCGGAAGTGTAATGAAAGTCTATGGAAGCTGCGAGGATGACTTAATACATAGTTGCAAACGCAGGAAGCTTCTGGCTTCACGTGGAAGAGACAATGGTCCTTATGAGACATGATTTTATGGAACTTTTTGAGAAACGGGTGACATGTCACTTGTCACTCTCAGCCAATGGGACGTCGAGGATTTCTGAAAACTTTCCTTTGCTAGTTTAGTTAGCGTAGAAAGGTATAAAAAGTCATGCCCTTAGGGTTGGGCTGGCTGCTGCTTTCTGACTTTCCGATGAGGGTGATGTGCTGCTGGACTTTGCGTGGAGCACGTAAGAATCCTCAAAGAACTTTACTTTAATTTCTATCTATTTAGCTCAGTTAGGGAATTAGGTTTTAGAAATGCCAAACTTTATATATTTTCTTTAAAATTGTTTCATTTGCTTAAATAATAATTTTCTCACATTTCATTATAATCATGCTTGCATTATTGCTAATAAATTTCATTCATAAAACTTTCAACTTATATACCATAATTTAGAAAATAAAATCTTACTTTTGACAAACAAGCTGGTCTTGGTTATTCAGAAGTGTAGGTTACTATTAGCTAGATCACGTCGCCTATGGTGGTCGTTTAAATGGTTGGGTTTTATTCTAATGACAATATTCTTTCTGCAAATGTATAAATATGTATATAGTTTGTAGATAATGTGTATATAGATTTATTCTGACCACCTGATTCAGTAGGCCCAAAAATATATCAGGTTTATAAATGGGTCCATATTTAGTATAGAATTTTGTTTATAGGTCATGAAGTTGGGTAGCGTTGTTTATGATATATTTTCTATAGCCCGCTGGATGCACTTCTTAGCACTGCTGCAATACATTTACTGGGAGAGTACCGGCAACTTTCATGACTAGATAGGTACAATGAACACAGAGTAACTGTACTTCTGTATTTCTAATTAAAGGATTGAATCCACTGAGATGGGAAGGGTCATGCAAATGAACTGTAGGGGCAACAAACAGTCCTTTATTTAAAATTGAGCCTTGTCTGTCCTGCTGAATGGAGAACTTCAGTTGATTTCTTGAGTGTGGGGGTAGATGTTGTGAGGGCAAGGCACACATCCAGGTGGTTCAGCGGCCCCTTGCCTAGGGCTGGAATGCAAGTGTACATATATATAGGGGGAGGGTGTTTGAAATCAAAGGTACAGATGGCAAGGTTTCTGGACCAAGACTAGATTCAGTGTTACTAGAGGTAACTAATCAAGCAATGTTTTCATTGTGAACATTGCTGACATTTGCACTATAGTGCATGATGCCGGGGGCAAATTAGTGTGGTGATATTCATAGAACTAAAAAAGATGAGGTCCAGAGATGTGTGGATAGCTAGATTTTGCAGACATTTACAGCTAGGCTAATGATGGAAAGATAGGGGTAGGTATGGAACACGAGCATTTGAACAGTGCTTAACTTTGTTTTTGATCGAGGGGTAAAAGGAGTATTACAGTTGCTGATAAAGAGAAAGTTACAAAGTTTAAGTGTGGCCAGGTCCAGCATCCAGGCTTTATCAGAGTAGAAAGCAAGGTAGAAGTAAGAGGTGCATTTGTAGAACCAAAGATGGCTGTTGATGGATTCTTTTAAGGAGCTCCCAAAAGTTCCTCATATATGACTATAAAAGGAACTTAGGAGACAAGACAAGCATGTCTTAAATGTCTCTTGGAGGATTAGAAACTTATACATTAAGTTTAGCATGAGATTTAACTGAGTCTTCCAGAGCACTTTCTTAAAGTATGTACAATTAGATAGTGTGTTGCGGCCAATTTTACAGGGTTGAGCCAAAGAGAGCATGTGCTAGCGAAAGCATTTTGCTTGCAAGGCACTCTTGTATCCAAAAAGGACTTGGAGCCCGCCTATTGCTCGCCAGTTGTTAGCTTGCATGCCACTCTTCTTTACAGCCTCATAATTCAACAAGGAAGGCCTAATATAATTTCTGTTCTTCTCTGTAGAACAGGGACCAAGCACTGTCTGATTCACCGTAATCAATTTCTTAAGTACTATTTTGTTCTGCTTAACTTTTAGTGTCCTGCAAATAAAAGCCGTGTGATTGGCTGAAATGTGCACAGCAGGAAAAAACAAAATTGGCAAGATTTATTTTATACAGTTAACTTTCTTTCATTTTGCCAAGTCTTCTTTTCTCACTTAACACTCATGTTTTCATTTGCTTTTGCTCATGGGTACTGTTCTCAAAATATGAGGATTATTTTATTGTACAGCAACATTGTTTATTTTTATATGTAATTTCAGAAATGATACTTTAACACATAATCATGAGGTACACACCAGTCCTTCCCATTCCAATCCACCCCACTCCAATCCTCCCCACATCACCTCACACCAATCTGACCCACTCAAACCACCCCAGACCAATCCAGTTCACTCACCCCAATCCAAACCACTCACCCCCATCCAGCTCACTCCAGTCCACCACATTCCAATCCTCACAAGCTGCCAAACAACAATATGCCCTACTCCATTCCAAAACAATCTGCCCCACTCTAATCTTCCACACTGTAATCTGCCCCACTCCAATCTAAAACAACCTGCCCCATTCCAATCCAAACCAAATTGTCCTACTCCAATCTGCCCCACTCTAGTCCAAAACAATCTGTCCCACTCCAAACTGCCCCACTCTAGTCCAAAGCAAACTGTCACAATCCAATCTGTCTACTCCAATCTGTCCCACTCTATCCTGGCCCACTCCGATCCAAATCAATCTGCCACACTCAATTCAAAACAATCTGCCTACTCCAATCCAAAAAAATCAGCACTCGCCAATCAAAAACAATCCACCCCACTCCAATCTGCAACACTCAAATCCAAAACATTCTGCTTCCCTCCAATCTGCCTCAGTCCAATCCAAAACAATCTGCCCCACTCCAATCCAAAACAATCTGCCCCACTCCAATCTAGCCCCACTCCAATTCCAAACAATGTGTACACTCCAATCATCCCCACTCCAATCCAAAACAATCTACCCCACTCCGATCTGCCCAATTCCAATCAACCTTACTCCAATCCAAAACAATCGGTGCCTCTCCAATGTGCTCCACTCTATTCCAAAACAATGCACCCCACTCCAATCCAATCCACTTTACCTCAGGCCAATCAAATCCACTGACTCTTATCCAATCCCCCAAATCCATTTAACCTCGTCTAACTAAATCCAATGTACCCCACTCCAATTTAGCCCACACCACTTCAATCCACCTCAATCCAAATCACCCACCCCAATCCAGTCACCCCACCCCAATACACTCCACCTCAATCAAATCCACCCAATTCAATCCACCCCACTCAGTGTAATCCACCTCCCTCCAATCCAATCCCCTCCAATCCAATCCACCCCACCGAATGCCAATCGAATTGACACCACTCCAGTTCACCCCAATCCATTCGGCCCACTCCATTCTACCCCTCTTCAGTCCAATCCATCCCACCCAGCCCATTTCAATCCACCCAACCTGACTCCAATCTAATCCAGTCCACCCCACTCCAATCCACCCCACTCCACTTGCAGTCTAATGCACCCCACTCTACTCTAATCCAATCCACTCTCCCCAATCCACCCCACCCCAGTTCAGTCCACCCCACTCAATCCAATCCATCCAGCCCACAACTCTCCAATCCTCCCACCTCCAATCCATTCTATAGTAATCCACCCAACTCCAATCCTACCCTCCAATCCAGTCTAATCTACCACCCTCCAATCTAATTCATCCCACTCCAAACTCCCACTCTAATACAGTCCACCCTACCCCAATTAAATCAACTGCACCGCAAAGCAATCAAATCCACCCCAACTGAAAACCAATCCACCTCACATGATTATCATCCACCCACTCCAATTCACTCCATTCAGTCCACCTACTATAATCCATCACACTTCACTTAAATCAACCCACTATACCTCATCCAGCCTACCCCATCTTCTTCAATACAATCCACCCCATTACCTCAATCTACTCCAACCCACTCTATCCTATTCCACCCCACTTCACTCCACGCCACTCCTCTCTCCTCCACTCAACGACACTGCACTCTATATCACCGCACTCAATGACTTTCTCTGCCACTGAATCACTGAACTCTACTCTCACCTACTCAACTCTACAATGCTTTACTCCCTCTACTCCACTCTACGTAACACTACTCCTACAAATCCAGTTTATGACACTCTACTCCCCCACTCCAATCTAGAACATTCCTTAACACTGACTTTTAGCCATGCCAAACAGCAGCTACGCTGCTGTACAACATGGCAAAAAAACAGATTGCCAAAGCTGATAGCTCTTGTATAGTCGAGACCTGTTGGCTTTGCCAATGCCTGTTTACTCCTGTCGCTGTTAAATGAAATATAACATCCTGCATTTTTTGCACTCATGTTCACTACATAAAACACTTATGTATACCAGGTTTTCTATTAAAAGATGCTGCAATATGGTAATATGAATGCAATTGGTAGGTTTATGACTATACAGCATACAGAACAAATGACATTGTTTGGACTTCCATTCATCAGATATGTTCATATGTTTTCAGATTCAAAGTCAATATGTTCCTGCTGGCTGCATCATATTCAGCTATATTATGATGTTCCTGTGACTGCGAAAATGGCAGGGATTATTCATGCGTTTATGACTATCAATGAAGAGTTTATGATGCAGAAATATTTTTGGGTGCAACACCTCAATGACAGAATGATAGTATTAAACAAAGTGTCAGATTGTGTTCTGTACAACATGTCCAAAACAGTATAAATGCAAATTTATTGTCAGAAACCCTTCTTTTCATTCAGACTAATTTTTGCTCAGATACTTTATTTCGTGCTTTCGTTATATTTGTCTCTTCTAGATCACTTTGCCGATTTGCTCTTTTTCTGCCAGAGTTTATTTAAAAATCATGTTGCTTTTATCTTCTAAGCTCATTGGAATATTTTCATTTGGATCACGCTTGCTCTTGGCACATTTGCAGGTTTAGCTTCTCAGACAATCTCGACATGCACATATTTTAAGGTCTCACAGAGCACACATTATTGTCTTGTACATATCATTTTGTTACTTATTCTAAATGATTTGACTATTTGATTATGTCTTTCTAATCTGGTTTTTTTATTGTTCATTTAGACAATTTATGTGAAGTGGGCTTGCATCTGATTATCTGTTTAGTACTTCTGCTGTATTGGTAATTATGTTTACTGAATAAATCTGGTATTATACAAGATAAAGTCAGATCCACTGCTAATTTATTCATGGTAGAATTTCTGAATCCACCTAGCCCGCCAGTGGTCATGCAGATCGACCCATTTGAAATTGTTATAATTTACCTCTCACCTAATACTAAGGTCAAAGAACACCGGAAAAAGGGGAAGCCTGGGGCCCTCAAAATGTTTGTTTTGGTTTGTTGTGGCACACATACAACATACATTTTTCTACGGCAAGCCTTGCTGCTTGAGCTAGTTACCACGGGTGAACAAAGTGTTCCTCACAGATCTGATTACCTTCTGCAAGCCATATTATTTTCGCTTGTTGGAAGCTCAAGCACAGCTCACAATAAGGCTAAGATCTATCTACCCCTAGATTAACAATCCTATAACCTAAAACCACGATTCAACTGACTGAAAACAATACTGAAGAATAATGGCTCGATTTATGTAGAAGTCAGTCACGATCTATGGAAGAAATTGAGGGCTTTTTCTGATGACCCAATTAGAACCCTTGCTTAATATTTATTCAACAAAAGAGTAAATGTTGTGAAGACCTTCAATCTATGTCCTGGGGGTTTATCAAGAAGCACAACACCCATACTAAGTAGGTAGGATGCTTCACCATCAATTGCAAAAGGTGTTTATGGTTAACATGTCATGTCATAGTTAATAACGTATCAGCAGAACTGGTGATCTACCTGGGGCGTGCTCTTGCCAGCGGTGTGTGGTTGTGTTGCGTAGTAAAGGGGTGCCGGGAGTTTGCCTAGCAAACTTTTCAGAGCCTTTTCAACGTGTTGGAGGGTGACACGATCCTGGCTCTCCTTCTCGTCCTTCTTGATTTTCTTCTTGATTTTCTCCAGTTTCCAACCGAAGAGAGTGTTCGGCTTTATAGTATTATAGAGTTCGGTCAGAGTTTTCTCTGTCACATAATCCCGCAGCCTGGCACCTTGATCCAGGATAGGCTGCACAAATTTCGGCTTATTTTGTATTAGAGCAACTGTAAGCGCTGGGTAAAAGTCTTCAGACTGTAAAGATGAAATATAATTAATTATTCATCAGGATAGCACTTGTGTCTTCAATTATTTATACATTAATTGATTTAGAGAGATAGGTGAAATATTGTACATAGAACGGTCTGTAAATTGAAACATGAGGAAAAGGTGGTAACTGGGAGCCAGTTCATGGGGCAAGTAAACATTATACAAGACAAAAACAACCTCACTAGAGAGAGAATGTGCTTTGACAATTGTTGTACGACAGTCAGTGCCCAGAGGACGGTTGTGCGTTCACTACTTCTAGACTGGAGGGCGCACACGGTCCACTATTTAAAGGCCGGTCTCCTCTGCAAAAAATTTAGACAAATCTAGAGAATCTGAATGAAAACTAGGTGTTTGGGGTGACAGATCCAAGACTTGCAAAGCCCGGAGGGGCTATCAGTAAAAATCTATCAGTATCACAAAGCAGGCAGAGAGCAAAATACACAGATACAGGACGTGAGAATGGACACTGCAAAAGCCACAAATCTAACATCTCCCGAGCCAGGGGTTCATCCAGGCTCAATAAAAGAAGAAATGAGAAGTTCAAGGTTTGTTATCGGACCAGAAAGCTTGTGCAACCGCGCATGAAGCAGGTATGGGTAAAACCAAACCCGGTCCCCTCAACAAAGATAAAATATCACAAGAAAACTAGTGGAGGGCTAGAGAGACACACCATTGGCCATTATACAAAGCACCACAATCTCTCTCTTTCTCTCTCTCAGCCCCCAAACCCCTGTACCCTTGGTACCAGAGGGTTGCAAGCACAGCAGACACTCCTCAACTCAACACAATTACAAAGCCTTCTTCACACAGACACAAAGGTTACACAAAAATCAGAGACTTTGAAGCTAAGAATTACCAGCAAAGAGTCAGCACCACCAGCTCACAATAGCTTTAAATATTACAGAGCACGTGGAAGATCCACCCTGACAAAATGGAAACAAGCTACTTGCTTTCCTAGTGCGAGTTGTAATTTGTCAGATCCAACTTGTCTTCTCAACAGGTCTCCCTCATGTAAGTAACATGCTGAACGCTATGAAAACAGTCCAAAGATGTGCTAATGTAGTAAATGTATCAAGCAATGGGACATGGACCAGCAGTAGTGTTCTACCTACTGTTTCTATCCTCTGAGCAGTCTCACTCAGCTGTGTCTCATAGTAAATGCTCCATAGTATTAATCCAGTGTACAGGGATGGTATTTATAAAAATATCTACTAGCCCATAGGAGGGATTGCTTCATAAATACTTCTCCTGTAACAAAATCCACTTGTCCCTTTGGTGTGATGTAGTATCGGGGAAAATTATGGCAGCAATTTCCTTATGTAAGTGCTTTTATAATAGCCTCTCTGACTATCCTTTTTTTTAAATTTTTTATTTTGAAAGTTTTATATAGCGCGAACAAGATCTTTGCAGATAACAGAGCGCTTTACACAGACAAGTGGGGGTGTAGGGGAACAAGAGGGCATAGTAGGGAGGTAGATCATCAAGTTCATGTACATAGCAAAAATATTACGTATAGTACTAGAGTTCATCTCATCCTAGAGCTCATATCATTGTAGGGTTTGAATACTAGCAATTCACTGAATTTGCCGCCTTTCCGCAGACTGGGGCTGGAGGCAGCGGCGAGAAATAGTGGCACATGGTTGGAATGCCCTTCCAAGTCTTTGCAAACCTACTAGCATAGTTTATGGGTTTTCATCAGTTTGTCTCAAATATTTTACCATGCAGAGAAAGACTGGAAATAACTCCTGACAAGGGCAGAAGAAAACCTTCTTCCAGGGTTAGGGAAAAAAAGTCATTGATGGGAAAGTGAACTTGTTACTTCTAAACAGATTTTCGCATGAACAAATCTACACATGCATATTTGCTTGAGCTAAAATTAAGTTCCAAAATATTTTCTAGGAGTACATTTCCTAGGCTACTCCTGTAAATTCTTGTGAATTCACACAAGCCATATATCTGTACTAATGCAGGGACATAAAACACGGCTGCACTGTTGTGACCTTCTTTAAGAACTGGGCCCCTATTCAGGTCTGGCGTGAAGAAAATCAAGAAGGGCCAAAATGAGATTCAGGATGGCAAAATGCTGTGTTTATTAAATTTCTGCCTCTCTCTCTCTCTATCTACTGGCTTGCTTCAGTGTGAGTGACCGCATTCTGCCCTTTCACAAGGAGCATATCGACACACAAAGTAAGTTTGTTCAGTGCCAGGAAATGCTGTGGAAATGTGTGGTTTTTTAGACAAAAAATATTTTTGCTTTTGCCAATGTTTATTATAATAATGAGGGCTCAGCAGCTCCTACAACAATAAAGTTGTACAAAAACCATGTTAAAACAAGACACGCATTGATAAAACCAAAAGGCTGACCATCAATGTCCTATGCATTGGCTTTGCCAATGCTTGTTTATTGTCATATTTCCTATATTTGTGTTGAAACTGGTTACAATAATGTTTTATTATAAATATTAGATGGAAATATTAGCATGCATCAACACATTTTACTAATTGATGCTTCATAGAACTGGTACCTAAAATTTCACAGTAGTTTAGCAAAACATTTTGGGTCTCATTTACAAGAAAGTGCCACAGCGCGATACCGCAGGCCCTTTGGCTGTGCCACACTGCAGCACTTTCAAAGCATAGGGATGCGTCATATCTACAAGGATACGACTGATCTCTTTGCTTTCCCCTGCACTGGCGGACAATTAGCTGCCATATGCCAATGCAGGCACCCTTGCACCATGGTGAAAGGATGCCTCGGTCAAGGGATGATTATTTATGTGCAGGAAGGTGCCCCTTCCTGCACTTAAACAATCTGAAATGGAGTTTTTCAAATTCTATGTGTGCTGCATAAGCACATCTAGAATTTGCAAAACCCAATTTTTTTAGTGAGTGTTTATGTGCAGGAAGGTGTCCTTTCCTGCATATAAAAACAGTGATGCACCGGCGGCGCAAGGGTCTTGTAAATAAGGCCCAAAGTTTATAGTTGCATTTTTTATGAACATTCTATTTGAAAGGAAAGAATAATCAATTTTGCTTTCAATCTTTTGCATATATTTGCTTCTAATCAGAGAGTATTCTGGAAGCATTATAAGTAGCCTCATATTGTTAAACTTTGAAAACATGAATACACCTTTTTATACTGGAACCACTGTCAGTAGCGCAGTCTGAACTTACATAATTTCCTCAGACCACTCACCCTAATAATAAAGGCGTTCTATTAATGAGCCATAAATACAAGTATGAACAGCATTGACTTGTGATGTCTCCCTCACCACGCATTCGACACTCGACAGCTGGACTGCCCTGATCATCGAAGATTCTCTGAAGACTATGAAGTCAATCCACTCCGGGGCCCCCATGTATCCCTACCCCTAAAACATCAACCACAGAGCCGCAGACATCAACGCCCCGAGCTGCAAGGAATCATCAACCTCTCCTTCGAGACAGCCTCCTTCTTCAACCACTGGAAACACATCAAGATCAACCCTCTCCTGAAAAAAACCTAGACGGACCCCACTAACCTCAAGAATTTAAGACCGATCTCCTTACTCCCATACCCAGTGAAAGTCATTAAAAAAGCTGTTAACTGCCAGCTCGCCTCCTTCATTGAAGGAAATACCATTCTTGATTCCTCCCAATCAGGCTTCAGGAAGAACCACAGCACTGAAACAGCCCTACTTGTGGGGACAGATGACATCCGCTCCCTCCTCGACAGAGAAGAGACTGTAGCCTTCATCTCCTGGACCTCTCGGCAGCCTTCGACACAGTCTCTCACCGTACTCCAGCCTGCAGACTCCACGACGCAGGATCCGGAACAAGGCCCTAGACTGGATCTGCTCTTTTCTCTCCGGCAGAACACAGCAGGTCAGACTCCCTCCCTTCCTTTCAAATCCCACACCAACCTCCTGCGGAATCACCCAAGGATCATCCATCAGCCCCACCCTGTGCAACATCTTCATGACCCGCTTGCACCCATCACCAGATCCCACAGACTCAACATCATATCATACGCAACGACACCCAACTCATCCTCTCCCTATCCAAAGAACCCAATATCTCCAAATACAACTTTCAAGAAGGGATGTAAGCCATCGCCAAGTGGATGAAAAACAGCTGCCTACAACTAAACACAGACAAAACCGAAGTCCTCGTCATGGGCCCACTTCCTAATGCCTCAAACAACACCTGGTGGCCCTCCGCCCTCGGGAACCCACCCTCCCCCACCGACCACGCACGCAGCCTCGGAATCATCTTGGACTCCAAACTCAAAATGGACCACCAAATCAAAGCAGTTAACTCCTCCTGCTTCCACACCCTCCGCCTCCTATGAAAGACCTTCAACAGGATTCCCCTCGACCACAGGAAGACCGTTACGCACGCCCCCATCAGCAGCAGACTAGACTACGGTAACACACTATACGCCAGGATCAACAAGAAGCTCACCCACAAACTCCAGAATGTCCAGAACGCTGCTGCCAGACTAGTCCTCAACCTACTGCGCCACTTCCACATTACACCAACACCTGCAGACCCTACATTGGCTCCCATGCAAGAAGAGACTCACCTTCAAGCTTCTCACCCACACCCACAAAACCCTCCACAATGCAGGACCCGCCTACCTGAACCACTGCCTCATGTTCCACGCACCTCAAAGATCCCTCTCCCAACTCTCCCTTGCTACAGTGCCATGCATTAAGAAGACCAGAACAGGAGGCCGCTCCTTCTCTCTCTTCACAGCCAGAGCATGGAATTCCCTCCCTCTCCACCTCCTACAGACACCATTACTCTCCAAGTTCTTGAGGAATCACCAGGAACATCCAGGACCTGCGCGACACCCCCCAGCGCCTTCTGTCCCTTGCAGGTGCGCTTAATAAAACATTGATTGATTGTTGATTGGTTGATTGCACGCATTTATTACCTTAGCTGCAGGCAACGCACTTCTCTGGTCCATAATGCAGTACGTTAATCTGGCATCCTAAGGATTTGTGCTGCAGGGGGTTGGTCCTACTTTTCCCAAGGACAAAGTAAACATAAAATCTTATTTTCCTTGATCTCAGATATTATGAACATGGAGTCTATGGGATTTGCATACCCCGGAGTGTAATGTAATCCTAAATGTACCCTGTGTCCATAAGTGGGTTTATTGGTTGAAACACTAAGCCCCTCCCAGGCACATGCTGACATCCTGGGTTGTAAATAATGACCAGACTGCCATGGTCATATTAAAGGTGTCCTTTTAATGAAGTCAGGCTGACAGCAAACATCTCATTCATCATTCACTGTGGAGTCTCTATATACTGTCCCTCACATGTGCCTTACTTCATGTAGTAATCACAGGCTGCCCACCCGGGGTGGTCCTGGCCTTTGAAGATCCTCAGGCACTGGTGGGCGGGTGGAAATGCCAGCTCTCATATTTATTTATTTTATTTATTTTATAGCATTTATAAGGCGCACAGCTACCCACAAAGGGTTTCCCGGCGCCGAAATCAGCAAAGACACAGGGCACAACTGGAGAGAGATCAGATCTGAAAGCAAAGATTATAGATCAAACAACCAGGTTTTCACGCTTTTTCTGAAACTCCTGTAGTTTTCTTCTTTGCGTATTTGGGTAGGCAGTGTGTTCCAAAGAGTTGGTCCCAAAAATGAAAAGGATCTTCCGCCTAGTCTAGCCCGTTTGTACCTTGGTATCGCAAATTTCGCAGATGTGATTGAGCGAAGATTGCGATTTGGAAGGTAAGGCTTGGCAAGGTCTTGAAGATATTTGGGAGCAGTCCCAGCTTTAATTTGGAACAAATAGCTTAGGGCTTTAAAGCGGATCCGATTTTTGACCCTAAGCCAGTGTAGGTCTCTGAGATGTTTAGTGACTCTGGCATATCTGGGAATTCTACAAAGCAGTCTGGCCGCAGCATTTTGTACCAACTGTAGGCGTCTTATGACTGCTTTATTTGCACCCAGGTACAGGATGTTGCCGTAGTCAAGCCGAGATGTCACTAAGGCATTGACTACGGTCTTCTGGGTGGTTGATGGTAACATCCAGACGATTTTACGTAGCCATCTGAGAATAGTAAAACAGATACCAGCCACTTTATTAGCTTGCTGAACCATAGATAAGCTGTCATCGATGATGACCCCAAGATTTCTGACTTGGGTGGCAGGGATCGGAAGCTTGCCCAGTGAGGTCGGCCAATGGGAATCGCTCCAGAGATTTTTGCTGTTTCCTAAAAGGAGGATCTCTGTTTCTCCCCATTTAATTTGAGTTGGTTGGCCGACATCCAGCAGAAAATTTCATGGAGGCCTGTTTTGAGTGCAGACGAATCAGACGAATCGGATTTAGATAATGAAAAAAGGATCTGAGAATCGTCTGCATAAGTCATCAAAACAAGACCAAAATTCTCTGCAAGGGTAGCTAGTGGGCGAAGGTATAAGTTAAACAAAAGGGGACTCAGAATAGATCCCTGTGGTACACCGTGCGGGGAGTAGAAAACATCCGAACAGGCCTCAGAGGAGGTAATCTGGAAGGTCCGGGAGGATAAATAGGATTTGATCCATTCTAGCGCCTTGCCCTCGACACCACTCTCCCCCAGCCTGCAAAGCAGTCTGGAGTGAGAGATGGTGTCGAAGGCTGCGCTTAGGTCCAATAGGACCAGTGCCACCGTTTGGCCATCATCCCTGAGCTCTTTAATTTTTTCCGTGATTCCGAGCAGGGCAGTTTCAGTGGAATACCCGCTCCTGAATCCGGACTGAGAAGGGTGGAGTAGTTCATTATTTTCCACGTATGTGGAGAGAGCTTCATGAATGTGCTTTTCCAGCATTTTGGAAAAGGCAGGAAGTAACGATATTGGTCGATAATTGGCCAATACCGTAGGATCCGCAGCTGGCTTTTTCAGCAAAGGACTGACTATGGCGTGTTTCCATATAGCGGGAACTGAAGCCTGTTCCATGGACGCATTGAGTATGTCCGTAATGGGCGTCAAGGTAGAATCCTCCAGTTGGCTGATAATACTGATGGGTATGGGATCACGAGGAGAGCCCGATTTGATAGCTTTAAGAAGTTTCCTCGTTTTATCCGATGTTAAGGGGGGCCAGACTTCAAGATGACAGTTTCCTTTAAAGCTTTGGAAGGTATCCTCTTGATTATGAAGCATTTTTAAAATCACTCACTAGCGCTCAGCTATTGGCGCTGACTCTCACTCTCCATTGTATTTGCACTCGCTCGATACCTGCCGAGTTAAGGCAAGGCACCGAGCGCTAGTCTCCGACATAAAAGGAAACAGTTGGTCTCCGCGATAGCGGACGCGTTTTAGCGGACGCGCCTCGTCTTCGCCGGAGTCCAGCCAGAGTCAGCCTGTCTGCGCGTGTCACTTGCAAAAATTCTGACTAACACTGTTTGGGGCTCCTTTTATGGCGGAGACTAGCGCTCTCTCACCGCGCTGTCCCGCACTAAGATGGCCACCACAGGAATCCCTAGTGCTCGGTGCCTTGCCTTAACTCGGCAGGTATCGAGCGAGTGCAAATACAATGGAGAGTGAGAGTCAGCGCCAATAGCTGAGCGCTAGTGAGTGATTTTAAAAATGCTTTTTAAAACGAAGTACTTTTCTGACCAAAAGTGCAATACAGAACACAATTCAAATTTAAAAATGCAAAAGCGCTAAACAAATACAGCTGGAACTGGTCTCAAAGTTAGGCTGTGCTGCAGCATAACAAGCTGCGCGTGTCACTTGCAAAAATTCACTCATGCAGTATGAAATGGAAAAAGTAATAATCTCACCTGGAAGAGGACCTCAGCAAAATGCAATAAAGAAAGTGGCTCACCAGAGGTTCTGTGAGTTGAGTCACAGCCTACGTTCAAAGATAAAAGCACTGAGGGGGGCCATTCTCTCAAAGAGCAGATATAGAGAGAGGTGCAGTAACAAATCCTACCCACTGCCCTAATGCTGGTGCAGAGACCTGCCAAAACTTTAAAGGGGATCTGGTCTCCAGCAACACATTTTCTGCATGAGAATCTACGGTTAAGATGGGAGACTGTACTGCCTTCAATAAGATTGGAGAAAGTCCAGACAGTCAACAATCAATGACGGGGGGGGGGGGGGGGGCATAGCCTAGCAGGGCCGAAAGAAGGCTGCTCATTGGAGGGCCCTGCCAGCCAAATCCACTATTCTTCGCAAATCATGCACTCCGCTGACCCATCAGCCCGTTTACTTGATGCTGTAGCCACTGGCGAAGTTTTGGAGCCTTGGCTTGGGCTGTGTACCGAGACTCGGAATCCCGTGCCATGGCCTGCTCATGCTGAAATGCCAGCCAGACGCCATAGGTGCCCTAGTGGCTTCTGCGGCTGGCCGTCAATAATTGAAACTAGCCAGTCGGTGGCAGTGAGCTGTGGTGGTGCGGTGGCCGCAAGGGCCTGATGAGCAGAGTTTGGTCTGTGCAACCAGTGGGCCTCGTTTTGGGGCTCTGCTGCTGATCGCGCAGCTTGCCTTGGCCTGGGTCTCATCCCTGGGGCCTCTGAGTGGCACCAGTGAGGCATCTCTGGGACTACTGCTCCCCCTGCATGGGGCGGTGCTGCTGCCTGGGAGGATAGACACCCCTATTGGCACCACACTGGCGGCAGCTCCACCGGTTGGTGCTGAGATTGAGAGAAACAGACCTGAGGACCTCCCTGCCCCCAGTGAGTGTAAGATACCCCTCTTGCTATTTATTCTCTGACTCCTGGGCACTACATAGATGTATTCACCCTGCTACCCCCCCCGCAGGACACGCTAGACTTTATTTCAGCCACTGCTCCTAATGTCATCCTCCAGGCCGCCTAGCCCCCATCATGGTGCTCCATGGAAGCTCCATGCTGTCGTTAAGGTGAGGCAGCTAGTGCCTCCGTCTTTATACTATTGCACCAGCTGCTCCACCTATTGCAGAGCTGCACAATGGAGATCCCGTGGGCCTTCTAATGCCCCCATGTAAGACAAACCTTCGGGTAGTGGCAGGGCTCTGGGGCGACCGAAAACTATCCTCAGTCACCTGCTTGGAGCTAAACTTTTTCTATTGGTCTAGTCTTCTCTGTGGACCCCTTCACAAGTGCTTCCCAGTGTTTCTACATCCTCTGCTGGGTCCCTGCCAGTTTCACAGCCCTTAGGCTCTTTCAAACTTCACCGCAGCCTCGGTAAAACAAGAAGTATGACAGTTAAACTCACTTTTGAAGGCAAGAGGGCATACTCAACAAGCTGAACGGGAGCGGCCCTCAGGAGATGCCCGCGGACACACTGAGGAATCCTCCCAAAAAGATGTTGACCTCAAAGAACTCCTTGTAAAAGTCAAGACCAGTCTTATAGCTATTGACGTAAAGCTGAATCTCCTCACAAGCCACCTGAATCAGGAGTCAACGTGTGGACAAGCATGATGGCACGCTGGAGCAACTAAAAAACAGGGTCTCATGATGGACAATGCCCAGGCCAACTCCAGAGAATAACCTCTGCAAATGGACAAGATACTTGGCCTTATGAAGGCCAAAAAGAAGGATTTGGAATTAAGGTCCCTGAGGATTATGGGGATCCCCAAGTCCAGAGCTATCAATAAAATAGAGGACTGTAGAGGCCATGTTTTGTGACCTATTCGAAGAGGCCCTTCCCCAAGTATTTATTGCGGAGAGGGCGCATCACTTGTTGTGGCCGCGTCTCCCCTCCCTGGGCGCTCTGGCCCGTCCCATTATTGCAAGACTCTTGAATTACTGAGATCGGGACAAGGTCCTGAGGTTGCCTCATGAATGTCACAAGCTCCAATACCACGAAAACTTTATTTCTTTTTATCCAGAATTTACTCTCACTGTTCAAGCTGCCCAGCTGGATTTTTGCATTCCCAGAAAATCCTGCAACCGGTGAAATTTCCCTATGCCATCCTTGTGAGAAGCTGGCCTGATATATGATCTACACATATGTAAGTGGACACCTTGCACCAGTCCAGACAACCCTTATGGTGATTTAAGAGGTCTTAGACAACCCTAGAAAGCTTTCTAAGTGGTAGCTGCGGAGAGCAGCCTTCAGGCTTGGTCCAGAAGGAGTGTAAAGCAACTTGTTTAACCAGAATGCAATCTTAAAGTATAGATTAAGTGAAAAGAACCACACCAAGTATATATAAAAATACGTTATTATATAATACTCTCTAGTATATTCAAATACCTCCAACACGGAGATAAACACAATGCGAACAATACTTTAGCAAAGAAACACAGTATATAGCACGAAATATACAAGGGACCCCGGGGGGATCAAACCATATGCTACGAAAGTGGTATAAGAACAGTGTCTAGAGGAGTAGAAGTGCTGGGGACCCACAGAACCACCCAAGGAAAGTAGATAGGGACCCCACAGAGATTGTGTGCAGTGTGAGAACACTGCCTCGTCCTCCGTACAACTCTGCGTGTAAGTTGTGGTTGGATCTTTAAAGATTAAGGACCCTTCGAGTGGACCCTGAAGAAACCCTGTGGAAGACAGAAGGTGGGGGAGCCACCCCACCCGTGGAAACCCTAGTACCCACGTTACCTATACCAGGGAAGTCGGGTGCATACGTGTGAAGTGGTGTCGGAAACTGCTGTTGCTTCCATTGGAGGACTTCAGGAAAAGTGCCGCTGCTGGAAGAGGAGAAAGTGTCCGGTGGAATCTGAAAGTGGAGTCTAGATGAGAAATACCTGCAAGCAGAGGGGACAGAGTCTATGTCACTCAGGACTGAGCAGGAGACTTGGAAGACGAATGCCCTCCGATGAAGGGTGTTGCAGGATGGTTGACGAGGACCTTGACTCTGTAGCTGGGAGGACCAGGCATCGTTGAGGAAGTCCAGGAGCTGTACATGAGCTGTACCACATCCGATGTCGATTGCAGAGGGGTCAATGTCCGGCAGAAGCACCAACAAGCCTTGGCAAATGCAACCATGCAGAAGACGAAGAAGGTGCAGTGTCAGGACCAGCAAGGTCCAGGGGACTCACCAAAAGCAGGAGAGTCAGGGCAGGCCCAAGCAATCAGGGGAGGGTTGTATGATGTAACAACGCGTGTTATTACAACGCGTGCTGTTACATCGCAGTCGTTACAACGACTGCATTTTACCACGCTATGCCTTCACAACGCAAGTCTTTACATCGACTTGCGCTAGGTGGCGTTCTAACATTAAAAAAGTGTAATTTATTATTCCAACTCCAGTCCACTTATCAGTAGGGAAGGTGTTGGGATAGTAAACGACACCATTTTTAATGTTAGCACGCCATCTAGCGCAAGTCGATGTAAAGACTTGTGTTGTAATGGGATAGCGTTGTTACATGCGGTCGTTGTAACGACCGCGATGTAACAGGATTGCGGTGTACTGACCGCGTTGTTAAGGATGTTTCGCTCAGGGGAGTCTAAGAGAAGCCAAGGTGACCATCAAATGGACCCTCAGACCGGAGGCAATGGAGTTGCAAGAGGACCTCAAGTAGCTCACCAAAAGGTGCAGGCCATGATGCACATGATGTGGTGTGGCTGAAGATACTGGTCACAGGAGTTGCTCGTGGGTGGAGCTACTTGGAGCCAAGAGATCTTCTTGGAAGGAAGCCAAAAAGCCTTTGTAACTGCAAGTTGGAAGAGGTGCACAGGGGTTCGATTATTGCAACCCCTTAGAGGGATACTGACCACAAACTTGGTGAGAGGGCAGGGCAGGCCTCGGGAGTTGTGGAGAACCACCAACTGTGTTGCAGAGCCACAGAGTCTGGAGGAGCTCAGGATCTGCAAACCGGTAGAATTAGGTGCGGTTCCTGCAAATGCAGGGGAGTGACTCCTTCACTCCAAGGGAGATTTCCTCTGGTGTCTTTGATGCTTCGCAGGCCTTGGAAGGTCCCTATATGATGCACAGGCACAGACGGTGCAGCAGACTGGGAAGGAGAAGAAGTCAGGCCCAAACAAAGTTCAGCGAAGTCCAGAGTGCTCAGATGGCAGAAGGAGAAGTGGTGTCTGGTCTGAATCTTATCCCACAACAAACCCCGGGAACAACACCCGGGTAAGCCCTTAAGTACCCTAGGGAAAGGGTTGGAAAGATTCAGGTGACCATCCCACGGGAGGGACTGGACGGAGGGGACATAACACCCATGTCCTTTGTTCAGTTTTGTGTCAGAGTAGGAACCATTGGCTGCCAGGACTGCTTCAAACTGAACTATGCATGGGGAGACCAAATATGCCCAACATGCAGACTAAGTGACGCTGGCAAGCGCACCCACCCTGTCACACTACACTAAATCCTTTCTGGGAGGTGGTCCCACCTCCCTGTGACAGGATGCATATTGTTCTTCCTTCCCTGCTCAAGCCTGGCACAGCAACAGGAGGGCAGAATTGTGTCTCTGGTCAGCAGCAACCATTTTGTGCTGTCCTGGTCTGTAAGACTGGTACCGGGAACATGGAGAGCCTAAAGGAGGGCTCCTCCAGTGCTTGGAATCATACCTCAAACACTAGAACGGTGTAGAGGTATGATTCCAACATGTTTGATACAAAACATGATAGGATTCATTGCAGCCAGTTTTGAGATGGTCGAGATGGCGTAATTATGCAATGCCCCTCTATATGGTATATGGCTGCTTCATTGACAACCCAGGAGAATGGACTCTGTAGGCTGCAGGGATGTCCTGCTCATGCAAGGACACCCTTTCACTTAGAACCAGGCACCCTGCCTTCAGGATTGCAAAGGTGTGCTAGAGGAATGACTGATAGGTTTTAAGTGCAGTGGCCCTAGATATAGTAAACCTATATCTTTAGTAAGTGGTGCTAGCACCAGCTTACACAGGCTGCAATGGCAGGCCTGTAGTTCCATTTTGAATGGTCTCCCATGGGTGTAATAATACATGCTTCAGCCCATGGGAGACCTCTGGGGTACCTATGCCCTGGGTACCTTAGTACCACATACTAGGGACTTATAAGGGTACCCCAGTATCCAGCACAATAATTTAAGGGAGAAAGCAGAGAGACGAGGGTTCTGATTAGCAGGATCACAGTCAGACTAGTCCAAAAACGGCTTAACACCAGGCAAAAAGTGGGGGTTCCTACAATGCTATATCTGGCCAAACTATGTATCCCTTTTGAAGGAAAACCTAATTTTTTCACTGACACCAAATTGGCTTTGAAGTTTGCTTAACACATCACTGCTAAGAAGCCTTAAGCCAGGTTTTGCCCCGCAGGTCCAGAAAGGAACATCTCAGTGACAATAATTGATAGTTTGACCTCCCGGCGCCCTCAGGAGACTTGATCCGACAAGGTGGACCAGGCAGTCGCTGCATTTGTCCACTTGTCAACTATACCCTTGGTCCCAGGAAGACTGGCTGTACCACTTGAGGCCAATGTGATCACGGATACGCCAGATGGTAATGATGGGCCTGCTGTCTTACTTTCTGTTGTGTAACACTCATTTGGCTCCCTTGCCATTGTTGGGCTGGGTTGATTGCCCGGCTCTTCCACGCCTCCTAGGATGTTTTCCAGATGCTTTATTAAATTCATGGTGGGACACTGGGGTGGAGCGTGGTATTGTCCTACTCAAACATGTTTAGGGGTTGGAGAGGGAGGGGGTGGGTTTGGGTTGTTACCCATGTTTGTTGTCTCTTGTTGCTTTGTTTCCATCTCCAGCCATGTACCAGGACTGTGCCTCCTTCACCACCCACTTTAATGACACATACTCCTCGGCTGACTGAGCTCTACCCTACATACTCTCGCCACACAGGGTCAAGTGCGTGCCTTTTGCTTTTCTCACCCTAAGTGCGCCGGATATGCCCAGAAGTGGGTTCCGGGCTCACTGTGGCACCGGAATCAAGCTATCATGGCTAATGAGGGGTGAAACCCCAAAACCAGTCCTAGGATGCTTGTTGACAGCCCAGGGAGTACCTGGCTTGGCAGTTCGGGCTGGCCTGTTCCCATGAGGCACAGGGTCAAGACTGATTTGCATATGGTCAGGTCTAAAGAGGGGTGGCAAGGTGAGCAAATGAATTATGGATTAAATCCAGATCCCTTAACTTGGGCGAATGTTTTGATTTGTTCTGCATTCCGTCCATCAATTGTGTGTCTTTTGCTTTCTCGCCCTAAGTGTGCCAGGTATGCCCAGACAGGGGTCACAGGCTCACTGTGCCACTGGATTCAAGCTATCCTTGCTGAAGAAGGGTGAAACCCTGAAACTGGTCCTAGGATGCTTGTTTCCGGTCCAGGGAGTACCTGGCTTGGCAGTTCAGGCTGGACTTTTCGCATGAGGCTCAGGGTCAAGACTGATTTCCATATGCCCAAGTCTAAACTGGAGTGGCATGGTGAGCAAAAGAATGATCGATTTAACCCAGATCACTTAACTGGGGGTGAATGTTTTGATTTGTTCTGCATTCTGTGAGAAGTTGGCCTGATATATGATGCTCACTAGTTCTAGTGATCACCTTGTATCAGTCCAAACAACCCTTATGGTGATTGGTTGTAAGTCAACCTTATAGACCAGCTATCCTAATGGTAGCATGGACAAAGCAGTCTTAGGCTAAACTCTTTTGCCATGTGAAGCCAGCTGTTTTACCACAATATAACCCCTTGAATACCAAGTGAAAGGACACCACACAGGTTGTTATGAAAATAAACAGTATATTTATTAATAACAACACCTCTGAACTCTTTATGAGGTCAGAGGGCTAAGCACATGACAATCTCTTCTGAAAAATACGATAAGTTGCACGAAATCACAATGGTGCCCTAGGGGCACGACAAACCATATACTAAGTAAGTGGAATGTGAAAGTCAATAGAAGGAATGGAGCTGTCGAGAGGCTGTAGGATCGTTGGGACCACGCTACCCTAACTCTAGGTAAGTAATAGGAGGCCCACGGAACGCGTGTGCAGAGTGTGAACTCACACGCGAGATGCGTAACAACTTCTATGGACAGTACAGTTCAAGAAAAAGGTAAGTACGGACAATCCTGACTAGGTAGGACTAAAACGACTGTGGAACTTGACACTAGGACAGTTAAACTACCTTCGAGCACCGAAATACTCTTGTTACCTCACCCACGGGCCGCTGGTGCATAGGTGTCAAAGTGCGTCGGGTTCTCTCGTTGAAGTCAATGGAGCCTGAAAGAAAAGATGCTGCAGGAGACCAGGAGGAAGATGTCCGGTGCGATCCAAGGGTGGATTGGTGAAGAAGGAGACCTGAAAGCAGAGGGGACAATGTTCACAGTCACTAGACAGTGACTGGAGTGGAACCAGGAAGGAACCAGATGTCGTTGTCGTGTTCAGGTGAAGAGTGGACGCTTGACTCTGCAGCCACGTGGACCAGGAGGTGTCTTCGATGACCAGGATGGAGGCACGAGCTGTCCCACGCAGGCTCTCGCTGTCGGCGGTGTTGGATCCGGAATCGGCGTCAACAGGCCTTGGCAAAGGCAACCCACGCGGTGAGTGAAGAAAGCGTCTGGTGCGGACTAGGAGAGTCCGGGGTGCCCCTCTTTTGGAGGGGAGCAAGGGCCAGTCTGGAGCAACCAGACCAGCAGCAAAGATGGGAGGCCACTAGCCAGCCGGCAAGTGACCAGACAACGCGTCGAGCAGCAACAAAGCAGAAGGGCCCCACGCAGATCTCGTGGATGCTGGAGGGCTGATCTTCAGTGCAGGAGCTGCTCGGGGATGGGGCTTCTCAGTCCCCAAAGCACTTGGTTGAGTTTACCTCGGGAGTCGTGCTGGAAGCAAAGTGCAGTTTCTTCCAAGATGGCCGGTCCCACGTGTCTCATCACACCCACGGGTCTCAGCTTTGCTGTAGATGTGGGTTGAGGTCCGAGAGGTCTGGGAATCCGGGTCTCGTCGGGCTCTGAAGTCTGGATCCTGGAAGGAAGACGACAAAGGGAAGCCGCTGGACGCTTGATGGTGCCTGCTTGTGCAGGGTGGACACTCCTTGCCCACAAGGGAGATTCTTCAGTCTTCTGTGGAGCAGAACGTCGAAGTCCAGAGTTTCTTCTTGTAGAATATGTTCAGGATAATCTGATTTGGAATGGGACGAGCTCCTACCTTTATCCTGCTAAAGGGGGCTGCACTACTGACTAGGTCCCTCCCCTGGGTGGGACCAGGAAGGGGGGTGGCTACACCCCCAATCCTTTGTCCGGTTTCCTGCCAGAGCTGGGGCTGGAGTGCCCCAGCAACTGGTTGGAACCGGTGTATGCACAGGACACCTTGTGTGCCCCGGGCATGTCTCATTCCTTTCAAGCCTACCCTATCCAATACACAAAATCCTGTCTGGGGTGGTGCTAGCACCTCCCAAGGCAGGAAACCCTTTGTCCAAGCCGCCCTCGCTGGAAGGACTCCCAGCAGCAGGAGGTCAGACTTGTGTCTGTGGTGGCAGCATCCATTTTGTGATGCCAAGGCTCGAGTTAACTTTAACCGGGGTTCTCAGTTACATACATGTCGTGTCCCTCTAGAAGGGTGGAATGCTACCCCCGTCGCCAGAATTGGCGAGGGGGTAGTATTCCAAATCGTATGACACCTTACTCAACATGTTTTGATAATGTTATACCAGAGTTGGCATTTAACCGCGAGAATTATAATGCACTTAAGAGTATATGGTATAGCGTTATCATGGAACAGCTATAAGGACTTGGTTCCGCAAGCTGCAAACGGGCTCAGCTCATGCCAGAGCACCATCTCACATAATTCCAAGCACTCTGTCTTCAGGATTGATAAGGCCTTCCATAGGAGTGACTGATAGGAATGTATGTGTCCATTTTAGATTTAGATATAGGTAACTATATCTAAAGCAAGGGGTGATTACACCACCATGCCCCAGCTGTCGTGCAGCCAGTTGTGTCTGTTTAGATGGCCAGCCAGGGGTGGCATAATACATGCTTCAGCCCCTGGTAGGCCCCTGGGTATACCTATGCCCTGGATACCTAAGGTATACTGTACAGGGACTGATAAGGTGGCCCAGTACCAATTGGTAAATGCACCTAAGGTACATGGTTGTCAATTTAGAGAGAGAACAGCTAGGCTGTGGGTCTGATTAGCAGGCCCACAGCCAGGGGAAGTCGTAAACCAGTGAAGCAAAAAGCAAAAATCTGGGTTGACCATAGGATTGCAGACCCCACTCTCCTACACATTCCTTCCATCAATTGAGTGTATTTTGCTTTCTCGAAAGCAAATGCCTTACATGCCACATTTGCAGGCTTAATGGCCGCAGAAAAGCGTGTCTGATATATGCATATCTAGCCAGACTCCAGAGCTGCACTTCATACACACCTCCACCCCAGGGCTGTGCGCCAGATGGTGTGGTGAATCCTACACCTTTCTGTACTCTGCCTACGACAGGAGGCTTGGCGCTTACACTACGCAAAGGCATACCGTGGCAACTGCGTCAAGCCATCAGTGACAACTGGGGCGCCACGTCCTCCTTGCATGCACTCTATATAGACAGACCCTTATTTTAGCTGCAGACTAATGCCCCAATACTGACGGCGCTGGTTTCTTCTTGGAGATATGGCAATTGATAGCTAGCCTTGGCCCCGGGGCAATACTGCAGGGTGGGGATTTCAATGTGATACTGGATAACCGATTGGATGCATGAGGCGCTCTCCGTCATCCTCACCCCAGCGCTGCACTGACACTCAACATCATCATCCTAGATAACCATCTCCAAGACGTGTGGCAACACACACACACATACACACACACACAGACATAACAGAGGGGACCTGCATTGCGGTACACCGCAGTGCATGGTCGAGAATAGAATATTGGTTAACATCTCGGGACATCCAGACCTAGGTTTCAAAAATGGCGCATCTGCCCCTCACTCTCTCTAACCATGCCCCAATTTTACTAAAGCTCCTCATCATGCAGACGTCCCCTCACACCTTCCCCTGGAGCTTCATGCTGGGGCATTGCAGGATGCTGCATTCTGTGAGGAGGTTCACAAAGAAATAGTTGCATACTTTGCTCACAACATGGGCTCCATGGAGACTCTCTCCACTCTTTGGTATGCCTTATAAGGTGGTCATCCATGGCACATGCATTGCAAAGCAACCGGGTGTATTAAAAGGCACAACATGAAAACGTTCGCAATTAGAGCATGATATTTACACTCTAAAAACTGAATACTTCCAATCCAAGGATTTGTCCAAACTGGCAGCAATCAGGGACAAACTGACAGACTTCTTAGAGGAAGCGCTCTGCAAGACTAACTTCCTGGACAGGGACATGCAGTCCCATATTTACAGGGAGGTTGACCACCCTGGGAGGACCTAAGCTAATATTTCCACCAACCATGAACACCCAGTGATGTGGTGGAGCTGTTGGATGTTGATCTAAACCTTCAATCTAACCCCTCAGGACTCCTGATCACGCAGAGTTCCTTTTTCATGAAACTATACACTGCCACACCCGTTCACCACGAAAGTGAATTTCTTGTGTATCTAGATGGCATCCAACTACTTTGACTGTACCATGCCCACTAATCCTACCTAGACTGCCTGTTCACAGGAAAAGAGATAATGCAGGTCATTCAAAGTCTTTCAGGCGACAAGGGCAACCACGACCTGTTATGAAGAATATGCATCCATAATGGCACCCCACATGCTTTCCATGTTTGAAGAATCCATTAATTGGGGTTCCAGCCATCTTCACTCAGAGAGGCAGTCATCATGATGCTTCTCAAACCAGATAAACCCGCTTCTCACTGTGACTCGTACAGGCCGCTCTCGATGTTCAGTGTCGATAACAACTTTTTTGCATAGTTATTGGCGAACCATCTTCTTCCCCTCCTGCATACAATTGTGAAACCAGATCAATCTGGGTTTATCTCCTGTCATTCCACATCACATAATGTTTGCCATATATTTGCAGTAATGCACCATCTTCACTACAAGATTTCAGTGGTGGCCACCCTATTTGACGCCTCTAAGGCTTTTGATTACCTAGAGTGGCCCTTCCTTTGCACTATACTTGCATGTTATGGTCACATATCTTGTTTCCTCCATCAGATATGATTATTGTAATCTCCCCACTGCCGGTGTCTGCCTTAATGGCATGATATGTTACCGGTTTAAACCCAGATCTGTGACTTGGGGGAATCTTTTGCCATTGTGCAACATTCTGTCCATCATCTTGTGTATTTTGCTGTTCACCCTATGTGGGAAGGCTATGCCCAGATGTGGGTCCCGTGCTCACTAAGCCACTGGAGTCAAGCTATCTTGGAAGAAGACCGCTGATAGCCAGAAACCGGTCCTAGGATCCTTGATTCCGGTCCAGGGAAGACATGGCTTGACAGTTCGGCCTGGACTGTTCCCATGAGGCACAGGGTCAAGACTGATTTGCAAATAGCCATGTCTGAACTGGGGTGGCTTGGAGAGCAAAATAACGATGGATTAAACCCAGATCTGTGACTGGCGGCGAATGTTTTGCCATTGTGCAACATTCCGTCCATCAATTTGTGTGTTTTGCTGTTCACCCTATGTGGGAAGGGTATGCCCGGACATGGGTTCCGTGCTCACTAAGCCAGTGAAGTCAAGCTATCCTGGCTGAAGACGGCTGATAGCCAGAAACCGGTCCTAGGATTCTTGATTCTGGTCCAGGAAAGACATGGCTTGGCAGTTCGGGCTGGACTGTTCCCATGAAGCACAGGGTCAAGACTGATTTGCATATAGCCATGTCTGAACTGGGGTGGCTTGGTGAGCAAAATAACGATGGATTAAACCCAGATCTGTGACTGGGGGTGAATGTTTTGCCATTGTGCAACATTCCGTCCATCATCTTGTGTGTTTTGCTGTTCACCCTATGTGGGAAGGGTATGCCCAGACGTGGGTCCCGTGCTCACTAAGCCACTGGAGTCAAGATATCCTGGCTGAAGACGGCTGATAGCCAGAAACCGGTCTTAGGATGCTTAATTCTGGTCCAGGGAAGACATGGCTTGGCAGTTCGGGCTGGACTGTTCCCATGAGGCACAGGGTCAAGACTGATTTGCATATAGCCATGTCTGAACTGGGGTGGCTTGGTGAGCAAAATAACAATGGATTAAACCCAGATCTGTGACTGGGGGTGAATGTTTTGCCATTGTGCAACATTCCTCCATCATCTTGTGTGTTTTGCTGTTCACCCTATGTGGACAGAGTATACCCAAACGTGGGTCCCGTGCTCACTAAGCCACTGGAGTCAAGCTATCCTGGCTGAAGACGGCTGTTAGCCAGAAACCGGTCCTAGGATGCTTGATTCCGCTCCAGGGAAGACATGGCTTGGCAGTTCGGGCTGGACTGTTCCCATGAGGCACAGGGTCAAGACTGATTTGCATATAGCCATGTCTGAACTGGGGTGGCTTGGTGAGCAAAATAACGATGGCTTAAACCCAGATATGTGACTGGGGGTGAATGTTTTGCCATTGTGCAACATTCTGTCCATCATCTTGTGTGTTTTGATGTTATCTGATAGGTTCCTGATCAGCCGCAGTAATCGTCAGCGTTGGCATTTGTCATCAATTTTATTTGCCACGACAATAGAGCCTTTGGCAGCTTAGCATTTACAACACCATGCCCACCGTGGCCTCGGCTTCACCACCAGGGGGATATTAGTCTCCATGTATCCTGATGATGTCACCTTCTATATATTCAAGCCCCAGAAAAATGTTGCTCCAGTAACCTGCGAAGTCATGAGTTCAGTGGCTTTTGAGGCATTCAGGTCAATTGGTCAAAGTCCGTAATAAACTGATGGCAGCCAACATTTCTATACGGATTACCCACAGAGGTGGACAACCAAGCAGGTGAGATACTTGGGCATCTGGCTCAGTTGTGACCCAGATGAATTCTGGAACATCAATTATGGATGCGCTGTCTCGTGGCCGGAAGACAGGGTACCATTATAGTCTTGGTTGCCACTGTTCTTTAGGGTCATCACCAACGTGATCCAGTCCGTGTTTTGCATTACGCAGTCTGCAGTCTGGCCAGTAGAGAGTGGAGCAGCGGGAGCTTCAGGAGAGAGCTTCGTCACGTCGCCACCTTGGTCTAGGTCCTTGGTCCTCGGTCCTCGGTCCTCTCCCTCTCCACGGCTTTCACTTTTGGGTCGTCTCGGGGGCCCGGAGCTGCTCAACGCAGCCCAAGGACTGGGTGCGGTCGGATGGAGGTACGTGATTGCTCCTTGTTGTGGACTTGGTGACTGTGCTGCTGTGCTGCTGTGCTGCTGGGCGGCTGGCTGGCTCCCCTTTCTGCATCGGATCCTCGGCGGCTTTGGTGTCCTCCTGTGGCATCCTCAGGTGGCTGGTTCCCACTTCTGACCTTCTGATTGCGGTGAGCGCTGGCTCACACTTTTGTTTGGCGTCTTGGCGGCACCTGTGGGTAGCCGCATTGGGTCCCTGAAGGTGCCTGCGGGTGCGGGTGCCGTGGTGTCCGGTTTGTGGTTTTGTTCCTCCCACATACCTGCTGAATAAATGGCAACAATTGTTTTAATAAGTAATTGTAAGTGAGGGCTGAGCTACAGGCAAGAGCTGAGCTGCCTTTTGGTTCAGACTCCAGCAGACTCCAGCAGAGGAGCTGTTTCCTGTGAGTTACGGAGAGCAGAGGGCGGAGAGCGAGCTAGGCGTTTGGTGCCTGGCGTCTGGAGCTTGGATAGCGGAGCTGCTCTCCCCCCCCCTGACCGCACATAGACGTGAAACAATGGCAGAGGGGAGAGGGTGATCAAACGAGCAGCGAGGCGGGCTGCATTAAGGAATCACAACAAAAGCATTGCCCCCCGCTTTAATCAATCACCACCTCAACAATCACTTTTTCAGTCTTAATCATACCGCTATTGCCAGGTCGGACCTTTTAAGATAGAGATAATTGGCAATTACGGCGGCATCTTTTGAACATACTTCCTTATCACCGGACAACCATCTCAACTATCTCAAACGGAAGGAAATCGCTAGCTTTCCTACGCTTGCCTCTTTGCTTGCCCTTTTACATCTTCCTATACTGGATAAGATACTGGACAAGATTGGTCATATATTGTATCTTACATTTTTAAAGACTAGACGCCGCATTAAAGACTTGACATTCATCGTGCAGAGTAATTATGCAAACAAGGAAGCTGGCCTTACACAATCCCAGCCCAACTATCGCCGTCATAAGTCTGCACGACGCCAAAAAGCCAGGATGCTATACCCCGTGGGCAAAGACAACACAAGACATGATACGTCCCGACCGGATAGGACCCTATACGATGGGAAACAATCAGGAGAAGAAAGGATGAACTCCCCCCAGCTTCTGGATCAGCTCCCAGGACAGAGGCCAAAAACACAAATACAACTACAGAGGGGGCTACAGGCATAAGAGGCATAACAGGCATAACAGGAAGCCTGTGCAATCACGACGCCAATGACGACGAAACGGACAACAGAGACTGCATCAAAAACACAAATAATAGCATCAGGACTTGCAGTAGCAGTAGCCCTAAAGGCAACAATGACATCAGGAAATACTTTCTACAACATCCAAAACAAGGTGATTCCACTGCCCACGGAAAACCAATTGACACTTCTCCTGATGCCCCCAGGCTTGACACTCACCGCTTTAACGCTAACAAACCATCAGGCACTGTTAAAAATGAAATCTTGAGTCAAAAGCCCTCATCGACTGTTCCTCTGTCATCAAAAGTCTTGATTGCGAAGTGCAATAAAACACAAGCTGAAGACAATTTAATTTCGACCAGAGCCAAGGACCTAGGAACCAACACACTGGCTCCAACAAATTTGTCTTACCACCCCCCTCCTCCCCCCCGGAACTGCAACTACAATCTAATACTGCTCCAGAGGGAAGTGAAATAAATAAGGAATCCTATACCCCCACAGAAAATACTGAGAAATTCAAGGTTATTTGCACACCGTTTAAATCTCAGCCGGGCTTCCTGAATGCTCCGTATGCACTCATTAAATCGGGGGACGATGATGATGACGTAGTCCCCATACGAAACGAAAATCTTGTCATACATTCGGAGACAAGTTTAACAAACTCAAACAATCAGTTGCCGCTCTGGGAATCTAGCTTGGTCTCACAAAGAATAGAAAACCACCTAGCACTAATTAACCAGGCCTTGATATCAATGGGAAATGTCGCATTAATGCACGCGGACAAACTTGACATTCAAATAAACATTCTGCAGTCTGTAGCAAGCCTGATTACCGGAGTGGATTTAAAACTGGAACATTTAAACTCCTTAATACGCAGAGCGCAGGCAGACACAGAGGTAATGATGAAACCCAACGACTGCAGGTGCTCCCCGTTACTGCAGTCTTTGGAAAAACTCCCGGAAATAATGAGCACATTAGTCATGGACTTTAAACATGAGGCAAACAGAAGCAAGAATAATACAACACGCTTCTCCCCCCAAAATTCAATAACGAGAACAAGTGCAAAGAACATACACAACGGGATAAAAACCACACAATCGCCCTCAGGGCCCTCAAGGCCAAGTGGAGATCCAATAAACAAAACTACTCCAAGGGACACACAGCCCATTTTGGACCCAGACCACTGTTCAAAGGCCAAACAGGACAGCCTAGTGAGAACCCATGAAATTCCCGGTAATAACATCAATGAACCAACTTTCAGGCACCAAATCTAAACTCACATTCAATATTACAACTCCATCAAACAACAAACAATAGTCATGGAAAACTGGACGATTCAAATCCATCGCCCTCAGAGCAACAATCCTTATCTAGGAAAAATAAGAAAAAACGGAAAAAGCTAAACAAAATAAAAAAAGACAAAAGCTTTGCAAAAGGGAAAATCAAGCATTGGTTTGCGCCAGCAAACAAGGATAATATAACTACCGGCAGTGGCGATCAGAAGAGTCGGGGTCAAATTTTGGCAGACCAAAATAGAGACATACAAATAAACGGAACATCCACCATGATAAAATCTCCCAAGAGTCAACCATGTGTCTCAAGCGAAAACTTGATTAAAGCTTCGACTGCAATCTCCCGCGCCAAGTAGCATCTAGAACTATGCACAGGGCCCACGGTTCGACAAGCCTGGTCACGATAACACGTATAAACCTGATTCTGCAGACAAAAATGCCCATAAGGACCACCAAACGGAATCCACATCCAACGTTCAACTGGAGCAAATCATTATTCAGGCAAGCCACAAAGACGGCCAACTTCGCTCGGACCAAACCATCACTGCTAAGATTGATTCACATATCCACACTGTAAAAACAAATAGAATTGAGGAGGGACTAGCACAAGATGACAACTCCACATGGAACCCAGGAGTAGTGGGACTTATGGTAGAAGCAGACATAATCTGTGTACAGGAAACTTGGGCCACCTCCTCTACACCAATAGGGAACTACGCCGAATATTTTAAACCTGCAAAAAAGGTTAACATTTTTGGGAGACCATCAGGGGGCATTTCAACGTATATAAAGCATGCACTGAAAGTAAATTTTTCAACAATACAGAACACTTCAGACATGTTCCTGGCAGGAATTTTGAAAGGCCTCATAACAATTGACGGCCCGACTCCAATTCTCCTCATTACGACTATTACAATCGGTATGGGCCGTACTCTAACGACAATCTGACCCGCCTATTAAATGAGATCGAAACCCTACTAGTACGGTACGCAGGTATGGACTCAATTATCTTGGGTGACTTCAACATCCACGACTTAGGGCAAACCATTGGTGAAAATCATCATAACAGAAATACCAGAAGATTTAATGCGTTAATGCGAGTCTATAAGCTAGTAACATCACACAGCATATCTATAAAAAATAACCCAATTGTGCCGATGCCTCCTACTTTTAACAATCAGACAACAATTGACTACATTTTATTAAGCGAACGCCTACAAAATCATATGTCAAGCTACAACGTACAACCTCGGACTGAAAGTGACCATGCCGCCCTTACGATAGAGTTGTCTATGAGTGTGAAAATTAGGCACACTCTTCATTGCATTGGAGCCACAAATGGAGATGAGCAACACAGACTCCTTCGAAGAATTAAATGGGGTCTGCTATCGTCCCATAAGTTTGTTGCATGGAAATCAACTTGGAACGGTTGGCAGACCGCCCTTAATGACCAGGGCAGCATTGGAGAGTGGGGCGCTCTCGCATATGACTTAGCGAACCAACTTCGAGGGAGCAACAATCGAAGAGCCTACGACAATTCCACTTACAAACTGTGATTCCAGCCGGCAATTAAGAAATCCTCAAAAGTACTCAACTCCAAGAGCCGAGCCTATCGAGAAACTAGATCGATGACTTAAAAAAAAGACCTAAAATAGGCGGTCAAAACTCACGCAAAAGTTGTTTGGCAAAGTGAAACGTGAAGCAACCGAGCGAAAATGGTTGAAGATCTTCGAGCTGCTTGCCCCCAGCAAGACACAAGAATTCTGGCAATACATAAACAAACTTACCAATGGAACTTGCAACAGAGACAACCCACTTGACGCAAGCACCTGGATAGCCCACGTAAAAACTCTCTATACCAACGACTCAGAGAAAAACTCAAGCAAAAGAACACCTCTTGAAGAACATCCAAATGAAGAAATGACTGAACCCACGTCCCCTCCAGCTAACACCACACTTGCCGAAAGAAAGACCTTAAGAGCTATTTTGAAAAAAATACGCCACAATGGGCCCCCCGGACCAAATGGTCTGCCGGGCTCTCTCTTTAGGGAGGACATTGACTTTTGGGCGGAGAACCTGGGTCCGCTGTATGCAGAGTGCAGGCTCCTGATGGATGTCCCAGACTCGTGGAGAGGATCTCTAATACATCCAATCTACAAAAAAGGGCCAAGTGTAGACCCTAAGAACTACCGAATGACAGCCTTATTGGACGTGGAGGGCAAGGCATATGCAAGTTCTCTCCTTATGGAATTAGCAGACTGGGGGGCATGTCTTGGACGCCGATGTAGGTGGCAGCGGTCCTCGGAGCTCCTCCGCAGCCGCCCTACTCCCGCAGGCATCCTGACAATATTCTTGGTGCCCCGCCCCCCGTAATGGGCTGACAGCATAGAGCCCTAACGGGCAGTGAATCAGCAGGAATTCAAGCCCCCCCCCGCGACACGGGATAACTTTTGCCGAGCGAAGGCTGCCAGCATAACTCAGAGACAAAATCTCGGTCGAAGTGCGAGAGCAGACCGCCTGACCACGGCTCCCCTCTGGATGAAAGAGTGCCTGTGGAGGTCCAGCAAAGCAGGCGGTGAGCGCAGGACACTTGCCCACACATGCCCACAGAGAGAGGGGGCGAATAGAATCCACAGGGGAGCCCCACCAACGACCAGGCAGTGGAGGGCCTGACCCCAAGATGGCGGCGCCCGTGCTATACCTCGAGGCACAGTGTTTCGGTGCTTGGAGAGAGGCATGAGGGTCTGAGAGGGCGATAACCAGGCAGTCCTACGGCGGCGTGGGTGCTCAGCCTACGACGGAGTGCTGAGGTCGGTCACGTATACTGGTGAACAGCTACTGACTGCGAGCTTGCCAAAGGGCCCAGCCGGGACACGTGGAAACGGCCTAGAGTAAAGAACCCACAGGCGATGGCCTATTGAGGTCCCAGTAAGACCCCCCTCGGGCTGAGGAGGTGGGGGGGTGAATAACGGTGAAGGGCGGAAGAGACCTCCTGCTCTGCCGGTGAGACTTGAAATCCCGAGCGGCTGAAGCTACTGATCAGCGCGAGACCCCCCATCAGGGCGCCCTGAGAGACAGTGTCCGGGCTCACATTTGCGCCGAGGACGAACGGAACACAAAATCAACGAGTCACCAGCTATAGGAGACCAACGGTCGGAGGGGGACTATAGCACTGCATAGGTTAGCTGCTTCGTGAGAGCCTCTGCAGGGGTGGTTCTACTGCTTCTACCACTGACATAGAGGCCAAGTACCGCGGCGCCAGAGGGGGTGCTGAGAGATTGGACACTCACGGCACTACCCAAGATGGGCAGAGTGACCAAAAAGAGAGGGTTTGAGGTGCTGCAGTTGGATTTGACCCGGGACACACCATGGAAGACGAGGAATCGCCACCAGGAAATAGTGCTTGCGCGCAAGCGCAAGATCCTTCCTTGGGCGACATTATACAGGCCCTGGAAAAACGCATGGACTCCATTGGATCTGACCTCTCCCTACTGAAGGCTGACCACCGGAAACTCAGGGAACGAGTGGCGTCTCATGAGCAGACCATGAAAGACATTCCGGACTTGGTTGATGCCCTGCGAACGCAGCTCAAAGAGGTGGTGCAGAGGGTCCGAGTGCTGGAGGTGAGAGCAGAGGACAGCGAAGGGCGCTCCAGACATAATAATCTCCGCATAATAGGGATTCCGGAGCGAGAGGAAGGATCTGATGCTGTGCAGTTCATGGAGACTTGGATAAAAGCGGAGGTGGCACCTGAAGGACTCTCCCCCTTCTACGCGCTGGAGCGGGCACATAGGGTCCCGACACGACCACCAAAGCCAGGGGCCCAACCACGCCCGATGGTGGTAAGACTCCTACACTACCGTGACCGTGACTTCATCCTCCAGGGAGACAGGGAGTTGCAAAATCTGAGAACCGGCAACAGTAAAATAATGATTTTTCCGGACTACACCAGGGGAGTGCAGCACCAAAGAGCTTCCTTCATGGCGGTGAAATGGAAATTGAGGGCCTTAACCTTCCTTATGCAATGCTGTTCCCTGCTAGATTGCGGGTCAATGTGGATGGAAACACACACTTTTTCCTCACGCCTCAAGCCGCATGGGATTGGCTGGAAGCTCGTGGAGCATCTGGAGAGCGATCGCCAACTGCTACCTCACCTCGGCGCGGATCCCCTGCCGCATTATCAAGACAGCGACCAAGCTCCCCCACACGAAGGCGTCAAGAACGTGACAAAGCGGTTTTGGCGGTGGCGGCCATCAGTCAGGGAACTCTTAGCCCTGCTAGAAACGCCTCGGAGCATACGGGAAGTGGAGAGCAGAGCTCCAGTTCCAGCAGCGTCCACGGGCTCTCGGAGATGGAATTGCCAGGTGTCACTCCACAAACAGCGGATGGAGTGTTTGGCTGATGGAACAGTTGCCCGACCAACATGACTTTGCGAGGTATTGGGGTGGAATACTGGGCCCCGGGCTGGGTGTCTGATGTGCCTGATGGGGGGATTGAGCTGACGGAGAGTTCAGAGAAATTGATGGGGAGGACCAGGGTAGGGAAATGTTCACACAGGAGTGGGGAGGGTCTTGAGGGGGCTTCTGGGATTCTAGAATCGGAGTTCCAGACAGCCTGAACTGATTGGACTTTCTACGTGCTTATTGTTTGAATGGGGATGCCGCGGTGGATGCCTGTCCTGGGGAGGGGGAGTTGGGGATGTTTGAATTGTTCTATTTGTGGGGTTGAACTTAGGGGACCTAGGCGTGTCAGGGGGGAGGGGGTGGAACACAAGATACAGCAATGGGACACACACTAGGATACACATGTCTCACTTGGAATGTGAGGGGTACGCATACCATGCATAGGCGACATAAGGTACACTCCTTCTTGACGCGTAGAGGGATACAAATTGCATTTCTCCACAAGACCCACCTCACTGCAGGGGAAGGGAAAGCGCTCCAACGCCATTGGAGGGGTCAGGTTTACTAGCACTACATAATCGGCATATGCGAGGGGAGTCCTAATCTGGGTAAGAGCTGGAGTTCTCTTTCAATGCACCTCATCATTGATTGACCCAGAGGGCAGATATGTGGTGCTTCAGGGGAAATTAGATGGTCGGGAGTTAACTCTGGCTTGTTTATATGCACCTAATGTGGACCAGCCAGCCTTCTTCTCATTGCTATCCCAGAAATTGGCATCAGTGTTAGTAGGGCCTTTACTACTGGGAGGTGATTTTAATTGTGTCACAGACATTGATCTAGATCGCTCACACCCACCCTTACCGAATGCACCAGCGAGTAAACTGGCAGCGGCACGCGCTACCTTGCAACAGACTTGGGGGTTGATTGACACCTGGAGAGCGCAGCACCCATTCGATAGGGATTTCTCCTTTTTCTCCGCCCTTCACGAACTGCACGTCCGCCTGGACGCATTCCTATGCTCCCCTTATGTGCATGGAGAAATTAGCAATAGCGAATACTAAATCGCACTATTTCTGACAATAACCTGCTGATGGCCCAGTTGAAGTGGACGCGGATGCGCCCCAGAATCCCTACCTGGAGACTGCGGTCAGAAGCACTTGACGATCAGGTATTCCAAGCCACTATAGCCACGGCCATTGAAGATTATTTATAACTTAATACAGGGTCTACGGGATCGGTGACCACTGAATGGGATGCCTATAAGCAGTGGTGCGAGGAAGTTGTATATCGGCGGCGTCAGGGGGCCGAAAGACACTGCTACAAGACATTAAACGGGAAGTCGAGCGTTATTGAAACCGGGAAAGCAACCCTGGGAAAGAACGGCGTATCGCCCTTTATCCATGCTAAATCTGGATTACAAAATCCTGAGCAAAATCCTAGTGACTAGACTGCTGCCCCACATGTCCACGCTGATTCATGCCGATCAGTCCGGGTTCATCCCGACCCGCAACACAGCGCTTAATATAAGAAGGCTCCTGCATGTTCTGGAGGTCGACACCTATGAGGCGGACACTGCAGCGATATTTGCTGTAGACATCGAAAAGGCTTTCGATAGCCTGGAATGGGATTACCTCTTCCATGTCATGCATATGATGGCGTTGGGACTGGATTTTGTGAACTGGATGGCCTTGTTGTACAAAGATGCCACGGCCAGAGTGCGAACGGGAGGGGTGATTTCTGAGGCATGTAGAGTGGGAAGTGGTACACGCCAGGGCTGTCCCCTTTCCCCGTTGTTGTTTGCTATGGTGATGGAACCTCTAGCGGTGCACGCCCGCTTGGGGCAAGCATTCCAGGGACTGCACGTATATGGACAGGTTCACCATATCGCACTTTATGCGGACGTCCTCTTAATATTTTTGGCAGATACGGGAAAAGCCCTGCAAGGTGCCAAATCTCTGCTGAGAGCCCTAAGTGTGGTAGCAGGGTTGAAAGTCAACTGGACAAAATCGTGCCTATTCCAGACTCGCTGAAATAGAGAATGCCCGCGATCGGTAGAAGGGGTGAACTGGGAAGAGAGACGTCTTCCTTACCTGGGCACGGTGATTTACCACGAACAAAGGGGCATCCTAGAAGGCAATGTGGGGAAGGCGATTAGGAGTACCAAGGCCAATTTTGAGTTCTGGAGCACCCTTCCTTTATCTATAGCGGGACGAGTGGCACTCCTAACAATGGTGACCCTGCCGCGATTACTCTACTACTTTAGGACTCTCCTGATATGGATTCCGGCGAGTTACTTTAAGAGACTTCGGGGAATGATCAGTTCCTTTCTGTGGGGTTCAGGTAGGCGTAGGGTGGCACTTGGGACACTCATGAGACCACGGGCAGTGGGGGGGCTGGTGGTCCCGGACTACGGACCTAGCTTCCCAGCTTCAATGGCTAATGCAATGGGTGGCGAGGGCCACTATAGAAGAGGGGGAGGCGGGAGAGCCAACGGGCCCCTAACTGGTGCTGTCTCGTATGGTACCGCGCCTCCCACTTGGGGATATGCAGCTTACGCAGGAGTTTGCCACAGCGCGTAAATGCTGGCACAGATATCTAAAACGAGGGGGCATAGCGGTCCCTTATGCGCCCGATATCCCATTAAAGGTGTGTAAGGAACTGCCACACGGAGGAACCTGGAGTTGATTGGAGGACTGGGAACAACAGGGTTTAGCGACCATAGGAGACCTATACGAGGAAGTCAATCTGCTGCCTTATGATGTCCTCAGAGACCGCTACGATCTGCCAAGGGGGGACTTTTTGATGCATGCTGCGCTCACGACAGCGATTCGAAAGCACTGGAAAATCGGCTTGACAGAGCCGCCCACCTCTATGGGCTGTCAATACGTTGTGGTCGCTGCGGGTACAGTAAAGGCGGTCTCATGTTTATACAGGCGCATGACCCACGAAGCCTTAACAGCAATGGTAGCCTTGAAAAAGAAATGGGAAGCGGACATAGAAATGGATATATCTGACCTGACGTGGGGCGGGATAGTGGAGAGAGCCTGGAAGAGTACGCGTAATGCGCGGTTCCAGCTGGTGCATTTTCACATTCTACATAGGGCATACCCGACTCCGGCCCGATTACACAAATACTTTCCAGCCCAGTCTGCGGCCTGTCCAAGATGTAAACAGGAGGACGCCAACTTTAAACACATGCTATGGGCCTGTCCGGAGCTCGATTCCTTTTGGCAGGGGGTGACGACACTGTTGAGGGACGTTACCGAGAGGGACATACAACCCACTATGGCGCACTGCATCCTTCACCGGTTTCCCCACACTTCAAAAAACAAAATCACTAGTAAATTTATAGACCTGGGTTTCCTCCTAGCTAAAAAAAAAATCACCTCTCAGTGGAAGGCGAACAAAGGCCCCAACGTAGATAAAAGGAAGCAGGATTTTACTAAGTGGGCCCGTTGCGAAGGGGAGGTTCGTATGCAAATGGCAAATAGAGCAGGAAATGAGCAGGCATTAGAGAGGGCGAGGGCCTGGGAGAGATTGGCCTTAGAACTCACACTTTCGGAGGACGAGGGTGGAGGGACCCCTGCGCATAGCCCTGGGACGCACCCCTTGTAGTGGAGTAAAACGAAAGTAAGTCGCTGAATACTAATTGGTTATTTAATGCTGTACCACACTGAGTAGTGAGATGTCTCTTATCACATGGTAACTACTGGTCCAATTGCGAGATAGGAGTAAGCGGACAACCCTTTTACAGCCTAATGGGGGGCACACCATGGCACGCCTAGGGGGGGTGGGAAGAGGGGTATGTTGAGTGGGGAGGAGGGGGGAAGGGAGTTGGGGAGTTTATAGTTAGAACAGGGAATAGTGATGGGGGGACTCATGATGGGGACTAGTTGGTCTGTCTACAGTGGTCCGCATTGTCACCTCAATGACGCAGACCACAGCAGGTATGCGTGTGCAAATTTCACTGATGTCTATGACCATTAAGGAGGTATGGGCCTAAGAGCAGATTGTTGATTAAGCTTAGTACATGCTCCGATAGAAATTCTCTGCGGGACTCTCGGCAATGATATAGGAATATGTCAGATTTATCGTATGAAACCCTGCCTTACACTGCACACGGTTATGTAATCTCACATATGCGGACTGCTGCCAATGGCCCTTTTCAGTCTCGGTTACTTAGCGTCTTAGTAGAAGAAACAGGGGGTAGGAATTATGACTCTGTACTGTTTCTGTGTGACAGATGTTAGAGAGTAAGTTTTACAAACCTCGCAGACCTAATTGTCGTACACGTTAAGAGCATTTTCATCAAGATGTAATGTATGTGCTTATTAAGACTAAATGCCAATAAAATATATTAAAAACAAAAAAAATGGAATCAGCAGACTGGGTCACCAAGGAGAACTTGCTACCCTTCTATCAAACAGGGTTCCGCCCGGGAGGCTCCACCATAGATATCATTACAGCCCTATCATACTTAATACAACAATCAATGGCTCAGGGTGACCAGCCTCTTTTCGCCTGCTTCATTGACTACACAGCAGCCTTTGATGGTGTAGATCGAAATATTCTATGGAAGAAACTGGCTGGCTGGAACATCTGTCCAAAACTTCTTCAAGCAATCAGATCACTGTACACCCAAACGTGGGTAAGAGTCAAACTCTCGTGTGAATCAGCCACGAAAAAGATCAGCACCGACCACGGGCTAAAGCAGGGCTGTGTCTTGGCCCCACTTATTTTTAACTTATAAACGGCAGATCTGGGCAACGCATTGCAGGGGGCAAACCTGGCAACTCCTAGGATCGGGGGAGTTAGAATCCAATTGATTCAGTACGCGGATGACCTGGTCCTCTTGGACCATACCAAAGTTGGCCTTCAAAAAGGCTTAACAGCATTAGCAGTGTACAATGCCGAAAACGAGTTGGTCGCAAATCCAACAAAATCCAAGATACTTATCTTTGGCCGTTATCCAAAAAATAAGCTAACAAAATGGAGACTGGGACCACTAGTATTATCAAGCACACAATCATATAACTACCTTGGAGTTTGGCTCAGCGAAACTGGACGGCCACAGGTTCATCAACACAAGCTCCAACAGAAAGCCAAAATGATTACTTATGCCATTTGCAAACTCAACGCCACTTGGAAAGCCCAACTACTATGGCAATCCGACGAGTTCTGAGTGCAAAATTACTACCCTCCCTCAATTACGCCATACAGGCGTTCCCAGGTAAATAGGGCAATACCTCAAAAAAATCAATTGTGCAGCCTACAAAAAGTTATTTTGTCTCCCGTCTTGCACAAGGAACACTATAATACGCTTAGAATTCAATCTTAATCGGCAATCTTTGGAAGAACTAGCAAGCCTAGCAAAATATTACTACCTAACCACCATGGCACCAGAGAACTCGATGAAGTTCATTATAAACAAAATATTAAAAAAGCCAGGCAACACGTGGTCAGCCGGCCTAGCCTCAGCCAAAGAGCTCTTGAATTTAGCGACAGAGAACTGGGACCCCAATACAATAAAATACACAACCATCAAAACAGTTATAAAAAAACAAGTAAGATCTTGCTCACGACAACTGGACATTGAAGCTTTGACAGCCAGAGGCTTCCATGAGACCCAAAGCTCTCCTCACACTTTAAATGGCCATAAACCACACCTTGTACAGCCGTTGGGCAGGCAAGCCCTACAAAGGATTCTGGCTGCAAGACTGCATGCGCTCCCCTTAAAATATCTGTATCCTTCTGTCAAATTAAGCCCAGCAATCACGGAGTGTCGCCTCTGCCACTACAAGCGTGAAACATTGTCTCACATCCTATTATGCTGCCCGGCCCTGTTGTTAGTCTGTAGAATCCACCTAAGGCCCATTCTTCTCCAACTGGGAACACGGACCGTAAAGAGGAAGTTTATCAACTATATTTGCTGGACACGGTGAAACACATGGCCAACTTCGCCAAATTCGTCTACCATGCACGACAAACCCTAATGAACAGTCCTATCGTGGTATAACTTGACTTATAACGGGTGGAAGGTTCCATGTTGCACATGCTTCCTACACATACATTATTTTACTCAATTTTAGATATGTTTTCATACTGATTGTTCTCTTTTTGTATTGATTTTTATTAATCACTCAAATAAAGTACTCACTCACTCACTGTTCTTTAGGGTTGGATAGTGATAGCGAAAATGATTACTTTGCCAAAATCTATTTATCTTTTTCTTAATGTGCTTCTTCCCCTTTTGGCCACTTTCATGAAGCATCTATGATCAAACCTCACAGCATCTCTATAGATGCGCCACTTTCTTGTAAATCTGCCCCTACATGCTCTTAACATCATCGGGTTGAGCACTGTTCCGTGACCACTTAATAATGGCGTCCAATGCCACACACTGTAACCGCTTTTCTAATTCATTAAATTTGCCTATTTAAAGATGGCGGCTGGCGAGTACTCCACTAGCCCGCAACGACAATCGGCAGAAGAAATTAACCCGGGACGGCTTCTTTGCAGCGACAGTAAGTGGATGTATGCTTTACGATGTTGCACAATCTAGGAACATACTCACTTGCCTTTTAGATATTATTGCCATAATAATATTAATAAATAATCCACATTTGTAAAGCGCGCACAATCACCCGTAAGGGTCTCTAGGCGCTGGGGGTCATCAGGAAGATTAAGCAAGCTATTGCCCAGAGTCACATGGTGCTGGGCTAATCTGCCGCAGGCGCCGGGGATCGAACCGTGATCCCCAGATTCCAGCGTTAGTCACCCTGGCCACGGCGCCACAGCTCTCCCTAAGCCACAGTATTCTACTCTCCTCTACGCCAACCACAATGAAGTCAGGATGAAGGAGCACTCACCCAGTATTCCAACAGAGGACTAGGCTGTTTTGAGAAGAGTAACTGTTTCATTACCTTTAACTTCAATACACAACTGTATGAATACCTCAGATCAGAGGCGCAACTAGAACCACACTTTGGGGGGCTACTAAAGATCTCGGGGGGGGGGTAGGGCTGACTCGTCCAGCAATATGCAGAGTGGAGATGCAGGGTCTCTAAGAAGGGGGTGAATCCTCATTAACAAGTAAATGGGGGCAAATTACCAACAACTAGCGATATTTATCGCTAAATAGGCTTAGCGATGATTTTTTTATCGCTGCCTATCGCTAGATATGTTAGCGGAGAAAACATGCTATTAGCAACGTTTTTCTCCATTGTGCTAAAATATCCAGCGATAGTGGCGAAATGCGTAAATATCACTGAGAATATAGCGATATTCACGCATTAGCACTGAAATGCTCTTAGCCATGTTATCCACCTCCCATTGGATAACATGGCTAATAACTCGTCTGGGCAGGTGTTAGTAATTGGAGATATTTGCGCTTAGCTAAAATATTTTCAACGCTACGCCTGCCTTGCTAATAGGCGATAGCGACGTTAGCGACTGCTTTCAGTCGGTAACTGGTTGGGTACGCCCACTTTGCATGTCATTAGCGATAAACATCACTGACATGCAAAGCGGGCCCCAAACCGCTCGTTATCGCCTAAAAGCTGTTGCTAACATCAGTTAGCGACTGCTTGCTAATAGGGCGATAGAATTATCGCCGCTTAGCATCCGAAAACTTGGTAATATGCCCCATGGTCTTTTAAAGACCTGTGAAGTACTCGGTGCGGCTCTGTGTGTGTGCCCGAGAAGCTGTCTCAGCCCTGGGTGACACACACGATGGGGGGGGGGGTTAAAAGCCACTTGAGCCCAAATTGTGCGCCTGCCTCGCCTCAGATGGGGTTTTCTGCACAGGGTAATTGACCCATTGCCTTTAGTTGCAACGCGCAACTGTATGAACACCTCAGACAGGGATTTCCCAAATACTCTGGGCATATTGAAATAGGCTCTTTCTTCCCCATCTCGTCATGCCTTCTTGTAAATTGAAAGCCATATGTAGTATCATTGTTCTCGTATCATTACCCCCCTTGCCTAAGCGGAATATGCATGTAATCGGACCTTTGCTTTTTGTGTTCCTTCTGAGTAATTTTACTTTCGAATACATTCATTTCTTCTCCTATATAGAAAAAATATGTAATGTCCTGCCTTCTAAAACTACAATCTAGAGTCACTCTACTGGCTCTTTTTAGAGAAAATCCCCTTCCCTTTGAAGCAGTTAATAAAACAACATATACTTTCTCAGGATACTCTTTTGTTTCTGCCGAATCTTCTAATAGAACAGGGAAGACGTTTACGTTTGCCATCAAGGAACAACCAACTATTAGGCGATCTAGTATTATTTCAAATTGACAAATCAGATAATTGGAATGGAAATGTTTTTCTCTTTCCTCTTTCTCTACTTTTACTATTTACTGTTTGTTTGTTTTTTAAACTATGCTACATTTTTAGTTGTTTGTTCCCCTTCTCTCCCTCGCCACAGTTCCCTTATCTGGTTTCATCGATTCACAGATCTCAACTTGCACTGTCTTTTGATTGATGACAGACGTACTGTAACAGGAGGCAATTTTCCTCTGATCCTCCGTATGGTTATAAAGGTATATTAGCAAAGAAATAACATATTGCTTTATGTCTCAACTCTATCAAGCACGTGAAGGAATACTCTAGTGCATGATTAACAATAGAGGGTTCTAATGACCATCACCACCCCTCTTATACAATAGAATGTACATATTTCAGGAGCTTGCAAGACTAATAGATCAAGCACTGACATGATCTAATAAGCGACAACAAGAGTGCTTTTCAATATGCTTTCACCAGCACCTAACCACTTCTACTCTTAACTTGACTAAACTTCGGTTATATATTTTGTCACGAGAGTCACGAAGCTTGTGTGCACTTTATCTACTCACGGATATATACGCATTTCCACTGTACTTTCTAGTCTGCGCACTTGTTCGAATACCTTTTTTACTTTTTTGCCACTTTTAATATCACCCACAATGCACTCATCGGTGTCTGATATTTGGGGTCTATAATTTCATTTCACTCATACTGTGACATTGCATCTCTTACAGCCTTGAGAAAGCCCTGGTCGACCTTACCATCGGGTCGAAACACGTGTCGGCTGTTACACCTCCAGAATACCAAAAATGTGACTTCTTCATTTATAAGGATGTCAATGATAATAAAGCACCTTCTTTAAAAATAATACAAGACAACTGCATCTCCGTTATACATCAGAATTGACTGAAGTCATCCATATTATCTAAGGAGGAACACATGCTCAAATCCCCACTGCACAATTACAAATACATGCCTGGTAAGTTCGAGTGCCACGAGCAAGCTTCTCCCTTGATTGTTAACTGATACCTTTTCTGTACTCTTGTTTGCTACCAATAACAACACCAGCTGCTTGCTTTGCGTGGGAGGCGGAAACGTAGCCCCCTATCAGAGATGCTCAGTGGTCATATTTTTGTGCCCGTATGGAAGCACTTTCACCTAATTACCAGATAAGGCTATTACCCTCCAAGTTTTTAAATTGCCTATACTGCTCCCCACACAGCTCTCTTGTATGGGACTGGCAGCTGACCCATGCTGCCTCAAATGTTCCTCCCCACAGGCTTCTTTTATATGTTTAGCTTGGCACTGCCCTAAGTTTGAGGAATTCTGGGATGAAGTTTTCTTCACCATTCATGCCATCACAGGACACCTGTCCCTCCGCGTTCTACTGGTAGGCCTTCTGGGCTACGTTATAGTCGCTCACTGCCATGCTTCTTCGTAAGGCCAAATGGAGAGTGCCCATGATTTTGGGTCAGCGACCTGCTCTCACTGTCAAAGATTGGCTACGGGATGCCTTAATGCCAAAAGCAGCTCTCCCACATCTGGGAACTGATGCCTTTATTCTCCAGCCCCAAAGACACATGGGAAACTTTTTTGTCTTACATGTGCCAATGAGCCCCCTCCACATCCCTGCTAACAGAAACCCATTCTGAGGCTACCCATGACACCCCTGGGTCCTAACTGCCCCCTCCCCCACAACTAAACAAGGAGTGCTATTGGTGGATTCCAGTTTTTGTTTACTCATGAAATTTGCAGTCTGTGCCTCTCTGTATTTCTATTCCAGGTTATTCCATGTCATTGTACTCTTCCAGTTGCTAGTCCAGTATTCATCTTGTTTGAAGTATTTCAGTTGGGTCACTGAGTAAAACTGTTGTATCCTGCTACACTTTTGTGAAATCATGCAACCCTTTTTCCCTTCCCATTCCCTCTTTCCCCTTTGGACACTCCTGAATCACTTCCCCTTGCCTCTTGTAATGTTGCATTTGTGCCATTGTACTTTCTTGACTTAAATGCCAATAAAAATAAATAAATAACTAAAACAATCAATTGCAGGCCTGGGCTTGGGGCTGCATCTCTTCTATCTAAGGTTGCACTGGAGAAAGGAGAAGGGCACATCGCATCCTCTGCTTGTTTCAGGTGTGAACAAGCAGCCAAGCCCTTAGTCTTTGTCTGCACTTGAAAACCACAAGTTGACCTGATAGAGTTCCCTCAAACCAGTGTATTGGACACAAAGATGTCCCAGGTTTGTAACACAGGCCTCTGTAGCACCATCAGTGCAAGGGTCACCATCCAGCCCAAGGCAAGGATAACTGCATAGGTAGCATCTGAGTGACTGGATGAGTGCATGGGTGGTACCTGAATAATTTGATGAGTGCAGGGGTAGTGCCTGGGTGAATGGATGCTGGCATGGGTAGTGCCTGAGTGATTGGATGTGTGCATTGGTAGTGCATGAGTGAATTGATGAGTGGAAGGGTAGAGTCCATTGTGGATACGTTGCATAAATGCAAAGCAAAAGCAGGAATTCAATAGCCCCCATCACATTAAACAATTATATAACCCCGGACAGAGCTGGCATAGCGGGACTATGCGAAGGTCCACACAGTTGGGAACAAACTCTGTGGAACTCCTCTCCACCACCCGCCTCCACCCCACCTATTAAAAATGAATAGTTTATTTGCGCGCATGAGCATTTTCACAAGATAATCGACCCAAGTAGGAGAGAGACAGCGAGGAAGAAGAGGGCAGCCCGGGGATGCTGGCAGTTTAGGTAAGTGTTTATTTTTCCATTTTTAATAAACTATTATTCATTTTTAATAGACAGGGTGGAGGCGGGGGCTGGCCAACTCCCCTCCGCTGTGGAGTAGGAATGTTGCTCTATACTCCGCGTTCTACAAGGAACGCAGAGTAGGCAAATCTCCGCACGCTCCGCTGGCAGAGCGGAGTTATGGCCTGGACTTACAATTAGGGGCTGATGCTAACTATCACAATAGACATCACTAGCTAATTAAATCTATAAAAACATTCATCAATATCTTAATATAGCTTTATTAACGATCCACTAGGTTTTGTCAGTGCATGCATAAGTCTCTAAGTGAGCCTGTCATTGCATTGATAAGTCTATGAGCGAATATCAGATTATACTCATGAGTCTTTAAATGAGTCTTTCAATGAGTCTGTTAGTGGGTAAATAAGTGTCTGAGTGCATCTCTCTATTAGAGAATGTATGAGTGGAAGTATAAGTCTCTCAGTTGGTCTCTTAGTCAGTATGTGATTGTCAAAAGACACACAGATGATGGACGGAATGCAGAACAAATCAAACATTCCCCCCCAGTCAAGAGATCATGGTGAGATCCATTGTTTTTTTGCTCACCAAGCCACCCCAGTTTAGACCCAGTCATATGCAAATCAGACTTGACCCGGTGCCTCATGGGAACAGTCCAGCCCGAACTGCCAAGCCAGGTCCGCCCTGGACCAGAAACAAGCATCCTGGGACCGGTTTTGGGGCATCAGCCCTTATCAGCCAGGCTAGTTTAAATCCTGCTGCACCGTGACCCCGGGACTCACATCTGGGCATACCCGGCGCACTTAAGGCGAGAAGGTAAAAGACACACACATGACGGATGTAATGCAGAGCAAATTGAACATTCACCCCCAGTCAAGAGATCTGGGTAAAATCCATTGTTCTTTTGCTCACCATGCGTCCCCGGTTTAGAACCAGCCATATGCAAATCAGTCTTGACCCTGTGCCTCATGGGAACAGTCCAGCTTTTTGGCACAACACCTTTTTTTAATGTCAGTTTGCATTTTTTCCCAGCCATTTTAAAATCCATGAAATAGCTTCATCAAAGGAAAAGAAGGCCTAAAAATGATTGTCATTCACAAGTTAAATTGGCAGGAATCTTACAACGAAAAAAAAACATGTAATAGTGATATGTGTTATAAAAACATTATTGGTACAAGTAATTATCCAGGCAGAGTGGGGATAATGTCACTTGGGGAAATGGGACCACATAATGATTAGTCATATATCAAAAATATATCTCCCATCAATTCACATTAATACAGAAATTCTAATCTATCCCACTCTGTTCAGCAATCAAGCCCTGAATGGGCAACGGTAATCCATTATGTAACGGAGGCAAAATATATCTATGTATTTTTCCAAAAACATAAATTTCAATCTCAAAGCAGCAGTTAATATTCCCAAATCTATGTAAACAAAGATAGTAAAGTCTTCCCATATACACGCAGGAAGAGAACATATGGCCATGATGCTCAGTGATGTCCTTAAATACAAAAAATACGCGCTGTAGAGCAATTCCTATGTAATGAAAGCCTCTCCAGTTTATTCTAGGTGAATCCAAAGTTCTTCCTCATTATTCAGACCTAGCAGGTCTTTTGTTTGCAGATCTATTCTGTATTTGGACTCTAATGTCCGTAGTTTCCTAACCCTGTCCCTCCATATCTCATCTTTCAGGACCTGATCAATACAAAATAATTTAAGATGCTCACTGTTGCTATTGTGAACAGTTTCGAAATGGCGAGCTACAGGATAACTATGATCCTTTTTAGTAATAGCTCGCATAAATTCTAAAATTATTTTTTTGATTTGGTAGATAATGCTTCCTGTATAGCTTTTCGAACAAGGACACTCTAGGCAGTATACCATAAACTCAGAGTTACAGTTAAGTAACTTACTGATTTTCCTTGGTAAACATATGGGAACTGCTCCAGGTCGCCGTCCTGCAGATCTCCCGGATGGGAACTCCAGCAAAGAGGGCTGTTGAAGAAGAAATTGCCCTCGTGGAGTGAGCACGGACCCGCCCTTCCAGAGGCTTACCCGCTGCTCTGTGACAATATTGGATAGCGCTGGTAAGTTTATTAATTCTCTGTTAAGTGGTTTTATATTCACTCACTTTATTGCTATATTTGTACGCTGTGCCTTGCAGATGGGAAAAGAAGCCAATAATACTGTCAAATTTTATGGGGATAGGTCGGTAATGACAATGTACTAAGAGGTCTCTTACCGATGTACTGTGACTGTTGGATATATACGTGCAGTTTGGTTAAAAAATACAATAGCCGGGGTAACAGCACCATCTTAAGCAGGGCTAAGCAGCCCATGACCGACAGGAACAAGCTCCTCCAAAAGAGCATCTGCGACTTGATGGCGGTTATCTCCTATAGTAAATTTCCCTCCAACAAGTCTGCTGACTAATGGTAGATCTGAACCCCAAGGTGTCGAAAGACAGCAAGTTGCCACTGCACTAGTGTGCTGTTAATAACCAGTGCAGGGTCGGGACTGGATGGATTGAATAGGTAAAAACAGGACTTTGCTCGGTCCACTTTTAGGCCAGAAAGGGACGCAAATTCATTAAGGATTTGTGTTAGGGCTTCGGGCAAACCCCTCATATCCATGATGTATAGAAGCAGGTCATCTGCATATAGGTAGATCGCATGCGCCCTGTCACCCATGGGGATACCCCATTCTACTCCACTCCCTCAGCCGGCCACTTCCAGAGGTTTTACGGCCAGTGAGAGCAATAATGGTGACATTGAGCAACCTCGCCTGGTGCCACTGGTCTCTGACACAAGTAGGCCCGTCTTGACTTTGGCGGACAGAGGGTGTACAATAGCCACATGAGACGGAAGGAACGAGTTCCAAAAATGTATCGGGAAGAGGTAGCAAGCAAGAAGTCCCATTCCAACACGTAGTCCACCTTCTCCAGGACAAGTACCAGGCACCCTAAGTGAGGCCAGCGCTGAGTACGTGGCTGCACCAAAAAAGAGGAAAGACAGAGGCTTCTAAAGAAGCCTCAAGGAGGGTGAGCAGGCGGGGGCTAATACATGAGCATGTGCTTTATAGTACTTGGCCGATAGCCCATCCGGTCTGGGTGCCTTACCCGTGGTCAGCACTCTGATAGCCTCCCGGACTTTGAAGAGTGTGATTGGTTCTTCCAGCTCTGCCTGCTGCGCCTGTGTAATGGTGGGAAGACAGAGGGGGGGGGTAGAAGAAATCCACCAGTGCTGTCGGGTCAATACTGGCGGTGGACTTGTATAGAGCTGAGTAGTGTCTGAGTAGTGTTTGACTAGTTCCCGATGTATCTCCTGCTGAGTGCAAAGCAGCTGTTTCGAGAGGGAGAGCAGCGAGAGAGTCTCTTGAACCCAACTATCCAGACATAGAAATATTTTTTAAGGTTATTGTCTCCACAACTACTGAATGGATTTACACCATATCTAGATCGAGCTTAATGCCAAATTTGGTGAAATTCAGATCAGCAGTGTTTGCGGCAGCGCTGCCTAAAAGTCCATGGAAAAATCATTTCAAATTTTGGTTTTAGGACTTTCTTTTTTCATGGATCACCTTGAAATTTACCAGGAAGGAGCTATAGTTGTCAAATATTTTTTTGACAAGTTTCCAGAAAATTCCTCGATCAACGCCAAAGTAATAAGTAAATAAAAAAAAACCTCTTCCTTTGGAAACACAGACCTTTAACCTCATCGATGCGGCGCACATTTCCGCTGTGCGCTAACCGCAAACGGAAACCTATGCGTTCATGACGAGCTCAGTTCGTCATGAGCGTCGAAGGTGATATATGTATATATTCACTGAAAAAAACAAAAGTTATAATTAGGTGAATATGGAAGTGCCAACATAAAGTGTTGAACTCATCAGTTATTGTCAGCAGAGCTGGATGCGGGGAGCTGGCTGAGTCCTGTGGGGCCTTGGGAGGGGGGCAGTTGGCCCTCCTCCCCAGTAATTATAGTGCGGGTGCCGAATAGCAGCCTCCCCTCCAAAGAATTTCCGGACCGCGGGGGATGGGGTTCATTTTAATAGTGGCCTGGGTGATAGGGTTCCCAGGTCCTAACAAGGCTTGGGGAGGGGGGCCGCATTGCACCCTCCTCTGTTAAAAAAAAAAGGGCAATAGGTTACACAGGGCCAGGCTTTGTGATCAATTCCTGGCTGCACACGGCAAAAGGCTGATGAGGTTTTGCTGCCTTTGGCAGGGGTTGGCCGCAGGCCTGTGGCCAACCCCTTGTCCGTGCATGGTGGCAGACAAATTAATGTATGGTAATTAAGGAAACAAGTTACCTACCTGTAACTTTGGTTCTCCAGGATTGGAAGCTTTCATAGATTCCCATGCTTGTATCATTCCCCGTTGTCGGAATGGGAGTCCCAGGTATACATTAAAAAGCAAAAGAAACCATTACCAAAACAGAACCTAGGCCTACACCCATTCTTGTTTTGCAACCTATCCACCTCTTTTTCTAAAAGAGACCAAAAAAAATTAACAACCAAGCTTAGTACCTCAGAATTTCAGAGCTGTTGTGTAATCACACCACTGAAGATGGTAGAGGATGAGCTTTACCAGGGGAGGAGGGTGGGTCACATGGGACTCTATGAAAGTTTCCAATACTGGAGAACCAAAGTTACAGGTAATCAACTTTTTTTTTACTCCAGTCGCGCTCCAAGGAACGACTCGTGATCAAGGAGACGGGCCGTTTGAGCCCCAGTGTCGAGCGGCTGCAGCGTTCACTGGCTGGTGACTGATCCTGCTATTGAAACCCTGGGAGCATTTGTTTTTGAGCTGACCTTACAGCGCCCTGCCATCCCTGAAAGAAATAAAATCCTAGGAACGTTGGTGGTGTAGAGAAACCATCTCGAACTGACCCGAGTGGAGCGAAGACATCGTATTTATTGGGGCTCTCCATTTATTGCCTCCATTATTGTACCTAGCAGTGGTGTTCTACGCCCTCCCCGTCTGTGGTGTCCTGTCCCACCCCTTATTGTTCATTTTTGCCCTGATGAAGGGATAGCCCCGGCTGGGGCAACACACCGAAACGCGCGTTGGCATTTTTCGCAAGGGGGCAGCTGGACTGTATCTATCCCTACCACCACTACCATGATGATTTGTTTCCTTTGGTCATCTGACCCTCTTGTGGCGTTTGTGTACATTTTTCAATACTGAGTGTGTTGTGAATTGTCTAACTGATGAATTTTGGGAATATTTGAGGGGATGAATGTTATGTATGAAACAGGAGTGTGGGGCCTTATGTATTGGAGTCTTGAATCTTGACATGGTATTTAATCCAATCCTGACTATTTAATTATTGCTGCATATGTCTGTTAACAAATCAATAAAATCATTTTATATTTAGTAAAACCCGATGTGAATTACTATTTCTGCACTTGATATACTCCGGTGACAGTGTGTCTATTTAAGTATCCCGTTCTGGGGACTAGTTTGAAGATTCGGGGCAGGTAGCCTTTTTGCCTCTGTTGCAACCAATCAGATCAGCCTCATCCCTTAGAACCCTCCTGAGAGAAGCTCAGAACCTCAGAGTTTCAGAGCCATTGTGTAAACACACCACTAAAGATGGTAGAGGATGAGCTTTCCCAGGGGAGGAGAGTGGGTCACATGGGAATCTATGAAAGTTTCCAATACTGGAGAACCAAAGTTACAGGTAAGCAACTTGTTTTTTTACTCCAGTATTGGAACTTTCATAGATTCCCATGTTTGCATCAGAGTAGCTAGCAGTTATCAGCACATTTTTGGAACCATTACCATCATAAAACCAAGAACAAAGCAATAGTATATTCACCATAACGACAATTTCAATGATCAATAAAATGTGCAAGAGCTGAAAAAACAGTAACATGGAAGGAGGGATGAAAGGGAAAACTCACCATTACTGAAAGAGGTTCCTCAGGACTGCCTGGCCGACTGCTGGGTCCCTCTGTGTTGCAGGCAGTATTGCCTTGTGAACGTATGGGGACTGCTCCAGGTCGCCGCCCTGCAGATCTCCCGGATAGGAACTCCTGCAAAGAGGGCTGTTGAAGAAGAATTTGCCCTCATGGAGTGAGCACGGATCCGCCCTTCCAGGGGCTTACCCGCTGCTTTGTGACAATATTGGATAGCACTGGGAATCCACAGAGCAAGCCCCTGTTTGATAAGAGGAAAGCCCTTACGAGGGTCACTAAAGGGCATAAATAGTTGAGAAGACTTCCTGAAGTCCTTAGTACATTGGGTATAGAATGTTAAGCACCTCTGTGAGAAGTTGGCCTGGCATATGCTGTCCACTAGTTATAGTGGGCACCTTGCACCAGTCCAAACAACCCCTTGGAGGTTATAGGTTAAAGACAACCTTATTTGAAAGCTATCCTAGTGGTAGCTATGGAGAGCAGCCTTCAGGCTAAGTCTTGAAGGAAGGTAAAGCAGCTTGTTTTACCAGTCTATAATCTCTCGAATGGCTAAATGAAAGGAGAACCACACCAGGTATATATATAAAATATATGTATTTATCACTAAACACACCCTACTAGTCTCTTTATGGGGCTAGAGGCCAAAGCACTTATGTTACACATAATATTTCACAGTAAATTAGCACAATATACTTTAGGCCCTGGGGTGAACCAAACCATATAGTAAGAAAGTGGAATAAGAACCATGACTTGATTCAACACAAGGCTTAGAGCCTGTAGAATCGCTGGGACCACAAGGAACCAGCCAAGGTAGTGACACAGGGGACCCACGGGGACACACATGGAGTGTGAGAACACAGCCGCGACTCGCCGTTGGCTTCTATGGGGAAAGCCACAGTTGGAAATTTAAAGATTAAGGACACTTAGGAGAGGATTTGAGCAAACCCCTTTAGACTTAAGACGTTCTAGGGCCAACACCCGTGGGAGCACCAGAGTACTTGAGTTAACTCACCCAGGGAAGCCGGGTGCATAGGTGTCTTTTGATGTCGGGAATCGTCGATGAGTTCAATGGCGATCTGCTGCAAAGTAGTGCTGCCGTCGAAGAGGAAAGTGTCCGAGGAGATTCAAGCCTGGATCAAAGATGTGAAGAACCTGAAAGCACAGGTGACAGAGTCTGGGACACTTGCCAGGGACCAGGGACACGATAGATGAATGCCCACCGATGTTGGGTGATTCAGGTGTGAAGAGGTGAAGCTTGACTCTGCAGCCACGAGGACAAGGATGTGTTGATGACAACCAAGAGCTGGATTCAAGCTTTTCCACAAAGGATGCCGAGTTCTGCGGCGTCGGTCCCCAGATTTGACCCATTAAGCCTTGGCAACAGCAACCCACGCAGGGAGAGAAAATAGGCTTCAGTGCGGACCAGCAAGGTCCGGGGGACTCACCAAGTGGTGGAGAGTCAGGGCACGTCTGGAGCAACCAGGGAAACCCAAGGAAAGTCAAAGTTGCCCTCAGGGACCCACCAGTCAACGGACCAGGGATTGCGAAGGTAAATTGAGCGAGAACACAAAGTGCTGGCTCACGGAAAACTCATGCAGTGTAGGCCAGCAATCTTCAGTGGAAAAGGTGCTCGGGTCTGGCTACGGGTAACCCTATGCACAGCCTCAAGGAACATTGAGAAGCTAATGCACTTGCAAATGTGCATGGTGTCTAGGGGTTCCGATTCCACAGTACCTACGAGGGCTACGGGTCTCAGCTTTGTTGGATACTCGGTTCGGCATCTGGGAAATCGGAAACCTACCTCCTGTGTTGCAAATACTTTCGAGTCCGGCGGGAGTTTCGGAGATGCAAACAAGGTGTTAGATTTGGGGCTCTCTAGTTGGCACAGGTAGGTACTTGTGACAAATAGGGAACCTTGACTCTAGTCAGGGTAAGCGGGTACACTCCTAAAATAACCCCTGCTCACCCCCTTGGTAGCTTGGCACGAGCAGACAGGCTTATCTCAGAGGCAGTGTGCAAAGCATTTGTGAACACATACAGTAATCAAGTGACAACACTACAGATGGACACCACACAAGTTGTATATTAAAAATAAGTATCTTTTATATAGATTTAACACTAGACCATAAACAACAAAAATCCACAATAATGTACTTAAGATGGTAGAATTAGCTTAGTTCTCTTTAGATCTTAAAATGCGACACTTTGAGTCAATGTACCTTAAAATGCGTAACGCAATACAGCGAAAGTGTTGCGGGGAAGGTGATGTGACAGATCCCTACTGTTGCGTAGGGGACGGTGATGCGTCGGTTTCCTACTGCGCTTCCGTGTCGATGTGGCGAGCAGCGCCGTGATGTGATGAAGTTTTGGTGCAAAGAAATAAAGATGTTGTCTCCTTCTTGATGCGGGCCGCGACACGCTTCCCGGTGATGTGACGTCATCTACTGCAACGTCCATCCTCTTCTCCAGCGATGCACAGTGTGTTGACAATGACGTGAGCCGCAACGCTTCCCGGGGATATGGCGGCATCTGCCGCGACGTCGATCTTCTTCTCTGGTGAGGCGTGGTGCTTCGACAACGATGCGAGCCGCGACGGGCCCTGCGACATGCTTCCCGGTGATGCGGCGGCGTCTGCTTTGACGTCGATCCTCTTCTCCGGCAATGAGAGGCACTTTGGGGGCCCTGCGATAACTCATCGGTTCTTGCTTGCCGCGACAGGCCCTGCAACACACTTCTCGGTGATGCGGCGATGTCTGCTGCGACGTCAATCCTCTTCTCAGGCGATGCGAGGCGCTCTCGTGTTGTGAAGCGGCAGCGGCAGTTCAGCATCATGCTTCTTGCTTGTGAGTCGCACTTCCAGCTCCTTGCAATGCGCAGTTCCTCAAAAAGTCCTGCACTACTGCAGGCACTTCCAAAGAACTCTTGGGGAGCTGGTGGGTGAAGTCTGTTGTCCCAAAGACTTCAGCAGGAGGCAAGCTCTTTTCTCAAGCCCTTGCTGATCCTTACAAGTTGATGAAAGTACACAAAGTTCCTCTTTCGTTTCTTTGGCAGTCAGGCTACCACTGCAAGCCAATACCCCAAGCAGCACTTCAGCTTAGGGATAGTCTCTCCTCAGTCTCTCTGGTTTCGCTCCTCACCAAAAGTTTCTTCTTATTATCCAAAAGTGATCTAATTCTCTGGGGTTTGGGTCCCCTCTTGTATACACAGTTTCTCTTTGTTCTCTGAAAGCAGAGAGGCATTTGCCTACTCAAAACCAGTTCTGGTCAGTCCTGGAGCGCTCTGTTGACATTACTCCTTCTTTCCTTTCACAGTGCTGGACATAAACATCAGATGCACCACAGGAGGTGGAGCCTGCATTGTGGAGGCAAGGCACAGCCCTATTCAGGTCCCAGGTGCAACTCCTCCCTGCCATCTAGATGCAGATCTCTCTATTCACCACTGGGCTGACTCACCCTGACTCATCTTCAGCATTCAATGGTCCCACTGATGTTACAGGAGGAGAAGGGATAGTAGTAAGAGCCAGCAAGCCGCTATTGACGCTTCGAGTAATCCCGCCCCTGGCATCCTTGTCTTCCTCTGTTAGATGATCTAGAGAAAGAAGAGGATTGATTTTGCTGCTGGTTATAAGTCGGCCGGTAAGATTGCAAATTCGATGCACATGAGGAATACCGTTGTTGCTGGTACCCTCCTTTATATGTGGCATTACCTCTCCCTCTGGCTCCACTGAAGGGGACCTTGTGGTACTGCAGAGTCCCTAAGGATTTTGTGGTCTCCGTGTCTTTTTTGATGTCCTGGAGCGCATCATCAATATGTTTCCCAAAGAGCGCTCCCCCATCAAAGGGAAGATCCAGGATCTTGTTCTGGACCTCCGGAGGGAACCATGTAGCCCGCAGCCAGCCTCGACACCGAAGGAGAGCAGCGCCCACAAGGAAGCGAAATGCATTTGTTGCAATGTCCTTTGCACAGTCAGTCACTTCAGCCGGCGTTATTTCTCCCTCCTGAAGAATATTTTTAGCCTCTTTTTTCGCATCTTCAAGCAATTGGTCTAGATATGGGGAAAGATTGAACCACATCTGGCGATCATAGCAACCAAGTATTGCTAAGGCGTTAGGAGCCCCGACCAACAGACTGGACATGGAAGAGAACCTCTTGACAACGTTATCCAGGCATCTACCCTCTTTATCTGGAGGTGTTGTGAGGGGAGCTGAAGTATTTCTAGACTTTCTTTGGGAAGCCTGAGAATTAAGAGTCCAGTTTAGGCTGACTGACCAAACAGGCCGGACTATAGTCTGGAGCCTTATATTTCTTCTCAGGGTGAGACAAAACTGGAATCACTGAAGCAGGATTCTTCATCACCTCATCCCAGACGTGACCAACAATAGGAGTAAAGCGAACCACTTTCCTGTAAGGCTCTTTGAAGTCATAGAGAAAGCATTCAGACTGCACCGTGAGCATGGGCAGCTCAAACCTCTTTGCGGCCCTCTCCATCAAATTATGGAAACCCCCTATGTCTGCAGAGGGGGAATCAACAGGTGCTGTTGCAAGAGAAGCCATATCAGGAATGACATAGTCATCCCACTCTGCGTCGTCATCGTGAACAAGAGACATGATAGGTGGAGCGTCCTGAGCCATAAGCATTGGTTGAGGAGTCGGCAATTGGGAGGTAGAAGGCTGAGCAGGAGGAACAGTCATACCTGGCACCACAACTGGAACTGGAGGTTGCATTGCAAATCTCCTTCAATAGCCCACAAGCATAAATTGCAAGTTCGCTAGTAAGGAGGAAGGCATGGAGACCATCTCCTGCTGCTAGTACTCTTGATAATCTGAGGAAGGATCATATTGTTGCTCCTCTCCGTAATCCCCCTCAGAGTCTGTGTCCTGACACCTGACGTGTAATTGAGAAGGGCAATTTGCATAGGCAAAAGGAACATCATTTGCTTCAGATCCCTCTTCTTCCAGTGCCGGAGGTAGTGGACTCACCCTCCTGGGGGATGTTATGTCAGGCGTAATTTGGCACTTTTTGAGAGAAATAGTAATTGTTTCCACTGTTGACGAGGCCCTCAACAGGATTGTTGACGACGATGTGAGAATCGTCGTCGATGAAATGGACGTCATCGACGCTGCCATCATTGAGACCGTCGACACCCAAGCCGGCGTCGTCGTCGACGTGGTAGCCATCATCACCCTTCTCGTTGACGTCGCCAGCACCATCGACGATGAACAGGCATCACCGGCGTCGAAGCCATCGACGCGGAGCTCTGAAACAGCCCCATAGACAATTAAATCACCGTCGACGAGCCTGTTGACGGAGTCAGAGATGAAAGAGAAGACTGGGACTGTACCTTTGATGCTTTTGTCAACGGAGTCGTTGACAGCGTTGTCGACGAGTAAGCTTTCTTCATTGATTCCACCTCAGAAGAGAGTGAGGAGGGTTGTTTGAAAGTCTTTGGAGCTGCAGGAGGAGAAGATGATAATAATAATAATAATAATAATAATCCACATTTGTAAAGCGCACAATCCCCCGTTAGGGTCTCTAGGCACTGGGGGCCGTCGGGAAGATTAAGCAAGCTATTGCCCAGAGTCACATGGTGCTAGGCTAATCTGCCGCCGGTGCCAGAGATCGAACCGTGATCCCCAGCTTCCGGAGTCAGTCGCCCTGGCAGCGGCGCCACACCTCTTCCACGGAGATGGAGGAATAGAGCTGTATTTCTTCTCAGATATCACTCCCTTAGACAGTCCTTCCCTCTCCTTTACACCTCAGTGAGGAGATTCTCCAGGACTACGCCCTTCAGACCTATGAGAAGTCTTTTTTGAAACCTTACCAGGACGTTCTTCAGAAGGTGAAGGAGAGACTCTACCCCTTTTTGCAGACCTTCTGGAAGATGTTACAGAGTGTGGAAAAGTAAATTTTGCCATGTTCTGTGTCCCTACGTGTTCCCCATGTTATGTTATATGTGCATGATTAATATGCATATGTATTCCCCATGATCGATTAAAGACGCAATTACAGTTGTGTCCATCTCTAGTATGCCAGTTTCCAGTTCTCGTGAAAGCTACGAGTATTAGGCCTATGTAAAGCTACGTTGCCACGTTTCTCAGTGTGCACGTTATTTCATTGTAAAGTCCCCGTTTCTAGGCCTCAAAAGGGCCCGGACTCAGATTCAGCTCCTGTCTCCTGAACCCTCGCTGAGGAGCGATACAGCCCCCACCTGTATCCCTGACCCTTCACTTACTTCCTGCCTCACAGTGCCCGGCTCGGCCTGGCTCTGCCTGCCAGTCTGCCAAGAGTATGTTATGATTCTAGTTATCAGTCCAGCCCTCCTTCTCTGCATTCCTAAGCTACTGAATCGCATCAATAGTTTCCGTCATGGTCTAGCCTTTACGTCTCCATGTAAGAGAAATACTGTATTAATGGTCATTTAATATTCCTCAATACGCACTACATGTAGAATAATGCATGCACCAGTCTTAGAATCTGTTAGCCTTTACCCTGATAACTTTTGGATTCTATCAACATGTTCTCTAAACATCAGATACTAGATAGTGTTTAGGTACATGTCGCTCTGACTCTCCAGACTTCAGTCTCTGCTTCTAGCGCAGAAGTCATAGCCCCCAGCTTCTCCCTAGTAACACGTCATTGTCAGTTTGCGCGCACCACTAGGTTAGAGGTCCCGGCTCCTTAGGTAGCCCCCTCCGTGTTTCCGCCCCATTTATGACATATTCTGTTACATTTACATCACATGTCTATGTTCACGCCTCTTGTTACACCTGCTTTCACCCTTATCTTTCGCGACTGTTACAGGCCGCACCCACTGTTATGCCTACTGTATGTACTGTAATGCAATTGTTTTAGTATATATACTTGTGCACTGTTATTAAGAGCTAGCTAGCTGCCATCCTTTTCCTGTGCAGGTTGTCCTGTTGCTGTCCTTTATGCTGTATTAAACCTGCATACTCCTACTACCTCGAATCTTGACTCTTATTTATTGAGCTATCTGTTATTGTTATATCCAGTCAAAAATAGAGGTATTATTTATTTATTTACCACATAATGGCGCCCGAATAGGGACTTGCCCTTTCCCCACGCGCCGGTGAAGCCACGCAAGCCCCCTGATCCTCTGCAGCCGTGACGGAACCATACCGTGCACGTGCAGATATTTCTGCTTCAAGTATCCCTCAGGCCCACGGAGGAGACGGAGGTTGCGGTCCAGCATCCAGACGAGGCGGTGGAGGAACGCGGCGAGTCCCGACCAGAGCCCAAGCCGAGAGTCCAAGGTCCGAGGTATTCGGAGGCCCACCCGTAACAGAAGTCCGAAGTTCGTCCGTCCGTCGTCGTAGCAGTCCAGTCCAGTCCGAGGCCTTCCGTTCTTGCTGCCCGGTGAGTACCGTTGCTGGGGTAGTATCTAGACAGGGTCAATTGCATTGTCTCTGGTCCGTGGGTTTGGGGTACACAGATCCAACACGAAGTGTCCACTTAGGTGGATGCGGGTCCTGACGTGTCTCTGTATGAGACCGGTAAGTTTCGTACTGTTTTAGCAGTGCATCTAGTTTCTGTTCTAGTCCGTTCTGTTCTCGAGAAATTCATGTATTCTGTTCTCAGTATTCCAGGTAGTATTTTGTCAGAACTGTTATTTTAAATGTCATTCATGTATTTCAATGTCGTGGTATGAAAGTGGTGTAATTATCGTGTTTATTGTGTATTGTATTGTGTCTAGACTGCAGTTCAGTCATGCCTTTGTTTTCCAAATTACGTCAGTTAAAAACTAGAAAAGGTCTGTTAGAAGAAGCAGTTCCTGTCCCGCCTAGGGACAGTCCAGGTCATTTTATGTATCAAAAGCATGGCATAAGTGCCATATTATATCTAGATTTATGGGTGGAGTACACCAAACAGTTAGAAGAAAAGTATAGATGGCCCGTATCGGGTACATGGGATGCCGAGTGCATCATGCGAGTAGAAGAAGCATTATGGAAAAAGAAAGCCAGACAGTCACAGAAAGATGCCATCGAGTTATGGCGCAAAGAATCTTATAAAAGAACCGAAAAAGAAATCAGAAAGTCAGAATTAAGTAGAGAATCCTTAGAAAGAGCCCAAGATAGGGAACTAATCGAGATAGGTGAACGAGTTAAAACCGAACAGTCAGACAGACAGAGAAATGCCCTTATTAAGGGTATGTATCCTCTTCTTGCTGAGGGCTTGCCAAAAGCAACCCCGGAGGCATCCAGTAATTTTCCGCCACCCTTAGTTCCGACCAAGCTACGTCACAAACCGACCGCAGCTGATATTTTTATCTCGTCCTATTTGGACGACACAGTCCCAGAATATGCAAATCCTGTTCCACCAGCTCCTGTAAATAATGTAATTCATGGTCTTCCAGCCACCGGGGCACCTGGTGCAGTACCTGTTACGGTACCCCCGGTCCAGCCCGTAGCACAAATTCCCGCCACATCAGTCACTCTGCCAGCACGAAGAGTATCAGTCGACGATTCCAGTATAGGGGCCGCGGGAGGAGGTCCTCCTGGTACCCCGCCGCCAAGTAGACGTTTAGGAGCAGTCGAGTTACATGAACGTGCGTTACAGCGTACGCCCAAATATAAGTCTATTGCAGAGATCAGACGAGTTCTTACTGAATGCTGTTAGGATCCAGTCCCAGGCGAGGATAGTATGGTTCTATATTCCGTACGTATAAGACAGGTGTCCGAATATTTGGTCACCCTACCGAATATGAAAGAAGATCTAGACAGAATGTATCGTTTCATTCGTACAGGACAAGATCCAGAAAGTATTGGTGAAGTCATGTCTCACAGAAAATCTGAGATCCAGTTCATGCTATTAAAGTTTCTGATCAATTGTTTAATACGGGAACAAGATTCCCCGACTAAAGATCCGGCCGAAATGAAAGTTCTGACAAAGTGGAGTGATAATATAGCCGAGGGTAAGCACAAGACACTCAATAGTATAGAGAGTATGTACAATAAAATACGTAAAGAAATAATAAGGTTACACGAACAACGTAAAGAAGCTCTAGTAAGCGAGAAAGAAAATGACTCTTCTACTGAAGAGGTAGAGGACGAGAATCCCGCCAGAATAGCGTATGTAGGTAAATCTAGATTTCCAGACCGACATTTACGCCTAGAACACAAGAAAGTCTTTCATCATCCAGCACCAGAGCAAGGTTCTCTGGAACAAGTATTTCAAGCTACCGATCACATTCTGAAATCACGAATCGGTTATAGTGAACTCAGTACTATGCATGAACAAGAACTAGCCCGATCAGCAGTCCGATGGATTACTGACTCTACCACTTTTCCGGACGAAATAGTGGCACAAATGTTTCTGAAACTGCCCCCAGCCGAGCAGCGACTGGTGGGTATGTATATGATCCAGCACCTCATTACACTGTATGAGGGTCAACATTCTGATCCAGGTCCGTTACATGATATCCTGAACGAGTTGCTCCAGTATAGATGGAAAGGTTTAGGTACCGATTTAATCAGTGTCATTCTAGAAAAGCGCCATAAATATAGAACGTTTTTGAACCCGCATTTTGTTCACGTCTCACCCCCAGAAAGTAAACCGTTTTACATAGACAGACAGCATCCGCTACGAGAAGTACACCCAGTTAGGACAGCAGATGGTGAAATGCAACGAGTATTTGTTTACACCCCAGTTACCAAGATGGAACTCTTAGAAATGAAGAAATTAATTCCCTGTCACGACAAAGATCCAGCAGGGTTCCACCGAGAATTAAAAGACATGCTCCGTATGGGAGAATATACGTATCCAGATATTATTAAAATGTTAAAAGTCCTGTTGCCTGCGGGCATATATGAGAAACTCAAGGAAAAAGATTGGGAGGTGGGAGAGAAAAAGATCGATTGGACAGCTCTAGAGGCTGAAGATAAGATACGAGTACCAGGTACCGGTCTTGGAGACAAATGCAAAGAATTACCAGAATTATTAATACAAGTTTTGCCTAGATTATTAGCCACTAAAAAGGAAGACTGGGATGCAATCTCAGCCTGTAAACAGAAACCAGACGAAGATACTAGTGTTTTTTATTCTAGATTTGAGAAATGCTTTAGCATTAACAGTGGTCTCAAGACGAGTAGTGAGTCATACCCTCATCTTTTTGTTACTAAACTAGTCGAGAATTCGAGTCCACAAGTTAAGAATCGAGTTTTGAAAGTCGAAAGTACCTGGCAAGCTAATACTCCGTCCCAAATGTTACAGATGCTCCAGTATCACCAGAATAGAATCAGAGAAGAGCAAGAACATGAGAGAAGACGTATGAAAGACACGAAAATGAAAGTACTAGTTGCACAATCTGTTCCTCAAGACAGTCAGAAGAGGGGTCCGAATCAAGCGAATCAAGTCAGTCATCCTGCAGCTCCCGTTAAAGGGACATGCAATTATTGTAAACAGCCAGGTCATTTTATAAACGAGTGTGCAGTTCTGAAACACAATATAGCCACTGGTAAAACTAAAGAAAGACCACGTCCGCCTAGACAAGAACAAGTTTCACAGACTTCTCAGCCACAGAATGCACAACAGACAGTTCCAGCACCGCAGCCTATCGCTGCAACACAGCAGGTTACACAGCAGATGTACCAGTATGCACAATCCGAGTATCCAGAGTATCAATCGTATTCATGAAACAGCCTAGAGAGGGAGGTAGGCTTGCCTCTCATCGAGATTCCTGTAGATCAAGAAGGTCCCTATGTTCATAGTCAAGTATTAGGGAAAGACAGAAAGTTTCTGATTGATACAGGGGCAAGTAGGACGACTATTAGTCACGACGAGGTTCCAGGGGCTCCGCTCTCAGGCTCTAGAAATGTTTCCCTTGGATTTTCAGGAAAGCCTATTGTAAACGAGATTTCCAAACCAGTTACTCTAGAAGTTGGTCCATTGTCCCGAACTACTGACCTGTTACTTACTAAGTCATGTCCGGAAAATTTGTTAGGCATTAAGACACTGAAAGAATTAGGTGCAGTTATTTGCTGTTCCCCAGAGGGAATACGTTTGTTTTTACGTGACTTCAAGGGTCACTATGTTTTACGAGATTTTGATCCGAGATTGTCAAATGTCCCGCAGCATCTATGGGCGCAAGGTCCAACTGATGTTGGTTTCATGCAAATCACACCCCATCGTGTGACTCTCAAGCAAGGTGTAGTGTTACCACGAATCAGACAGTACAGATTGCCACCTGAGGCTGTAGCAGCCTTATCCAAAATTATTGACGAGCTCATGGCTCAAGGAGTAGTTGTAGAAACTGACTCCAATGTATGTAATTCTCCGATCATTCCAGTCATGAAACGTACTGATCCAAATGCACCCCCAGTATATCGATTAGTGATTGATCTTCGAGAACTCAATAAATGTATTATTCCCCAGTATCCAGTTGTTCCAGATATCTCATCTTTATTGACAGCTATTGATTCTGAGGCAATATTTTTTACAGTAATCGACCTCAAGAATGCATTTTTCAGTGTCCCGATTCATCCAGACAGCCAGTACCTTTTCGGTTTTTGTTTAAATGGAAGGAGCTATAAATTCACACGAGCTCCTCAAGGTTTCACAGAAAGTCCTAGTATTTACAGTCAAGCACTTAAGAGACAACTAGACAACATTCACATGCCAACTGACACCGCCCTGCTCCAGTATGTCGATGATCTACTGATCACAGCCCGTTCTGAACGTGCTTGCGAGCGAGCATCACTTACAGTTCTGTATTTTCTAGCCGAGATGGGGCACAAGGTGTCTCCTTCGAAGCTTCAATTCTGTGTCCAGCAAGTGATCTACTTAGGCCACTTGCTGTCCAAGTGGGGTAGGCAGTTGACACCTGACCGTATCCAGTTAATAGCGAGTCTTCCTCAGCCCAAGACCCAGAAGGAGGTACGTGCTTTTATCGGCCTTACTTCTTATTGCAGACAATGGATTCCTCAGTATGCATTTCTAGCCAAACCACTGATACAGTTAACGACACAGGAGGCAGCCGTATCGACTGTTCTCCCTTGGACATCTGAACATACACTTAGTTTCAATGAGTTAAAGAAAGCTTTATGCCAAGCACCTGTTCTAGCTACACCAAACTACAGTAAGCCTTTTACACTTTTTGTCACAGAACGTGATGGTACAGCATTATCTGTTCTCACACAAGATCAAGCAGGACAATACAAGCCCTGTGCTTATTTTTCGAGTACACTAGACCCAGTAGCCCAGGCTCTGCCTGCGTGCCTCAAGTCAGTTGCAGCCACAGCACTAGCTATCAGACAAAGTGACTCCATAGTATTAGGACATTCCTTGACAGTACAAGTTCCACACTCCGTGGAAGTTCTTTTAAACCGAACACAGACTCAGCACTTGACAATTGCACGTTTAACAGGTTATGAATTGACACTGTTCCAGCCACACATAGAAATCAGACGCTGCAATGTTCTGAATCATGCTACACTGTTACCGTCAGTTACTTCAAATCCTGCCACACATGACTGTGTGGAAGTAGTTAACACCATGACCAAGCCAAGACAAGACCTAACAGATATTCCATTACCAGATCCCGACCTGACACTTTATGTGGATGGTTCATGTATGAGAACAAGTACAGGAGAACTAGTAGCCGCGTATGCAGTGACTACTGACACTAAAGTTATTGAGACACACCGTATTGACACCCTGTCTGCTCAAGCAGCAGAGCTAGTTGCTCTGACTCAAGCCTGCATACACGCCAAGAACCTGAAAGTTAATATTTACACAGATTCACGCTACGCATTCGGAGTCGTACACGACTTCGGAGTGCTCTGGCAGGAGAGAGGTTTCATGACTTCTCATGGAACCAAGATTCAGCATGGTCTCCTTATTCAAGCTCTGTTAGATGCAATACATTTACCGACATTTATCGCTATCATGAAGTGCAAAGCACATACGAAAGTTACTGACATTATTTCCCAAGGTAATGATCTAGCAGATCGAACAGCCAAGCTTACAGCTCAGACATCAGACATACCAGTTAACAAGACACCGACATCCACTCTAGAACAGACTACTTGTATGACAGTTAAGGACCCTACTCAAGATGTTATAGATATCCAGTTACATGCTACTCCCGAAGAAATCAAGAAATGGTCCGAACAAGGAGGGGTCCAGACAGATCAGGGATGGTTGACGAAGGGTAGAGCCACATGGTTTCTCCCCGACTCAATGGTTCAAGTCATTATCAATACCGCACATAGTCCAGCACACCTAGGAGAAAAAGCCATGTTAGACAGTATCCAGAACATTTGGTTTAACAAGCATTTACGAGCTGCAGCCAAGCAGAAAGTCCGTACCTGTATGATATGTTGCCAGTTCAATCCAGGTAAAAGTGTCCCGGTGGAACAAGGTGGATTCCAGCCCCCTGACCACCCTTTTGAAGTCCTCCAGATGGATTATATTCAGATGGAGCGATGTCGAGGATTCAAGTATGTCCTTGTAGTTGTATGCGCTTTGTCCAGGTGGACAGAAGCATATCCAGTCCCAGATTACACAGCCGCGACCACTGCCAAGCAGTTGGTTCGTGAATATTTCCCCCGTTATGGACTCCCTAGGGTCGTGTATTCTGATAACGGCCAGCCCTTCTCATCTGAACTGATGAAGCACGTTTCCCTGTTGTTAGGGTACCAGTGGAAGTTCCATTGTGTACGCCATCCAGAAGCAGCCGGTCTCGTAGAGAGACATAATCAAACTTTGAAAATCCGCATTGCCAAAATCTGTCAAGAAAAAGGTGTAGACTGGCTAGTAGCTCTGCCAGTCGCCCTATTTTATATGCGCATGGTCGCACATTCCAGATCAGGTCTGTCCCCGTACGAGGTCGTATTCGGCCGCCCCCCAAATATGTGGGGTACACCTAGACCCCGAAGTATTACCGATGTTTCCAGTAATATGCTGACAGATTACCTAGCTTCCTTGATGTCTGCCCTCCACTCTTGTCGTTCACAGGTTGCCGCCGCATTTCCAGACAATACCGAGGTGAAACCGCATGAAATCGTTCCAGGAAGCTTGGTTCTCGTCCGGAACTTTGATCGTTCAAGTCCGCTGGAGCCTCGTTGGAAGGAGCCGAAGCAAGTCCTTCTGACCACCCGTACGGCCGTGAAGTTGGAGGGCCGTAAGGGGTGGGTCCATCTGTCTCACGTCAAGAAATTTCACGGACTAAAACCTAAAACTTTTGCCAAGGACTGCATTTTACCTAAAGACTGCCAAAATACTATTCTCAAGGACTGTCCCGCAAATGACATTGATTCAAAGCCTTCCCTGTTAGAGGAAACTCCGCAGCAGGAGTAAAAAAAGAAGTTACGGTCTAGTAAAATAAGTCAGCCAGTTTAATTGTCTAAGTCCTCCCCTAGGTGAAACGGTTAGACAGGTATCTGACATGTATGAAATAGACCCCCATAGAGAGAGAGTTAGTCAAAACTCAATCCGATGTATCGTTTAAGTTTTATATTGTTTTTAAGCTTAATGATTACCTGCACAAGTTATGCATTCCATTTATGTTTTCCAATTTCTCATGCCAATATGTTTTCTAATGCTACAGTAGAGCACACGTTTAGTGATCTGCCTCCTCACGAGCTATCCTATCGTCTTGCTATGCGCAATAATTCATTTATCCGTATGTTACACTATTCACACCAGACCAGCAATGCCACTAATTGTTGGGTGTGTGGTCGACTCCCCCCTTTTCAGACACCGAAGGGAGTTCTGCCACTGTTTCCTTATCCGTTTTCACATAATGGTTTGTGTGGAGCCTGGTCCATGTTAACGTCATCCACAACAGATATGTCCTTTCTGAATAGTACATGTTTTCCAGACAAGCAAGGTCTTCCCCATAGAACAGGGTTAGATCTAGAAAATGAAGTTTATAAATTGGGTAATTATTCTTCGAATTTTATGGTCCTGAATGTTCAGTCTGATCCTACTCCAGACTTACCTGCAATTTCAGTACTACCAGTCAAAGGCGAATTATGTGTCAGAAATAATGGTTCCATACATGTAGGACATAGTGATTGTACTACTATTGTCAAGTATAGTGACAGTGGGAAATCTATTTTCAAAACTTCACGTCATTCTTATTTTGTTTGTGGTCAGACCGCATATGTTCGTCTGCCCCTCGATTGGGAGGGAACCTGTTACATTGCCTTCCTACTGCCACCAGTTTTTCTAGCCCCATCTGATTATCACAGAAACACACATCTAGTACACATTAGACATAGAAGGGAGATCGAGTCCCCGATTGTCGATCAAACTGAAACTGCTCTAGAACAGTATACAGACTTCAATAAAGGATTCTTTTTCTTCATAGGACCTATCCAGAATAGTAAGTTAATCCGTAGGTTAACCAGAACCCTTGAAGCAGTAGTGAATGAGACTGCCTCTGCTCTAGGTAACTTAACCGAGGAGCAATCTGCTATGAGATTTGTCGTGCTCCAAAATCGTCTCGTTCTTGACGTCATACTGGCCGATAGAGGAGGAGCATGTAGAGTCATCGGATCTAGTTGCTGCATTTTTATTCCTAATAACGCGCCGTCTGTTTATTCAGCTATAACCAGACTTCATAAAATTGCCCATCAGTTACACCAGAATCCAGGCACCTGGACATGGTCCGGTTGGTTTTGGAGTATAATTTCTGCCTGGGGATGGAAAGTATTGTCATTTCTAGGTATTGCAGTAGCGATCATATTCAGTTGCTGCCTCTGTATACAATGTGGCCCTGCGATTTGCGGCCTTTGTGCTACCTCTTGTATTCCTAGTCCCAAGTCCCGTCCTAAATCCCGTTCCAAGAAGATTCGAGACGAGCAAATGATACTGTATGAAATGATAGATGGTATCATGAAAATTGATGTTTCCTGATGGAAACGTAGTGACAAGGAGGGAATGTGGAAAAGTAAATTTTGCCATGTTCTGTGTCCCTACGTGTTCCCCATGTTATGTTATATGTGCATGATTAATATGCATATGTATTCCCCATGATCGATTAAAGACGCAATTACAGTTGTGTCCATCTCTAGTATGCCAGTTTCCAGTTCTCGTGAAAGCTACGAGTATTAGGCCTATGTAAAGCTACGTTGCCACGTTTCTCAGTGTGCACGTTATTTCATTGTAAAGTCCCTAGTAGGGAGGAAGGCATGGAGACCATCTCCTGCTGCTAGTACTCTTGATAATCTGAGGAAGGATCATATTGTTGCTCCTCTCCGTAATCCCCCTCAGAGTCTGTGTCCTGACACCTGACGTGTAATTGAGAAGGGCAATTTGCATAGGCAAAAGGAACATCATTTGCTTCAGATCCCTCTTCTTCCAGTGCCGGAGGTAGTGGACTCACCCTCCTGGGGGATGTTATGTCAGGCGTAATTTGGCACTTTTTGAGAGAAATAGTAATTGTTTCCACTGTTGACGAGGCCCTCAACAGGATTGTTGACGACGATGTGAGAATCGTCGTCGATGAAATGGACGTCATCGACGCTGCCATCATTGAGACCGTCGACACCCAAGCCGGCGTCGTCGTCGACGTGGTAGCCATCATCACCCTTCTCGTTGACGTCGCCAGCACCATCGACGATGAACAGGCATCACCGGCGTCGAAGCCATCGACGCGGAGCTCTGAAACAGCCCCATAGACAATTAAATCACCGTCGACGAGCCTGTTGACGGAGTCAGAGATGAAAGAGAAGACTGGGACTGTACCTTTGATGCTTTTGTCAACGGAGTCGTTGAGAGCGTTGTCGACGAGTAAGCTTTCTTCATTGATTCCACCTCAGAAGAGAGTGAGGAGGGTTGTTTGAAAGTCTTTGGAGCTGCAGGAGGAGAAGATGATAATAATAATAATAATAATAATCCACATTTGTAAAGCGCACAATCCCCCGTTAGGGTCTCTAGGCGCTGGGGGCCGTCGGGAAGATTAAGCAAGCTATTGCCCAGAGTCACATGGTGCTAGGCTAATCTGCCGTCGGTGCCAGAGATCGAACCGTGATCCCCAGCTTCCAGAGTCAGTCGCCCTGGCAGCGGCGCCACACCTCTTCCACGGAGATGGAGGAATAGAGCTGTATTTCTTCTCAGATATCACTCCCTTAGACAGTCCTTCCCTCTCCTTTACACCTCAGTGAGGAGATTCTCCAGGACTACGCCCTTCAGACCTATGAGAAGTCTTTTTTGAAACCTTACCAGGACGTTCTTCAGAAGGTGAAGGAGAGACTCTACCCCTTTTTGCAGACCTTCTGGAAGATGTTACAGAGGATGAGTCATCACTATCACTAGAAACTGGTACTTTCCTTGACTTGAGCTTCTGGAGCCAGGTCAACTTGTCCTCCACATACAACCTCTTCTAAGCACAAGTTGCACAGGCTTTAAAGAGGGCTTTCTTCTCCTTCTCAGACATCTTGAAACGAAGTCCAAGCAGGTTTTGAAGAAGAAACTGGGGAAAAAACTGTAGATTGAAATATAATAGGACAAAAACTGAGCTGTCTGGAAGATGTTACAGAGGATGTGTCATCACTATCACTGGAAACTGGTTCTTTCCTTGACTTGAGCTTCTGGAGCCAGGTCATCTTGTCCTCCACATACAACCTCTTCTAAGCACAAGTTGCACAGGCTTTAAAGAGGGCTTTCTTCTCCTTCTCAGACATCTTGAAACGAAGTCCAAGCAGGTTTTGAAGAAAAAACTGGGCAAAAAACTGTAGATTTAAATATATTAGGAAAAAACTCAGCAGTGCTCAGTGGAGACTCCCTAGAACAACGTGCGGTAGAAAATCTAAGGCCCGGAGCTTCTTTCAGGAGCGTTCTAAGGGGTGAGGCTGATCTGACTGGTTGTTTATTTTTTTGGTCTATTTTACAAAACGAGGTGGATAGGTTGCAAAACAAGAATGGGCCTAGGCGTAGGTTCTGTTTTGGTAATGGTTTCTATTGCTATTTTATGTATGCCTGGGTCTCCCATTCTGACAAATGGGAATGATACAAGCATGCAAATCTATGAAAGTTCCAATACTGGAGTAAATATTGCTTTATGTAAAAAAAAACTCTAGAAATTGTATGGACGTTATAGTTTGGAAATAGAGTTAATAAATGTTAGCAATTCACTAATAATCCAAAGGTTATAAGGATATTATAGTTGGATTCAGATTTTACATACACAAAACCATAGCACCGCATTGCCGTTTTCGAAAAACGGCGACGCGGTGTGAGGTGACGGCTTAATACCCTAGGGGACCATATATACCACAGAGACTGGACGTGAAACTCGGAATTATTCTGAAAAACTCTTTTCCTTGTTAAATACAGAAGCGAATATATGGAGGATATTTAATAAATAATAGAAAGGTGGCCATCCCCGGGCATCCACTGGATTAATGGATAATACATTCCATGAAGAAAATTATTATTGTGTACAAATTACTACTGACGTAGTCTCATCACTATGTAAAGCTACGTTGCCACGTTTCTCAGTGTGCACGTTATTTCATTGTAAAGTCCCTAGTAAGGAGGAAGGCATGGAGACCATCTCCTGCTGCTAGTACTCTTGATAATCTGAGGAAGGATCATATTGTTGCTCCTCTCCGTAATCCCCCTCAGAGTCTGTGTCCTGACACCTGACGTGTAATTGAGAAGGGCAATTTGCATAGGCAAAAGGAACATCATTTGCTTCAGATCCCTCTTCTTCCAGTGCCGGAGGTAGTGGACTCACCCTCCTGGGGGATGTTATGTCAGGCGTAATTTGGCACTTTTTGAGAGAAATAGTAATTGTTTCCACTGTTGACGAGGCCCTCAACAGGATTGTTGACGACGATGTGAGAATCGTCGTCGATGAAATGGACGTCATCGACGCTGCCATCATTGAGACCGTCGACACCCAAGCCGGCGTCGTCGTCGACGTGGTAGCCATCATCACCCTTCTCGTTGACGTCGCCAGCACCATCGACGATGAACAGGCATCACCGGCGTCGAAGCCATCGACGCGGAGCTCTGAAACAGCCCCATAGACAATTAAATCACCGTCGACGAGCCTGTTGACGGAGTCAGAGATGAAAGAGAAGACTGGGACTGTACCTTTGATGCTTTTGTCAACGGAGTCGTTGACAGCGTTGTCGACGAGTAAGCTTTCTTCATTGATTCCACCTCAGAAGAGAGTGAGGAGGGTTGTTTGAAAGTCTTTGGAGCTGCAGGAGGAGAAGATGATAATAATAATAATAATAATAATCCACATTTGTAAAGCGCACAATCCCCCGTTAGGGTCTCTAGGCGCTGGGGGCCGTCGGGAAGATTAAGCAAGCTATTGCCAAGAGTCACATGGTGCTAGGCTAATCTGCCGTCGGTGCCAGAGATCGAACCGTGATCCCCAGCTTCCAGAGTCAGTCGCCCTGGCAGCGGCGCCACACCTCTTCCACGGAGATGGAGGAATAGAGCTGTATTTCTTCTCAGATATCACTCCCTTAGACAGTCCTTCCCTCTCCTTTACACCTCAGTGAGGAGATTCTCCAGGACTACGCCCTTCAGACCTATGAGAAGTCTTTTTTGAAACCTTACCAGGACGTTCTTCAGAAGGTGAAGGAGAGACTCTACCCCTTTTTGCAGACCTTCTGGAAGATGTTACAGAGGATGAGTCATCACTATCACTAGAAACTGGTACTTTCCTTGACTTGAGCTTCTGGAGCCAGGTCAACTTGTCCTCCACATACAACCTCTTCTAAGCACAAGTTGCACAGGCTTTAAAGAGGGCTTTCTTCTCCTTCTCAGACATCTTGAAACGAAGTCCAAGCAGGTTTTGAAGAAGAAACTGGGGAAAAAACTGTAGATTGAAATATAATAGGACAAAAACTGAGCTGTCTGGAAGATGTTACAGAGGATGTGTCATCACTATCACTGGAAACTGGTTCTTTCCTTGACTTGAGCTTCTGGAGCCAGGTCATCTTGTCCTCCACATACAACCTCTTCTAAGCACAAGTTGCACAGGCTTTAAAGAGGGCTTTCTTCTCCTTCTCAGACATCTTGAAACGAAGTCCAAGCAGGTTTTGAAGAAAAAACTGGGCAAAAAACTGTAGATTTAAATATATTAGGAAAAAACTCAGCAGTGCTCAGTGGAGACTCCCTAGAACAACGTGCGGTAGAAAATCTAAGGCCCGGAGCTTCTTTCAGGAGCGTTCTAAGGGGTGAGGCTGATCTGATTGGTTGTTTATTTTTTTGGTCTCTTTTACAAAACGAGGTGGATAGGTTGCAAAACAAGAATGGGCCTAGGCGTAGGTTCTGTTTTGGTAATGGTTTCTATTGCTATTTTATGTATGCCTGGGTCTCCCATTCTGACAAATGGGAATGATACAAGCATGCAAATCTATGAAAGTTCCAATACTGGAGTAAATATTGCTTTATGTAAAAAAAAACTCTAGAAATTGTATGGACGTTATAGTTTGGAAATAGAGTTAATAAATGTTAGCAATTCACTAATAATCCAAAGGTTATAAGGATATTATAGTTGGATTCAGATTTTACATACACAAAACCATAGCACCGCATTGCCGTTTTCGAAAAACGGCGACGCGGTGTGAGGTGACGGCTTAATACCCTAGGGGACCATATATACCACAGAGACTGGACGTGAAACTCGGAATTATTCTGAAAAACTCTTTTCCTTGTTAAATACAGAAGCGAATATATGGAGGATATTTAATAAATAATAGAAAGGTGGCCATCCCCGGGCATCCACTGGATTAATGGATAATACATTCCATGAAGAAAATTATTATTGTGTACAAATTACTACTGACGTAGTCTCATCACTTCATGCCCTAACGAAGTCCTTTTGGACGAAACGCGTTGGCTACTCTTTGTATGAAGAAAAAGAATAAAGAAACTTTAAGCCCTACTGAACGGATTCTAAAAACTTTTATTTGTTTATTATTGTGTTTGTGGAGAGTGCTGAACGATTGTATTGTGTTGTAAAATTTGGGGTATATACCCTTGGAAGCCTAGGGGTATGTGGCTTCAGGTTCTTGGCACCTAGATTCTTTGAACACATGAGACCAAATTTTAGATAAGTGCAGTCATCATTGCCCTGTACCCTGGATGCTCTATTGTCATTGAGTTATGCAAAGAGTCTTGGATGTTATTCTCTTCTCCACTGGTCCAGTGCAGAGAGACCAAGGCATCTTTAGCTGAAGAGAATTTGGGTAACTTGAAGATTGTTCTGGTCCCGGTATTTTGGACCACTTGTAGTCTCAGTCAGTCAGTCAGTCAGTCAAAGATCTTTATTTCGATTAATTAAAATCATAAAATAAGCAGCAATACATACATCCATTAAAAATAGATAAAATAGGTGCAAATAAATAGTTGTGTGTTCATTTACATACATTCATATATATATTCACTGAAAAAACCATAGGTTATAGACCATATATAGTTAGGAATTAGCATTTACAAAACCTTGAAAATTCACTGAAAAAACCATAGGTTATAGACCATATATAGTTAGGAATTAGCATTTAAAAAACCTTATTTTACTCACACAAAACCATTGAAATTCCATATATAGTTAGTTGCACTAACTATATATCGCGCACCCGCAATCCACTGCTGATCATGTCACATATTACATCATTCATGACATGGTCAGTGACATCACTGATGACATCACTGATGACATCTCAAATGACATCACTGATGACATCACTGATGACATCTCATTTGACATCATTCTTGTGCTAATACGATAAACCTCTTCAGACTCTAATATAACCTTAGATACACTCAGTGTATACAGACACTCACACACTGTCACTCATCCATGGAGTTACTCACACACCTAGTCAGTCATGCAAAGAAACAATCTCACCTCCATTTCCTTAACTATACAGTTATACACACCTTACTTATTCAAGCATATACTAACACATATTTACTCTCTTACACAATCCCTGATACAAGTTCACAATGATCCATACAGCCACTCACACATTCAGTGGCTCTCATGCACAGTTAATTATATATGCCAACTCTCACATGTACTGTGTTTTACATATGTACTTACTATGACATGTAGCATTGAGATATCCATTCACTCATCAATACACTCATGCACACAGTCAACTGCCCATGTAGCTGTTTCCACATGCACTCTTGAACTCATACACCTAGTGAATCAACTGCTGACACATCTATGCACAGAGTCACACACCTCCCAGCCACCCCCACACAAACTCAATCTCCCATACAAATACTTGGGCAACCAATCAATAACACATATAGCCTCTCGTATAGCTAATGATCAACACATGCAGCAGTTTACATCACAACAGACATACTGATGCACACATTCAGACTGTTTAGTCACTAACCCATGCATTTAGTACGACACATTTATTCACTCACTCACAGTCAGTCACGCACCTACTAAATCCTTCATCCAGACACTTATACATTCACTCATTCTTCAAGATATCAAACATATTTAAACTTTACAGAAACACACAGTCACTGGATGATGTCATCAGTGATGTCATCAGTGATGTCATTTGAGATGTCATCAGTGATGTCATCAGTGATGTCATTTGAGATGTCATCAGTGATGTCATCAGTGATGTCATTTGAGATGTCATCAGTGATGTCATCAGTGATGTCACTGACCATGTCATGAATGATGTAATATGTGACATGATCAGCAGTGGATTGCGGGTGCGCGATATATAGTTAGTGCAACTAACTATATATGGAATTTCAATGGTTTTGTGTGAGTAAAATAAGGTTTTTTAAATGCTAATTCCTAACTATATATGGTCTATAACCTATGGTTTTTTCAGTGAATTTTCAAGGTTTTGTAAATGCTAATTCCTAACTATATATGGTCTATAACCTATGGTTTTTTCAGTGAATTTCAATGGTTTTTTAATAGCAAATATCATAAGCTGTCGAATGTCAAGTACGTGGTAAGTGAAAACATTTTCGTGTTTATGCACACTGATCTGCTTTGAATGGTGCCCCCCCCCCCTCATTTCTATTAGGAGTACTCTCTCTTTGCAGATAGTGAAAGGTAGTTAACGCAGGCCTTTGCCCCCATTGTAATCCGTCGTGCCTGCTTCTCTCTCCATTTGATTGATTGTTATCCAAGTATTTACTGTTTTAGAATTAGTTCTCTTTGGTTCATTCTCTATTTACAAACAAACACAGAGTCGCAATACTCTGTTTAGTCTTTGCAGATAACGAAAAATCGTGTAAAAAAAAAGAAAAGGAATCGAGCAAAATCAGTAGGCCACTAATGGGATTTCTTTTTGACCTCGCTAAAATAGAAACATTAGGAACAACCCCTCATGACAAATACAAAACTAGTGAGATGAACTGAACTCCACACAATGATGGCTGCAAAACAGCTCGGCTCCGCCACCCACCCCGCCCAAAATAACGATAAAGAACGGCTGCCATGATTGGTTGCGGAATGACCACGACGGAGCTACAAAATGGTGCTGCTCTCATGCTAACCCCAGCTTCAGTCTGAAACATCCAGAAACACTGTAGACTACCAATTCGATCAGTTCCGGTAGCGCCCCAATGTAACCCGGTAGAGAAGAACTAGCCCTCCCCTCTTTGACTGATGGTTCTTGTTGCCTGTCCCTTCTGTTGTCATTTAACAGAACTATTTAGCCTGCTGAAAGGGGTTGTGTTCCGACCGCTGGTTGGTGGAGACATTTTGACTATATTCTGTACCTGCGTTGTCGCGTAATGCGTCATATGACGCGCCGCGTTAGCGCATCCGGAAGTCATCCGGGGCGCGCAGCGCGTAACGTAAGCATAACAAGTCATGTGACTTGTTAATAAAACTTTTCATTGGTTCATTTTACTTTTCTTATTGTAATGATGAAAGGCTTGGTCATATGACCTAAAAATTACGCTTTTCATTACTTCCGAACATTATTTTTTCTTAAATATATGTTATAATGTTCCAGGCTAATGTACTTTCCCGGAAATTTTACAACTGTCCTGCAAGTAAAATATATTCTTTTTTCGAGAAAAAGAGCGTTTCTTCGTCCCATGACGGAGCCGTTGAGCAAAAGAGGGTCGACCTGCTGTCTTAGTCGCCGATAAGCCTGAATATGAGATTCTTATCGATCACTTTATGTTGCAGGAATAGAAAACACAACAGCCCTTGACCATTTATCTTTACTGCGTTCCTTCGTATTATACCTTTTACCCTTCATGTAATTGGTCTGCTTTATTTCACTTGCCTTTTAATGATTCTAAAACAGTCACTATTATTAAAAACTTTACCAATGTATATACTACTACCATGTTTTCTTTTAAAAACCTTTATTGTGAAAATTTCATTATACAAATACGAGCCTATAACCACGTGGGCCTGCCACAGAGCAAACTGTAATCGTATATGATGAATAGACATTTACACTGTAGAGGAACGTAACGGGCGAGCCATTAGGTTGCAAGAACTAAGGTGTCTAACAGTTACGGAATCGGTGGACGTACATTTTATAATTAAAATACGACAGGGCCAGTTACAATAAAATTATCTAGATATACATTTGCGGGCAAGTACCATGGGTGACGTTAATTCGAACTTTCAACAGTACAGTAATCAATAACACATCAGAACTTAATATCAATAGGGATGTCGAAATATTCAATCAATTCTCGTCCCCGCCCGCCATGTGCTTCAAAACTGCATACGTATCTCGTGATTTCAAGGTTCTGCAACCAGTACACAACAAGGAGTTACGAGTCCCATTTATTCCGGCGCCATTTTGGGCGAGGACGGGCAGGTCCAGGATATAGTCAAAATGTCTCTACCAACCATCGACTATGATGATGTTCATATGCTGTATTTATTAGAGTAACACTCATCTGTCCACATGAAATTAATTTGCCACAATCTAAACATGTCATTTTAATCTTTCCAAAGTTCTTCTAAATATTTGGGACCGTTTCCCTTGCCTCTGAAGCTCTCAGTGCCACTTCTTTGATGAATGTACTAGCAGGTCAGGGGTTCTCCTCCAAATCTCTCTTTTATGCAGCACTATAATTAATTGGTGCCACCTCTCCATATGACGATGCATGGTATAGTTACCACAACTATATTTTTTTTCGGTTCCTCTGGAGAGTTCATCGTGGCAGATGAAGCGTGTAACGTACCGGGCATTTACCTTTTTTTGCATGTACAGGAAAGGAAAAAAAAATCGAGCGTCCGAGTTCTAAGGTGTCCCAGGGCCATTTTAGTGGACCAGGCCCAAATCCAAAGAACAGGCCGCCATTTTGAGAGTCCTCTTGCAGCCGCCTGTCGCTGTAGCATCAAGAGCAGCCGAAACTCAGCTGAATGGCAACTGAAACGGTAAAGGGGCGCCCCACTACAGCAGACGAGCCTCCACCTAGGAAGGCCCATTCACGCCGGCTCCCCCCCCTTCGGGCACCCCACGCCGTTATTCGGAGCAGTATTGTAGGATGGCCACACCAGTGCGGCAACTTGCTAGACATCACCTCGGTGGTAACCGAATCTCAACGCCTTGTGGTGTCTTCTATTCAGAAAACATTGTTATGCTGCCTTCGACCTATTCGCCGCAAGTGCGCACACAACTCAACTGCATAGCTTGCTAGACACCACCTCGGTGCCATCCGGATCTTGGAATGTCAGCACCTTTTGGTGTCTTCTCTTCAGAAAATATTATTGCGCTGCCTTTGGCCCCATTCGCACATCAGTCCGCTACTGACGCCATCTCACAGGCTAATGGGGCGCCCCACGCCGACTTTCAGCATTGTAGAATAACCACACCAGTACAGCAACTTGCTAGACATCACCTCGGTGCCATCCGGATCTCGGCGCCCCACTGCACATGAAGTGCCTCTCAACTATGAAACCACCACGGTGACATCCGGATCTTGGCGCGTTGTGCTGCCTTCGGCCTATTCGCACATCGGTCCGCTACTGACGCCATCTCACAGGCTAATGGGGCGACCCACGCCGAGTTTCAGCATTGTAGGATGACCACACCAGTACAGCAACTTGCTAGACATCACCTCGGTGCCATCCGGATCTCGGCGCCCCACTGCAGATGAAGTGCCTCTCAACTATGAAACCACCACGGTGACATCCGGATCTTGGCGCGTTGTGCTGCCTTCGGCCTATTCGCACATCGGTCCGCTACTGACGCCATCTCACAGGCTAATGGGGCGACCCACGCCGAGTTTCAGCATTGTAGGATGACCACACCAGTACAGCAACTTGCTAGACATCACCTCAGTGCCATCCGAATCTTGGCATCTCAACGCCTAGTGGTATCTTCCATACAAAAAATATTGTTACGCTGCCTTTGGCCCCATTCGCACATCAGTCCGCAACTTAGACACCACCTCGGTGCCATCCGGATCTTGGAATGTCAGCACCTTTTGGTGTCTTCTCTTCAGAAAATATTATTGCGCTGCCTTTGGCCCCATTCGCACATCAGTCCGCTACTGACGCCATCTCACAGGCTAATGGGGCGCCCCACGCCGACTTTCAGCATTGTAGAATAACCACACCAGTACAGCAACTTGCTAGACATCACCTCGGTGCCATCCGGATCTCGGCGCCCCACTGCAGATGAAGTGCCTCTCAACTATGAAACCACCACGGTGACATCCAGATCTTGGCGCGTTGTGCTGCCTTCGGCCTATTCGCACATCGGTCCGCTACTGACGCCATCTCACAGGCTAATGGGGCGACCCACGCCGAGTTTCAGCATTGTAGGATGACCACACCAGTACAGCAACTTGCTAGACATCACCTCGGTGCCATCCGGATCTCGGCGCCCCACTGCAGATGAAGTGCCTCTCAACTATGAAACCACCACGGTGACATCCGGATCTTGGCGCGTTGTGCTGCCTTCGGCCTATTCGCACATCGGTCCGCTACTGACGCCATCTCACAGGCTAATGGGGCGACCCACGCCGAGTTTCAGCATTGTAGGATGACCACACCAGTACAGAAACTTGCTAGACATCACCTCAGTGCCATCCGAATCTTGGCATCTCAACGCCTAGTGGTATCTTCCATACAAAAAATATTGTTACGCTGCCTTTGGCCCCATTCGCACATCAGTCCGCAACTTAGACATCACCTCGGTGCCATCCGGATCTTGGCATCTCAGCGCCTTGTGGTGTCAGTCAGAAAATATTGTTGCGCTGCCTTTGGCCCCATTCGCACATCGGTCCGCTACTGACGCCATCTCACAGGCCAACGGGGCGCCCCACGCCGACTTTCAACATTGTAGGATGGCCACAGAAGTGCGACAACTTACTAGACACCACCTCGGTGCCATCCGGATCTTGGCGCGTTGTGCTGCCTTCGGCCTATTCGCACATCGGTCCACTACTGACGCAAACTCACAGGCCAACGGGGCGCCCCACGCCGACTTTCAGCATTGTAGGATGGCCACACCAGTGCTGCAACTTGCTGGACACCACCTCGGTGCCATCCGGATCTTGGCGCGTTGTATTGCCTTCGGCCTATTCGCACATCAGTCCGCTACTGACGCCGCCTCACGTGCCAACGTATTTTCTCCGCATTTTATACCCTATGCCGCATAACAGGTCATGTGACTTGTTTATAAAACTTTTCATTGGTTCATTTTACTTTTGGTTTCCTAATGATGGAAGGCTTGATCATATGACCTAAAAACAACACTTTTCATTGGATGAAAACTTTTTTTTTCCCCCAAACGATGAAAGCCCCACCTTGTTTCTGGATGTTTCAGACTAAACTGGCGTCAGCATGAGAGCACCACCATCTCGTAGCTCCGTCGTGGTCATTCCGCGAGCAATCATGGCAGCCGCTCCCCACCAGAAGCCTGCAGGAGTCGGGGCCCCCAAAACTTTTGATGAATTCTCAAGGCGGAGGGGACGCTTTCGAGAATGGGGTCCAAGACCTAGCAGACAAGCGTCCGATTTCCAAGGTGTCCCAGGGCCATTTCAGTGGACCACGCCCAAAAAGGAAAGAGCCTGCCGCCATTTTGAGAGTCCTGTGGCAGCCGCCTATCGCTGCACCGCAAGAGTGGGCGCAACTCAGCTGAATGGCGGATTTTGACACAGTGGACCAAAAGCGGACGGAATGGCAACTGAAACGGTAAAGGGGCGCCCCACTAAAACAGATGAGACTCCACCTGGAGAGGCCCGTTCACGCCGCCTCCCCCGGGGCGCCCCACGCCGTTATTCGGAGCAGCATTGTAGGATACCAAAACCAGTGCGGCAACTTACTGGACATCACCTTGGTGCCATCGTTCTGCTGCCTTGGAACTATTCGCACAACAGTTTGCTACTGATGACCCACCCCCCGCGACGCCCCACGCCGTTATTTGCTGGGTGGCAACTTACTAGACATCACTTTCGTGTCATCTAGATTTCGGCGCGTTCTGCTGCCTTGGAACTATTCGCACAACAGTTTGCTACTGATGACCCAACCCCCCGCCGGAAATCTGGACGTTGTGCTGCGTTGGGACTATTCGCACAGCCGACCGCTACTTCGTTGTTTTTCCCTAAAAATGTTTATATGTTATTACTATTTTTGTTTTCTTGTATATATTTATAAATTATTAAAGTTTTATAATCTTACTACTTTGTCGGAGTGCTATATATTTTTAATGTGACACATAATTGTAAAAACTTTGATGTACAAAGAGTCATCCCTGGAATCTTCCGCTTCACGCTCGGTCCCCTCCCCAATCACAATACAGGATGGTTTTCAGATAATAGCAACGCTTCTGCTGTGACGGATCGCATCGAGTGTGGGCCTTGATCTACTATAACTCCTTTGAAGAGGGGTGATTCTTTACAGCTGTGGCCATAAACTACATCTGCAGGGCTAGCTGATAGCCTAGGACCGGCCTGGACAATCGGACACAGAGGAAAAGGAGTGTCAGAGGGTGCGGTAGTGAATAGGGCGAAAGGGAGGTGTCGGGCGGGCACAGGGTGTGATTCTCAGGGAAGAGCAGCGCAGATGGGGGGAGGTTTATTACCCATGCATAAGACAGAGAGCGGGGGTGACCACTGCCTGGGTGAGATGCTTGCGAGGGTGGGGAGCCATGCTAAGGATCGACAGCGTGCACAGAGTGGGTCTGGTCAAGGCATCTAAAATGGCTGCCGTGCACGACAAAAGTGTGGCATTTGAAAAAAGACAAGATGGCGCAGACAATGTTTTTCAACACTTCCTGATTTCCTTCGAATCGAACGTTAACAGACGTTGGGGCATATTACCAAAGTTAAGCGATATTTATCCCTAACGATGCATTGCAAAGATTTTTTTACCGTCAGAAATTATCGCAGATAAACCTTGCTATTATCAAGGTTTATCGCAAATACGATAAAAAACGACCGCAATGCATTAATATCGCTGAAAACTCAGCGATATTCATGCATTACCGAGCTAATGCTCTTAGCCATGTTATCCACCTCCCATTGGATAACATGGCTAAGAACTGCTCAGGGCAGCTGTTACTTTTTGGAGATATTCGCGCTTATCTCGAATATTTCCAAAAGTTGATAATAGGAGATAGCGATGTTAGCGACTGTTTCCAGTCGCTAACATCTTGGCATGCCCACTTTGCATGTCATTAGTGATAAATATCACTCACATGCAAAGTGGGACCCAAGATGGTCGCTATCTCCTACTAGCCGTCGCTAACTGGTGTTAGCAACAGCTAGGTAATACAGATATAATTTTATCTCCGCGAAGCGGAGCGCTGTTACAGATATATATCTTGTTTTTGAACGTTAATTTCTCAAAATGCACTGAAGCACATATATTGAGACATAGCAAAGGCACATCGGGCTACCAGTCCCTAATATTTTACCAAGTTTCGTGCAAATCCATTCAGCCGTTCGATTATTATTATTATTATTTTTTTTTGCCCCGCGGGGCCCTTTTAAAACCTCCACATCAAACCTAGGGGGTCAGCGAGGATCTACTATGCCCCCTTATGGTCATTTGCCCCTTCGCTTTGGCCTCCTCTTGTCTCTCGATCCTACCGAGAGACAAGATGGCAGCCGCTACGTACTGTTTGGAATGTTTACAGACACCGGAGAGCCAATCAGCTTCGCTTCGCAAAGCTCCGTAACGCGAAAAGTACGCAAAGCGGTGCGCTGTTACAGATATATATCTTTTTTTTAACGTTAATTTCTCAAAATCCACTGGAGCACATATATTGAGACCTAGCAAAGGCACATCGGGCTACCAGTCCCTAATATTTTGCCAAGTTTCGTGCAAATCCATTCAGCCGTTCGATTATTATTATTTTGGGTTTTTTTTGCCCCGCGGGGCCCTTTTAAAACCTCCACATCAAACGTAGGGGGTCAGCGAGGATCTACTATTCCCCCTTATGGTCATTTGCCCCTTCGCTTTGGCCTCCTCTTGTCTCTCGATCCTACCGAGAGACAAGATGGCGGCCGCTACGGACTTTTTGGAATGTTGACAGACGCCAGAGAACCAATCAGCTTCGCTTCACAAAGCTCCGTTGCGCGAAAAGTACGCGTCCTGGGACGCTGCCCGGTCCGCTGTTACAGATATATATCTTTTTTTAAACGTTAATTTCTCAAAATCCACTGGAGCACATATATTGAGATCTACAAAAGGCACATCGGGCTACCAGTCCCTACAATTTTGCCAAGTTTCGTGCAAATCCATTCAGCCGTTCGGGCTAAAAGTGAGGCCAACCGCCCTATGGAAATTAACATGGGAAAAACGCGTTTTGGGACCCCCCTTTTTTCTCGGCCCCCCCTTGACGAACCCCCCCCAAATTTTCAAGGGCTGCTCAGAAACAAAATGTGCCATTTTCCTGAAAATTTCAGCCAATTCCGTCCACAAACGCCAAAGTTATTAGACATAGAATTTTCAAAAAACCCATAGAGAAAAAATCCTAACTATATATACCTACTGGCGACCGCCAGTAGGTAATATATATATACTAATTACAATTCATAGTTTGTGCAATATAGTTAATAAGCAAATGTATACGCCAAACTTGTAGCACCACAATAAAACTACAGTATAAAAAATCTAAAGTGCATCTTTTATGTTTCCATGATTTAAAAACAGGAGTACCCCCCTCTCGTCCTACTGTACTTAATGCATGCAAATATTTCTTTCTTTATTTGCCCTGGCTGCGGCCACCAAGAAACTTGCTACACTAAAAATGATGCGCACGCTACTCAGCAATTGCAGATGTAAAAGTGCGGGCTTTACTGGCAGAAACCCAGCCTCACGTAATATGGGATATAAGTATTTTTTACGTGCCTTTGAAAAGTTCTCACAAAACATGATCAGGTGGAGAGTATCTTGTGTGGAGAAATTGTCGCAGGAGCATGGTGCAGAGTCTTCTGGTTTACCCCATTGCGGGAACATTCCTAGAGTAAGGTGTATTAGATTGAACCTAAATCTTGTCAGCAAAAAGCGACGGAAAGGCTTAGTGACAATCTTCAAGTAGGGTTCAATCAATGGTGAGCTCTGTAAGACATAAATACTTCTTGCACCTGATTTTTTAAGCTCCGCCTCCTCCCTATCTGCCTCCAACATAATCCTAAAGTTATGTTTGATAAACACCAAGTCCTCTTTCTTGATTCCCTCTGGGGCTGTATATAATTCAGGACGTCCCAGTCTAACACACGCCGCTCGAACGTATGCCAGCCATGGGATTCTATCTGCCTTCTCGAGGGCTAAACAATCTTTCAGGATAAGGTGGTTGAGAGGGATATCCTCATTGAGCCACGTCTTTGCCCAACAAATCAATGGGGCTGCCTTTAGGTAGTCTGTGATATAACCCAGACCTAGTTCAGAATGTACCGACAGGGTCGGGGACGACTGAGGTACCGCCAACAGCGATCTGAGAAACCTGTTTTCTGCCAATTGTATTTTACTCACAGAGGCATAGCCCCATATTGAGGCCCCATAAGAGGCAATTGCACAGCACTTTGACTTATATATTGTGAGCATGGCCTCTATGGGCCTAGCTCCCAACCTTTTAGCAAAGCTAAGGAGGGCTGATGTAGATCTTATAACTGCATTGCTCTTCTGTTTCTGCTGAGGGCCCCAATTGCCCTTCTCATCGAAAAGCACCCCCAGGTAGGTAAACACCGGGACCCTAGAGAGTTGCGCACCATAGCATCTAAATGTATTAACCTTGCTGATCTTCCTACGGGCTCCAACTATCATTACATGAGATTTGCTGCTGTTTACTTTTAGGTCGAGTGACTCCATAAAGGCGCCAAAGTTGTCCAGCAGCCTCTGTAGACCCAGGCCTGTGCGAGCGATGAGTACTGCGTCATCCGCGTATAGGAGGACCGGGATACCCGATCCCCCGGCACGCGGAATGTCTGCACTGGCCCCTGCCAAAGATTTTTCCAGGCCATTAATGTATATTGTAAAGAGCAGAGGGGCCAGAATACAGCCTGGAGGTGAATTGTCTCGTACACCTACCGTCCTGCGTGACCCTAACGGCTGCCACTAAGTCCTGGTGGAGGTCGCTAAGAAAATAAACCAACGGTGCCTCTACGCCCATTTCCAGCAGAATATTCCATAATTTGGAGCAGTTCACCAGGTCGAACGCTGAAGATAAATCCATGAACCCGAGGCATAAAAAACCCTCTTTAGCTATCGTGTATTTATTAATTAAGAGATGTAAATTTAAGCACTGGTCCATGGTACTTCTGTGTTGCCTGAATCCGTACTGAAGGTTCGAGAGCCCCCCCTGCCGCCAGACATCCAATCTCCCAGTTTCTGTAGAATGACTCTGCCCATGATCTTAACAGCAGAGTCCAACAGGGAGATTGGCCTGTAACAGGCGGGGTCCCCTCTGCTCCCATTTTTGAAAATGGGTCCAATTACTGAAGAGGCCCAAGCGGGGGGGGGAAACCCATTGAGGATGATGCATTGAACACATTGGTTAAAATCTTTGCCCAGAAATTAGGGTACAGGATGTAAAGGTCGGCAGGGACCCCATCAGGCCCTGGGGCCTTGTTTTTAGATGTATCTTGAATATCCCTTTCTACTTCCGCTAGGTCAAACTTAACAGGGTTTGTAGGACGACCCGGAATGAGTCTTCCTGTTGATAGCTCATGATGCTCACTATCGCTATAAATGGTCCTAAAGTGTTTGAGCCAGGTGTCATCCGGAATTACACATTCCGTGTCTAGGTTGTCACTTTCTGAAAAGAATGGCTGATTTATTGTAGCCCAAAACTTTCTGCTGTCCCTTAATATATCAATTGACTGCAAGTTATCCCATGCCTCTTCTTTAATTTTTTGTTTCCGCACGGAGATTACCTGTTTATACTCCTTACGGAGAGAGGAGACTAAAACCCTATCCCTCGGGGTCATCTTAAGGGCCTTAAGAAGTGCCCCATGAGCCTTTGAGCACTAGGAATCAAACCATTTATATGTCTTCCTGATATGTGGCGTACTCCCCTTGTGTAGGTTCTCAGCAATTTGTTTACAGATTGCTGTGAAGGATGTTATTGTTTCTGCACCCACGGCATGGTCATCCAGGCAGATGCCAAAATTAGTCTCTGCCTTGACGGCCAGATCCTCAAAAAAGGCCTCCGGGACTACGGGTCCCACTTTATCCGTCTACCTTGATCTTTTGTAGATAGATTCTGTGGTGCCTCCCTGCCTAGGTCAGTGATGGCCGCCTTGCCCCCCAATTCAACTTCCAGCACAAGGGGGTTGTGATCGCTGAAGGTTGACATCACTACTCTATACTCGAGAGTTTTGGTCATGACTCTGGGGGATAAAAATATATAATCAATCACAGACTAGGCTCCCCGTCCTATAATTGTGGGGACGACCTCTCTACCTCCTTACTTACCCGGTTCGAATAGATTTAAGTTAGACAATAACTCCTCCAAGGCATCACCCTGTTTGTTATGTTCAAAATGGGGTACTCTCCCATTGGTATGTCCCACAAGATCTCCATCATAACAATCCCACGGGCAAGGGTGTATATTAAAATCTCCCATTAAAAACATCTCAGGCACAAAAGAATTGTTAAGCTTATAGACTGACAAACAGTGATCTAACAAACTAAAATCTTCCTTCTGTAAGGAGCCTTCCATGGCATTATATAGATTATTAAAAGATAATATTGGTCGGAGACAAACCATTCTATTATAAGGAAATTATCTGACTCCCCCGAGAGTTTTCTAAAGGTGCCTGCAAGATTTAAAGAGATAAGGAAGAGTAAACCACCCTTTGGTCTCCCCACAGGCCCTCGAACCGCAGGAATGGTGAAGCTCTGATAACCATCCTGGAAAAAACTGGAGTCTGGGTCCCAGGTTTCCTGGAAGGCCAGGATGTCAAAATGCCTTATGAATTGCAGCCAAATGGTATCAGTGCTTTTGGATCTAATGCCCGCCACATTCCAACTTAAGATTTTACATGTGGTCATCCGATCCTTTTCCATATAATTTGCATCACCTATCCCAGTTCAATGAGCTATAGTTTCAGGGACAAGTCAATCATTGGATTCCATCTGTGACAGGGGCGAGTATCGGTTACAAAGCTCTATCTCCTCCCTGGGTGGAAGATGTACCGAGGAAACCGGTATTATAGTAATTGAAGTGGGTGTAGGTGTGGGGGCAGGCCCCCCCCCTTAGCGGCACCTGAACAAGTCTCCTCTGTGTGCTCATCATGGCCTGGTAAGATGTTGTACACTTGTTATTGTGGCATGTGTGGTTCCGGTTAGATTGCTGAGGGTGACTGTAAGCCCTAACCGGGGGATAAAAGAACCCCAGAGGGAATGGTCTAATACCCTTATTTTCAATATTCGAACCATCCCAAAATAGTCTTTCAGCGCTATACCTATTGTTAAAATTCACCACCACACAGTCCCCTGGGATGTTCTTAGGGCAGTGTCCCACTCAATAGACCCTCCTTGCCATGGTGAGAGCACAAGCGACATCATCTCCACCCGTGCTAAACTGATGACACCACTGTCTAGCTTGGTTCATCAGGTTAGCAGTTGTTTCAACGATGCCTCCCCTGACCGGAGGTACCCCTGTAAAATCAGCCACCAAAGGTGCTGCCTCTGGAGGCAGCTCCAGAGTATGGGCCGGATGTTGGGAACACCTACTAATATCACGTGCCTGGCTTTGCCTTGCATTTACTCCAGGCAAACGATTCCCTGCCACCTCCCCTGCAGTTGGTTGCCCTTCTGTACCTGCAGCCCCCACCGGTCTACTGGGCCCACAGGGTATAGGGTTAGTGCTTGTGGTGTTAACTATAGGCAGGTTAGCTACTGAGGCCGCTGGCTGGATGGAACACACCCTTGCCCCCCTATGTTCTTTCAGAATCACATCAATTTTCTCACATTTGGTCAAAAGCCCAGCTATGCAAGTGTTTAAAGTGTCAACAATGTCTTTAGCGATAGACACAAGAGCTGGTTCCAAGCGTGAGATAAATAAGTCACTGAATTTAACAGCTTTTGCTTCTTATATGGCTTATTTAAGGGAGCAGCAGGCCTTGTTGGCAATGGCTGACAAGAAACATCCTGTGGGGTGGATAGTGCAGTATGGGTTGGGTTCACTTCCCGATTAGTTATGACGACATTTGGCTCCAAGGGTATCACCCGGCTATGATCTGCAGGTAGGGCTTGGGCTTGGGCGACCTCCCCTGCATTCAGGCCCAGCTCTTTCTCCGCAATAGCGATCTCTTTAGTCAGGAACCCCACTGCAGAGGTTAAATACGAGATGATTGATCCTGACTTTCTTGGATGTTTAGCTTTTGTCCCATCATCATTCCCAGCACATACCTGTTTCCTCTTGCCCATTGTGGATTTTAGGGGGGTACCCCGGCCCGGCCTCTTCCGGCCCCTAACGGCCCGCCCTCTGTCCGGGCTCAGCCCGGTGCAAACCCGCGCGTGTCCCACGACGCGGGAGATGTTCTGCGCTGTTAAGCGCTTGCGGGCGCAGCAGGAGCGTCACGGGAGCGCCGGGGTGCCGGGGCTGCTGGGGAATGTAGTCCCGCTGTGGCTGTTCCCCTCACAGCAGTGGTGTGCTGTTTGCTGGCCGTTACCCTCATGCCTGAAAGTCGCTGGGCGTCGGTCGTTCCCCTCACGGCAAGGTGAGACTGCCTGATTATTGTCCCCCGCGCCTCGCTCGAAGCTCTGCGCTGTTAAGCGCTTGCGGGCGCAGCAGGAGCGTCACGGGAGCGCTGAGGTGCCGGGGCTGCTGGGGAATGTAGTCCCGCTGTGGCCATTGCTCTCACGGCAGTGGTGTGCTGTTTGCTGGCCGTTCCCCTCACGGCTGGAAGTCGTTGAGCATCGGCCGTTCCCCTCACGGCAAGGTGAGACTGCCTGATTATTGTAGTCTCTTTAAAGACTGATTTGAGGGAGTCCAGATACAAGGAGTTTCCTTAGTCCAAGTGAGACAGAATAAGTTCCTGTACTACAATTGTTCAAAGAGAGATTAGGTAATAAGTTCAGAATTTTGCACAGGGTTCACAGCAAGTCCGTTTTTTTGCTTGTTCTTCCAATAAAGGGGGACTATCCAACCATGTTCCTAAACTTTTTATAGGAGATAATGGAACTGGTGGGGTCCCTAAGCTGTCCAGCCAGATTGCTGTAGTAAGCCGAGATACATTGTTCCACTTGAGCATCAGCTTCTTTTTGTCTCCCTAAAGTTTCAGTGAGCAACTTGGTATCCAGTGGGCCACTTTCTCAACCTAGAGACCCAGCTGATGCTGAAAGCCATCTCTGGGGGCTACAGAGATGACCAGCTGCATATCGTCCAATGGATACTCCAAATTCAAGGACGATGGAGGCCACAGATCGAACATAGATATTAAAGAGCAAGGGGCTATGTGCTGACCCCGATGGAACCCCACATTTTATGGGCAGCACCTCCGAAAAGCACGGGGCTCCCAGATATGGAAAGATCTTTCTTTTAGAAAGGATAGGAACCATTTTAGGGGATCATTCTTTACACCTATTTCCCTCAACCTGACTGCTAAGGTGTCATGGTCGACCGTGTCAAACGCTGAACTTGAGGAGAATGATAGCTGCCGTTCCACCCATGTCAAGAATTTGTTTAACTAACTCCATTACCAAGAATATACCTGATTCCATGCTATGTTTAGGAAGGAATCCTTTTTGGGTAGGACCCAGGAATGAATTTTCCTCTAAATGCTGTGAGAGGTGCTGATTAATATGCTTCTTAAGGATTTTTCCCAAGGCCGGAAGCAAGGAAATAGGTCTATAATTCCCTGGCAATGCAGGAACAAGGTTTGGCTGTATAAGCAGAGGCTTAACCACAGCATATTTCCATTCGCAGGGGACTAGGCTTGTGATGATAGAGAGGTTTAGTAGTTCACGGATGCTGTGAAAAATTAGACGAGTAAGAGATCTTTCAACATAACCTTGATGGGAAGAGTTTCAATTGAAAAACACCTAAAACGTATTCCTTGGCATATTTAGGTTTTTATAAGAAACCATGAATATGAAAAAATGTATCAATTAATTCAAAAACATCAAGATAAACGAACAAAATCTTACTAGCATGACTTATTTGTATCACCTCGCCAAACAGAAAATATACAAAAATATTTCTTTTTTTCTTTTAGTACCAGTTTTTAGGTGATATACAATGCCTGCTCCCTTATGGAGCTGCTTGTTCATTTGTTGAACTACAGCATATGCCAGAAAGCCAACCACATCCTGGGCGAAGTTTTCAGAAGTGGCTTTAATGTGGGGCTTAACAATTTTATACAATTTTCCCTTTACTTAAGAAAGGCACAAACTTTTAAAAAGCTCCCAATCCTGCTCCTTAAGGGCCTTATTGTTTTGGGCAGAAGACATCCATGAACTACATGTGCCCCCCAGGCTATGTAGCAGTGGCCTACAGGGGACAAGGGCATTGCTTGGGGCCCCCAAAGTCACTTTTTGTCTGCCTCTTTATGGTAGTGGTACCTCCATCAACAGGTAGTTGGAAAGGGGTATCCTAATCCCTACGTCGGTACCTGCGCAATCACCACCTCCGTTGTAGGGTTGGGGATCCAACTGTCATCCTGATGTGATCTTTGTTCCTGTCGAAGGCAGAAGTCCTATCCCGACCTCTGCAGTCCGACTGGCTGCATTTTATTGCTGGTCGGACCGATGCCCTGAATGGCAGGTTGACCCCCACCGACGGCCTGTCGTTGGCTGTCCACCCCTATCACAATGAGGGCCTACGTAACATGCGAGTCTTGAAAAGAATGGGTCTGTCATAGTGGTCTGGTGACTCATTTTTCCTGTACTGGGCTGGGGAGCCCAATGTGTTATTGGGCCTCAAGCTGACTTATAAAATATTTGCTATCAAGTCGCAGCCTTAAATGAAAATTGAAAATCACCTTCTGGTGTTTAAAGCCCACTGGCTCAGATTGGTTACCACATGTTATGATGGCCATGATATGAAAGGTATTTAGACAAAATGTTGCGGGAATATCACATTTTTAATATCAGGACACAGAAATATTGGGTGCAACATTATTGACAAATATATGGATTTTTTTAAGGTAAGAAATTTTGCTTTTTAAGTTTCCTTATGCGTTTATATTATATTTTAATTGTATATAATATATATTGTTTATATAATTGTTCTTAATGTTTTTACATCTAGTTTTAATTTTAAGTTATTTATATTTTTTGTTTAACAGTAACATAGTAATTTAAAGTGTTGTAGCAGGTTATGAGGTTTGTAGGAGTTTAGGATGGGAAGTTAATTAATTGTATATATTATTCATTTGATTCTTAAGTATGTAAATTGTGTAAATAATATTTTTTAGGTTACATTTTAGGTGCAGCTTGTTGGGTTTGTAGAGGTACAGGGTGGGCAGTTAATTAAATAATAATTGATGTATTATTCATGATTGATACATTTGTTAATTACAGAAATGTGTAAACTAATTATGTAAATGCTTTAATTTATATTTTAGGTGCAAGTTGTTGGGTTTGTAGGAGCATAGGGTGGGAAGCTAAATAAATAACTGATTAACTATTTATTGATAAATTGTTAATTATGTAAATTGTGCAATTGTTATAATTTTTTTTATTTACATTTAGGTGTGGGTTCTTTGGTTCTTTGGTTTTATGGGGTATATGGTGGGAAGTTAATTAAATAATTATTAATTAACTATAATTATTGTTAAATTATTAATTAATTGTTAATTATGTAAATTGTGCAATTGTAATTTTTTCAATTTACACTTCAGATGTGGGTTGTTGGCTTTGTAAGCGTATAGGGTGTGTAGTTAAAGAATAATGAATTATCAAATATGTATTTAATATTGTTGTTATTGTTAATATTTATTTATAAAGCGCCAAATCACCAACGGTTTCTAGGCGATGCCACAGTGACCCAAAACCCAGGAGTCTCCCACTGCCAGCTGATCGAGCAAAGGTGGGGGAGCTTATCCAAATACCTCTGTAAATAAGATGGTCTTCAATTTCCGCCTAAAAGGAAGTAGCGTAGCTTCCCCCATGTAAGCTCTCCAGTAGCTTATTCCAGAGCTGGGGGATTACCACAGAGAAAGCCCGCCCCCCCCAGTGTAGCTCTGTTAAAGCGCGGACAGGTCAACAAATTTCTCCCGGATGAAAGAAGACAACAACTAGGCACATAAGGCTTTAGTTGGTCTTTTATATAGCTTGATGCTGCTCCATACGGAGCTTTGTGTGCAATGCACAGGCCCTTAAACCTGACCCACTGCTTAATCGGGAGCCAATGTAATTGTTGTAGCAGGGGTGTGGTGCTAGCTCTTCTTGGCAGCTTAAAAATCTGTCTTACCACATCATTTTATGTCACCTGGAGGTTCACCAGGAGTTTCTCGGGGATCCCAATATAGACTGCATTGCCATAATCCAGGCATGATAAGATTAATGATGACACAATGGTACCATAGTGGAAAATGACAGCAGGGGTACAAGTTTCGGAAATTGTCTCATCAAACTAGCATAGCTCCCCAAAACCGCAGCTACCTCATTGTTCATTGTTAGCTTGGTATCTAACCTGATACCCAAGCTCTTCACAGCCGGCACCCATATCGGAGTGGGGCCAAACTCTTGTGGCCAGAAAAGGGCAAGCACCTCTGTTTTGTCTGAATTTACCCCAAGCGAATTGTGGGTCATCCAGTTCATAGTGAACCAGAGGATGTTCTGTACATTCAACCGCGCCTGAGCCGAATTGTCAATGCACACAATTAGCTGGGTGTCGTCGGCATAATTAAACACCTGACAGTCCAGTTTTGCCAACGCTTCTACCAATGGCTGAATATAAATATTAAAAAGCAACTGTGACAATGCCGAGCCCTGCGGGACCCTACATGGCAAAGCACCATACCAGGATGTACAGTCACCCAGTTGGACTTTTTGGGACCGATGCTCCAGGAATTAGATAATCCACTTAAGAGCTGTCCTAGTAACTCGCAGCCGTCGAACATGGGTCACCAGCTGTGCATGGTTCACCATGTCAAATACGGCTGAGAGGTCCAATAGGATAAGTGCAGAGGGGTTTTACTTGTCAGTTGTGAGCCTTAGCAGATCTAGCACCGAGAGCATCACCAGCTCAATGCTGTTATGAGCCCTAAATCCAGCTTGCCGGGCATGTAGCAACTGGTGATCTTCCAGGAAGGACGAAAACACTTGGAGCACGTGTTGTTCGAGAACTTTAGCCAAAAAAGGAAGTCTCGAAATAGGCCTAAAGTTCTTTAGATTCTTGGTGTCTGCCCCTGGTTTCTTTAACAATGGGCTCACCATTGCTTCTTTAAAATGGTGTGGGACCTTCACTGTAGACAAGGACAGGTTTAATAAAGACAGCACCTCTGGCCCTATTACAGGAAGGTCCATTTTGAACACTCCTGGATGGCAAGGATCCTCCGGTGACCCAGATTTGACTTTAGCCATTATATGTGCTAGGTCGTTGGGGTCTAGGGCAGGAAAGACTGAGAGTGTATGGAAGTATGGAAGAGTAATTTTGGGTGCTGAGAATGTGAGTGTGATAAGATGTACCATGGTGAACCCGGCAACCTTGTTGCCTGATTTGTATTGTGAAGAAGTGAAGGAAGAAGTGGATCGTGATTGTCTGGATGTGACAGAGATGTGTACTAAGCCCAGGCTTGACCTCCTTAAAGTTGATGGAGCAAGGATGGCTGGTAGGTCTAGTACTGGAAAGGAACAAGGACTTAAACGTGTGATTCCAATTTCCCTGATAATATCTTGGACCTTAACTAGGAAGAATTCATGAATTTTCTCACAGTCATCCTGGTTGATGACCGCCCTATGTTCTTTCTTATGACTCAGCTCTTTCAATACATTGAAAGTCTCTTTTTGAATATTTGCAGCCTCCTTGATCTTTAATTCATAGTATACAGAGCTAGTTGTAGTAATTAGATCTTTATAGGAGGCTACTTTTAATTTATATTCCTCATGAGCTTTTGAGTCATATCGCTTCTACAACTGCCTTTCACATTGACGAAGGCCCTGTTTTTCCATTCTCAGTTCTTCCGAGTACCACAGAGCACCCTTAGTTCTAATCTATTCATTATTCTCTCCCTTCGAACAGGGGCCACAGTATCAATAGCTGTCCTCAGCCAGTGAGTAAGTTTCTTGTACTCCTGATCCGGGTCACTAGGCTGTGTCACTGGGTGGTCTGCCTCACATAATGCAGCCCTTACACTGGTGCTCTCTATCTTGCGCCAGTTCCGTACTGACCTCCAGACTGGAGGTAGGCGAACTGGTTTACTTTGTACCGGGATTTCAAAATTGATCTGATAACGATCTGACCAGCTACAAGGTCTACACTCTGTCAGTAATGCAGCTGAGGACGCAGTCCAGATGAGGCTAAATTACGGCCCTAATTGCTAATTATTATTTACACTGTGCAATTATAATATTTTAATTTGGATGCATGTTAAATCTGCATTGCTTGGTAAGTGGGACTATAGTGAGGGAATTTAATGAAATAATTTTTAAATCAAACACATTTCATATATTAATTATTTAAAAAATGTATATTTGTAATTGTTTAATTTTAATGTATCAATGTAATTTTAAGTTAATCGTTTTATAATTTTTTTTAATTAATCCTTCTATTAAAATAATATATCTGTTTGAAGTGAATTACTTTCTCTACAGTTGCACTGACTGGAGTGGGAACCGTACATTTTACCCCTACTGTTGGACAGAAGGGAGTTGGACTCAGGAGGGGTAGCAATTTACTTCTCAAACATTTTCCCTTCTTTTGCGTCTATTGGAGTGGGAACAGTAACTTTAGCCCCTCTGCAATCCAACTCTTTCCCTTCCATTGTGGATAGTGGAGTGGAAATACTACTTTAGGCCCTCCTGAGTTTGCCACTTTCCCTACTGTTGCACTGATTAGAGTGGGAATAGTACATTTTGCTCCTTCTGAGTCTAACGCTTTCCCTACTGTTGCACTGGCTGGAGTGGGAATAGTAACTTTTATCCCTCTGCTTCCAACACTTTCCCAACTGTTGCACTGCCTGTAGTGGGAATAGTAAATGTTGCCCCTTCTGAGTCTAATGTAAGATCACAAGAAATTTCGCAGATCCCTCAAAACCGCGCTATTCTGAGCCCTTCCCCCCCAAGCTTTGTCCCCCCCTCTTCATTCTCTTGGTTCTGAGTACAACCTAGCGCTATGAGACCTTAGGGTGATATATGCGCTTAACAAATACCTAAACAATATAAAACAATAAAGCTTTCCCTAGTGTTGCACTGACTGGAGTGGGAATAGTATATGTATTATTCCTATAATGAATAGTTGTGTTTATGTTGTTTAAAATTGAATTATTGTTATTATGATTTTGTGTATTTAAAATTATATATTATTCATTAGTAATATTTGCAATAGATAATATATTTTTAGAAAAATGTTTTCTTTTGCTTTGCTTAGTTTTTATGCATGATTGAATTGGTATGTGTTCAAAAACATTTCAGCTGAGTTTTTATTATGGTTATTATGTATATGTGTACACATATATACAGGTCTACTTGCTATATTAGTACATTTACAAAAAATGCAAATGATAAATTAAAATTTTCATTTTAATAACAGTTTTACATTTTATATGTGTAATTGAACATACCCACATGCCTGTGTGTTTGTTTAAATGAGTATATATTTATATATATTTTTATATTGTTTAAATATATTTAATTTACATTATCTTACTGTTATATGTTCAAATATTTCATGTTTCTATGTTTGACTATATATATTTAAAAAAACAATATTTTGTAAATATATTTCAATATTAGTGTGAAACTAATGTTCTTCATTTTTTTCTGTCATATATAGGTAGAGGAAAATGAGATTTTTGGGCACAATATTTTTTTTTTTTTTTTTTTTTTAATATTTTTGAATCAATATTTGTAACCACGATATTTGGGGTGTCTATATTTTATAAGTGAGTGTATGAAAGTGGCTCATAATCAGGCCTAATATATGACAAATAGCAATTGTATTATCCTCCTATACCTTATCAAGGGGTAAAAGCTATCACCTACCCACTTAGCCGCTGTGGTTCTCTAATATTGCTATATGCATATAGAGTATAGAACCTCCTTAGCTTTCAAGACACTTAGGGGCCCGTCACAATGTTGTGGCTGCACTGTGTACATTTGCATGCACAACATGGCAGGCACTGTGCGGTGCCTGCCATGTTGTGCATGCAAAGGCTGGGGGGGTACCAAAGGTACCCCCCATGTGCACCCCCACCCCTCCAATACCCTGGGGGCCCGCTATGGGCCCCCGCATGCAGTAACCTCATGCATTTCCATGGCGGAGAAAGGCACATCACCACATTTATAGTAATATGGATGGCGGTGTCTTGCAGACACCGCCGCCATATACAGGGCCTTTTCTGCCTGGGAAGAGTGGGCGGATTGCCACATTCTAATAGACCCCATAGAGTCTATTGGCACAGTGCTTTTTATATGCTGGACCCCATAAAAACCTGCTTAAATTCCTTCCAAATATAAACTCAGTATCGAGCTATAGAGTTCTAAAAATCCCTTCCTCATGACATTGACTAAAAATAGCTGAATATCTGAATACATGTGAATGCTGACTAGAGACATGTTGATTGCATCAATCACAATTTCAATAATAGAGAATACCCGTTAAGTCATCGTGCATTGATTTGACCTTCTGGTTAGGCTGAATTGTAAACTTAGCATTTTTCAAGTACATGTTTTCTACATGCATGGATACTAGAGTTCAGTGAGATCAACCTCCCAGTCCTCTTTTAGATCCAACTGCCAAGACAGTTTCACAGTAGAAATCGATTGCCGAAGAACATGTCCTTCGAAGAGTGGAAAGCTAAGGTGATATGAAATGGCTAGTCTCTATATTTTCATTTTTCTTCGGGGAGTCCTAAGCTCACAGGTCCTTAAGAGACATATGGGTTGATTAACAGAACTAACTTAAGACAAAATCCGAAACTTACTACTTTTGGTATTCACAGAAGGCATTTAGTAGTAGTAAAGTTAGGATTTTGTCTTACGACAAATTTAAGACAAACTTAAGACAAACTTAAGACACACTTAAGACAGACTTAAGTCAGACTTAAGACATACTTAAGACAGACTTAAGACAGACTTAAGACAGACTTAAGACAGACTTAAGACAAACTTAAGACAAAATCCTAACTTAAGTCTGTCTTAAGTCTGTCTTAAGTCTGTCTTAAGTCTGTCTTAAGTTTGTCTTAAGTTAAACTTAAGACAAAATCCTAACTTTACTACTACTAAATGCCTTCCGTGAATACCAAAAGTAGTAAGTTTAGGATTTTATCTTAAGTTAATTCTGTGAATCTGGCCCGTAGCCAATACCAAATGTTACATTTCTCTGGCCACCCTATCAAATTGACTGAAGCTCCTTTCTTTGCACTGTTATCTTTACACTTTAAAACCTTTTCAACCCCATTAAGGACAAGTACAGATCAGACTGTACTTTTCGTACCTTGCTTTAAAAGATACCTTTAGCTTCTTCACAGTCATAAGTCGTGAACATAAAGGCCTTATTTAAGCTCAGGTTGTGTGTATAAGAATATTTCATTGCTAAAGAATTACTGGGAAGTAGTAGGAAGTTGGCTGTAAACCCAGATCCATAACCCTTTTGTGAACTGGGAACCTTCTTTTTCCATGGGCACAAGTTGGTGATTGTGCCCATCTGAACAGTTGTACATCTGCCCATTGATTATGGGTCTGTTACCTGGAGAGGATGTTGTCAATTCTGTTTTCAAAATATTAAAAAAACACAAAATCCCCATGATAGTAGAGGAAATGGATCCCACTGAAGTGGATATTGTGTTCAGGTGGTGTAGAAGTTATTTACTACAGTGGGGTAGAGAAGGGCCATCTGAAGGGACGGATTGACCGTAGTGGAATTGTTCAAACTAGAGCCACTATATCTCCTTACTTAGGGGTCGATTCCGATCTCATTCAGAAAGCATACTGACTGTCTCGTTCTCGGAATGCTTTCCATAGGACTCGGATCGAGAGAGTCATACCGAACAAGTATGATGCATCCGTATGCATCTGGATCCGATTCAGACGGACTCCCATTGACTTCAATGGGAGCCTATGTTCCGAACGTGAACACAGGCTCCCATTGAAGTAAAGGGTGATTGGGGAAAATTGTGCACCCTGTGGTGGGCACCCCATGGTGCCTGCCACACTGCATGGTTGGAAAAGGGGGACCCATGGGTACCCCCACGGACCTAATTCAGAGGCCCCTTGGTGAAGGGGGCCTGTTACAGGCTCCCAAAGACCCAATCCGGCAGTCTATTCGGTCAGGGCAAACCAAATCGGAGGGGCTGTCCGAATCGGTCATCGTACTCGCTTGTTCAGAAACCACTTCCATAGAGCTTTACGAATTGGCTCCGAAAAGGCTTGTCCTGTCCAAATGTCTTCTGGAACCGATTTGGTCAGCCTAACGGTTTCCATGCATCGTACTTGGTCGTTAGGAACTGGGAACTAGTCGGTCAGAACCCAGTGTTCTGGATTGGATTTAGCAAGGCCAAATCCGATTCAGATCCTTCCGACCGAGATCGGAATCGACCCCGAGGCAGACCTGCTATGACTTTTGTGGCTGTTCGTGAGTCTCCAACATAAAGAAATGTCATAAAACACAAGAGGTTCTTTTCTTTCCTGCAATACTTCTTCAGTAATTAGGGATGTCCAGGAAAGAATGTTGCCTTGAAACTTGAAGAATAATGGACCGGTAATAGTAAAGATTAACACAGATATAGCACAAAGACCTAGCACAATATATCACCAAAAGATAAAAATACATGACTACCTATTTTTTACCCTAAGGAAATAGAAGAGATACCAGTTGCATTGACCATTACTTAACAAAAGGACCAAAGAGGCCCATTTAGGAATACCTTAACAGAGAAAGAATGCTAGCATATGACAGGAAAACCAAGAAAACAAGCAGATAAGAGGCTCCAGCATAGATAATCATACAATGTCATCTTAACTAAGACCAGGAACGAGTGAACCAAAATAGAGATAGAAAGATTCCAGCAGCAGCTATTGCACAGTGATAATATAATGAGGTCTAGCAACAAGTAACCAAAGGCAGAGATGTAAGAGACGAGCAGCAGACATGCCATACTGTTGGACTTGGCCCTTCTGGCAGGTTCACCCCTAAACTTTTTGCTTTGTGAATATGCATTGGAGGTAGTGATTTTTTGGTTTCTGCGCACTTTCACTGTGTCCCAGTAGAAAGTGCGTGCGCACTCTGAGTGCGTGGAGTAAGGTAGGCCTGCTGTCCCATAGGAATGCATGGGGATTGTATGTGTCCCTGGTAGTTCCTGATGCGTGGGGTGTACAGGCTCGAGTCTAGTATGTGCGGACTCGTGTGATTGAATGCTTCGCAATGATGTATGTGGCATGATTGTGCCGTGTGTGGAAGTGCCACTTCTAGGAGTTGGCATATTAGTGTAAAATGTGTCTGGCATGTGATTGGCTGGAGCTGGCTGGGATGCCCGGCTCCATGAGTCATGATGGGTCTGCCCGGTGGTGAGTGTGGAGATTAGCATGCTGATGGGTGGGGAGGGGTGCACCTGGTTCCTGCATGGGGCTGGGTTTTCCCCACACAATGCTGGCTCCGCCCCCTGTGGTGCGTCTAATGACCCTAGCCCTGCCAGTGAATAGAGTGCGGGGATGAGCCCATCAAGGGTGTTCACCAACAAGCTGTGACTGGTTCTTCCCCTCACCCTGTGACAAAGACAAAGGAATGCGGAGTATAAAAATGGGGCTGTGTCCCCACACATTCTGTTCTGTTCTGTTCCAGGATCCTGAGGGGGATGCTGCTGTCGCTGGGGCCAGGAGGACCGCCACTTGGAGTGTCTCCCTGCCTGGGGACCCAGTGAGCTGTCTCTGGGCCCAGCCTTGCCCCCCCTTCCTGCCTCCAGACCGGGCTGGAGTTTTGTCTTTGCCCCCCAGCGCTTGAGAGCGCTGTACTCTTACCCCTAGCGCCTGGGAGCGCTTCATTGCCTTTATAGCGCTTGGGAGCGCTTTTGCAAGAGGCCGGTGCCCACCCGGCATTGCCCGCGGGATTTACCTCCCTAGCGCTTGAGAGCGCGGTATTTCCCTGCTAGCGCTTTGGGAGCGCTTTACTTATCTTCAAAGCCGGTGCCCACCCGGCATTTCCCGGCGAAATTGTCCCCGTTGCAGCCCGGCCGCGCCCAGGAAGTCAGGCAGGCTGGGGGCGGGACTGCGGGACACCCCGTGACAACATCCCCCGGGCTGCGCTCTGATTGGCTGCTGGCTCGGGACCTGACTGGAGAGGAGGGAGAAGCAGGAAGCGTTGACTGTCCCGAGGCTCCCGAGCGAAGGGAGAGCCATGGGAAAAGAGAATAGTCCAGCCGCCGCCACGGAGCACCAGAGAGAAGAGTCCTGGCAGCAGAGAGACGCCGCAGTGACCCAGCGCGACTTCGGAGCCCCCGCAGCAGAGCCCGGTGAGTGAAGTGCGGGCATCTCGAGGCGGGGGCCCAAGTGCTCTTTGAAGGCCCGTGGGGGCCCGTGCATACTTCTGGAGCGAACCCGGAAGGCAGCGGGCCGCTCCCCCTTTACAGTCCGATGCATTGGCATTTCTTGAATTAGAGCCCCAGAGGGTCCAAGGCTCAGTGCGCCCTTTGGTAATTACGAGCCTGAGAGGCTCAAGGCAGGCGCCCCATTTGCTGTTGAGCCCCAAGAGGCTCCAGCCGGCATTATTGGTCCATGAGTTCCCCGAGAGGGACTCCACCGCCCCCCCTGTTTACTCAGAGTCCGGAGGGGACTCCAACACTACAGTTGTTTCTAGGGCCCAGAGGGGCCAGGGGGCATTATGTGTTTAGAGCCCTGAGAGAGGCTCGAGGTGCCAGATTTGTTTTAGAGTCCAGCGAGGCTCTTGGGAGGAAAGTCAGTTGGTTTGTGCAGAGCCTGGAAGGCTCCAACGTTGTCCCACCATTGTTTCCACCAGTTGCCCAGCACTTTGAGGGCAACTGCTACGTTTAGGCACCCCTGACACTGGGACACAGGGCGTCCTAGCCCCAACAAGGCCAGTTGGCCTAGGGACAGTCACAGGTGGTGACTAATGTGAATTTCTGCGCAATTGTGTTCTTTTCCTTACACCTTTGAATGTTTTTAGGCATCATGTGTTTTCCTTCCTTACACCGCTGAATGTAGGTTCTGCATCATGTGTTTTCCTTCCCTGCACCTCTAAATGTGTTTTTTATGCATCATGTGCCTTGTTCCTTACACCTCTGAATGTATGTTATGCATCATGTGTTATGTGCTTATACCCCTACAGGTATTGTGATACTTAGGTGGTTGTTCTTGCAAGTACAGGTGGTGCTAGTGAGGTCCTGGTTCCCTGCGTGACCTGTTCCTAAGTTGGTTAGGGTTGCGTAGATGGTACTTACCCGTTACCAGTGATTACTGGTTGTGTGCTTTATGTTCTATTTTGTGCTACAGTTATTTATAATCCATGTTCTAAGTGCTAATTCTACCAAGTGCTAAGTTCTAAAAGTGCTGATTCCTGACAGTGGTCCAGGTGGCCCTGTCTTGTACATATCCCCTGTAAATTCTGCCCGTGCCTGTTGGCACATTGTAAAGTGTGTGTTTTTATCTAATGTGTTTTGGTGTAATACAAAGGCTATTTTTATATATAACCTTGTGTGGAGTTCCCTTTGTGGTGGGCCTTGGGTGTTGTTGCTGGGGTGCGTGTGCAAATACTTAACTCACATCGACTCCAAGTTTAGCCTTGCTGCTCGCGCCACGTTACCTAGAGGGTGAGCAGGGGTTATCTTGGCGTGTAACTCCCTTGCCCTGACTTAGGAGTGGTGGTCTCTGACTGGCTTTGGCGCAAGCCCTGGCCAGCCAGGGATCCCATTTCTAACACATACCAATGGGCCAAAACAGAGATAACCTCAGTCCCCCACAACCCTACCCCCAACAGCGGATAAGCCAGAAAATCAAACCCAAGCCATCAATAACCTGACACAGAGATCAAGAGATATCATCACTAACTGCTACATGATGGCACATTATAATCAGAACTCATCATCACTGAGCGTACAAAGAGACCAGAGATACCAGCTGTAGATGAGAAAACAATACCCCATTCATGACTAGCGACCAGTGACCAAATAAAAATAGAGACTCCCGAAGAAGATGCTGCCCAATGATACAATTAGGGATGAGTGGTTTCGCTATATCATCAGATTAGGTGTCAGGCCACATAGAAATGAGTAGCTCTGAGGGGGTGCAGGGACAATTAAGAACTTTTGAGCCCTTCTCACCTTCCAGGTCCATTTACTGTTGAAGATATCATTCTTGACTATATTCAGGCGGTTCCATAGCACAGCCAGTTTAAGCTGATAGACCTGGTTCTCAGAATCCATGCTTTGTGACGCTGCAAAGAAACAGGTGACCAACAGGTTGATATATAAGTGACATTCTAGTTTGGGAACCAACATTTGCATGCAAAGTAGCACATATCCATTAAGAATAGAGATCATAAGGTTAGTTTTCGAGCTCCCCCGGGCTTGAAAGCAGAACAGCAGTGTTTGCATTCTATTCCCTCTCAGGTTTAGCGTTGGAGGTCCCGGAATGAATGCAAGCACTGGGGATACAATTTAACGCAATGTATGAAGGTGGAAGTAGGAATGTAGAGCTCTACCTAGCGCAGCACATTTCCAATGGTCTGAAATGTTTCCTTTGGCTTGAAAGCCGAACTACTGTCCTCGCATTCTGCTCCCTTGCGGTCTCAGCAACGTAGGTCAGTCAGTCCGCATAGCCGTTGGTCTAAATGCGCGGCTTGCTCGGCTGTGCGGCATTGATTCATCTGACACCATCTTGCTCTCCGTCGGAGTACTTGCTGCTTTTCTGCTTTCAAGCCCCGGGGAGCTTGAAAACTGATCCTGCTGCCATGACATACAGAGTACTAGGAAGAGCATTACGTTTCTTCTCCCACTGGATTCTTTACCGCCTATTTACTGTGGTGCTCGTGCATATTCTGGGCTCCCTGTTGGCGACGCTGAATCCGACAGAGAGCAGGACGCGTGGACAGCAACTTTGTGCTGAAGCCCTGAGAAGTACAAAAGCCATCTCCGCTTGTGGGAAGTGCGCTGTGTTGGGAATAGTGCTGCATTTCCTCTTCTGCCTTTTGACATTGTGCCACTTTGCATCTACGGTGCTCGCGCCCACTCTGGACTTTTTCCATCCACGCGGGGATGGCGTTTGTGCTTGAGGATGTCGACCAGACACTCCAACCAACAAGCCAAAGGCCGCTCAGTCTATACCAAGTAGCACCGCTCCTGGGGAAGCAGCTTTAGAGGACAACTCGCTCAGAGGTAAACGTGAGGCTAATTCTCTTAAACAGGCTACTGGGAAAATTGGGGGTGGCGGGGCCGCTGGGGGAGCTAAGGAAGGCTCTCAGCCTACAATTGAAGAAATGCTTACTGGACCCAAGGCACTGCCCTATAATCGCGATACTGCTCTGGATGGTGCTCCAAGCCAAACCCCTGAAGCTACGCCCGCACTAGATCATCCGCCCAGAGAGGTCAGGGAGAGTCTGAACCCTGAAACAAAAATGAGGGGCCCCAAGAAAGTGGCATATTTAAACAAAAGGAGGAATCTTGACCACTTAGCGAGCAGCCGGTAGATCAAAGTGGCACAGAGGGACTAGTGGCTTCAGCAAGCTCATCAATTAATCTAGTCACTATTACTCCTTTAACTGAAGAGGCTGCCAAACCTACTCTAGACTCAGGCTCAATGTCCCTCCCGGACTCCGCCTCTTCGACAGCCCTACACTTAAGTTCCACCAAGCCGGCGGAAAGTGCGACTGGGCCAAAATACCTAGCAACAGGCATTACGGATTACATCCTCAGAGTAAAACCTAATCCTTGCCTCAGAGACCATTGGACCCCAGATAAAGGTGGGGAACACTTCTATTCTGTCTCAGATGGCTCTTTGTCATCCTCTGATGAAGATCAAATCAGCTCTAGCGAAGACATTAGCATCAAACTCTCTAAAGATACAGGGAGGGTACAACGCCAGAAGAAAAGAAGAAACACTCCTAAAAGACGCAGTCAACTTAAATGGGACTATTCAGACTCGCAAATGTCCTATCTCCCATGTGATGAAGCTGAGCAGGTATCTATCAGGGAAAATGCTAAATCAACAACAGCATCAGAACCCACAACAGTACCCTCATTATCCTCTATCTTGGCCTCGATTAAAGTATTCCAAGAAGAGGCTCGCTCTCACAATTGAGCCGCTGAAGGGGCAGCCAAAAAGCTACAAGGGGGCCTGAGAAAACTAAATAAGATATGTACCAACATCAGCCATCGGGTCAGTATGGTTGAAGGCCGCACAGAGAGCCTAGAGACAGAGGTAACCACTTTAAAGAGCCAGGGTTCTACTCATGAAGCATGCCTAGCAGATGTCAGGGTGAAAATGGAGGAGCCTGAAAATTGACAGCGCAGGAACAATCTCCGACTGCTAGGCATTCCGGAAGGAGTCGAAGGAGATGACCCAAGATGCTACATTGTACAACTGTTACGTGAAACCTTCCCGGCTCAAATGAACTGGAACTGGGACTATGAAATCCAGCGAGCACACCTCTTCCCCTTCAATCTAAAACCGAGGCGCAGTGCAGCAGGTCTTCTGATGAAAAGCCCAGGGCTTTTTTAGTGTTCTTTGGGAACTTCCTCCTCAGACAGTTTGTGTATGATCAAGCCCGCCCGAACTCACTGAAGGGGGCTAATGGTGTGATGTTTTTTGTCTAACCCAATTTTTGTCCAAGAACGGTAGAGCGCAGATGGCATCTGCTCCAACTAATCACCCCTTTTAAACAGTTAGGCGCCCAAGTGTTTTTAATGAATCCTGCCAGACTGAAAGTTATACTGAACGAGTCCACGCGGATCTTTATGTCTGAGGTCAAGGCAAGAGATTACCTGGGGGAGATTAAGGCAAAAAGGGGTAACAAGGCTAGAGTGAAAATCTACCAGCAGAAGTGCAGTCTGATAAGCTAAGAAAGTAACTCTGATTGTTTTCTTTTTTCTTTTTGATCCTGGGTGGTGTGTCCAATTGGGCTAAAATTCTGTAGTATCATAGTCCAAGTCCGATAATGTCACCTGTTATGTTTATGTTTATGTTTATGTTTGGGTGATTTGTATAGCTCCCAAATACCCTGGGGTGTCTCGGTGCTTGAGGATAATAAGTCAGACAAGTAGGCGAATGGGGTTAGTGAGTGAACAGCCAGGTTTTCAATTGTTTCCTGAAAATGATGAGGGTTGGGCTGGTTTTAATGGTGACGGGGAGGGAGTTCCAGAGTCTGGCCGTAGAGACTACGAAGCACCTGTCTCCCCAAGAAGCTTTCTTAGTTTGTTGGATGAAAAGGAGGTGTGCTGAGGATGAACGCAGTGATCTGGTGGGTGCATATGGGCAGAAGGCGTTTTTTAGGAACTGTGGGCCGGCGTTGTTGATGGCTTTGTAGGCCTTGAATTTAGTGCGGCTTCTGATAGGCAGCCAGTGAAGCTGGCGGATGAAAGGGGTGATGGATCTGAACTTGGGGATACCAAGCAGGGTTCTCCCTGAGGCGTTCTGTACCAGTTGGAGTTTGTTTAGGACTTTTTCTTGGGCATTGAGGAGGAGGGCGTTGCAATAATCAGTTCTGGAAAAAATGAGGGTAGTGATAAGAGTTTTGCCGGCCGGGGGTGGAAGGAATGGAAGTAGTTTCTTGATTTTTTTAGGGTGAAGAATGAGGTGAAGACAACCGCATTTGCGTGGTGATTGAAGAGAAGTTTGTCGTCGAACATGACCCCAAGGTTTCTAACCTTGGAGACGGGTTGCGGCGGGGGCCCATCTCATTAGGCCACCAGGTGGGGGACCAACCAGGAGATAGGTTGCAGAAGGTCATCAGCTCCGTTTTGTCGGAGTTTAGTTTTAAACAGTTGCTCGCCATCCAGGAGCTGATGGCTAGCATTCCCTCCTGGAATCTGGCAGCAATTGTTTCTCTGTCCTTGTGAACTGATAATACCAGCTGGGTGTCGTCAGCGTAGGAAGTCAAACTTATGCCGTGTGATTTGATCACCTTCGACAAGTCCGAAACATAAATGTTAAACAAGGTCGGACTCAGCGAGGACCCCTGAGGCAGTCCACATGGGAGGGAAACGACAGGTGAGTAAAAGGGACCTAGATTGACTGATTGTGTCCGATTGGTGAGAAAAGAGGCTAGAAGATCTCTGGCTTTGTGATTGACGCCCAGGGCTGAGACACGGTCGATCAAGGTGGCATGGTCGACCGTGTCGAAGGCCGCTGACAAATCCAGGAGTATCAGGACTGCCGCGCTGCCTTTGTCTAGTGTCATCCTGATCTCGTCGGCCGCCTTTATAAGGGCAGTTTCGGTTCCGTGACCCTGTCTAAATCCGAATTGAGTGTCGTCGAGAAGATGGTTTATGTTGATGAATTTGGATAGTTGTCTGTTCATTCGTTTTTCAAAAATTTTGGAAGGAAATAGAAGACAGGCGATGGGTCTGTAGCTAAAGGAGGAAGTGGGGTCGAGTGTGGGGTTTTTCAGGAGGGGTTTGATAACTGAATTTTTCTAATTGGAGGGGTAGGAGCCTGTGAGGAACATGGTGTTGCAAATGTTAGTGAGGGAAGGTATTATGGCATTGGGAATGAGTTTAAGGATGGAAGGTGGGCATGGGTCCAACGGGGAACCTGATCTAATGGAGGAAATAAGTTGAGAGATCTGTTCGGGGGAGTCTGATGGAAGTTTGAGAAGGTAGGGGTATCGATGGTGTGGTGGTGGTTGGAATTGGTTAGATTGGGATGAGTGTGAGAGGTGAAAGCAGAGAAAATAGTGGTGACTTTGTCAGAAAAAAAGTCAGCAAGGGAGTTGCAGAGGGCTTGTGAGGTGTTGGCTGGTGGGCAAGGGGGATTGGAGACATTGTTGACCACTTGGAACAACTGTATGGGAGAGTTGTTTCCAGAATTAATTTGGGTTATATAATAGTTGCTTTTTTCTGAGAAGATGAGACGTTTGTAAATGGCCAAAGCGTTCTTATAGGTTAGTTTGTCACGTGGGTTATAATGCTTGCCCCAGTGTCTCTCTAGGTTTCTGCAATGTTGTCTCTGTAGCCTGAGCGGCTCAGTGAACCAGGGGGATGAAGGAGTGATTCGGTTGCGGTAGGTTGGCTTGGAGGGTGCCAGGGATCTGAAAGCAGAGTGTAGGTGGTTGAGATAATTATAGGATGCTGTTTCGGGATCCGGATTAAGTTCTTTGAGGGAGTTGGAAAGTGTGGTTGTGAGGAGGGGGATGTCGATGCTTTTCCAATCTCGGGTGGTCATAGGGATGGGGGGGTTGGATTGCGGAGGGGAAGCCCTCCGGGGTTTGATACTGAAGAGTACTGAAGCGTGGTCTGTCCAGACGAGAGGGATAGTAACAAGGAAAGTGATGTCAGAATTATTAGTGAAAAGACCATCAAGTGTGTGTCCTGCTTGATGCCTGGGTGAAGTGACTAGCTGGCTGAGTCCGGCTGCTAGTAGGTCGGAGGTAAGATGGGTGGTTTCGTTGTCAGTAGGAGATTCTAAGTGGAAATTAAAGTCCCCCAGTATGGTGTAGTCGGGGGCTCCCGCTGAGGGCTCAATGAGATTGTCCAGACCTGAGAGGAAAATAGTTTGGGGGCCTGGAGGGCGGTACAGAAGAGTACCTTTGAATGATTGATTGTTGGAGAGAGCAATAGAGTAAGTGAGAGCCTCACAACCCAGAGAATTGAGGGCTTCGATTTTGGCGAAGTGGAAGTCTCTATGAATGATGGCAAGGCCAACTCACTTTCTGGCGACTCTGTCGTGTCTAAGAGCACAAAAGCCATCCGGTATAGTAGCCCGGAAGTCAGGCCCGGATGCGTTGTCACCCCAAGTTTCCGTTATAAATAGAAGATCTAAGTTGTTGCCAGTGATTAGCTCTAAGATATCCAAATTGTGCTTTGGGAAGGAGCGAGCATTGATAAGAGCGGTGAGAAAAGGAGTAGGGGGGTCGAGTGGTGGGTGGGAGAGGGCGCAACCAGGAGGAGGGGGTCCTATGTTACAAAGGGGGCAGTGGAAAGGTCCTACAATAGGTTCGAAGGTGAGGGCATACGGAGGGGGGTGAGGTAAAGGTGGGGAGATGTTAAACATCTTAAGTTGGGAGGCGGTGTAGGTTATAATTGTGTGATGTGGTGGGAGGGGTGTCGGGCCAGGGGGGTGGCCCTGGGCCCGGTCCAGGCGCAGACGGGCTTGCCTTTGGCGTGCCTTCGGCTCGCCCGCTGCGAGCGTCTGCTGCGCGAGAGGGAGGGCATAGGCTTTTATACAGGGGGAGGCAAGCAGCTAGACTGCTAACCTCCGTGGCAACTGGAAGTGGTAGGGGGACACTTCCGGCTGTGGCGCTATTTCCCTCCACTCAAACTGAATAGTCAGTGGTGGTCCGGGGACCACACCGGGGCACAGGAAAATAGTGAGTACAAACAATTTATCTTGTGAGAGCAATTTAAAATATTAAAATGCGAGGTACGGTGCAGTGCGCTAAAATCAGCTTGGAAGCCCTGAGGAGGAACTTCCGTCGGCGATTAGAGTGGTGCTCTGGTTACCTTCGGCTCGAATGTGAGAGTCTGACTTGGGCTCAGAGGTCAGTTGTTGCGAGCTCAGGGCGCTCGATTGTCTACAAAGAATCCAACTGTGCAATACAATGATCAGGGCTTTTATACAGCCAGCAGCTGTTACATTCAAGGCGCGGCCTAGAGGCGAGGCATCCTAACTGACAACTATCATTCAGGGTCTCCCTGTTTGCTAAATTTTTGGGGGTGAGAGGGAAGGGTGGGAAGGGGGGTCACGATTTGATGGTGAGGAGGTTCACAATATTGACAAATCTGATACTGGTTGATAAAATCAAACATTGAAAAAGAAGGGTACAAAACAAAACAAAACAAAATAGGAAAGGAAAGGAAAGGAAAAAATCCACAAATAAGTAAATCTCAGAATATCGTGGGATACACTAAAGGCATGATGATTCAAGTTGTTTACCTAGGAGAAATGCAAAAATGTTACACAATATGAATAATCATTGTTCCTTAAAAATTGTGTCTGCCAACATCTGTAGTTTAAATGATGCCATGAAAAGGCAGAAAGTATGTCAGGGTTTACGTGTTTTAAGAGCTGAAGTAATAACCCTACAAGAAACACATGTGGAGGGATCCCAGAAGCACTTACTTAACTCAATGGGGTATAGGGTAATTGAAGGAACCTCTCAGGGTGCAAAGACAAGAAGGGTTGGAGTTTTGGCTCAAAATAGACTTCCAGCAGGGTGAAATCTGATCCTCCTGGTAGGCGGGTTATTGCAGAAGGCCATCTCCCCCCAGCTCAGTCTTTACACTGTGTTCTATATATGAGAGCAATACTGACGACCCTGGGGTCATTAATTGGATCTCAGGATAACTTGCCCACTGGCGTCTACCCCTGGTAATCTCCGGGGGATTTAAATATCAATCCTCCCAGTAACTGGAAAGCAACTGATCACTGGCCCTATACAGGCAGGAAGCCTAAAGTCTATCAGGCCCTACATAATTTAATACAAACACATGGGCTCAGCATGTCTGGGCCACTTTAAAACCAACCCACCCGGGGTACACTTACTTCTCAGCTCCTCACCTCTTCCTTGCTAGGCTAGATTATTTTCTTGTCTCTTCATCACTACTTCAAAGCTGTTCTATTAAGATCGCCCCACGTTTTATGTCGGATCACAATCCTCTCATCTTAAACATCAGCAGGCTAGGATTTAGGAGGGAAACCTCGAGCTTCGAAAAAGGCTTATTCTATGATGAGGGTTACCGACTACACATGCAGGGGTGGATTAAAGAGTTCTTGGAAATTAATATAGGATCAGCAGCAGTGAGAATTGTAGGGAACGCAATGAAGGCGGGAATCCGAGGGGAGACCTTGCGGTATTCCATAAGGAAGAACAAAAAATCCAAAGCACAGTTAGCGAAGTCACAAGACAAGATGAAAGAGGCAGAGGAAAATTACATTTTAGCAGTCAATTCAGGTGTTGAAATCGAAAATGCCCAGTTAGAAGTGATAGCCAGTAAGGCAGAAATAGGGCCCATATTTGCTGAGAAAACTACTATGAAATGGGCTTCTGCTAAAGAAAAAACATACGAGTGTGGTGATAACATCGGCCATCAACTTACTCTCAGAATTAGACAACAGGTGTCTCCTAGCGAAATCCTGTCAATTCATCTCAGCTCTAGCGAGATCACAAAGGATCTGTAACGCATTCCGCGAGTTTTATCAGAATCTTTATTCTGAAGACAACACAGGGTCCTTAAAACTGAGAGAGGAGGAAAGTTTGGAATATCTAGATCAGATCACCTTAGTGGCATTTAGTCACAAAGATCACGACCAATTTGAGGAATATCCCGGATGGGATGAGATAACTAAAGCCCTTGTATGTCTTCCGAATGGGAAGCTGCCGGCGCAGATCACATACCGGTTGAGTTTTATAAAACATTTGCCCTCAGATTAATACCCTCCTTACTCTATTGGTGGCTTCTATCTTTAACGGTGCACCCCCTCCGCACTCTTGGTCCAATGCCAACATAGTAATATTCCCAAAAGAAGATAAATATCCTCTAGAAATGGGATCATATTGACCAATAACCCTAATTAAGTGTGATTCTAAGATATATGCAAAAATATTCGCAACAAGACTATCTTTAAGAATAGAGTCTCTGGTATCACAGTGGCATCATGGGTTCATCCCTAAAAAGAGCACGACAGAGTATACCAGAGAGATATTACCCTGCTGGACGCAGCTCAAGTAACAGGAGACCCGATCTTACTAATTCTACTCGACGCTGAGAAAGCGTTTGATCGGGTCTACTGGCCATTCCTCTTGGTCGTCATGAGAAAAATGCGCTTTGTGCATAAGGCAATACAAGCTATTTGAGCTCTCTGTAGTAATCCCATAGCTAATCTATCAATTAATGGGACCCTGACGGAGAAGATTAAAATCTCATGGGGGACCCGCCAGGGCTGTCCGTGCTCACCTCTGCTCTTCGCTCTCTATATAGATTCTTTCATAAAAGATATAGAAAAAATCAACCTATTCAACCTATCTGGGGGTCTCCTTAACTGCCAATACCGCCCTGATTGTAGAGAGGAATCTGACCCCGCTGGCTACGGAAACTAAACGGGCCCTTAAACGGTTAAATAACTGACATCCTACCATTGTGGGGAGATGAAATGTTATTAAAATGACCTACTTTCCTAAATTATTATACTTCTTTAGGGTCATCCCTTTGGAGATGGGCAAAATAATGTTACAGAGATTCGACCAAATCTTTTCCAAATTTATGTGGGCATATTCCGGACACAGGTGAGCTTTTAAACTGCTTTCCCTTCCCAATGATAAGGGCGGCTGGGCGCTACCCAATCTAAGATTTTACTATTGGGCCTTGGTAATGTAATATAGCACAGAATTACTTCAAGAACATTCACATATCCCAAATATAGGCCTACCATCACCCTATCAATTGCTTTCGGGAGAAGAGATCCATGGTTGTCTCTGGAGGTAGCTCTCCTTTGGATACTACAAACAGGAAAAATGTAAGACATTAATGAACGTCTACAAAGTCTTCTCCAAAATTCGTAAAACTTTAGGGATGGGTAGCCTGAATTATTACTCCCCTCTTAATAACAATCCTAGTTTACCAGCAATTTTCGGGTCTTCTTACCTACAGGAATGGCATTGAGAAGGTATACTAAAAATGGGAGACCTGATAACCACTGATGGCATTAAATCCTTCTGTGCACTCAAAACTGATTTTCATCTGGGGGAACAGGAGTTTTTTAAATACATGGCTATAAGAGACTTCCTGACCCGTGAGACCGGGGGAATGCTAGTTTCTCTAGGGTAGACCTCATTGACAAATTAAAAAACTCCACCATACCCGGGATTGGATACATAGATGCTATATTAGTTAGTTTAATGCCGGACGATATGCTTGCTATTGCTAACAAATGGCAAGTAAAATTGAATATCTCTTTTAACATATTCAACCAGGCCGTCCAATCCACCAGGAGCGATTTACTTTCAGCCAAATTAAAATCACAATTTTTTAAAACCGCTTTTTTTTTATACATCACACCTGGCAGAGTTGCTAAATGAACGGGGCAGGAAAGCCCCCGTTCCCCAGATGCGCAGAATTCAGTGTAAACTCGATACACAGGTTTGCTACTTGTCCCCAACTCACACCTCTATTGGGTCTGATACAAGACTTCTTTATTAAAGTTGTTTCTCAGGAATTTCAGCTAACCCCCACAATTGATTTATTAGGCACGTAGGACAAGATTAGTAGAAAGAACGGAGGTGCACTTATTTTGCTGGCTATGACTATATTACATCTCTGCATAGCTTCATCCTGGAAAGACCCTAATCCTCTATTATTCTCTCATTGGCTAGCTCGATTGATGTCTACTTGTCACGTGGAAAAGGCTATATTTTCCAGAATGGGCAGCCGGGGAAAAGAAGGGTCTGGTCATCTGACAACCCTTATCTGCTTGCTGCTTGGCTAAGATAGATGGACTCAATAGGGGCTTTAGATATATAAGTAATAATTCATGCATTCCATTCTAGGGCAGGATCTATCCACCTCTAGAATCTAGAAACATAGGTGAGACCAAAACCCTGGAAGGTCTTGGCTGGGGAAATCTCAGGGTACTCCCAATAGCACCTGATCTTGTCTGATCTCAGATGAAACATTCTCTCATTCATATTGTTTATGCCATAACAAGATTTAATTGTATAAATCACAATGCACTGGCTTTTCTACTTTCGAAACATTAGACATTGAATTCCTGTATTAGGTCACTCATCACCAAGTGCCTATTGTAATGTTTTAAGTGTTGGGGTGGGGGGAGGGAGGGCAGCGGGGGAGGCACTTCTTCGAAATGGCCCCCGAAACACCACGATGCCCGTCTGCACTACGACACCAACACCCTCCACGCACTCAACCCCGGTCCAGAACACACCTGATACCGTGCAACCCAGAAGCGCACCCAAGGACCCTTCGGATCACTGACAGAACATCGACAGACAAAATATCGAGATGCCAAAATATCGAGGATAAACTATCGACTGACAGAATATCAACTTCCTATCTTCAAACAGGTAAGTACAAAAATATCAACTCCAAAATATCGAGCGTAAAAAATATAGAATGTCAAAATATCGATTTTTTTAAATATTTTAAAGTAACTTAAAAGTAATATAACAATAAATTAAATTAATATAAACATATTTAAAATACTTAAATAAACGTAAAATTAAGAAATAATTAATGTAACTTAAAAAAAATGTTTTTGATACATATATATATATCTACATATTATTAACAAAACATATACAATATTTTTACCGTACAGTAGCAAGAGGGTTACATTTACTGTAACGACTCCAGTGAGTGCAAGAGTAGGTAAAGCGTTGGATAGCGTAGGGGTAAAATTTACTATTCCAACTCCAGAGAGTGTAACAGTAGGGAAAGCATTGGATAGCGTAGGGGTTTAAATTACTATTCCAACTCCAGAGAGTGTAACAGTAGGGAAAGCGTTGGATAGCGTAGGGGTTAAAATTACTATTCCAACTCCAATGAGTGCAACAGTAGGGAAAGCGTTGGATAGCGTAGGTGTTTAAATGACTATTCCAACTCCAAAGAGTGTAACAGCAGGGAAAGCGTTTGATGGCGTAGGGATAAAAATTACTATTCCAACTCCAGTGAGTGCAACAGTAGGGAAAGCGTTGGATAGCGTAGGGGTTTAAATTACTATTCCAACTCCAGTAAGTGTAACAGTAGGGTAAATATTGGATAGCGTAGGGGTAAAATGTACTATTCCAACTCCAGAGAGTGTAACAGTAAGGTAAGCGTTGGATAGCGTAGGGGTAAAATTTACTATTCCAACTACAGAGAGTGTAACAGTAGGGAAAGCGTTGGATAGCGTAGGGGCTTAAGTTACTATTCCAACTCCAGTGAGTGTAACAGTAGGGAAAACGCTGGATGGCGTTGGGGTAAAAATTACTATTCCAACTCCAGTGAGTGCAACATTAGGGAAAGCGTTGGATAGCGTAGGGGTTTTAATTACTATTCCAACTCCAGTGAGTGTAACAGTAGGGAAAACGCTGGATGGCGTTGGGGTAAAAATTACTATTCCAACTCCAGTGAGTGCAACAGTAGGGAAAGCGTTGGATAGCGTAGGGGTTTTAATTACTATGCCAACTCCAGTGAGTGTAACAGTAGGGTAAGCATTGGATAGCGTAGGGGTAAAATTTACTACTCCAACTCCAGAGAGTGTAACAGTAAGGTAAGCGTTGGATAGCGTAGGGGTTTAAATTACAATTCCAACTCCAGAGAGTGTAACAGTAGGGCAAGCGTTGGATGGCGTAGGGGAAAAAATTACTATTCCAACTCCAGTGAGTGCTACATTAGGGAAAGCGTTGGATAGCGTAGGGGTTTAAATTACTATTCGAACTCCAGAGAGTGTAACAGTAGGGAAAACGTTGGATGGCGTCGGGGTAAAAATTACTATTCCAACTCCAGTGAGTGCAACAGTAGGGAACGCGTTGGATAGCGTAGGGGTTTAAAATACTATTCCAACTCCAGTGAGTGCAACAGTAGGGTAAGCATTGGATAGCGTAGGGGTAAAATTTACTATTCCAACTCCAGAGAGTGTAACAGTAAAGTAAGCGTTGGATAGCGTAGGGGTTTAAATTACTATTCCTACTCCAGAGAGTGTAACAGTAGGGAAAGTATTGGATGGCGTAAGGGTAAAAATTACTATTCCAACTCCAGTGAGTGCAACAGTAGGGAAAGCGTTGGATAGCGTAGGGGTTTAAATTACTATTCCAACTCCAGTGAGTGTAACAGTAGGGTAAGCATTGGATAGCGTAGGGGTAAAATTTACTATTCCAACTCCAGAGAGTGTGACAGTAGGGAAAGCGTTGGATAGCGTAGGGGTTTAAGTTACTATTCCAACTCCAGTGAGTGTAACAGTAGGGTAATCGTTGGATAGGGTAGGGGTAAAATTTACTATTCCAACTCCAGAGAGTGTAACAGTAGGGAAAGTGTTAAATAGCGTTGGGGTTTAAATTACTATTCCAACTCCAGTGAGTGTAACAATAGAGTAAGCATTGGATAGCGTAGGGGTAAAATGTACTATTCCAACTCCAGAGAGTGTAACAGTAGGGAAAGCATTGGATAGCGTAGGGGTTTAAATTACTATTCCAACTCCAGAGAGTGTAACAGTAGGGAAAGCGTTGGATAGCGTAGGGGTTAAAATTACTATTCCAACTCCAATGAGTGCAACAGTAGGGAAAGTGTTGGATAGCGTAGGTGTTTAAATTACTATTCCAACTCCAAAGAGTGTAACAGTAAGGAAAGCGTTTGATGGGGTAGGGATAAAAATTACTATTCCAACTCCAGTGAGTGCAACAGTAGGGAAAGCGTTGGATAGCGTAGGGGTTTAAATTACTATTCCAACTCCAGTAAGTGTAACAGTAGGGTAAATATTGGATAGCGTAGGGGTAACATTTACTATTCCAACTCCAGAGAGTGTAACAGTAAGATAAGCGTTGGATAGCGTAGGGGTAAAATTTACTATTCCAACTCCAGAGAGTGTAACAGTAGGGAAAGCGTTGGATAGCGTAGGGGCTTAAGTTACTATTCCAACTCCAGAGAGTGTAACAGTAGGGAAAGCGTTGGATAGCGTAGGGGTTAAAATTACTATTCCAACTCCAGTGAGCACAACAGTAGGGTAAGCATTGGATAGCGTAGGGGTAGAATTTACTATTCCAACTCCAGAGAGTGTAACAGTAAGGTAAGCGTTGGATAGCGTAGGGGTTTAAATTACAATTCCAACTCCAGAGAGTGTAACAGTAGGGCAAGCGTTGGATGGTGTAGGGGTGAAAATTACTATTCCAACTCCAATGAGTGCAACAGTAGGTAAAGCGTTGGATAGCGTAGGTGTTTAAATTACTATTCCAACTCCAATGAGTGCAACAGTAGGGAAAGCGTTGGATAGCGTAGGTGTTTAAATTACTATTCCAACTCCAAAGAGTGTAACAGTAGGGAAAGTGTTTGATGGCGTAGGGATAAACATTACTATTCCAACTCCAGTAAGTGTAACAGTAGGGTAAATATTGGATAGCGTAGGGGTAAAATGTACTATTCCAACTCCAGAGAGTGTAACAGTAAGGTAAGCATTGGATAGCGTAGGGGTAAAATTTACTATTCCAACTCCAGAGAGTGTAACAGTAGGGAAAGCGTTGGATAGCGTAGGGGCTTAAGTTACTATTCCAACTCCAGAGAGTGTAACAGTAGAGAAAGCGTTGGATAGCGTAGGGGTTAAAATTACTATTCCAACTCCAGTGAGTGCAACAGTAGGGAAAGCGTTGGATAGCGTAGGGGTTTAAATTACTATTCCAACTCCAGTGAGTGTAACAGTAGGGAAAACGTTGGATGGCGTCGGGGTAAAAATTACTATTCCAACTCCAGTGAGTGCAACAGTAGGGAAAGCGTTGGATAGCGTAGGGGTTTTAATTACTATTCCAACTCCAGTGAGTGTAACAGTAGGGTAAGCATTGGATAGCGTAGGGGTAAAATTTACTATTCCAACTCCAGAGAGTGTAACAGTAAGGTAAGCGTTGGATAGCGTAGGGGTTTAAATTACAATCCCAACTCCAGAGAGTGTAACAGTAGGGCAAGCATTGGATGGCGTAGGGGTAAAAATTACTATTCCAACTCCAGTGAGTGCAACAGTAGGGAAAGCGTTGGATAGCGTAGGGGTTTAAAATACTATTCCAACTCCAGTGAGTGTAACAATAGGGTAAGCATTGGATAGTGTAGGGGTAAAATGTACTATTCCAACTCCAGAGAGTGTAACAGTAAAGTAAGCGTTGGATAGCGTAGGGGTTTAAATTACTATTCCTACTCCAGAGAGTGTAACAGTAGGGAAAGTGTTGGATGGCGTAAGGGTAAAAATTACTATTCCAACTCCAGTGAGTGCAACAGTAGGGAAAGCGTTGGATAGGGTAGGGGTTTAAATTACTATTCCAACTCCAGTGAGTGTAACAGTAGGGTAAGCATTGGATAGCGTAGGGGTAAAATTTACTATTCCAACAGCAGAGAGTGTAACAGTAGGGAAAGCGTTGGATAGCGTAGGGGTTTAAGTTACTATTCCAACTCCAGTGAGTGTAACAGTAGGGTAATCGTTGGATAGCGTAGGGGTAAAATTTACTATTCCAACTCCAGAGAGTGTAACAGTAGGGAAAGCGTTAAATAGCGTTGGGGTTTAAATTACTATTCCAACTCCAGTGAGTGTAACAATAGGGTAAGCATTGGATAGCGTAGGGGTAAAATGTACTATTCCAACTCCAGAGAGTGTAACAGTAGTGTAAGCGTTGGATAGTGTAGGGGTTAAAATTACTATTCCAACTCCAGTGAGTGCAACAGGTGGGAAAGTAAATACTTCTTCTACAAATATAAATAACATAAATAGTCAAATCTATTACAAAATAATTTAAATATTTTAGAATTGTGAAAATTGTATTAAATAATATATTAAAATGAGAAATAAAAATTATTTAATATTATAAATTACCTATTAATACTATTAATGTACCTATTAACAATTAATTAATTTTAAATTTATAAATATTTTACAAAATAAACTCAATATATTTATTTAAACAATATAATTACTTACAATTAAATTACTTCCAAAACTATTCCTCTATAAACACACAACCCACTACAGAAATTAAATTAATTACATTAACATATTTATTAATTAATCATTAAAAATGTATTTACCAATTATATTGTAATTAATTACCAATTAATAATTATTTAACAATTAATTCTAAATAAATAACATTAAATTAAATAACATATTTAATTAATTATATTTGAATTACTTCCCACCCTATTCCCCTATAAACCCACAACCCACTACTGAAAATAAATTACAGAAAATTAAAAATGTATCAATTAATCAATTACAATTATTTCCCAATTATATTTTAATTACTTACCAATTAATAATTAATCAAGAATTAATTTTAAATAATTACCAATTAATTAAATAACATATTTAATTAATTATATTTAAATTACTTCCCACCCTATTCCACTATCACCCCACAACCCGCTACAGAATATAAATTACTAAAAATACAATATTTATCAATTAATCAATTAAAATTAATTACCAATTATATTTTAATTAATTCCCAATTAATAATTAATTAACAATTAATTCTAAATAAATACCAGTAATTAAATAACATATTTAATTCATTATTATTAAATTACTTCCCACCCTAATCACCTATAAACCCACAACCCGCTACAGAAAATAAATCACTAAAAATAATATATTAATCAATTAATCAATTAAAATTAATTACCAATTATATTTTAATTAATTAATTACGAATTAATTAACAATTACTTTTAAATAAATAACAATTAATTAAATAACATATTTAATTAATTAATATTAAATTACTTCGCACCCTATTCCCCTATAAACCCACAACCCGCTACAGATTTATATTATACAAAAATTAAACATTAATATTAACTTACCTTAAATTCGATTTTTTTGTTGTCTATATTCTGTCTAGTCGATATTATGTCCATTCTATATTTTTGAATCGATATTATTGCTATTCTAGTCGATATTACATTTTTCTAGTCGATATTTTTGTAGTCGATATTATGTCTAGTCAAAATTAAAAACTCGATATTATGTCTAGTCGAAATTAAAAACTCGATATTATGTCTACTTACCGGACCCTTCACCTGCAGAACTGCAACTTCTCCAGCATCTGGCCAGCCTCACCGCCCACCAAGGAACCCAACTACCTCAGATGCATCCTCCTCAACACCCGCTCCGCCCGCAAACACGCAGTCGAGCTCTGGGGCCTCCTTGATTCTACCTTCCCTGATGTCACCTTCCTGACAGAGACCTGGCTGAACACTGCCTCCACACCCGACATCGCCATCGCCTTCCCAGAAGGATACAAGATCACGCACAGGGACCGCACCAACGGAACAGGAGGAGTAATTGCCATCGTCCACAGGAACACCCTCAAAGTATCAAGCAATGCCGACGACACCCTCAGCACCGCCGAACACATGCCCTTGCAGATCCACACCGATCTCAACACCACTGTAGTGTAGTTCCTATTATCCCAATAGGCTCAGCGCATTGGAATAATACCTTCAATAGTATAGACCTAGGACAGAGGTTAACTAGGTCTTCTACTGACGATATTAGACTTAAAGTTTAGTGTTTGCCAGCTAGCTCAGAGTTCACTAGAAACTTTCTCGAATAGACAAGGAGGAGTTTAACCTCCCTGGATAGACAAGAAGGGATTTAGTTTCTGATAACCATAGAACATGACAACTTTGCTCTCCCCTAATCAAGAGTGTATCTCTAGAGTCGTGTGAAAACAAAAGACAACTTATTGTACTCAGTCAGTTCAGTGCATTCTTAGTTTCACCAGATTGTAGAGAAAAGGAAGAGACGGGCGTGTTCAATAAAAGATGTTATTTATTGATCAGTCTCTTTTCTCGTACAAGAGAAATGAATCACTAGTATTGCAATACTTATAGTTAAGTAAAGTGCATACAGTAAAAACAGAATTATAAAATAATACTGTAAAAGCATTGATATGGTTTCTTAGCCATATGATACTTAAAATGGATAAAATAGATACATACATATATACATTTGACTAATCGTACTCAACTGGTGCTTCTAACTACGCCTACCCCGGTGTACCTGACCTAAGCCTAATACGTGGGCGGGAGTAGATAAGTAGCAGTTTAAGTTAAGTTTGTTTTGCCAAGGGTCTGACTCAAGAATTCTCTGCAAGGGGTTATTCAGTTCTGTACCTGGGATCTAGAAGGCTGGAGGGCTGGTATCTCTTATCCCAGGGCTTGATATTCCAGCTGCCTGTGAGGGCGGCTTGGAAGCGCCGGAGCTGGATTTCTCGGCAGGAGAAAAGTCAGCGTTTCCTTCTCAGCACGTCAGAAAGGCGGGGCAGCGTCTGTGGGCTTCGCTGTCAGCTGGGCTCCTCGGCAAGTCTCGCTGCTCCAATCTCGTCACCACCGCGTGTGTTTTCTTAAGGCAATGTCGGTAATATTTATACCTGAAAGGTGCCGAGATTGACGTAAGGATGGACATAAATACGTCAATAAGGATGTCATACGAACTGGTCGTTCGCACATTCTTTACTGAAGTTCTCAGTGAAATCAAAACAATGGCTGCGGGGATTTTCCCAGGTCGCTGTAGGTTTGATTTGTTTTGAGAACTCCGTATGCCTATTAGGGGGCTGGAGAAATAGTGCTTGCCTAATGAGGTGGCATGCGCTATGACCTTATCTGATAACGTGCTTCTGTGCCGTGGTATGGCTAATCAGATAACGGGCTTTACGTCGTTGAATGGCTGCTAATTAATTATTAACCAGACAAGGGTCAGAAATAGGGGGATCGATACAGTACCCATAGGAAATACATCACACCCACTCCACGTGGTCTATGTCCATATTTACAAATCTAGGCATAGTAAACAAAACTAGTAGTGCATGTGTATACCGTACCACCCCAAAATACAATCATATGCATTTTGAAAACTGGAAATATGAAATATACGAAAGATAAGTATATGTACTATATGCACTCAAGCAGTATAATAATGCTAAATCTATTACACATATTTGTAACTCAGCATGAAAAAAATGCGAAATTTACACATGAAATGGCTCTTAATACAGAAGAAAAGTGCGAGACCATTTCATCACAAAATATAATACTTGTGAACCTGTTTAGAGGGTATCTAATGTCTCTAGATTAGCTAATATAGAAATTCAGTTCTCTAAGAATAGTTTCTACTTTAAGCAGATGATAAGTGTCCCAAAAAAAAAATTTGTAAATATTTTGGGAGTTGGAGAAAGAGAGAGAAAAAAAAAATGTCCTGCTGTCCGTAAAACTAGTTCGATTTTTTTCTTCATTTTGCTCTATTTTCAAAGTTGAAGGCCAAATTCAGGGTGTTGGGAACGCCGTGTGCTAGCTTGTTCAAAGTCATTCTTTCTGCTCTGGTGAGAACATCATATCATTTAGACTGTCGAAAAAACTGTCAACAGCTTCTTGCGAAAGTTCCACTAACTCGGAAAAGGTTGTTACCATGCATTCATGAGCATGACTGCCTTCATTGATGTTTTGATCAGCATAGCTGACAGAAGGTCGTACCTGATCGATGCTGCTTTCATCTCGTACTTCACTACCCCTTAATCGTAGTGGTGAAGTCTCCACGAATGCCGTCATCAGGATTGGTAGCCGCTGGGGACAGCACAATGCATGAGCCGTTACCGGACCCAACAAGGTTTCTGCGTCCATTGGCACATCCGATTGTAGTGTCAGACAGGTGTCCAACACGCATTCTTCGCCGCATAGCAAGCACCTAATACAGGCATAACACAACGTTGCCACATCGGTCTAAATGAAAGAAACCAAGTCATGTTCAAGTCTCGTAGCCGTGCTAGTCCAAGGACTTTAGTTATGCGGTCCCGGTAGCCAATGGCTAGGATTGTTTCTTCCCTTGTCGCAGGTGTTTTGTCTGTGACATGGTTTGCCATAGCGAAGTAACAGGATCAAAAATAGGACGCCTGCCACTAGTCCCAAAAGGAGAGGAAGTCCGCCAAAGATGGAATGGACAAAGTCAGGAAAAATACCCAGGATGGCTTTGAATGGGGTCAAAGCTCCCGAAAACACTGTCTTAAATACACTGGAGACACCACTGGTATCAGAAATATTTAAGATTTCGTTCAGTATTTCTGTGAAATGTATGGGGGAATTAGTTGATAACAGTAAATGAATCTCTGCCGTTGTCCTTGCAACTTGGAGATCATATGTTTCTTTTGATGACGTTAGCCGGGTCGGCGTCTGTAGGAGCACTGTCTTCATTCTGCTTAAAGTATCAATTCGAATAGAAGCAATTTTCAAGCTGGGCCATAACCTTGCCTCCCTGTCTGGAGAATCTTTAGGGAACAATACTCGTTCACAGCACATGACCTTCGTAGTCACAGTTATGAGATAAGGTTTTCCGGGCAGCAAACTACAACATCTGCGATCTACTATTAGAATGTAACTCCCGTTCGAGAGTCTCCTAAAGAATGGTTCTATTTGTGTTGCAGGTGTGCCTAGCTGGTGACATGAAAGGTTATTTGAAGTCCCTTCACAGGCTCCATGCAAACTAACACCCTGACACAGAAGTGTACCGCTTAGTGACCTCGCACAATTATTGCCACTAAGGAACACACTTTGGCCTTTATTACTGATACATGCGTGTGTATGGGGCAAGTTCCATGTTGACTTAATGTATCCTTTACCCAACTTTTCATACTGGCCTGCCTGTATATATTTTTGGCAGTATTGAAACTGGAAAGTAGTTGTCGGAATATTAATTATCCCATGTATTATCCATTCAATGACAGGTCGTTCTGACATTGTCAATTGTAATCTCTCAAGTTTTTCAATGCTCAGAATTGTATAGTCAGCACCCTTCTGTGCCAAACTGATTTGTTTATCAGTAAGGTTAAAGATATTAAATAGTGACGTTGTGTTGATTAAACGCCAAGGCACATAGCCTGAACGCAGATTTTGTAACGTCCAGCCAAGCTGTACAATAGAACGCAATTGGGACTGACCGTGTTGTAACATCAGTAGGTCTTGCGATATTATATCGATTGCTGAAGACACAATACTGTCCAGTGAATATATTCTAGAGGAAAGAGTCATTAACCCATTGTCCACCACAGAAAGTGATTTTTCCAAATTTATACGGTCAATTTCCCGTATTTTTTCTGCTGTCTCAATTTGAGTTTCTTTCCAGGCTTCATTATAGGCTGCATATATAGAGGCAGCTATGAAACGTTTTTGACGCTGTTTGCGTGGTCCCATGATGAAATCACGCAAGTCAGCACCCTCTTGAAGTAAAGTTAGGTGTTGCTTAATTTCTGCCAGTGTGGATGTTTGTAGCCATTGAAGGCAGAGCTTGCCCACACTTTAAGTAGTTACTATCCCTGGATGTTGTCTTTGGGAATATCTAGGGTCTGGCCTGGTCAATGTGAACCCCTGTATTTTGTTCAGGAATCTGTCTTGACAGTTATTTGTATCTGTGGGCCAGATCAACCATTGTTTCCATTCAGGATGTGTTCTGTTTTGGTTTAAAATATGGTTTACGTCTATCTCAACATCTATAGAGTTATTACTGTTCGTTGATGGCTTTGGAATAGACGGTTTGTTTAAATCTTTGATTTTGGCTAGGCCAAGACAGGTAGTTTGTTGAATAGTGTCATTCAAGAATATAATTTGTTCTGGGATCATGCAGGCTCTAAACAATGATTCTATACCTTGTACTTGCCAATCTTTTGTACCCCAAACAGTTTTTGCTTCAATGTTATTGTTCCAGAAATCAAAACCAAATGTACTCATTTGTTCAAAAAATGAATCTGAATATATCAATTTTGTGTTTGTAAGCATGGTCTTCATACCTGTCTTATTTGACAATTTGAAATAAAATGTTTCTGCATTACTTGTGTTAAACCCTGAAAAATATGAATATTTATCATAAAATGTTTTCGAGCTACCTTTTGGAGGAGTAGCACAATGTTCCCATTGGTTATAATTTAAAACATTTCTAGGTTGTGCAGATTTATGTAGATAATGGTTACTATAGTGGTTGTAGCAGAACATCTGATCATAATTAGACAAACCCTGCAAATAATCATGTTCTGTAAATTTAGCAGACATCACTAGGTCAGACATCATATCATTAATACTTTCAAAGTCCCAATCATCAGCAAATGTGCTTGGTTTTACAAAGTCACTTAACGAGATCTTAAATTGATGTGGATACTTCAGGATTTCAACCGGGCCATAGATTTCATAATCAGTATTGTCCCATTCTACCCCGCCGGGTATAGGATTGGCTGTGAAGTTTACTGAAGAAAGTCCTCTTTTCTCGATGTGTGAAGATGTGTATGGTTTAAGGACCAAGTTAATTTTCTGGCTTGCTGTGTCCATTTTAGCATATTTTCCCTCAATGAAATGTCCCAAGCATAGTACCATGATGAGCCAGAGTATGAGGATAAATGCACCTAATGCCACCCAAATTTCAATCCATGGAGAAATCAGATAAGTTGCTTTCAGTTGTTGAAAAAGTTTCTTTGCTTTATCTTTAAAAGTTTTTGTTGATGGCTGTTTCTTAGATTCATTCAGATCTTCAGATGCATCATCGAAGTTGATGAAGTAGCCGGATGCCGTTCTGTCTATTGTTCCAATTGCTTCTGGATTACTTTTTGTTCTAGAAGTTTCCTTTGTTTCATCAGCATAGTCATATGTTACTTCATTGTAGGTTGGTGTTTCTTGACTAAATGTTATTAATTGGGTTTTTAGAGGTTTAAGTTCCATTGCTTTGTTGCATAGTCCTTGTTGATGTTCTGTAGGCATTTCGAATGTGATTTGTCTCTTAGTTTGAACCTCTGTATTTGTAGCAAACCTTGGTGTTCTACTACTTCTTGGGAGTCCACTTGGCCTACTGTTTGTTATCGGCCACATGATTGTGGTTTTACCAGGTCGATGGATACAACTCGGTTCTCCTTTTTACTAGCAAGGGGCGGTAGTACTACTGATCTTGTCCCGTTGATAGACAAGACAGGAACTGCTTTTCTGTAAGAAGGCCCAAATTCCTTCTTTATTGCGATTTTTTCTCTGACTAGATCCCCGACTTTTGGAATCCAGACAGGTCTTGCTGGGACAGGTGGTTTCTCTTCAGTGGTTGTTGGCTGCTGTTTCAACTTTATGTTGCTCAGGTCTTTTCTTGTTTCATTTAAGTCCTGTAAAATAGCCAAACGATCTTTGATATCAAAGCATTTATCTTTAACCACTGAAGTCTGACTATCAAGGTCCTGGATCAACATTCTAGTCCCGAACAATGGTTCGTACGGACTGAGTCCTTTCAGAGAATTTCTTGGCAGGTTATTTAGACTACGTTGGACACTTATGAGATGTTTGACCCACCCAGCTCCCGAACCTAATATCCTTTCCGTTATAGATTGCTCTATGCCTTGGTTTTTTCTTTACACCATCCCGTTTCCCTCAGGAAGGAAGTGACAAGAGTTCCGCTATGCAATGCTCATTTGGCCTTCATTCTCCACAAGCTCGAGAGCTTAAAGGAAAAATATTGGTCAGAACGTAGCATGCTCCTAGCGTATATGCCATTATAGACTCGCAAATCTTTTTATAACAGTTCAGACGTCAGCCGAGAGTTGGGGTCTACATTTATAAGAGAAAATTAGTCTTTACATGTTAATATGACGCAATTTTCACACTGGGTTTTTATTTTTTGTTGATTTTATTCATTCTGAAGTGAAACGACATGGTAATATACCGTTTCTCCCGCCACTGCGATCTCTGTTGCAGTCCGGGCAGTTTTTTACAAAAATTTGATGATGCAGGCTCATGCCTGGCCACCAGTACACTGATTGTAATTCTTCCAGAGAATCTTTTAGCTTAAGGTGTCTAAGACCCTCACCCATATGTGCGTCTGCTATTAACAAGCCTCTCCTGTCCGTGTTTGGAATTACTCTATCCCCCACTCCAGGGATTCGAGCAAAAGGGACGGAGTTTGCATCGATTATGTATGTATAATTGAGTTGGTAATTGATCGGTAGCGCTGAGCAGTCGCCTTTTGATGACGTTCTCACCGCCAGCACTGTTTCACCGTCAATGTATTTTACTGCACGCTTTTTTCTAGCTACGGAAGCCGAATTAGTTACTACCGCTGTGGCTGTCTCAGCCAATGAATTCCCTGCAACGTGAACGCCATCATGCTGATGACTCAGTGAGTGTATCACGTGAGTCTTTGGTAGTTCTTTTTGTAAAAGAACTATTTGTTCCCAAAGCACTTTTTGCCTTATTGTTGCACCTGTGTCATCTTTGTAACCGTTTTGAATCCATTTCTGTAAATCGTTATTGTATGATTTGACGCAGTAATACGAATCGCACACTATAAGTGTCGGGAATTCTCGATCGGCTCTATCTAGCGCCATTTTTAATGCTATTATTTCCGTTTGTTTTTCCGAATTATTTTCCACTGAGTGTGTTTTTGTCAATAGAGGTCTCAGTTTACCTCCGCGCCACACCTCTTTTGTAATTTCACATGTGGCGTTCTATGCTTTATCTCCCCAAACTGAGGGTTGAGCATGTCCGTCTGTATATATTACACAGGCGTACTGTCGTAAGGGCAGAATGTCGATTTGCAGAGGGTATTCTCTTTCATATTCTAGATATTTTAATTCCTTTAATTCTGGATCAAAATAGTATTTTCCTTTGTCCGTGGTAATAAAATGTACCCATTGTATCCATTCTGGATTTAATGCTGTTGTTGGTAAATTACATGGGGTTGTTAATGCTTCAAAGGCTGATTCTGCTGTTCTGACTGTGATACGTCTACCGTCTGCTTTGTCTTTTTCTCTTGCTACAGCCGTTTGAACCGCATGAACAATGTTTTCCTTAATACTGAACTTCTTTTCAGCTTCTGTGTATAAGTGTGATTTGTATGCAATTGGTACCTTCTCTCCCTCATTAGAGGTCAGGTATGTGAATCCGCATCTTCCTGGGATGACTCGAATCACAAGGTTGCGTGTGTTATCACGTGTTTGTAATTTTGTTTTAATTAACATGTCTGTTTGTAAAGATCTCAAAATTTCTGTGTGTTTTTGAGTCCAATTGATTCTTTTAAAATCTGGTTTTATTAGATCATAGAGAGGTTTAACTCTCTCTGCATAATTTATAATGTAAGTTCTTCCGAAATGTAGGAAGCCCAGAATTGATTGTAGATTTTTTAGTGTTCTAGGTGCTTGGATTACAGCACATTTCTCTAGGAAATTGTCAGCCAGGCTTTTGCCTTCACTTGATAGTTCATATCCTAAAAACAGGACAGTTAAATGGGCAATTCTTGACTTTTTAAAGTTGAATTTGTAACCCTCTGCTGCGAAACCAAGTATTATGGTGTTCACTCTCTTCAAGTGAGTATCCAAGTCATCATCTGTTAGATAGATGTCATCAACATAAGATAATGCTTCATTATCATATATTTGCAGTAACTCTGTTACTCTCGCTGAGAATAATCCTGGATTTTGTGAGGAGGAGAGTCCTCATCCCATCCCACATGGTTTTTATATACTGCAGGAGCTTGGGCTACTGCCCACTTTCTTGCAAGTGTATATTTTTTATGAATTGGAATATGATTAGAGAAGGCAGGCATAATTATTTCTTCGCCATGAGGGCACTCCCTGACAAACTCTGGTGGCCAGTCTCTTTCAGCTAGAAGGATGTCATAGCCCTTGGAGAGATTATCCCAAAAGAGACCCCTTATTTTTCTAGTCTTATCCCCCTCTATACGCAATGTTATTTCATATATTTTGTGAGGTTTGCTAACTCTGGTATCCGCAGTTTCCACCTGAATGTATTCATTCGTGTCCACTGTCTCCAGATGATTCATAAGGATCTTGCGAGCTATGCTCACTTCTGCTGCGCTGTCTAGCATTGTCTGAGCCCATTCTCCGTTTTTCAGCTGTGTCCTCAGTATTCTCGGCATGGTTGATTACTTTAATACTGGCTACCTTCTTCTTTGGAAACTGTAATTTTTTATTTGGATGAGCAGGTTCCTTGTATTTGGACTTGACGTGCTCTTCCCTGTGTTCTGATCGTCCTCTTCTTTCCGATTTCTGCGAGGAAGTCTGAAAAGATTGAGAGGGACGTGTATCAATATCTTGATATCTATCAGGTTTCTTTATATTATCCCTATTTCTAAGGTTGTATTTTTTCACAGAGGGCTCCCTCTGGGGAGACTTGCGTCCTTGGTCCGGAGATCTTTCTCTCCGCCGAGGAGACCTTCCTCTGGACTGGAATCTTTTTTCTTTAGGATTGGATTGTTTATTTCCATCCCAGCTCTTCTTTTGAGTGTTTAGATTATTTTTAATAAATACCTTTTCAGGACTTTCAATTAGTTGGGGTTTCACCGGTATTTCACCCAAACTCTCTCTTCCCAGTTCTTCATAGGATTTTTCTATGATTCTGGCAATTTCAGATGGTTGGTCTGCTATATTTGTCTCTTTCAACCTTTGGCGGATCGCCACATTTGCTGCTTCTCCTTTTATGTTGGCTAATAATTTTGCCGAGACCTGCTTGAAGTCTTTTAGTAGTTTCATACCAAGAGTTAAAGCAGGTTCTGGACCGTATTCATTTTGAATCTGTTTTAGCACATCTGGTATTACTGACATGGATGGAACTCCATGTGTTTTTGTGTAAATAGAAGCAAAGACTGTACCCCAAGTGTCACAGTCCTCCACATGTGGTGCGATTCCCATTGGAAGACAGATAGTCAGAATCCTGTGTTTCTCAACAGAGGTGGTATCCGGGAACACTGCCTCTATTTGAGTAATTTTTTGTGCTAACCAGAATGGAATTTGTTCCCATTTTGAGGGTACTTTACCTAGACAGGACTGTATGTTCTGTGGTGTAATTTTATTTATGTTCCCCTGATGAGGGGTCAGCTGTGGAATTTTAATAGCTGGTTGGACTGTTGAAGTCCGCATTACATATTGGACTAATTGTCTATGTATTTTAATTAATTGTTTTAGCTGTGCTAAAAGATCTGGTGCAGCCATTTCTTCAATGTCTGGATGTGGTGTGTATCGGCTAGGACCGGCCACGTTGCTCCTGGTCTACCTAGTGGACCGAGCCTGGTGATGTGATTATTATGTTTTAGGGCGCCATTAAACAAGAGCAGGTGCTCTTGGAATTTGAGTGGTATTTCCACCTCCTCGAAAGGAGTGTACTCATTAGGAGGTTCCTCTATTTTGTAATAGTGGAAGTCCTGTGTTACAGCGTTTGCTGCTGGAAAATTTATCCATGAATAGAATACCTCTGTTTGCCGATATTCGTGTGCCTCAATTACGAATATGACTGTACCACCTCTCGGTGTCAGCCCATTTTCTATAAGTTTTAAAGTTATAGATTTTCTTATGTTGACCGGGATTAGTATTGCATCCGGGTCTTGGTGTAGGAGACTATTGTCATCCGCTAGGAGTTGAGCTGCTACTCTAACTGTCTCCCTTTCTTCTTCACTTTCTGTCATTTTACCGACAAGAAGGTTATTTTGTTTATTTGCAGATCAGGTTTCTATGGAAACAAAGATTAGATGCACAATATTTTGGAACAGTGTATCCTTCAACGTTGAATAAACCAAGAACCATACATACGAGTCTCCTCCTACGAAGTTTGGCGGATATAACCTTTCACCCACTCCAGACGTCTTTGGAGTATTATGGGAAAAAAAGGGTCTGTGTGAAAAAGCACGACTGAGTTACTCTAATGTCTTGCGTTAGTTTTATCGCCTATCCAAACGGTTGGGCGCCATGTAGTGTAGTTCCTATTATCCCAATAGGCTCTGCGCATTGGAATAATACCTTCAATAGTATAGACCTAGGACAGAGGTTAACTAGGTCTTCTACTGACGATATTAGACTTAAAGTTTAGTGTTTGCCAGCTAGCTCAGAGTTCACTAGAAACTTTCTCGAATAGACAAGGAGGAGTTTAACCTCCCTGGATAGACAAGAAGGGATTTAGTTTCTGACAACCATAGAACATGACAACTTTGCTCTCCCCTAATCAAGAGTGTATCTCTAGAGTCGTGTGAAAACAAAAGACAACTTATTGTACTCAGTCAGTTCAGTGCATTCTTAGTTTCACCAGATTGTAGAGAAAAGGAAGAGACGGGCGTGTTCAATAAAAGATGTTATTTATTGATCAGTCTCTTTTCTCGTACAAGAGAAATGAATCACTAGTATTGCAATACTTATAGTTAAGTAAAGTGCATACAGTAAAAACAGAATTATAAAATAATACTGTAAAAGCATTGATATGGTTTCTTAGCCATATGATACTTAAAATGGATAAAATAGATACATACATATATGCATTTGACTAATCGTACTCAACTGGTGCTTCTAACTACGCCTACCCCGGTGTACCTGACCTAAGCCTAATACTTGGGCGGGAGTAGATAAGTAGCAGTTTAAGTTAAGTTTGTTTTGCCAAGGGTGTGACTCAAGAATTCTCTGCAAGGGGTTATTCAGTTCTGTACCTGGGATCTAGAAGGCTGAAGGGCTGGTATCTCTTATCCCAGGGCTTGATATTCCAGCTGCCTGTGAGGGCGGCTTGGAAGCGCCGGAGCTGGATTTCTCGGCAGGAGAAAAGTCAGCGTTTCCTTCTCAGCGCGTCAGAAAGGCGGGGCAGCGTCTGTGGGCTTCGCTGTCAGCTGGGCTCCTCGGCAAGTCTCGCTGCTCCAATCTCGTCACCACCGCGTGTGTTTGCTTAAGGCAATGTCGGTAATATTTATACCTGAAAGGTGCCGAGATTGACGTAAGGATGGACATAAATACGTCAATAAGGATGTCATACGAACTGGTCGTTCGCACATTCTTTACTGAAGTTCTCGGTGAAATCAAAACAATGGCTGCGGGGATTTTCCCAGGTCGCTGTAGGTTTGATTTGTTTTGAGAACTCCGTATGCCTATTAGGGGGCTGGAGAAATAGTGCTTGCCTAATGAGGTGGCATGCGCTATGACCTAATCTGATAACGTGCTTCTGTGCCGTGGTATGGCTAATCAGATAACGGGCTTTGCGTCGTTGAATGGCTGCTAGTTAATTATTAACCAGACAAGGGTCAGAAATAGGGGGATCGATACAGTACCCATAGGAAATACATCACACCACCCTCAGAGGAACCCTCATCTACAGACTCCCCGGACCCTGACCACAGTTCAGTGACTCCATCACAGACTTCATCAGCACGCACGCCCTCGCCTCCACGGACTACATCCTCCTAGGAGACCTGAACTTTCATCTCGAGAACAACAACGACACCAACTCCACCACCCTGCTCGACAACCTCGCCAACCTCGGACTCAGACAACTCGTGACAACACCCACTCACATCGCCGGCCACACGCTCAACCCCCTCTTCAACGCAAGCCCCCACGTCTCCTTCAACCGCACCACCTAACTCCACTGGACCAACCACTACTGCATCCACTTCACCTTCAGGAAGCCCACCAAGCACCACCGCACCTAACTACTGCCTCGACAATACTGGAGCAAAGTCAGCGATGAGCAGCTCACCACCGCCCTCGCCCAGAACCCACCCACCGACACCACCGACCCCGACACCGCTGCCCGCAACCTCAGACAATGGATCGACGACTGTGCCAACACCCTCGCCCCGCTCAAGACACCGTCCAACAGCCACACCAGCAAGAAAGCCACCTGGTTCTCCAAAGACCTCCAGGCCTCCAAAAGAACATGCCAAAAACTGGAGAAGAACTGGCACCGCGAACGATCACCAGACAGCTACACCGCCCACAAGAACGCCACCTGGAAACATCACCAACTCATTAGAGCCGCCAAGAGGGCCTCATTCAAGGACCGCCTTGACAACAACGCACACAAATGCAAGGAGCTCTTCAACATTGTGAAGGAACTCTCCAACCCCAGCTCCAACGCCAACGACATCCCGCCGTCCCAAGACCTATGTGACTCTCTGGCTGCCTTCTTCCACCGCAAGATCACCGACATCCAGGACAGCTTCAACACCACGACCGCTCCGATGACCACCGCCCCCACCACCACCACACGCACCAACCATCCTCTGTCGTGGACAAGCGTCAACGACAAGGACACCATCGATATCATGAAGACCATCCACTCCGGCCCACCGCTAGACCCATGCCACCACCACATCTTCAACAAAGCCAGTGCATCCATCGCACCCAATCTCAGCAAGGCCACCAACATCTCCTTTGAGACAGCTACCTTCCCGGAAAGCTGGAAACAAGCTGAGAAAACACTGTCTTACTCATAAAACCAAAGGCAGACCCCAAGGACCTCAAAACTTCCGGCCTATCTCTCTGCTCCCATTTCCGGCCAAGGTCACCGAGAAAATAGTTAACAAACAGCTGACCCGCTACCTCGAAGACAACAACATCCTGGACCCATCCCAGTCCGGTTTCCGCAGCAACCACAGCATCGAAACCGCCCCCATCGCCGCCATGGATGACATCAGGACCCTGCTGGACAACGGAGAAACAGCAACCCTCATCCTCCTCGACCTATCAGCCGCCTCCGACACAGTCTGCCACCGCACCCTACGCACATGCCTACACAACGCTGGAATCCAAGGGAAGGCCCTGGACTGGACCACATCCTTCCTCACCGTCAGAACCCAGAGGGTCTGCCTCCCCCCTTCCAATCCAATGCCACTGAGATCATCTGCGGCGTTTCCCAGGGTTCGTCTCTCAGCCCGACGCTGTTCAACATCTACATGGCACCCCTCGCCCACGTCGCCCGTTGACACACCTCAACATCATCTCCTACATCGACGACACCCAGATGATCTTCTCCCTCACCAAAGACTCTCACACGGCCAAAACCAACCTTCACGAAGGAATGAAGGCCGTCGTCGACTAGATGAGGATCAGTCGACTGAAGCTGAACTTGGACAAGATGAAGTTCCTCATCCTTGGGTCCACCCCCTCGGCCTGGGATGACTCCTGGTGGCCGACCGCAATGGGAACCGCGCCGACTCCCACAGACCACGTACGCAACCTGGGGGTCGTGCTCGACTCCACCCTAACCATGACTAAGTAGGTCAACACCATCTCCTCCTCCTGCTTCAACACCCTCCGAATGCTACGCAGGATCTTCAAATGGATCCCCACTGAAACAAGAAGAACAGTCACCGAGGCCCTCGTCACCAGCAGGCTGGACTACGGTAACGCCCTCTATGCAGAAGCATCGGCCAAACTCCTTAGACGTCTGCAACACATCCAAAACACCTCGGCACTTCTGATCCTCGACATTCCCTGGCGCAGCCACATCACCCCCACCTGAGAGACCTACACTGGCTCCCCGTCAATCAATCAATCAATCAATCAAGGGATTTGTAGAGCGCGCTACTCACCCATTAGGGTCTCAAGGCGCGGGAGGAGGGTCGCTACTGCTCAAAGAGCCAGGTCTTGAGTTGCTTCCTGAAGGCGAGATGGTCCTGTGTCAGCCGGAGGTGGGTGGGGAGGGAGTTCCATGTCTTGCTACCAGATAGGAGAAGGATCTTCCTCTGACGGTGGCTTTGCGAATACGTGGGATGGTGGCAAGGGCGAGGCTGGCGGAGTGGCGTGTAGAATTCAAGTCGGTTGTTGAGGTACATGAAGCCCGCGTCGTGGAGAGCCTTGTGTGCATGGGTGAGCAGTTGGAATGTGATTCTCTTGCTGACGGGGAGCCATTGCAGATTCTTCATGGGTAGAGGTGTGGCTGTAGCGGGGGATGTCCAGGATGAGTCTTGCCGAGGAGTTCTGAAGGCGCTGTAGTCTTTTCTGGAGCTTGGCTGTGGTTCCGGCTTAGAGGGTGTTCCCGTAGTCTAGGTGGCTGGTGACGAGGGCTTGGGTGACCGTCTTTCTGGTTGTGGTGGGGATCCAACGGAAGATTTTCCAGAGAATGCGCAGGTTGTTGAAACAGGACGATGCTACGGCGTTGACTTGCTTGGTCATCGTGAGGGAGGAGTCCAGGATGAAGCCCAGGTTGCGCGCGTGGTCTGTGGGTTTGGGGGCAGTGCCACCAGGAGTCATCCCAGGCAGAGGGGGATGGTCCGAGGATGAGGACTTCCGTCTTGTCTGAGTTCAGCTTCAGACGGCTGCACTTCATCCATTCCGCAACGTCCTTCATTCCTTCCTGGAGGCTGGCCTTGGCGGTGGCGGGGTCGTTGGTGAGGGAGAGGATCAGCTGTGTGTCTTCAGCGTAGGAGATGATGTTGAGGTTGTGTTTGCGTGCGATGGCCGCGAGGGGGCTCATGTAGATGTTGAAGAGGCTGGGGCTGAGCGAGGAGCCTTGTGGGACGCCGCAGATGACTTCGGTGGCCACGGACCGGAACGGGGGAGGCGGACTCTCTGGGTTCTACCGGCGAGGAACGAGGTGATCCATTCTAAGGCCGCGCCTTGGATTCCGGTGTCGTTAAGGCGTTGTGTCAGGGTGCGGTGGCATACCGTGTCGAAGGCTGCTGAGAGATCCAGGAGGATGAGTGCGGTGGTTTCCCTGTTGTCGAGCATAGACCTGATGTCGTCGGTGGCTGCGATGAGGGTGGTCTCAGTGCTGCGGTTTGCTCGGAAGCCGGACTGTGACGGGTTGAGGGATCCGTTTGTCTTGAGGAAGGTGGAGAGTTGTTTGTTGACCGTCTTCTCGATGACCTTGGCAGGAAATGGGAGGAGCGGGATGGGTCAAAAGTTCTTGAGGTCCGTGGGGTCCGCGGTGGGTTTTTTCAAGAGGGCGCTGAGTTCGGCGTGCTTCCAGCTCTCTGGGAAGGTAGCTGATGTGAAGGAGCTGTTGATGACATTGCGGAGTGGGGGTGCGATGATGGATTCGGCTTTGTTAAAAATGTGGTGTGGGCATGGGTCGGTGGGAGAGCCGGAGTGGATGGTGCTCATGGTGCGAGCGGTGTCTTCGGTGCTGACCGGGTTCCAGGTGCAGAGGGTAGCGGTTGGGTTCGCTGGTTCGGTGGTTGGGTGGTTGGTCTGTGCGCCGAAGCTGTCGTGTATGTCGGCGATCATGCGGTGAAAGAACGAGGCGAGGGAGTCGCAGAGGTCTTGCGAGGGTGTGATGTCGTTGTTGCAGGCGCTGGGGTTGGAGAGCTCTTTGACGATGCTGAAGAGTTCCTTGCTGTTGTGGGTGTTGTTGTCCAGGCGCTGTTTGTACGTAGTTCTCTTGGTGGTACGGATCAATTGGTGGTGCTTCCGGGTGGCGTTTTTTGAGGGCTGTCATGTTCTCTGGTGTTTGGTTCTGGCGCCAGGTTTTCTCCAGGGAGCGGCAGGTTTTCTTTGAGTTGATGAGGTCGTCCGTGAACCATGAGGCTTTCTTGCTGTGGGGTCTGTTGGGTGGTTTCTTCAGTGGTGCGAGTTCGTCGGCGCAGTTGGTGAGCCACTGTGCGAGGTTGCGAGCTGCTTCGTTGGGGTCCGTCGTGATGGTGGGAGGGTTCTGGCTTAGGGAGGTGGTGAGCTGGTCGGCGGTGATCTTGCTGCAGCTTCTGCGTAGGGCCAGTTGCGGATGGTGGTGGGTTGTGGTTTTCTTGAAGGAGAAGTGGACGCAGCTGTGGTCTGTCCAGTGAAGTCCGGTGGAGTGGCTGAAGGAGATGTGCTTGCTGGAGGAGAAGACGGGGTCAAGCGTGTGGCCGGCGTAGTGGGTGGGGGTGTTCACCAGTTGCTTGAGTCCGAGGTTGGTGAGGTTGTCCAGTAGGGTGGTGGTGTTGCTGTCATTGTTGTTCTCCAGGTGGAAGTTGAGGTCCCCTAGGAGGATGTAGTCTGGGGAGGCGAGGGCGTGTAGGCTTATGAAGTCTGCGATGGTTTTGCTGAATTGGGTGCGTGGTCCCGGGGGTCTGTAGATTAGGGTGCCCATGAGGGTGGTCCTGGGGTCGGTGTGTATCTGGAAGTGCAGGTGTTTGGCGGCTGTGAGGGTGTCTTCCGAGTTAGTCGAGAAGCGGATGGTGTTTTTGTGGACGATGGCGATGCCAGCTCCGGTTTGGTTGGTGTGGTCCTTCCGGGTGATCTTGTAGCCGTCCGGGATTGCTATGGCGATGTCGGGGGCTGAGGAGGTGTTCATCCAGGTTTCCGTGAGGAAGGCGACGTCTGGTGCAGTTGTGTCTAGGAGGTTCCAGAGTTCGACTGCGTGTCTGTGGACGGAGCGGGTGTTGAGCAGGATGCACTTGAGGTGATTCTTGCTGGTGGTAGACTTGGCGGGCGCTGGTCCTGGGTGGATGCAGGTGAATTTGCATTCTTGGCAGGTGAAGGGTCCGTGGGTGCGTTTCGAGGTGGCCAGGTGGCAGGCTGGGTTCCGCCCGGTGTTGAGTGCGCGTAGGTTCATCGGGTGCGTTGGCCTCACCGGGATCCAGGGTTTCTGGCGCTGGGCGCGGTCCAGACAGGGACGGGCGTAGACGGGCTTGCCTTTGGCGCGCCTTCGGCGCACAATCGGCGGGCCCGCTGCGCGTACGTGTGGACTCCGCCATAAGTGGCGAAGTGGGAGGGAGGAGCAGCTGGGAGGCAGGAGCGGGGTGGCGAAGGGGAGAGGGCAGCAGGAGCAGAAGGGGGCTGCAGGGGAGATGGGGCAGGGAGCGAGGTCAGACCGGTGGGAAGAAACGGCGCAAGAGCGAGCAGGAAGAACAGACAGCAGGGGCACAATAAACAACACTAGTGGGCAGAGAAAGGCAAAGGGGGAAACGGAAGCAACAAAGAGCGGAGCCTCAGCCTCGAGGGCAGCGGCGAGCACGCAGAGGAAGAGCGAGCAGGAAAACTAGACAACAGGGGCACAAAACAACAATAACGGGCAGAGATTGGCAAAGGGGGGAGTGGAAGCAACAAGGAGTGGAGTCTCAGCCTCGAGGGCAGAGGCGAGCAGGCCAGGTCAGCAGGGGGCACCGGTGCACTCAGGGGGGAGCCGCGCAGCGGGTGGAGGGACCGTCACTGGCCAAGGACAGGTCAGGTCACCAAGAGAATAACCTTCAAGCTCCTCATCCACGCACACAAAGCCCTCCACGACAACGGCCCAGCATACCTCAACAGACAACTCAGCTTCTACACTCCCACCCGTAAGCTCCACTCTGCCGACCTCGCCCTCGCCTCTGTCCCCCGCTTCCGAAGAACAACAGCCGGAGGCAGATACTTTTCCCACCTTGCCGCCAAGACCTGGAACACCCTCCCCACCAACCTACCACAGACCCAAGACCTACTGGCCTTCAGAAGACTACTCAAGACCTGGCTCTTTGATCAGTAGAACGCCCCCCCCCCCCCCAGTGCCTTGAGACCCTCACGGGTATATAGTGCGCTTTACAAGTGTCCTGACTGATTGATGCTGCAAATTAAATTGAAAGAAGCACAAATGTAACACAGTTAGGATGTTGAGATAGTCAATACTCATAATATGTGTGTTTCGTAGTAGACTAACACACCCACTCCAGAAACCTGTGTTTGACTTCAGGGCTGCAGGTTCAAATCTCGGTGAGTCCACCAAGCCTTTTGTCCTATTGAGGTCAATATAATGAGTACCCCTGGGTTGGGTAATATTAAACACTTGTTATTCAGCAACAAGATACCCTAAGGTGTGAACTTGTGCTTCACAAATGTCTGCTGTTATATTACATGTTATGGATGATGTATAGTGTATCAATTGAGCCTTTACTAACCTTTCAGGAGGGCCAGAGCGACATCCACGTACCGTCCGCTGCCTTTGTCCTCCCTGAAGATGGTGAGCAGATGGCGCATGTGCACAATGTCCTCCATCTGTAAAGCAATGCAAAAATGTTGGATTGGTCCCTAATGTGCACACTATCATAGACTGAGAAGGTCAACCACCAATATCAGAAGGGTTTTAAAGGAGTCGTTGATGATCAAGCGATATCCCATTCACACCACATATTATGACAGTGATCCTGACTCCTAGACTTAGGCACAGAAGAACAACCCTCCACATCATACTGGAGTAGTAAGTTGGCTTCCTGAAATTTACATGCTGAGCATGGTGTCAACAGAATTCTGTATGGAGTGAGTGAAATTTCATTGCATGACAGACAAATTGTAACCACACATTTCCAGGCAGCGAGCACCATAGAGGTACACAATGAACATGTCCAGGAAGTGCCAAAGACCTGGAGCTCATTACTATGAGGTGTTTCTCCCTGGAAAGTGTCCTTCAGTGCTATGGTGGTATGATTGCATTGTACGGTCCAATAGACATAGGAGTTGGAAACTGTTTGCTGTGGTACTCGCCAGGCAATACTCGCCAGGGGCCACAGATTCACTTTTTGTCATGAAGTTTTCATTTTTCAAAATTTTCCAGGAGGAGAAAAAAAGGGTCTCAGTTAGGAAGTTGCCTTGGTTGTTTCTGAAACAGGTGGCCGTTCACTCTAGGAAACGGGGGATGGTATTACTGAAGATGGAGGACATGAATCTTGTGTTACTACAATATTGTGGATAAAGCATTGAAAAGGTAAAAGCAGATGAAGTAAAGATTTGTTGTTCCCAGCTTTCCAACTCCCCAATTGCACACAAGGCATACTTGTGTATGTATATATATATTGACTCGGCAACGAACTTTAGGGTGATCGGCTGCCACCAAGCACCAGAGTTTGGCAAGGTTCCCCGGCGATCCCGTACACGGACTGCCACTGGAGCGACACCGCAGGAAACTCAGATTTCCTTTAGTAACAGAAGAATATCGGCACAATGCACAAAATTATCACGGACTCAGCGGGACTGCAAGAACCACCATGCCATGCAATCATCACCAAAGATGTCCACTAGAGGGCCGACAAGGATACAAAAACAATTTGCTGGTTCCCGCTGTTACATCCGTTATCACCTAGGCCAAACTTTGAGAAAGTTCACAGTGAAGGTGAATGAAACGCGTCAGGACTACCAACAGCCCATCTGTACTAATAAAGTGCTTTCAAGCAAGGTGTTGAATGTGCGGCTCACTTCCCCACCACAGGAGAAGAATTTGTTGCATATAGAGCGGCTGGTTTCGGCCGCAGAGCTACGCACTACCTGAAAGAGCGCCGAACATCACCCGACCCACGGAACCACATCTTTTGACTCGGCAACGAACTTTAGGGTGATCGGCTGCCACCAAGCACCAGAGTTTGGCAAGGTTCCCCGGCAATCCCGTACACGGACTGCCACTGGAGCGACACCGCAGGAAACTCAGATTTCTTTTAGTAACAGAAGAATATCGGCACAATGCACAAAATTATCACGGACTCAGAGGGACTGCAAGAACCACCATGCCGTGCAATCATCACCAAAGATGTCCACTAGAGGGCCGACAAGGATACAAAAACAATTTGCTGGTTCCCGCTGTTACATCCGTTATCACCTGGGCCAACCTTTGAGAAAGTTCACAGTGAAGGTGAATGAAACGCGTCAGGACTACCAACAGCCCATCTGTACTAATAAAGTGCTTTCAAGCAAGGTGTTGAATGTGCGGCTCACTTCCCCACCACAGGAGAAGAATTTGTTGCATATAGAGCGGTTGGTTTCGGCCGCAGAGCTACGCACTACCTGAAAGAGCGCCGAACATCACCCGATCCACGGAACCACATCTTTTGACTCGGCAACGAACTTTAGGGTGATCGGCTGCCACCAAGCACCAGAGTTTGGCAAGGTTCCCCGGCGATCCCGTACACGGACTGCCACTGGAGCGACACCGCAGGAAACTCAGATTTCCTTTAGTAACAGAAGAATATCGGCACAATGCACAAAATTATCACAGACTCAGCGGGACTGCAAGAACCACCATGCCGTGCAATCATCACCAAAGATGTCCACTAGAGGGCCGACAAGGATACAAAAACAATTTGCTGGTTCCCGCTGTTACATCCGTTATCACCTGGGCCAACCTTATAGAAAGTTCACAGTGAAGGTGAATGAAACACGTCAGGACTACCAACAGCCCATCTGTACTAATAAAGTGCTTTCAAGCAAGGTGTTGAATGTGCGGCTCACTTCCCCACCACAGGAGAAGAATTTGTTGCATATAGAGCGGTTGGTTTCGGCCGCAGAGCTACGCACTACCTGAAAGAGCGCCGAACATCACCCGACCCACGGAACCACATCTTTTGACTCGGCAACGAACTTTAGGGTGATCGGCTGCCACCAAGCACCAGAGTTTGGCAAGGTTCCCCGGCGATCCCGTACACGGACTGCCACTGGAGCGACACCGCAGGAAACTCAGATTTCCTTTAGTAACAGAAGAATATCGGCACAATGCACAAAATTATCACGGACTCAGCGGGACTGCAAGAACCACCATGCCGTGCAATCATCACCAAAGATGTCCACTAGAGGGCCGACAAGAATACAAAAACAATTTGCTGGTTCCCACTGTTACATCCGTTATCACCTGGGCCAACCTTTGAGAAAGTTCACAGTGAAGGTGAATGAAATGCGTCAGGAATACCAACAGCCCATCTGTACTAATAAAGTGCTTTCAAGCAAGGTGTTGAATGTGCGGCTCACTTCCCCACCACAGGAGAAGAATTTGTTGCATATAGAGCGGTTGGTTTCGGTCGCAGAGCTACGCACTACCTGAAAGAGCGCCGAACATCACCCGACCCACGGAACCACATCTTTTGACTCGGCAACGAACTTTAGGGTGTTCGGCTGCCACCAAGCACCAGAGTTTGGCAAGGTTCCCCGGCGATCCCGTACACGGACTGCCACTGGAGCGACACCGCAGGAAACTCAGATTTCCTTTAGTAACAGAAGAATATCGGCACAATGCACAAAATTATCACAGACTCAGCGGGACTGCAAGAACCACCATGCCGTGCAATCATCACCAAAGATGTCCACTAGAGGGCCGACAAGGATACGAAAACAATTTGCTGGTTCCCGCTGTTACATCCGTTATCACCTGGGCCAACCTTTCAGAAAGTTCACAGTGAAGGTGAATGAAACGCGTCAGGACTACCAACAGCCCATCTGTACTAATAAAGTGCTTTCAAGCAAGGTGTTGAATGTGCGGCTCACTTCCCCACCACAGGAGAAGAATTTGTTGCATATAGAGCGGTTGGTTTCGGCCGCAGAGCTACGCACTACCTGAAAGAGCGCCGAACATCACCCGACCCACGGAACCCCATCTTTTGACTCAGCAACGAACTTTAGGGTGATCGGCTGCCACCAAGCACCAGAGTTTGGCAAGGTTCCCCGGCGATCCCGTACACGGACTGCCACTGGAGCGACACCGCAGGAAACTCAGATTTCCTTTAGTAACAGAAGAATATGGGCACAATGCACAAATTTATTACGGACTCAGCGGGACTGCAAGAACCACCATGCCGTGCAATCATCACCAAAGATGTCCACTAGAGGGCCGACAACGATACAAAAACAACTTGCTGGTTCCCGCTGTTACATCCGTTATCACCTGGGCCAACCTTTGAGAAAGTTCACAGTGAAGGTGAATGAAACGCGTCAGGACTACCAACAGCTCATCTGTACTAATAAAGTGCTTTCAAGCAAGGTGTTGAATGTGGGGCTCACTTCCCCACCACAGGAGAAGAATTTGTTGCATATAGAGCAGTTGGTTTCGGCCGCAGAGCTACGCACTACCTGAAAGAGCGCCGAACATCACCCGACCCACGGAACCACATCTTTTGACTCGGCAACGAACTTTAGGGTGATCGGCTGCCACAAAGCACCAGAGTTTGGCAAGGTTCCCCGGCGATCCTGTACACGGACTGCCACTGGAGCGATACCGCAGGAAACTCAGATTTCCTTTAGTAACAGAAGAATATCGGCACAATGCACAAAATTATCACAGACTCAGCGGGACTGCAAGAACCAGCATGCCGTGCAATCATCACCAAAGATGTCCACTAGAGGGCCGACAAGGATACGAAAACAATTTTCTGGTTCCCGCTGTTACATCCGTTATCACCTGGGCCAACCTTTGAGAAAGTTCACAGTGAAGGTGAATGAAACGCGTCAGGACTACCAACAGCCCATCTGTACTAATAAAGTGCTTTCAAGCAAGGTGTTGAATGTGCGGCTCACTTCCCCACCACAGGAGAAGAATTTGTTGCATATAGAGCGGTTGGTTTCGGCCGCAGAGCTACGCACTACCTGAAAGAGCGCCGAACATCACCCGACCCACGGAACCACATCTTTTGACTCGGCAACGAACTTTAGGGTGATCGGCTGCCACCAAGCACCAGAGTTTGGCAAGGTTCCCCGGCGATCCCGTACACGGACTGCCACTGGAGCGACACCGCAGGAAACTCAGATTTCCTTTAGTAACAGAAGAATATCGGCATAATCCACAAAATTATCACGGACTCAGCGGGACTGCAAGAACCACCATGCCGTGCAATCATCACCAAAGATGTCCACTAGAGGGCCGACAAGGATACAAAAACAATTTGCTGGTTCCCGCTGTTACATCCGTTATCACCTGGGCCAACCTATGAGAAAGTTCACAGTGAAGGTGAATGAAACGCGTCAGGACTACCAACAGCCCATCTGTACTAATAAAGTGCTTTCAAGCAAGGTGTTGAATGTGCGGCTCACTTCCCCACCACAGGAGAAGAATTTGTTGCATATAGAGCGGTTGGTTTCGGCCGCAGAGCTACGCACTACCTGAAAGAGCGCCGAACATCACCCGACCCACGGAACCACATCTTTTGACTCGGCAACGAACTTTAGGGTGATCGGCTGCCACCAAGCACCAGAGTTTGGAAAGGTTCCCCGGCGATCCCGTACACGGACTGCCACTGGAGCGACACCGCAGGAAACTCAGATTTCCTTTAGTAACAGAAGAATATCGGCACAATGCACAAAATTATCACGGACTCAGCGGGACTGCAAGAACCACCATGCCGTGCAATCATCACCAAAGATGTCCACTAGAGGGCCGACAAGGATATGAAAACAATTTGCTGGTTCCCGCTGTTACATCCGTTATCACCTGGGCCAACCTTTCAGAAAGTTCACAGTGAAGGTGAATGAAACGCGTCAGGACTACCAACAGCCCATCTGTACTAATAAAGTGCTTTCAAGCAAGGTGTTGAATGTGCGGCTCACTTCCCCACCACAGGAGAAGAATTTGTTGCATATAGAGCGGTTGGTTTCGGCCGCAGAGCTACGCACTACCTGAAAGAGCGCCGAACATCACCCGACCCACGGAACCCCATCTTTTGACTCAGCAACGAACTTTAGGGTGATCGGCTGCCACCAAGCACCAGAGTTTGGCAAGGTTCCCGCGGCGATCCCGTACACGGACTGCCACTGGAGCGACACCGCAGGAAACTCAGATTTCCTTTAGTAACAGAAGAATATGGGCACAATGCACAAATTTATCACGGACTCAGCGGGACTGCAAGAACCACCATGCCGTGCAATCATCACCAAAGATGTCCACTAGAGGGCCGACAAGGATACAAAAACAATATGCTGGTTCCCGCTGTTACATCCGTTATCACCTGGGCCAACCTTTGAGAAAGTTCACAGTGAAAGTGAATGAAACGCGTCAGGACTACCAACAGCTCATCTGTACTAATAAAGTGCTTTCAAGCAAGGTGTTGAATGTGGGGCTCACTTCCCCACCACAGGAGAAGAATTTGTTGCATATAGAGCGGTTGGTTTCGGCCGCAGAGCTACGCACTACCTGAAAGAGCGCCGAACATCACCCGACCCACGGAACCACATCTTTTGACTCGGCAACGAACTTTAGGGTGATCGGCTGCCACCAAGCACCAGAGTTTGGCAAGGTTCCCCGGCGATCTCGTACACGGACTGCCACTGGAGCGATACCGCAGGAAACTCAGATTTCCTTTAGTAACAGAAGAATATCGGCACAATGCACAAAATTATCACGGACTCAGCGGGACTGCAAGAACCACCATGCCGTGCAATCATCACCAAAGATGGCCACTAGAGGGCCGACAAGGATACGAAAACAATTTTCTGGTTCCCGCTGTTACATCCGTTATCACCTGGGCCAACCTTTGAGAAAGTTCACAGTGAAGGTGAATGAAACGCGTCAGGACTACCAACAGCCCATCTGTACTAATAAAGTGCTTTCAAGCAAGGTGTTGAATGTGCGGCTCACTTCCCCACCACAGGAGAAGAATTTGTTGCATATAGAGCGGTTGGTTTCGGCCGCAGAGCTACGCACTACCTGAAAGAGCGCCGAACATCACCCGACCCACGGAACCACATCTTTTGACTCGGCAACGAACTTTAGGGTGATCGGCTGCCACCAAGCACCAGAGTTTGGCAAGGTTCCCCGGCGATCCCGTACACGGACTGCCACTGGAGCGACACCGCAGGAAACTCAGATTTCCTTTAGTAACAGAAGAATATCGGCACAATGCACAAAATTATCACGGACTCAGCGGGACTGCAAGAACCACCATGCCATGCAATCATCACCAAAGATGTCCACTAGAGGGCCGACAAGGATACAAAAACAATTTGCTGGTTCCCGCTGTTACATCCGTTATCACCTGGGCCAAACTTTGAGAAAGTTCACAGTGAAGGTGAATGAAACGCGTCAGGACTACCAACAGCCCATCTGTACTAATAAAGTGGTTTCAAGCAAGGTGTTGAATGTGCGGCTCACTTCCCCACCACAGGAGAAGAATTTGTTGCATATAGAGCGGCTGGTTTCGGCCGCAGAGCTACGCACTACCTGAAAGAGCGCCGAACATCACCCGACCCACGGAACCACATCTTTTGACTCGGCAACGAACTTTAGGGTGATCGGCTGCCACCAAGCACCAGAGTTTGGCAAGGTTCCCCGGCAATCCCGTACACGGACTGCCACTGGAGCGACACCGCAGGAAACTCAGATTTCTTTTAGTAACAGAAGAATATCGGCACAATGCACAAAATTATCACGGACTCAGAGGGACTGCAAGAACCACCATGCCGTGCAATCATCACCAAAGATGGCCACTAGAGGGCCGACAAGGATACGAAAACAATTTTCTGGTTCCCGCTGTTACATCCGTTATCACCTGGGCCAACCTTTGAGAAAGTTCACAGTGAAGGTGAATGAAACGCGTCAGGACTACCAACAGCCCATCTGTACTAATAAAGTGCTTTCAAGCAAGGTGTTGAATGTGCGGCTCACTTCCCCACCACAGGAGAAGAATTTGTTGCATATAGAGCGGTTGGTTTCGGCCGCAGAGCTACGCACTACCTGAAAGAGCGCCGAACATCACCCGACCCACGGAACCACATCTTTTGACTCGGCAACGAACTTTAGGGTGATCGGCTGCCACCAAGCACCAGAGTTTGGCAAGGTTCCCCGGCGATCCCGTACACGGACTGCCACTGGAGCGACACCGCAGGAAACTCAGATTTCCTTTAGTAACAGAAGAATATCGGCACAATGCACAAAATTATCACGGACTCAGCGGGACTGCAAGAACCACCATGCCATGCAATCATCACCAAAGATGTCCACTAGAGGGCCGACAAGGATACAAAAACAATTTGCTGGTTCCCGCTGTTACATCCGTTATCACCTGGGCCAAACTTTGAGAAAGTTCACAGTGAAGGTGAATGAAACGCGTCAGGACTACCAACAGCCCATCTGTACTAATAAAGTGGTTTCAAGCAAGGTGTTGAATGTGCGGCTCACTTCCCCACCACAGGAGAAGAATTTGTTGCATATAGAGCGGCTGGTTTCGGCCGCAGAGCTACGCACTACCTGAAAGAGCGCCGAACATCACCCGACCCACGGAACCACATCTTTTGACTCGGCAACGAACTTTAGGGTGATCGGCTGCCACCAAGCACCAGAGTTTGGCAAGGTTCCCCGGCAATCCCGTACACGGACTGCCACTGGAGCGACACCGCAGGAAACTCAGATTTCTTTTAGTAACAGAAGAATATCGGCACAATGCACAAAATTATCACGGACTCAGAGGGACTGCAAGAACCACCATGCCGTGCAATCATCACCAAAGATGTCCACTAGAGGGCCGACAAGGATACAAAAACAATTTGCTGGTTCCCGCTGTTACATCCGTTATCACCTGGGCCAACCTTTGAGAAAGTTCACAGTGAAGGTGAATGAAACGCGTCAGGACTACCAACAGCCCATCTGTACTAATAAAGTGCTTTCAAGCAAGGTGTTGAATGTGCGGCTCACTTCCCCACCACAGGAGAAGAATTTGTTGCATATAGAGCGGTTGGTTTCGGCCGCAGAGCTACGCACTACCTGAAAGAGCGCCGAACATCACCCGACCCACAGAACCACATCTTTTGACTCGGCAACGAACTTTAGGGTGATCGGCTGCCACCAAGCACCAGAGTTTGGCAAGGTTCCCCGGCGATCCCGTACACGGACTGCCACTGGAGCGACACCGCAGGAAACTCAGATTTCCTTTAGTAACAGAAGAATATCGGCACAATGCACAAAATTATCACGGACTCAGTGGGACTGCAAGAACCACCATGCCGTGCAATCATCACCAAAGATGTCCACTAGAGGGCCGACGAGGATACAAAAACAATTTGCTGGTTCCCGCTGTTACATCCGTTATCACCTGGGCCAACCTTTGAGAAAGTTCACAGTGAAGGTGAATGAAACACGTCAGGACTACCAACAGCCCATCTGTACTAATAAAGTGCTTTCAAGCAAGGTGTTGAATGTGCGGCTCACTTCCCCACCACATGAGAAGAATTTGTTGCATATAGAGCGGTTGGTTTCGGCCGCAGAGCTACGCACTACCTGAAAGAGTGCCGAACATCACCCGACCCACGGAACCACATCTTTTGACTCGGCAACGAACTTTAGGGTGATCGGCTGCCACCAAGCACCAGAGTTTGGCAAGGTTCCCCGGCGATCCCGTACACGGACTGCCACTGGAACGACACCGCAGGAAACTCAGATTTCCTTTAGTAACAGAAGAATATCGGCACAATGCACAAAATTATCACGGACTCAGCGGGACTGCAAGAACCACCATGCCGTGCAATCATCACCAAAGATGTCCACTAGAGGGCCGACAAGAATACAAAAACAATTTGCTGGTTCCCGCTGTTACATCCGTTATCACCTGGGCCAACCTTTGAGAAAGTTCACAGTGAAGGTGAATGAAACGCGTCTGGACTACCAACAGCTCATCTGTACTAATAAAGTGCTTTCAAGCAAGGTGTTGAATGTGGGGCTCACTTCCCCACCACAGGAGAAGAATTTGTTGCATATAGAGCGGTTGGTTTCGGCCGCAGAGCTACGCACTACCTGAAAGAGCGCCGAACATCACCCGACCCACGGAACCCCATCTTTTGACTCAGCAACGAACTTTAGGGTGATCGGCTGCCACCAAGCACCAGAGTTTGGCAAGGTTCCCCGGCGATCCCGTACACGGACTGCCACTGGAGCGACACCGCAGGAAACTCAGATTTCCTTTAGTAACAGAAGAATATGGGCACAATGCACAAATTTATTACGGACTCAGCGGGACTGCAAGAACCACCATGCCGTGCAATCATCACCAAAGATGTCCACTAGAGGGCCGACAACGATACAAAAACAACTTGCTGGTTCCCGCTGTTACATCCGTTATCACCTGGGCCAACCTTTGAGAAAGTTCACAGTGAAGGTGAATGAAACGCGTCAGGACTACCAATAGCTCATCTGTACTAATAAAGTGCTTTCAAGCAAGGTGTTGAATGTGGGGCTCACTTCCCCACCACAGGAGAAGAATTTGTTGCATATAGAGCAGTTGGTTTCGGCCGCAGAGCTACGCACTACCTGAAAGAGCGCCGAACATCACCCGACCCACGGAACCACATCTTTTGACTCGGCAACGAACTTTAGGGTGATCGGCTGCCACAAAGCACCAGAGTTTGGCAAGGTTCCCCGGCGATCCTGTACACGGACTGCCACTGGAGCGATACCGCAGGAAACTCAGATTTCCTTTAGTAACAGAAGAATATCGGCACAATGCACAAAATTATCACAGACTCAGCGGGACTGCAAGAACCAGCATGCCGTGCAATCATCACCAAAGATGTCCACTAGAGGGCCGACAAGGATACGAAAACAATTTTCTGGTTGCCGCTGTTACATCCGTTATCACCTGGGCCAACCTTTGAGAAAGTTCACAGTGAAGGTGAATGAAACGCGTCAGGACTACCAACAGCCCATCTGTACTAATAAAGTGCTTTCAAGCAAGGTGTTGAATGTGCGGCTCACTTCCCCACCACAGGAGAAGAATTTGTTGCATATAGAGCGGTTGGTTTCGGCCGCAGAGCTACGCACTACCTGAAAGAGCGCCGAACATCACCCGACCCACGGAACCACATCTTTTGACTCGGCAACGAACTTTAGGGTGATCGGCTGCCACCAAGCACCAGAGTTTGGCAAGGTTCCCCGGCGATCCCGTACACGGACTGCCACTGGAGCGACACCGCAGGAAACTCAGATTTCCTTTAGTAACAGAAGAATATCGGCATAATCCACAAAATTATCACGGACTCAGCGGGACTGCAAGAACCACCATGCCGTGCAATCATCACCAAAGATGTCCACTAGAGGGCCGACAAGGATACAAAAACAATTTGCTGGTTCCCGCTGTTACATCCGTTATCACCTGGGCCAACCTTTGAGAAAGTTCACAGTGAAGGTGAATGAAACGCGTCAGGACTACCAACAGCCCATCTGTACTAATAAAGTGCTTTCAAGCAAGGTGTTGAATGTGCGGCTCACTTCCCCACCACAGGAGAAGAATTTGTTGCATATAGAGCGGTTGGTTTCGGCCGCAGAGCTACGCACTACCTGAAAGAGCGCCGAACATCACCCGACCCACGGAACCACATCTTTTGACTCGGCAACGAACTTTAGGGTGATCGGCTGCCACCAAGCACCAGAGTTTGGCAAGGTTCCCCGGCGATCCCGTACACGGACTGCCACTGGAGCGACACCGCAGGAAACTCAGATTTCCTTTAGTAACAGAAGAATATCGGCACAATGCACAAAATTATCACGGACTCAGCGGGACTGCAAGAACCACCATGCCGTGCAATCATCACCAAAGATGTCCACTAGAGGGCCGACAAGGATATGAAAACAATTTGCTGGTTCCCGCTGTTACATCCGTTATCACCTGGGCCAACCTTTCAGAAAGTTCACAGTGAAGGTGAATGAAACGCGTCAGGACTACCAACAGCCCATCTGTACTAATAAAGTGCTTTCAAGCAAGGTGTTGAATGTGCGGCTCACTTCCCCACCACAGGAGAAGAATTTGTTGCATATAGAGCGGTTGGTTTCGGCCGCAGAGCTACGCACTACCTGAAAGAGCGCCGAACATCACCCGACCCACGGAACCCCATCTTTTGACTCAGCAACGAACTTTAGGGTGATCGGCTGCCACCAAGCACCAGAGTTTGGCAAGGTTCCCGCGGCGATCCCGTACACGGACTGCCACTGGAGCGACACCGCAGGAAACTCAGATTTCCTTTAGTAACAGAAGAATATGGGCACAATGCACAAATTTATCACGGACTCAGCGGGACTGCAAGAACCACCATGCCGTGCAATCATCACCAAAGATGTCCACTAGAGGGCCGACAAGGATACAAAAACAATATGCTGGTTCCCGCTGTTACATCCGTTATCACCTGGGCCAACCTTTGAGAAAGTTCACAGTGAAAGTGAATGAAACGCGTCAGGACTACCAACAGCTCATCTGTACTAATAAAGTGCTTTCAAGCAAGGTGTTGAATGTGGGGCTCACTTCCCCACCACAGGAGAAGAATTTGTTGCATATAGAGCGGTTGGTTTCGGCCGCAGAGCTACGCACTACCTGAAAGAGCGCCGAACATCACCCGACCCACGGAACCACATCTTTTGACTCGGCAACGAACTTTAGGGTGATCGGCTGCCACCAAGCACCAGAGTTTGGCAAGGTTCCCCGGCGATCTCGTACACGGACTGCCACTGGAGCGATACCGCAGGAAACTCAGATTTCCTTTAGTAACAGAAGAATATCGGCACAATGCACAAAATTATCACGGACTCAGCGGGACTGCAAGAACCACCATGCCGTGCAATCATCACCAAAGATGGCCACTAGAGGGCCGACAAGGATACGAAAACAATTTTCTGGTTCCCGCTGTTACATCCGTTATCACCTGGGCCAACCTTTGAGAAAGTTCACAGTGAAGGTGAATGAAACGCGTCAGGACTACCAACAGCCCATCTGTACTAATAAAGTGCTTTCAAGCAAGGTGTTGAATGTGCGGCTCACTTCCCCACCACAGGAGAAGAATTTGTTGCATATAGAGCGGTTGGTTTCGGCCGCAGAGCTACGCACTACCTGAAAGAGCGCCGAACATCACCCGACCCACGGAACCACATCTTTTGACTCGGCAACGAACTTTAGGGTGATCGGCTGCCACCAAGCACCAGAGTTTGGCAAGGTTCCCCGGCGATCCCGTACACGGACTGCCACTGGAGCGACACCGCAGGAAACTCAGATTTCCTTTAGTAACAGAAGAATATCGGCACAATGCACAAAATTATCACGGACTCAGCGGGACTGCAAGAACCACCATGCCATGCAATCATCACCAAAGATGTCCACTAGAGGGCCGACAAGGATACAAAAACAATTTGCTGGTTCCCGCTGTTACATCCGTTATCACCTGGGCCAAACTTTGAGAAAGTTCACAGTGAAGGTGAATGAAACGCGTCAGGACTACCAACAGCCCATCTGTACTAATAAAGTGGTTTCAAGCAAGGTGTTGAATGTGCGGCTCACTTCCCCACCACAGGAGAAGAATTTGTTGCATATAGAGCGGCTGGTTTCAGCCGCAGAGCTACGCACTACCTGAAAGAGCGCCGAACATCACCCGACCCACGGAACCACATCTTTTGACTCGGTAACGAACTTTAGGGTGATCGGCTGCCACCAAGCACCAGAGTTTGGCAAGGTTCCCCGGCAATCCTGTACACGGACTGCCACTGGAGCGACACCGCAGGAAACTCAGATTTCTTTTAGTAACAGAAGAATATCGGCACAATGCACAAAATTATCACGGACTCAGAGGGACTGCAAGAACCACCATGCCGTGCAATCATCACCAAAGATGGCCACTAGAGGGCCGACAAGGATACGAAAACAATTTTCTGGTTCCCGCTGTTACATCCGTTATCACCTGGGCCAACCTTTGAGAAAGTTCACAGTGAAGGTGAATGAAACGCGTCAGGACTACCAACAGCCCATCTGTACTAATAAAGTGCTTTCAAGCAAGGTGTTGAATGTGCGGCTCACTTCCCCACCACAGGAGAAGAATTTGTTGCATATAGAGCGGTTGGTTTCGGCCGCAGAGCTACGCACTACCTGAAAGAGCGCCGAACATCACCCGACCCACGGAACCACATCTTTTGACTCGGCAACGAACTTTAGGGTGATCGGCTGCCACCAAGCACCAGAGTTTGGCAAGGTTCCCCGGCGATCCCGTACACGGACTGCCACTGGAGCGACACCGCAGGAAACTCAGATTTCCTTTAGTAACAGAAGAATATCGGCACAATGCACAAAATTATCACGGGACTCAGCGGGACTGCAAGAACCACCATGCCATGCAATCATCACCAAAGATGTCCACTAGAGGGCCGACAAGGATACAAAAACAATTTGCTGGTTCCCGCTGTTACATCCGTTATCACCTGGGCCAAACTTTGAGAAAGTTCACAGTGAAGGTGAATGAAACGCGTCAGGACTACCAACAGCCCATCTGTACTAATAAAGTGGTTTCAAGCAAGGTGTTGAATGTGCGGCTCACTTCCCCACCACAGGAGAAGAATTTGTTGCATATAGAGCGGCTGGTTTCGGCCGCAGAGCTACGCACTACCTGAAAGAGCGCCGAACATCACCCGACCCACGGAACCACATCTTTTGACTCGGCAACGAACTTTAGGGTGATCGGCTGCCACCAAGCACCAGAGTTTGGCAAGGTTCCCCGGCAATCCCGTACACGGACTGCCACTGGAGCGACACCGCAGGAAACTCAGATTTCTTTTAGTAACAGAAGAATATCGGCACAATGCACAAAATTATCACGGACTCAGAGGGACTGCAAGAACCACCATGCCGTGCAATCATCACCAAAGATGTCCACTAGAGGGCCGACAAGGATACAAAAACAATTTGCTGGTTCCCGCTGTTACATCCGTTATCACCTGGGCCAACCTTTGAGAAAGTTCACAGTGAAGGTGAATGAAACGCGTCAGGACTACCAACAGCCCATCTGTACTAATAAAGTGCTTTCAAGCAAGGTGTTGAATGTGCGGCTCACTTCCCCACCACAGGAGAAGAATTTGTTGCATATAGAGCGGTTGGTTTCGGCCGCAGAGCTACGCACTACCTGAAAGAGCGCCGAACATCACCCGACCCACGGAACCACATCTTTTGACTCGGCAACGAACTTTAGGGTGATCGGCTGCCACCAAGCACCAGAGTTTGGCAAGGTTCCCCGGCGATCCCGTACACGGACTGCCACTGGAGCGACACCGCAGGAAACTCAGATTTCCTTTAGTAACAGAAGAATATCGGCACAATGCACAAAATTATCACGGACTCAGCGGGACTGCAAGAACCACCATGCCATGCAATCATCACCAAAGATGTCCACTAGAGGGCCGACAAGGATACAAAAACAATTTGCTGGTTCCCGCTGTTACATCCGTTATCACCTGGGCCAAACTTTGAGAAAGTTCACAGTGAAGGTGAATGAAACGCGTCAGGACTACCAACAGCCCATCTGTACTAATAAAGTGCTTTCAAGCAAGGTGTTGAATGTGCGGCTCACTTCCCCACCACAGGAGAAGAATTTGTTGCATATAGAGCGGCTGGTTTCGGCCGCAGAGCTACGCACTACCTGAAAGAGCGCCGAACATCACCCGACCCACGGAACCACATCTTTTGACTCGGCAACGAACTTTAGGGTGATCGGCTGCCACCAAGCACCAGAGTTTGGCAAGGTTCCCCGGCGATCTCGTACACGGACTGCCACTGGAGCGATACCGCAGGAAACTCAGATTTCCTTTAGTAACAGAAGAATATCGGCACAATGCACAAAATTATCACGGACTCAGAGGGACTGCAAGAACCACCATGCCGTGCAATCATCACCAAAGATGGCCACTAGAGGGCCGACAAGGATACGAAAACAATTTTCTGGTTCCCGCTGTTACATCCGTTATCACCTGGGCCAACCTTTGAGAAAGTTCACAGTGAAGGTGAATGAAACGCGTCAGGACTACCAACAGCCCATCTGTACTAATAAAGTGCTTACAAGCAAGGTGTTGAATGTGCGGCTCACTTCCCCTCCACAGGAGAAGAATTTGTTGCATATAGAGCGGTTGGTTTCGGCCGCAGAGCTACGCACTACCTGAAAGAGCGCCGAACATCACCCGACCCACGGAACTACATCTTTTGACTCGGCAACGAACTTTAGGGTGATCGGCTGCCACCAAGCACCAGAGTTTGGCAAGGTTCCCCGGCGATCCCGTACACGGACTGCCACTGGAGCGACACCGCAGGAAACTCAGATTTCCTTTAGTAACAGAAGAATATCGGCACAATGCACAAAATTATCACGGACTCAGCGGGACTGCAAGAACCACCATGCCATGCAATCATCACCAAAGATGTCCACTAGAGGGCCGACAAGGATACAAAAACAATTTGCTGGTTCCCGCTGTTACATCCGTTATCACCTGGGCCAAACTTTGAGAAAGTTCACAGTGAAGGTGAATGAAACGCGTCAGGACTACCAACAGCCCATCTGTACTAATAAAGTGGTTTCAAGCAAGGTGTTGAATGTGCGGCTCACTTCCCCACCACAGGAGAAGAATTTGTTGCATATAGAGCGGCTGGTTTCGGCCGCAGAGCTACGCACTACCTGAAAGAGCGCCGAACATCACCCGACCCACGGAACCACATCTTTTGACTCGGCAACGAACTTTAGGGTGATCGGCTGCCACCAAGCACCAGAGTTTGGCAAGGTTCCCCGGCAATCCCGTACACGGACTGCCACTGGAGCGACACCGCAGGAAACTCAGATTTCTTTTAGTAACAGAAGAATATCGGCACAATGCACAAAATTATCACGGACTCAGAGGGACTGCAAGAACCACCATGCCGTGCAATCATCACCAAAGATGGCCACTAGAGGGCCGACAAGGATACGAAAACAATTTTCTGGTTCCCGCTGTTACATCCGTTATCACCTGGGCCAACCTTTGAGAAAGTTCACAGTGAAGGTGAATGAAACGCGTCAGGACTACCAACAGCCCATCTGTACTAATAAAGTGCTTTCAAGCAAGGTGTTGAATGTGCGGCTCACTTCCCCACCACAGGAGAAGAATTTGTTGCATATAGAGCGGTTGGTTTCGGCCGCAGAGCTACGCACTACCTGAAAGAGCGCCGAACATCACCCGACCCACGGAACCACATCTTTTGACTCGGCAACGAACTTTAGGGTGATCGGCTGCCACCAAGCACCAGAGTTTGGCAAGGTTCCCCGGCGATCCCGTACACGGACTGCCACTGGAGCGACACCGCAGGAAACTCAGATTTCCTTTAGTAACAGAAGAATATCGGCACAATGCACAAAATTATCACGGGACTCAGCGGGACTGCAAGAACCACCATGCCATGCAATCATCACCAAAGATGTCCACTAGAGGGCCGACAAGGATACGAAAACAATTTGCTGGTTCCCGCTGTTACATCCGTTATCACCTGGGCCAAACTTTGAGAAAGTTCACAGTGAAGGTGAATGAAACGCGTCAGGACTACCAACAGCCCATCTGTACTAATAAAGTGGTTTCAAGCAAGGTGTTGAATGTGCGGCTCACTTCCCCACCACAGGAGAAGAATTTGTTGCATATAGAGCGGCTGGTTTCGGCCGCAGAGCTACGCACTACCTGAAAGAGCGCCGAACATCACCCGACCCACGGAACCACATCTTTTGACTCGGCAACGAACTTTAGGGTGATCGGCTGCCACCAAGCACCAGAGTTTGGCAACGTTCCCCGGCAATCCCGTACACGGACTGCCACTGGAGCGACACCGCAGGAAACTCAGATTTCTTTTAGTAACAGAAGAATATCGGCACAATGCACAAAATTATCACGGACTCAGAGGGACTGCAAGAACCACCATGCCGTGCAATCATCACCAAAGATGTCCACTAGAGGGCCGACAAGGATACAAAAACAATTTGCTGGTTCCCGCTGTTACATCCGTTATCACCTGGGCCAACCTTTGAGAAAGTTCACAGTGAAGGTGAATGAAACGCGTCAGGACTACCAACAGCCCATCTGTACTAATAAAGTGCTTTCAAGCAAGGTGTTGAATGTGCGGCTCACTTCCCCACCACAGGAGAAGAATTTGTTGCATATAGAGCGGTTGGTTTCGGCCGCAGAGCTACGCACTACCTGAAAGAGCGCCGAACATCACCCGACCCACGGAACCACATCTTTTGACTCGGCAACGAACTTTAGGGTGATCGGCTGCCACCAAGCACCAGAGTTTGGCAAGGTTCCCCGGCGATCCCGTACACGGACTGCCACTGGAGCGACACCGCAGGAAACTCAGATTTCCTTTAGTAACAGAAGAATATCGGCACAATGCACAAAATTATCACGGACTCAGCGGGACTGCAAGAACCACCATGCCATGCAATCATCACCAAAGATGTCCACTAGAGGGCCGACAAGGATACAAAAACAATTTGCTGGTTCCCGCTGTTACATCCGTTATCACCTGGGCCAAACTTTGAGAAAGTTCACAGTGAAGGTGAATGAAACGCGTCAGGACTACCAACAGCCCATCTGTACTAATAAAGTGGTTTCAAGCAAGGTGTTGAATGTGCGGCTCACTTCCCCACCACAGGAGAAGAATTTGTTGCATATAGAGCGGCTGGTTTCGGCCGCAGAGCTACGCACTACCTGAAAGAGCGCCGAACATCACCCGACCCACGGAACCACATCTTTTGACTCGGCAACGAACTTTAGGGTGATCGGCTGCCACCAAGCACCAGAGTTTGGCAAGGTTCCCCGGCAATCCCGTACACGGACTGCCACTGGAGCGACACCGCAGGAAACTCAGATTTCTTTTAGTAACAGAAGAATATCGGCACAATGCACAAAATTATCACGGACTCAGAGTGACTGCAAGAACCACCATGCCGTGCAATCATCACCAAAGATGTCCACTAGAGGGCCGACAAGGATACAAAAACAATTTGCTGGTTCCCGCTGTTACATCCGTTATCACCTGGGCCAACCTTTGAGAAAGTTCACAGTGAAGGTGAATGAAACGCGTCAGGACTACCAACAGCCCATCTGTACTAATAAAGTGCTTTCAAGCAAGGTGTTGAATGTGCGGCTCACTTCCCCACCACAGGAGAAGAATTTGTTGCATATAGAGCGGTTGGTTTCGGCCGCAGAGCTACGCACTACCTGAAAGAGCGCCGAACATCACCCGACCCACGGAACCACATCTTTTGACTCGGCAACGAACTTTAGGGTGATCGGCTGCCACCAAGCACCAGAGTTTGGCAAGGTTCCCCGGCGATCCCGTACACGGACTGCCACTGGAGCGACACCGCAGGAAACTCAGATTTCCTTTAGTAACAGAAGAATATCGGCACAATGCACAAAATTATCACGGACTCAGTGGGACTGCAAGAACCACCATGCCGTGCAATCATCACCAAAGATGTCCACTAGAGGGCCGACAAGGATACAAAAACAATTTGCTGGTTCCCGCTGTTACATCCGTTATCACCTGGGCCAACCTTTGAGAAAGTTCACAGTGAAGGTGAATGAAACACGTCAGGACTACCAACAGCCCATCTGTACTAATAAAGTGCTTTCAAGCAAGGTGTTGAATGTGCGGCTCACTTCCCCACCACAGGAGAAGAATTTGTTGCATATAGAGCGGTTGGTTTCGGCCGCAGAGCTACGCACTACCTGAAAGAGTGCCGAACATCACCCGACCCACGGAACCACATCTTTTGACTCGGCAACGAACTTTAGGGTGATCGGCTGCCACCAAGCACCAGAGTTTGGCAAGGTTCCCCGGCGATCCCGTACACGGACTGCCACTGGAACGACACCGCAGGAAACTCAGATTTCCTTTAGTAACAGAAGAATATCGGCACAATGCACAAAATTATCACGGACTCAGCGGGACTGCAAGAACCACCATGCCGTGCAATCATCACCAAAGATGTCCACTAGAGGGCCGACAAGAATACAAAAACAATTTGCTGGTTCCCGCTGTTACATCCGTTATCACCTGGGCCAACCTTTGAGAAAGTTCACAGTGAAGGTGAATGAAACGCGTCTGGACTACCAACAGCTCATCTGTACTAATAAAGTGCTTTCAAGCAAGGTGTTGAATGTGGGGCTCACTTCCCCACCACAGGAGAAGAATTTGTTGCATATAGAGCGGTTGGTTTCGGCCGCAGAGCTACGCACTACCTGAAAGAGCGCCGAACATCACCCGACCCACGGAACCACATCTTTTGACTCGGCAACGAACTTTAGGGTGATCGGCTGCCACCAAGCACCAGAGTTTGGCAAGGTTCCCCGGCGATCCCGTACACGGACTGCCACTGGAGCGATACCGCAGGAAACTCAGATTTCCTTTAGTAACAGAAGAATATCGGCATAATGCACAAAATTATCACGGACTCAGCGGGACTGCAAGAACCACCATGCCGTGCAATCATCACCAAAGTTGTCCACTAGAGGGCCGACAAGGATACAAAAACAATTTGCTGGTTCCCGCTGTTACATCCGTTATCACCTGGGCCAACCTTTGAGAAAGTTCACAGTGAAGGTGAATGAAACGCGTCAGGACTACCAACAGCCCATCTGTACTAATAAAGTGCTTTCAAGCAAGGTGTTGAATGTGCGGCTCACTTCCCCACCACAGGAGAAGAATTTGTTGCATATAGAGCGGTTGGTTTCGGCCGCAGAGCTACGCACTACCTGAAAGAGCGCCGAACATCACCCGACCCACGGAACCACATGTTTTGACTCGGTAACGAACTTTAGGGTGATCGGCTGCCACCAAGCACCAGAGTTTGGCAAGGTTCCCCGGCGATCCCGTACACGGACTGCCACTGGAGCGACACCGCAGGAAACTCAGATTTCCTTTAGTAACAGAAGAATATCGGCACAATGCACAAAATTATCACGGACTCAGCGGGACTGCAAGAACCACCATGCCGTGCAATCATCACCAAAGATGTCCACTAGAGGGCCGACAAGGATATGAAAACAATTTGCTGGTTCCCGCTGTTACATCCGTTATCACCTGGGCCAACCTTTCAGAAAGTTCACAGTGAAGGTGAATGAAACGCGTCAGGACTACCAACAGCCCATCTGTACTAATAAAGTGCTTTCAAGCAAGGTGTTGAATGTGCGGCTCACTTCCCCACCACAGGAGAAGAATTTGTTGCATATAGAGCGGTTGGTTTCGGCCGCAGAGCTACGCACTACCTGAAAGAGCGCCGAACATCACCCGACCCACGGAACCACATCTTTTGACTCGGCAACGAACTTTAGGGTGATCGGCTGCCACCAAGCACCAGAGTTTGGCAAGGTTCCCCGGCGATCCCGTACACGGACTGCCACTGGAGCGACACCGCAGGAAACTCAGATTTCCTTTAGTAACAGAAGAATATCGGCATAATGCACAAAATTATCAGGGACTCAGCGGGACTGCAAGAACCACCATGCCGTGCAATCATCACCAAAGATGTCCACTAGAGGGCCGACAAGGATACAAAAACAATTTGCTGGTTCCCGCTGTTACATCCGTTATCACCTGGGCCAACCTTTCAGAAAGTTCACAGTGAAGGTGAATGAAACGCGTCAGGACTACCAACAGCCCATCTGTACTAATAAAGTGCTTTCAAGCAAGGTGTTGAATGTGCGGCTCACTTCCCCACCACAGGAGAAGAATTTGTTGCATATAGAGCGGTTGGTTTCGGCCGCAGAGCTACGCACTACCTGAAAGAGCGCCGAACATCACCCGACCCACGGAACCACATCTTTTGACTCGGCAACGAACTTTAGGGTGATCGGCTGCCACCAAGCACCAGAGTTTGGCAAGGTTCCCCGGCGATCAAGTACACGGACTGCCACTGGAGCGACACCGCAGGAAACTCAGATTTCCTTTAGTAACAGAAGAATATCGGCACAATGCACAAAATTGTCACGGACTCAGCGGGACTGCAAGAACCACCATGCCGTGCAATCATCACCAAAGATGTCCACTAGAGGGCCGACAAGGATACAAAAACAATTTGCTGGTTCCCGCTGTTACATCCGTTATCACCTGGGCCAACCTTTGAGAAAGTTCACAGTGAAGGTGAATGAAACGCGTCAGGACTACCAACAGCCCATCTGTACTAATAAAGTGCTTTCAAGCAAGGTGTTGAATGTGCGGCTCACTTCCCCACCACAGGAGAAGAATTTGTTGCATTTAGAGCGGTTGGTTTCGGCCGCAGAGCTACGCACTACCTGAAAGAGCGCCGAACATCACCTGACCCACGGAACCACATCTTTTGACTCGGCAATGAACTTTAGGGTGATCGGCTGCCACCAAGCACCAGAGTTTGGCAAGGTTCCCCGGCGATCCCGTACACATACTGCCACTGGAGCGACACCGCAGGAAACTCAGATTTCCTTTAGTAACAGAAGAATATCGGCACAATGCACAAAATTATCACGGACTCAGCGGGACTGCAAGAACCACCATGCCGTGCAATCATCACCAAAGATGTCCACTAGAGGGCCGACAAGGATACAAAAACAATTTGCTGGTTCCCGCTGTTACATCCGTTATCACCTGGGCCAACCTTTGAGAAAGTTCACAGTGAAGGTGAATGAAACGCGTCAGGACTACCAACAGCCCATCTGTACTAATAAAGTGCTTTCAAGCAAGGTGTTGAATGTGCGGCTCACTTGCCCACCACAGGAGAAGAATTTGTTGCATATAGAGCGGTTGGTTTCGGCCGCAGAGCTACGCACTACCTGAAAGAGCGCCGAACATCACCCGACCCACGGAACCACATCTTTTGACTCGGCAACGAACTTTAGGGTGATCGGCTGCCACCAAGCACCAGAGTTTGGCAAGGTTCCCCAGCGATCCCGTACATATACTGCCACTGGAGCGACACCGCAGGAAACTCAGATTTCCTTTAGTAACAGAAGAATATCGGCACAATGCACAAAATTATCACGGACTCAGCGGGACTGCAAGAACCACCATGCCGTGCAATCATCACCAAAGATGTCCACTAGAGGGCCGACAAGGATACAAAAACAATTTGCTGGTTCCCGCTGTTACATCCGTTATCACCTGGGCCAACCTTTGAGAAAGTTCACAGTGAAGGTGAATGAAACGCGTCAGGACTACCAACAGCCCATCTGTACTAATAAAGTACTTTCTAGCAAGTAGTTGAATGTGCAGCTCACTTCCCCACCACAGGAGAAGAATTTGTTGCATATAGAGCGGTTGGTTTCGGCCGCAGAGCTACGCACTACCTGAAAGAGCGCCGAACATCACCCGACCCACGGAACCACATCTTTTGACTCGGCAACGAACTTTAGGGTGATCGGCTGCCACCAAGCACCAGAGTTTGGCAAGGTTCCCCGGCGATCCCGTACACAGACTGCCACTGGAGCGACACCGCAGGAAACTCAGATTTCCTTTAGTAACAGAAGAATATCGGCACAATGCACAAAATTATCACGGACTCAGCGGGACTGCAAGAACCACCATGCCGTGCAATCATCACCAAAGATGTCCACTAGAGGGCCGACAAGGATACAAAAACAATTTGCTGGTTCCCGCTGTTACATCCGTTATCACCTGGGCCAACCTTTGAGAAAGTTCACAGTCAAGGTGAATGAAACGCGTCAGGACTACCAACAGCCCATCTGTACTAATAAAGTGCTTTCAAGCAAGGTGTTGAATGTGCGGCTCACTTCCCCACCACAGGAGAAGAATTTGTTGCATATAGAGCGGCTGGTTTCGGCCGCAGAGCTACGCACTACCTGAAGGAGCACCGAACATCACCCGACCCACGGAACCACATCTTTTGACTCGGCAACGAACTTTAGGGTGATCGGCTGCCACCAAGCACCAGAGTTTGGCAAGGTACCCCGACGATCCCGTACACGGACTGCCACTGGAGCGACACCGCAGGAAACTCAGATTTCCTTTAGTAACAGAAGAATATCGGCACAATGCACAAAATTATCACGGACTCAGCGGGACTGCAAGAACCACCATGCCGACAATCATCACCAAAGATGTCCACTAGAGGGCCGACAAGGATACAAAAACAATTTGCTGGTTCCCGCTGTTACATCCGTTATCACCTGGGCCAACCTTTGAGAAAGTTCACAGTGAAGGTGAATGAAACGCGTCAGGACTACCAACAGCCCATCTGTACTAATAAAGTGCTTTCAAGCAAGGTGTTGAATGTGCGGCTCACTTCCCCACCACAGGAGAAGAATTTGTTGCATATAGAGCGGTTGGTTTCGGCCGCAGAGCTACGCACTACCTGAAAGAGCGCCGAACATCACCCGACCCACGGAACCACATCTTTTGACTCGGCAACGAACTTTAGGGTGATCGGCTGCCACCAAGCACCAGAGTTTGGCAAGGTTCCCCGGCGATCCCGTACACATACTGCCACTGGAGCGACACCGCAGGAAACTCAGATTTCCTTTAGTAACAGAAGAATATTGGCACAATGCACAAAATTATCACGGACTCAGCGGGACTGCAAGAACCACCATGCCGTGCAATCATCACCAAAGATGTCCACTAGAGGGCCGACAAGGATACAAAAACAATTTGCTGGTTCCCGCTGTTACATCCGTTATCACCTGGGCCAACCTTTGAGAAAGTTCACAGTGAAGGTGAATGAAACGCGTCAGGACTACCAACAGCCCATCTGTACTAATAAAGTGCTTTCAAGCAAGGTGTTGAATGTGCGGCTCACTTCCCCACCACAGGAGAAGAATTTGTTGCATATAGAGCGGTTGGTTTCGGCCGCAGAGCTACGCACTACCTGAAAGAGCGCCGAACATCACCCGACCCACGGAACCACATCTTTTGACTCGGCAACGAACTTTAGGGTGATCGGCTGCCACCAAGCACCAGAGTTTGGCAAGGTTCCCCGGCGATCCCGTACACAGACTGCCACTGGAGCGACACCGCAGGAAACTCAGATTTCCTTTAGTAACAGAAGAATATCGGCACAATGCACAAAATTATCACGGACTCAGCGGGACTGCAAGAACCACCATGCCGTGCAATCATCACCAAAGATGTCCACTAGAGGGCCGACAAGGATACAAAAACAATTTGCTGGTTCCCGCTGTTACATCCGTTATCACCTGGGCCAACCTTTGAGAAAGTACACAGTGAAGGTGAATGAAACGCGTCAGGACTACCAACAGCCCATCTGTACTAATAAAGTGCTTTCAAGCAAGGTGTTGAATGTGCGGCTCACTTCCCCACCACAGGAGAAGAATTTGTTGCATATAGAGCGGTTGGTTTCGGCCGCAGAGCTACGCACTACCTGAAAGAGCGCCGAACATCACCCGACCCACGGAACCACATCTTTTGACTCGGCAACGAACTTTAGGGTGATCGGCTGCCACCAAGCACCAGAGTTTGGCAAGGTTCCCCGGCGATCCCGTACACGGACTGCCACTGGAGCGACACCGCAGGAAACTCAGATTTCCTTTAGTAATAGAAGAATATCGGCACAATGCACAAAATTATCACGGACTCAGTGGGACTGCAAGAACCACCATGCCGTGCAATCATCACCAAAGATGTCCACTAGAGGGCCGACAAGGATACAAAAACAATTTGCTGGTTCCCGCTGTTACATCCGTTATCACCTGGGCCAACCTTTGAGAAAGTTCACAGTGAAGGTGAATGAAACACGTCAGGACTACCAACAGCCCATCTGTACTAATAAAGTGCTTTCAAGCAAGGTGTTGAATGTGCGGCTCACTTCCCCACCACAGGAGAAGAATTTGTTGCATATAGAGCGGTTGGTTTCGGCCGCAGAGCTACGCACTACCTGAAAGAGTGCCGAACATCACCCGACCCACGGAACCACATCTTTTGACTCGGCAACGAACTTTAGGGTGATCGGCTGCCACCAAGCACCAGAGTTTGGCAAGGTTCCCCGGCGATCCCGTACACGGACTGCCACTGGAACGACACCGCAGGAAACTCAGATTTCCTTTAGTAACAGAAGAATATCGGCACAATGCACAAAATTATCACGGACTCAGCGGGACTGCAAGAACCACCATGCCGTGCAATCATCACCAAAGTTGTCCACTAGAGGGCCGACAAGGATACAAAAACAATTTGCTGGTTCCCGCTGTTACATCCGTTATCACCTGGGCCAACCTTTGAGAAAGTTCACAGTGAAGGTGAATGAAACGCGTCAGGACTACCAACAGCCCATCTGTACTAATAAAGTGCTTTCAAGCAAGGTGTTGAATGTGCGGCTCACTTCCCCACCACAGGAGAAGAATTTCTTGCATATAGAGCGGTTGGTTTCGGCCGCAGAGCTACGCACTACCTGAAAGAGCGCCAAACATCACCCGACCCACGGAACCACATGTTTTGACTCGGCAACGAACTTTAGGGTGATCGGCTGCCACCAAGCACCAGAGTTTGGCAAGGTTCCCCGGCGATCCCGTACACGGACTGCCACTGGAGCGACACCGCAGGAAACTCAGATTTCCTTTAGTAACAGAAGAATATCGGCACAATGCACAAAATTATCACGGACTCAGCGGGACTGCAAGAACCACCATGCCGTGCAATCATCACCAAAGATGTCCACTAGAGGGCCGACAAGGATATGAAAACAATTTGCTGGTTCCCGCTGTTACATCCGTTATCACCTGGGCCAACCTTTCAGAAAGTTCACAGTGAAGGTGAATGAAACGCGTCAGGACTACCAACAGCCCATCTGTACTAATAAAGTGCTTTCAAGCAAGGTGTTGAATGTGCGGCTCACTTCCCCACCACAGGAGAAGAATTTGTTGCATATAGAGCGGTTGGTTTCGGCCGCAGAGCTACGCACTACCTGAAAGAGCGCCGAACATCACCCGACCCACGGAACCACATCTTTTGACTCGGCAACGAACTTTAGGGTGATCGGCTGCCACCAAGCACCAGAGTTTGGCAAGGTTCCCCGGCGATCCCGTACACGGACTGCCACTGGAGCGACACCGCAGGAAACTCAGATTTCCTTTAGTAACAGAAGAATATCGGCATAATGCACAAAATTATCACGGACTCAGCGGGACTGCAAGAACCACCATGCCGTGCAATCATCACCAAAGATGTCCACTAGAGGGCCGACAAGGATACAAAAACAATTTGCTGGTTCCCGCTGTTACATCCGTTATCACCTGGGCCAACCTTTGAGAAAGTTCACAGTGAAGGTGAATGAAACGCGTCAGGACTACCAACAGCCCATCTGTACTAATAAAGTGCTTTCAAGCAAGGTGTTGAATGTGCGGCTCACTTCCCCACCACAGGAGAAGAATTTGTTGCATATAGAGCGGTTGGTTTCGGCCGCAGAGCTACGCACTACCTGAAAGAGCGCCGAACATCACCCGACCCACGGAACCACATCTTTTGACTCGGCAACGAACTTTAGGGTGATCGGCTGCCACCAAGCACCAGAGTTTGGCAAGGTTCCCCGGCGATCAAGTACACGGACTGCCACTGGAGCGACACCGCAGGAAACTCAGATTTCCTTTAGTAACAGAAGAATATCGGCACAATGCACAAAATTGTCACGGACTCAGCGGGACTGCAAGAACCACCATGCCGTGCAATCATCACCAAAGATGTCCACTAGAGGGCCGACAAGGATACAAAAACAATTTGCTGGTTCCCGCTGTTACATCCGTTATCACCTGGGCCAACCTTTGAGAAAGTTCACAGTGAAGGTGAATGAAACGCGTCAGGACTACCAACAGCCCATCTGTACTAATAAAGTGCTTTCAAGCAAGGTGTTGAATGTGCGGCTCACTTCCCCACCACAGGAGAAGAATTTGTTGCATTTAGAGCGGTTGGTTTCGGCCGCAGAGCTACGCACTACCTGAAAGAGCGCCGAACATCACCTGACCCACGGAACCACATCTTTTGACTCGGCAACGAACTTTAGGGTGATCGGCTGCCACCAAGCACCAGAGTTTGGCAAGGTTCCCCGGCGATCCCGTACACATACTGCCACTGGAGCGACACCGCAGGAAACTCAGATTTCCTTTAGTAACAGAAGAATATCGGCACAATGCACAAAATTATCACGGACTCAGCGGGACTGCAAGAACCACCATGCCGTGCAATCATCACCAAAGATGTCCACTAGAGGGCCGACAAGGATACAAAATCAATTTGCTGGTTCCCGCTGTTACATCCGTTATCACCTGGGCCAACCTTTGAGAAAGTTCACAGTGAAGGTGAATGAAACGCGTCAGGACTACCAACAGCCCATCTGTACTAATAAAGTGCTTTCAAGCAAGGTGTTGAATGTGCGGCTCACTTGCCCACCACAGGAGAAGAATTTGTTGCATATAGAGCGGTTGGTTTCGGCCGCAGAGCTACGCACTACCTGAAAGAGCGCCGAACATCACCCGACCCACGGAACCACATCTTTTGACTCGGCAACGAACTTTAGGGTGATCGGCTGCCACCAAGCACCAGAGTTTGGCAAGGTTCCCCGGCGATCCCGTACATATACTGCCACTGGAGCGACACCGCAGGAAACTCAGATTTCCTTTAGTAACAGAAGAATATCGGCACAATGCACAAAATTATCACGGACTCAGCGGGACTGCAAGAACCACCATGCCGTGCAATCATCACCAAAGATGTCCACTAGAGGGCCGACAAGGATACAAAAACAATTTGCTGGTTCCCGCTGTTACATCCGTTATCACCTGGGCCAACCTTTGAGAAAGTTCACAGTGAAGGTGAATGAAACGCGTCAGGACTACCAACAGCCCATCTGTACTAATAAAGTGCTTTCTAGCAAGGTGTTGAATGTGCAGCTCACTTCCCCACCACAGGAGAAGAATTTGTTGCATATAGAGCGGTTGGTTTCGGCCGCAGAGCTACGCACTACCTGAAAGAGCGCCGAACATCACCCGACCCACGGAACCACATCTTTTGACTCGGCAACGAACTTTAGGGTGATCGGCTGCCACCAAGCACCAGAGTTTGGCAAGGTTCCCCGGCGATCCCGTACACAGACTGCCACTGGAGCGACACCGCAGGAAACTCAGATTTCCTTTAGTAACAGAAGAATATCGGCACAATGCACAAAATTATCACGGACTCAGCGGGACTGCAAGAACCACCATGCCGTGCAATCATCACCAAAGATGTCCACTAGAGGGCCGACAAGGATACAAAAACAATTTGCTGGTTCCCGCTGTTACATCCGTTATCACCTGGGCCAACCTTTGAGAAAGTTCACAGTGAAGGTGAATGAAACGCGTCAGGACTACCAACAGCCCATCTGTACTAATAAAGTGCTTTCAAGCAAGGTGTTGAATGTGCGGCTCACTTCCCCACCACAGGAGAAGAATTTGTTGCATATAGAGCGTCTGGTTTCGGCCGCAGAGCTACGCACTACCTGAAGGAGCACCGAACATCACCCGACCCACGGAACCACATCTTTTGACTCGGCAACGAACTTTAGGGTGATCGGCTGCCACCAAGCACCAGAGTTTGGCAAGGTACCCCGACGATCCCGTACACGGACTGCCACTGGAGCGACACCGCAGGAAACTCAGATTTCCTTTAGTAACAGAAGAATATCGGCACAATGCACAAAATTATCACGGACTCAGCGGGACTGCAAGAACCACCATGCCGTGCAATCATCACCAAAGATGTCCACTAGAGGGCCGACAAGGATACAAAAACAATTTGCTGGTTCCCGCTGTTACATCTGTTATCACCTGGGCCAACCTTTGAGAAAGTTCACAGTGAAGGTGAATGAAACGCGTCAGGACTACCAACAGCCCATCTGTACTAATAAAGTGCTTTCAAGCAAGGTGTTGAATGTGCGGCTCACTTCCCCACCACAGGAGAAGAATTTGTTGCATATAGAGCGGTTGGTTTCGGCCGCAGAGCTACGCACTACCTGAAAGAGCGCCGAACATCACCTGACCCACGGAACCACATCTTTTGACTCGGCAACGAACTTTAGGGTGATCGGCTGCCACCAAGCACCAGAGTTTGGCAAGGTTCCCTGGCGATCCCGTACACATACTGCCACTGGAGCGACACCGCAGGAAACTCAGATTTCCTTTAGTAACAGAAGAATATTGGCACAATGCACAAAATTATCACGGACTCAGCGGGACTGCAAGAACCACCATGCCGTGCAATCATCACCAAAGATGTCCACTAGAGGGCCGACAAGGATACAAAAACAATTTGCTGGTTCCCGCTGTTACATCCGTTATCACCTGGGCCAACCTTTGAGAAAGTTCACAGTGAAGGTGAATGAAACGCGTCAGGACTACCAACAGCCCATCTGTACTAATAAAGTGCTTTCAAGCAAGGTGTTGAATGTGCGGCTCACTTGCCCACCACAGGAGAAGAATTTGTTGCATATAGAGCGGTTGGTTTCGGCCGCAGAGCTACGCACTACCTGAAAGAGCGCCGAACATCACCCGACCCACGGAACCACATCTTTTGACTCGGCAACGAACTTTAGGGTGATCGGCTGCCACCAAGCACCAGAGTTTGGCAAGGTTCCCCGGCGATCCCGTACATATACTGCCACTGGAGCGACACCGCAGGAAACTCAGATTTCCTTTAGTAACAGAAGAATATCGGCACAATGCACAAAATTATCACGGACTCAGCGGGACTGCAAGAACCACCATGCCGTGCAATCATCACCAAAGATGTCCACTAGAGGGCCGACAAGGATACAAAAACAATTTGCTGGTTCCCGCTGTTACATCCGTTATCACCTGGGCCAACCTTTGAGAAAGTTCACAGTGAAGGTGAATGAAACGCGTCAGGACTACCAACAGCCCATCTGTACTAATAAAGTGCTTTCTAGCAAGGTGTTGAATGTGCAGCTCACTTCCCCACCACAGGAGAAGAATTTGTTGCATATAGAGCGGTTGGTTTCGGCCGCAGAGCTACGCACTACCTGAAAGAGCGCCGAACATCACCCGACCCACGGAACCACATCTTTTGACTCGGCAACGAACTTTAGGGTGATCGGCTGCCACCAAGCACCAGAGTTTGGCAAGGTTCCCCGGCGATCCCGTACACAGACTGCCACTGGAGCGACACCGCAGGAAACTCAGATTTCCTTTAGTAACAGAAGAATATCGGCACAATGCACAAAATTATCACGGACTCAGCGGGACTGCAAGAACCACCATGCCGTGCAATCATCACCAAAGATGTCCACTAGAGGGCCGACAAGGATACAAAAACAATTTGCTGGTTCCCGCTGTTACATCCGTTATCACCTGGGCCAACCTTTGAGAAAGTTCACAGTGAAGGTGAATGAAACGCGTCAGGACTACCAACAGCCCATCTGTACTAATAAAGTGCTTTCAAGCAAGGTGTTGAATGTGCGGCTCACTTCCCCACCACAGGAGAAGAATTTGTTGCATATAGAGCGGCTGGTTTCGGCCGCAGAGCTACGCACTACCTGAAGGAGCACCGAACATCACCCGACCCACGGAACCACATCTTTTGACTCGGCAACGAACTTTAGGGTGATCGGCTGCCACCAAGCACCAGAGTTTGGCAAGGTACCCCGACGATCCCGTACACGGACTGCCACTGGAGCGACACCGCAGGAAACTCAGATTTCCTTTAGTAACAGAAGAATATCGGCACAATGCACAAAATTATCACGGACTCAGCGGGACTGCAAGAACCACCATGCCGTGCAATCATCACCAAAGATGTCCACTAGAGGGCCGACAAGGATACAAAAACAATTTGCTGGTTCCCGCTGTTACATCTGTTATCACCTGGGCCAACCTTTGAGAAAGTTCACAGTGAAGGTGAATGAAACGCGTCAGGACTACCAACAGCCCATCTGTACTAATAAAGTGCTTTCAAGCAAGGTGTTGAATGTGAGGCTCACTTCCCCACCACAGGAGAAGAATTTGTTGCATATAGAGCGGTTGGTTTCGGCCGCAGAGCTACGCACTACCTGAAAGAGCGCCGAACATCACCCGACCCACGGAACCACATCTTTTGACTCGGCAACGAACTTTAGGGTGATCGGCTGCCACCAAGCACCAGAGTTTGGCAAGGTTCCCCGGCGATCCCGTACACAGACTGCCACTGGAGCGACACCGCAGGAAACTCAGATTTCCTTTAGTAACAGAAGAATATCGGCACAATGCACAAAATTATCACGGACTCAGCGGGACTGCAAGAACCACCATGCCTTGCAATCATCACCAAAGATGTCCACTAGAGGGCCGACAAGGATACAAAAACAATTTGCTGGTTCCCGCTGTTACATCCGTTATCACCTGGGCCAACCTTTGAGAAAATTCACAGTGAAGGTGAATGAAACGCGTCAGGACTACCAACAGCCCATCTGTACTAATAAAGGGCTTTCAAGCAAGGTGTTGAATGTGCGGCTCACTTCCCCACCACAGGAGAAGAATTTGTTGCATATAGAGCGGTTGGTTTCGGCCGCAGAGCTACGCACTACCTGAAAGAGCGCCGAACATCACCCGACCCATGGAACCACATCTTTTGACTAGGCAACGAACTGTAGGGTGATCGGCTGCCACCAAGCAGCAGAGTTTGGCAAGGTTCCCCGGCGATCCCGTACACGGACTGCCACTGGAGCGACACCGCAGGAAACTCAGATTTCCTTTAGTAACAGAAGAATATCGGCACAATGCACAAAATTATCACGGACTCAGCGGGACTGCAAGAACCACCATGCCGTGCAATCATCACCAAAGATGTCCACTAGAGGGCCGACAAGGATACAAAAACAATTTGGTGGTTCCCGCTGTTACATCCGTTATCACCTGGGCCAACCTTTGAGAAAGTTCACAGTGAAGGTGAATGAAACGCGTCAGGACTACCAACAGCCCATCTGTACTAATAAAGTGCTTTCAAGCAAGGTGTTGAATGTGCGGCTCACTTCCCCACCACAGGAGAAGAATTTGTTGCATATAGAGCGGTTGGTTTCGGCCGCAGAGCTACGCACTACCTGAAAGAGCGTCGAACATCACCCGACCCACGGAACCACATCTTTTGACTCGGCAACGAACTTTAGGGTGATCGGCTGCCACCAAGCACCAGAGTTTGGCAAGGTTCCCCAGCGATCCCGTACACGGACTGCCACTGGAGCGACACCGCAGGAAACTCAGATTTCCTTTAGTAACAGAAGAATATCGGCACAATGCACAAAATTATCACGGACTCAGCGGGACTGCAAGAACCACCATGCCGTGCAATCATCACCAAAGATGTCCACTAGAGGGCCGACAAGGATACAAAAACAATTTGCTGGTTCCCGCTGTTACATCCGTTATCACCTGGGCCAACCTTTGAGAAAGTTCACAGTGAAGGTGAATGAAACGCGTCAGGACTACCAACAGCCCATCTGTACTAATAAAGTGCTTTCAAGCAAGGTGTTGAATGTGCGGCTCACTTCCCCACCACAGGAGAAGAAGTTGTTGCATATATATATATATATGTATATATATATATATATATATATATATATATATATATAAATATATTCACTGAAAAAACCATAGGTTATAGACCATATATAGTTAGGAATTAGCATTTAAAAAACCTTATTTTACTCACACAAAACCATTGAAATTCCATATATAGTTAGTTGTACTAACTATATATCGCGCACCCGCAATCCACTGCTGATCATGTCACATATTACATCATTCATGACATGGTCAGTGACATCACTGATGACATCACTGATGACATCTCAAATGACATCACTGATGACATCACTGATGACATCTCAAATGACATCACTGATGACATCACATCACAACTAAATGAGTGGATGTATAAGTGTCTGAATGAAGGTTTTAGTAGGTGCGTGACTGACTGTATGAGTGAGTGATTAAATGTGTCTCACTGAATGCATAGGTTAGTGACTAAACTGTCTTAATTTGTGCATCATTATGTCTGGTATTCTGTAAACTGCTGCATGTGTTGATCAGTAGCTATATGAGTAACTATATGAGTTATTGATTGATTGTCCAAGTATTTGTATGGGAGACTGAGTGTGTGTGTGGCTGGCTGGGAGATGTGTGACTCTGTGCAGATCAATGTATTCTTGTATCAATGATTTATAAGAGAGTAAGTATGTGTTAGAATATGTTTGAAAATGTAAGGTACTCTATGTTTAACTGTATAGATTAGAAAATGGAAGTGTGATTGATTCTTTACAGGACTGACTAGGTGTGTGAGTAACTCCAAGGATGAGTGGCAGAGTGTGAGTGTCTGTATAGGGTGTATGAGTGCATATGATAGTGTTGTAAAGATGAGTGATTGTATGTATGAATGATTGTATGGGTGAATGAGTGAATGTGTGTGTAGACGTAGGAATCAGTGAGTGCATATGTAGTAACTAGTATTGGTGTGTCAATTGTTTAAAAAAATATGTTCTGTATTTAACACTGGGTGTAACAGAGGTTATATTAAAGTGTGAGGAGATGCATTGTATTGTCACATGAATGATATCATCAGTGATGTGACCATTGATGTCAAATGAGATGTCATCAGTGATGTCATTTGAGATGTTATCAGTGATGTCATTTGAGATGTTATCAGTGATGTCATCAGTGATGTCATTTGAGATGTCATCAGTGATGTCATCAGTGATGTCATTTGAGATGTCATCAGTGATGTCATCAGTGATGTCATTTGAGATGTCATCAGTGATGTCATCAGTGATGTCACTGACCATGTCATGAATGATGTAATATGTGACATGATCAGCAGTGGATTGCGGGTGCGCGATATATAGTTAGTACAACTAACTATATATGGAATTTCAATGGTTTTGTGTGAGTAAAATAAGGTTTTTTAAATGCTAATTCCTAACTATATATGGTCTATAACCTATGGTTTTTTCAGTGAATTTTCAAGGTTTTGTAAATGCTAATTCCTAACTATATATGGTCTATAACCTATGGTTTTTTCAGTGAATTTCATTGGTTTTTTAAAAGCTAATATCTATAGCTGTAAAATGTATTCTTCTTTAAATCCAAAAATATATTTTATATGTTTATTAATAATTTTTTTTAAATATTTTTTTTGTTTCGCTCCCGGTCCGCGAACCGGGAAGCTTCCCGTTAGCTCAATTTGATTCCGCGACCCGGTCCGCGAACCGGTAAGAAATCAACATAGTGACGGTATCGCGTTGCCGCGTAATGCGTCTTATGACGTACTGCGTTAGCGCACCCGGAAGTGCCCCGGGGCGCGGACCGAGGCGCGAAACGCAGCTCCCCGGAAGCGATCCGCGGCGCGAAAGCGCGACGTATCGCGTTGCCGCGAAATGCGTATTGTGACGTATCGCGTTAGCGCACCCGGAAGTGTCCCGGGGCGCGTACCGAGGCGCGAAGCGGAGCGACCCGGAAGCTAACCGGCGAGCGTTCCGCAGCGCGTAACATGAGCGTGAGAGGTCATGTGACTTGTTAATAAAACTTTTCATTGGTTCATTTCACTTTTGGTTTCATAATGATGGAAGGCTAGGTCAGGTGACTTAAAAATAACACTTTTCATTGGTTGAGAAGTATTGTTTTTTCCCAAATGATGAAAACCCCTCCTTCTTTCCTCACTCTGACTTTCATCATTGTGAGAGGAAGACCTATTTTGCTTCTTGGAAAATGGCTTCATTGGTAGCTTCAGCTGGTGGACCCCCACCACCACCACCACCTCCTCATGGGAAGAAAGGACCACCTCCCCAGGTCCTTACCAACACTGAGGAGGAAGAGGAAGAAATGGATGAGGAGGGAGAAGAACCACAATTTTTAGAAGAGTTGCCCCGAGTTTCCAGAAAGAAAGCCAGTTTCATCTGGCAGTTTTTTTCAATACCTCGTGGCCAAAAAAAAGTCAACGCGAGGTATGTCACCTGCCTGATATGCAAGGAACAATTGTCCAGAGGGACGGACAAAAAATATAGCTTTGGCAATCACACAATGCACAGGCACATGACGAGGAAACATCCCCTAAATTACAGCCGGGCGGAATTAAGGGATATGCACGACAATCCCAGACCAACTCCTGTGGCCAGACCAACAATACCGGTTTCTCTAACACCAGAAGAGGCACGGGAAACTGTGCCAAATATTCAACAAAATTTTGGGCACATGATCCACTTATGTATGCACTGTCGTGCATTATTAGCTTGTGGCAACATGAGCATCAATGTACTGAACCTGGCGTATGAACACCATGATTGCCCTAACCGCCCCCAGTAATTTTTTTTTGCTCCTGTTGAGCCCTTTTCAACGCCTGTTTTTTGTTGTTTCCCCCCCCCCAAAAAAAACCAAAAAAAATATAAAATCGTTCAAAAAATACAAAAAAAACAAAAAATGTTCAAAAAAAAAAATATATATATAAAACAACAAAAATATTTAAAAAAAAGTTCTTTTCAGAACTACCTTCCCTTTCCCAAAAAATTGCTAGAATGTTTAGCACTCTGGCAAGCTCTATTTCTTTTGGTTCGCTTTCGGGTTAGCTTCCCGGTACGCGGACCGGGAGCTAACCAAAAAAAAAAAAAAGTGTAAGTATAAGGAAAGGAAACAGAGAGTGATGTTAAAAGAAAGACAGCTATAGGGCAGTGGTTCCCAAACTTTTGATTCCTGAGGACCCCCATTGAGTCACCACTGGAAGCCGGGGACCCCCAAGCAATTTGTATGAGTTACATTTCAAACATTAAAACAGTAATTCGGAAAAAAAAACACGTGTGCACACAAAACAAATACTCAAAGTACTAAGGATTTTGGGACCAGATGTATGACCATTTCATTTAGCGCCTCGCAATTGGCGACAAATTGTGAGTGGCAAATTGCAAGTCGCTAAATAAAATGTACAACAGTGTGTTTAACACTGTTTGGGATTCCCAATGGGGCCACAAATTGCGAGGTTCATTAATATTAATGAGCCTCTCGCAATTTGCGAGCTCATTGGGAATGCCAGCCCTCCCAGTGATGGTGGCCTGCTGGGCTTTGCAGGCCACCATGTCTCGGACAGCTTTGAAATAAAGCAGTTAAAAAAAAAAATGCAGCCTGTTTACCATGCATTTAAAAAAAAAAAAAAAGAAAATGAAATGTTTTCGTTTCATTTTCTAAGGGCAGGCAGAGGTCCCTGGGACCACTGCCTGACCTAAAAAAAATAATTTGCATGCATTTGCAAAGGGGAAGGGGTCCCTGGGGACCCCATCCCATTTGCGAATGCCTTACCATCTACTTGAAGTAGGTGGTAATTGTGACCGTTTTGCGACCGCAAAACATTTGTACATGGTTTTGAGACTCGCTATTTGGAAGGGAATGCCCCTTCCAAATAGCAAGTTGCAAAACCTATTTAGAGAGTCGCAAAAAAATTGTGACTCACTAAATAGGCAATGTATATGGCCCAATAGGTTTTTGCATGCGCAAACGGGTTCCGAACCCGTTCGCGCATATAAAAACAAATCGTACATCTGGCCCTTAGTATTTTATATTGAAGTAATAGCCCCTCTGTCACATGTATTTCATTTGTTTTGTAGCATCTCTCATACCATTGTAGAATGTCAGAGCACTTTACATCACACACACATAGAGACATTGAATCATACATGTAAATCAGTGTGTATATAAAATGTTTAAAGAGTGCTTGGTCTGGAAAAGCACAAACTCAGGATTCAGAGCATAATACAGTGGCTAGCATTGACTTTAACATTAAAAATGTATTTCCACCCAAATATATCTTTTTAGCAGCATCAGGATAATGAATAACTGGGACAAAATATAAGTTACTAACTGGTACCAGGCAGTTTGCAAGCAGCTCTTTGATGACAGTTTATAGGTCCCTCTGCTAGATTACGATTGTAACTTATGAAGTGCACAGTAACAAAATAATATCTGTGACAAAAGCAGTAACCACGTACCTAGGCACATAAAATGCTGCTTTTTAAGATGCATGTTACACGTTCTTTGCAGTAGGCACATTAACCCTCTGTGCTACATTAGTTAAATCAAAGCTGCCACTGAACAAAACTCTCCTCACTCTCCAGCAGGTACATTAATCACTGGCATTCTCTTGACACTTTTTTTGTTGCTGGAAAGCTGCTAATTATACAAGAAATGTTTCTGTGCTTTTAAAACTGTTGCCTACGGACCCCCTGGGAATGTGTCATGGACCCCTGGGGGTCCGCGGACCACAGTTTGGGAAACACTGCTATAGGGAGTAAAGAAGAGATACTGTTTAATAGATCTATTTACCGAAGAAAAGACAGAAGAGGGTATAATTGTGAAAAACAAAATAGATAACGAAGTGAAAGAAAAAAAAAGAGAGTATAACATTAACAAAGAAGAGTTTCTTGGAGAATGTGAGTGAATGTTCAAAATAAGATTAAAACATGAGGAATAACAGAGAGAAAAAATAGAAAACAGAAAACAAAAAATAACAGAAAAAGATTAATTGAAACAGCAAAGAAATGTAATTAACATAGAGCCATATCATCAACATAGGCAATAAAAGTTTTGCAGCTTTTATTGGCAGAAATGTGTCGCTAAAGCTGATTTTGTGGCAGAAAACTGCCACTAAAACCACTTTTGCACCAGTTTTCTGCCAATAAAAAGAGCAATAATTTTATTGGCTGTGTTCATACTATTCCCCTTAGTGTGCTTCAACTACACAGAGAAAGCATTATGAACAAGTAGTGATAGAGTGATCAGTCAAAGACACTAAGAGTAATAGAGACGCAGTGAGTGAACAAGAGTGAGGAACTATGAGAAGAGAGGGACTGAGAAAAAGAGTGGAAGGAGTTGAGTAAGTAGGTAATAGAGAAAGGAATGAAGGAAGTAGCAAAGGCAGGAAACTGAGGGTTAAAGAAATGAAGCAGTGGAACTAATAGTAGTTAAATGTGATAGAAATGTAACGAAAACAGTACAAAATATTTACCTTATAATTGTCGTTAAATTACTCACTTTTTGTTTTTATACTTTCAATCTGTGAAAGAGAGAACAAACATTTGAAAAATATTAAAAAATGTATTTAAAAATTTGAAAAGACAAGGGAAAAGATTGAAGGACAAACAGTTTTTCAACAACTTTGACACTTACAGAAGCTTCTGCTTCTCCAGGCCCCCTACACAGTCCTAAAGATATACATTTTAAACTAACAGTATCTTGATGCAGATGAAGTGAGGCCTATCTTAAAACATGGTGCATCTTTTGCATTGCTGTTGTTTCAGAAAAGTGTCGCAAGACACTAAAATTTTAAATAATTGCTTCAGGATGCCAATAAGATGTCTACTATCCAGAGGTTTGTTTCAGGTGAGGCCTACTCAGGGTTGCAGATGAGATTTACACTTGTTGAAGAGTACAGAGGAGATAATACATGTGAAGGTCTACCAATGAAGTGAGTCATGTCCACTGCACTCTTCAACAAAGTCCAAATCTCCTATGTTTCCCTGGACAGACCTAAACTTGATCTGCACAATGTGATTCATAATGATAGGAAACACAGGTGATGTAATTGAAATACGTGCAATTTATTTTGCTCATTTCACAATCACATCACTTGTGTTTCCTTTGCTTAGGTATCTCATTGTGCAGATGTAGTCTAGCATATGAAAGAATACGCAGAAGTGCAGCACTGCATGCAACAACTTTGACACTTACAGAAGCCTCACCTTCTCCATGCCTCCTACACAGTTCTACATATACATCATAAATGCAAACAGTACAGAATTAATTATACATGTTAAATGGTTTATTTTTGCTGTTCTCAGAATGTATCAAATTTCACTAAAAACAGTGACTTGAAGGTATTCATCATGTAACAGCGGGGAAAAAAAAACACAATCAAAATGATTGTGTTTAAAAAAACCCATACAACATCAGAAATCAAAATTCAGAACTCCTTAAAGTTAACTTACTTTCCATGACGTCCAAGGATGTCCTATGAACAGCTTACACTCTTTTGTGCTGTTATTACTTTCAGCCCGCCACTTTCTGAAAGAAAATCTCCATCGTTTTTAAAAACACGTTACATGCAATAAATGACTTCTTGCTCTCTACCACAATTTTCCACAAGGCCAAATCTGGTCAGAGCCATTTATAACTCTTGGATTTCTTGTAAGCCAATCCCGTCATTTGGCATTTCCGCAACTTTCAGAATTAAAATGTTGAAGATAATTTTCACAATCCTGGAATAGTAATATCTTCCCCTTCTTGCTCAGTCATGTTCTACATTTCCTATGACACTGATACTGCTTACTATGAAGCAGACTTACACTACCTCTATGACTACTACAATTATTTAATTCTCTACATCACTTTTAATCACAAAGCAATGTAAAACAGTAGACAGCATTGCAGACTTACATTCCCTCTACTCCATGTTTTGATTGGCTGCTTCAATTAGCTTATAAAAAGAAACAGTTTTTCTGAACTCATTGAAAGTGCACATATTTCTTCATGACGTCCAGTCCTATGGTTAGAAGTTATGTCTCTGAACTACACTTATCCTCAAGGCCAAATTGTGTAGGAGCCATTAGAACTTCTTGAAATTCCACAGAGCACATCCCGAGATTATTTCCCTAAAATTTTGGTTTTAAAAACACCAGGTAAGAGTTTTTAAGGTCATACGGCAATTTATTTTTGAAAATTAAAACAGAATCATTGCAGAATGACCAGCCATTTCTACACTTTAAATAAGCTGTGTAATGTCCTGATGTTATTGAAGGGCCGTCATGATATATAATTGCTGCAGTTACAAAAGTCCTTCCTGATATTGACAACTGCGAAGCTACAACATTTTTAATTAAAGTTGTCAATTTTGTTCCATCAGGCCTACATCGTTGGAACATTAAAATGACATACTGGCCATATGTTCGTATAAATAATGTGGACATCATTTCAGATTTACATTGGCTACACTCCATGTTGTGATCAGCTGCTTTTACTAGCTTATTAAAGGAGACTGATTTACTGTCTGGCAAAGTTAAATATATAAATCTTTCTGAGTCTACACTAGTAGTACTTGATACCATACAGTTCTCGCAGTCATGCTGCCATTGATAAGAAAGCCCAAACAGGTGATCTACATCTACACCTTCAGCATGCAATACATCAAGCATATACATTAAAAACTCCTGACAATCTTGCTGAATATTTTGAGAGAATTGTGTTTGGCCTGAACATCTGTCTAACAGATTTCGAATTTCAGACACACTTTCTATGTTTCTTCTATCAGTGCTACATTTCTCTAACACAGAATTTAACAAACTGCAAAATCTTTGATCAGAATTGACCACAATCTCTTCTTTTACATTTTTTAGAGAAAACAAAACATTAACCACTACATTAGCATAGCAGTTGACACCAGAACTGTTTTCAAACTGAAAACCAACAACATCTTCAACAGAATCCTTTTTGTTTCTGCTTGTAATTTTAGGTTCATTGACTTTTTGTCTTTTTGCTACAACCTCCCCAGTATTGTTCTCATTTCTTCGTTTCCGGCCTACCACACGTTTCTCAAACAAAGGATACTGAGGCAAATGTGGCGCATACTCTCTTCTTAACCTATTGTATTCCTTAACACAATCTAGATCCGCACAAATGTTTGTGACATCACACTCAATCAAGTACAATCCCGATAAAGTTCTAACTCGTGACAATGCCACATATGCCATACCCTCCTTGAACACAGAACTGCCAATATTCACCAATGCACTGTCTACACTTAAACCTTGCGATTTATGGATTGTCACCGCATATGCCAAGCAAACAGGAAACTGCTTACGGCGAACATATAAGTCTTTTACAAGCAAAAATCTAGCAGAACAACGAGCAATTAGCTGTACTTCCTCAATGCCATCAAATTTAATTTTTAAAAATTCAATTCCATCTCTATTTCTGTATTTCACAAAATCAACAACATTACCCATTGATCCATTTACCAGACCTCTTTCAACATGTAAATTCCTTCTTAAAATTATACGGCAGTTCAAGCCCACATTCAGAGTCTTTTCAAAACCTGCAGTTTTAGATATACTCTTCTCTAATGAATCCAATTTTGTTTTCAGATTCTCAGACAAAATAATTGTTGATCCCATATGCTCTACTCTATCAATAGCTTCCAGTTTCACAATCTCTTGCTTTTCTAAATGCAACATTTTGTTGTTAAATTTGGCACATTCTGCAAGAGTTGGCATCAAACATATTCCAGATTTCTTCTCAGTAATTTTCTGAAAAATATTCTCAGGCACAACATCTTGTTCTGGATATAAATTTGACAGTAATCGTGCATGTAAAGCTTCTTTCCCATGCTCGGTCACTTTTCCAATTCTAACATCTTGTAGAATAGTCTTGTAAACTTCATCATTCGCCTGACGCATATTTTCATGCAGTTCAGCATAATTGAAGTTTAACCATATATTGACGTTGCCAATGCTGCCTAGGCACTTCCTGGTATCTTCATGCGTGAGCATTTTGAACACAGGTTGCCCTTTCACTGGTGTCAGCTGCAGAAGATCTCCGAAAACAATGATGTGTTTGCCACCAAATAACACATCATACTCTGTTTTGAGAACTTCTTGCATCCTCAAATGCACAAAGGCAAGCATGACATTGGAAACCATGCTTACTTCGTCAATGATAAGAAGTTTCATTTTCCTCAAGATTCTTGAAACTTCAAAACAAGCATCTCCAGATAGCTTGTGATATTGTAATTTGTTGTCATGCTCCACTGGCAGCATCAGTAAACGATGTAAAGTAATCCCTTTAATATTATGTGCTGCCAGTCCAGTTGGAGCAGTGACAACACAAGACAGCGATGACTCTGTCCTTTCCTGCAAATAGCATGAAATTGCTTTAATGAGGAAACTTTTTCCAGTTCCCGCTTCTCCACTCACGTACAGTCGGACAGGCTTCAACGACGTACATGAGCACTCTTTCTTGTCATGACTTAATCCATGATCAATTTGCATGGTAACTTCGTCATATATTTTCCTCTGCTCAACGTTCAGTTGTCTTTCCAACTCTTCTAAGTTAACCGCATCCTCTTGAGCATGTGCCATGGCTCTTTCCACTTCATTCATAGCAGTGGCAGCTTCATTTTCAATAACAGGTCCTCCTAGTGGATCCTGACTCAATGAAGCAGAACTCTGACTGTCCTGAGAACTGTCTCTGGCAATCTCGGCTGCAATCGTTGCTTCCTGCTCAATTTCCGCATTCAACATTTCTACATATTTGGGAAAAGCAGGACATTCTATGGTCTCCTTGGCGGCATTGAAAGAGTCTTCGTAACAGAGGAAATCTCCAAGCAGTTCCTCTTCGGCACGCCAAGGCTTGAAAAGTTGCAAAAGTGCTAAATAGAAAAACTCCTTTTTTTCAGGAGATTCGCCACTCAATTTTCGATGGTTTACCAAGTGGCATTTTCTTTGCTTGACCAGACATCCCTCACTTCCTATTACAGCATACACTCCTTTCTCAGTATCTTCTTTGATGTTCCTCTTGAATATGTAATTTTGAAGAACCTCATACAGACAAACATTGTCGAGGTGAATGCTTCGATTTGGATAATATGTATCCAACATGTTTGTCTTCAAAATGTCGGTACTGTTTGGCTCCTTTTCCGCCAAATACTCAATTTCCCGCACAGGTTTGAGAACTCGATTACGCGTTGCAGCAAGACCAAGACTCGCCCAAATGATACTCCTGGACTTGGCATAGAGACTTGCTGAAGACAACCGGTCAGAACATTCGTACGCTCCGATTTCTCGATGCGACAACATCTTCAGACTGAAACTGTACAACTTCTTGCTGAGGCTCTTTTCATGGAAAATGTCCTCCCACATATCCTTCAATTCTGTCTTCTCTTTTTTGGTGATGTAAGACGTCACATACCGAGCCACAGCCATACAGTTATCAGCCACAAACTGTATATCCATGTTAGCATTCCACATGGACAAAATCACCGGGTTGTAGTCGTTGATGTACTTGGACTCTTCGTTCCTCTTCAAATTGTAAGTGTTTTTAGGTGATTTCTTCATGACATTGTGTCGCAGCGAAGACATCAAACTGTTTACTCTTCCTTTAGAAATCACCGGTCGTGGAAAGCCGAAACGACATTTAGTGTAGAACTTGTCCTTGTTTCGGAATTTACGACGGCAGTACTTTCCACATCGATGGCTTTGGAAACGCAGAACTTTTTCTCTTAGGCTTTTCTTCTCCTTTGCGTTTGGAACAGCACACGTAGAATACTGTTGGATGAAACTCATCACTGAGTCTTCTGGATCCGTTCCAAATTTAGGTGCATCCTTGATCCACAGCAACATATGTATATGAGGAGCACCTCTTGCTTGGTACTCCTTTCTCCAGAAGAAATCCAACACCTCTCCAAGAGGTGGATTCTTCTTATTCATGATGAAAGACATCATAGCTTCAAATCTATGATTGAAGTACCTACATACATTGACTGGATCCAAAGAGCACAGTTCTCCGGGTGTCTTGAATTCGATGTTATCTACGTTAGCATTTGCCTCTCGTAGAAATTCAAGTAAGTCTTCCCAGCCATACTCGGCACAGCTCAGAGTGAGGAACCATGTGGGAGTACCTAAGTTCCTCAGCATACATTTTAAATCACCATGACGACGGTACCAGTACTCATTAGTACCACGCTGACACGCCATGAGATTAATTAGGTGAGAATCCAAAATACTGTCTTGGACATTGACTTTATCCATAAAGTCACTTGCCGAGATGTTTTGCATGTGTATACCACTTTTCAAGATGTGGTTCACTGCATATGACAGTCCAGACAGATCGCTTTCAAACAGGAGATGAAACAAATAAGGAATGCATTGTCGAAACCTAGCATCTCCTGCATACAATCGCAAAGTCCGGTATTCAGAAGCAGGAATTTGATGAGGTCGCTCATCATATCTTCCTCCCTGACCTGTTGGAAAAAGCTGTGGGAAACACCGAGCTTCCAAACTTTCCTCCCAAACACTAATGGGACTCCCTTTGGCTTGTTTCATTTGAAACAACTCAATAGCATTCCCCATGACTTCCTTGGAATGCAAAGGATGAACACTATAATGTTCATATATTTCTTCACTAGTAGAGGGTTCTACTTTCTCAATTTGACCAGCACACAAATCGCTATCCTCTTCCTCACTTACTTCCTCTTCTGCAACATATACATTCTTATAGTATTTATTATTTTTTTTCAAATACAATGTTGCCTTTTTAACTTTCCTAACATCTACTAAATCTTGCCATATTTTCTTATTCTTTGTCGGAACCCCATTAACTAAGATAACCAGAGGTTCCTCTTCCACTTTTTCTACTCCAATTGTGTTAATGTTTTTCTTCAAATCTAGAGGCAAATAAACAACTCTTCCCTTTAATCCTCTCTGTAAATCTGATGGAGGCAATTTCCCTGTCTTTGGCTCCATTCTTACAATAGCCTGAAAGGGATGGATAATTTGAATCAAAATAGATTCATAAGTATTTAAATCGTTCAATTCAGAAGGAATCTCAACCAATTCCAGATTATTATGAACTGCTCTAGCAGGCATCTGGTTTTGATTTAATTTGCAACAACAATAAGTACACACACGTTGATCCAATCCCAAATCAAAACAATTTTCTACCATCAAGTATGTTGCGAAATCCTTCCATTCACTATTATTTTCCCTTTCACTTTTTGCATATAAATCCACTAACTTAGTCTGATTCTTATAATAAGTGCGTCGACAACACACACAAGTGAAATTAGGCCTCTCACTTGATTTCACCTCAAATGTCGCAATTTCCCTCTGGAAATTATCTGTACTGGAAACCTGTACACTATCTTCCACATGACCCTCTTCTTCTTGCTCAATTTCAACATTCTCCTCTTTACTTCCAAAGTAACAAAACTCAATTTCTTCACATATATTCTTCACATCTATTTCAGAACCATGCAAAAGAGCAGCGCATAATTGTTTAAGCATAATTGCTGGACTCTTAGCATAATACAACATTCTAACTAATTTCCTCACTTTGTTATGATGCACTGCTAGCATCCTGAAATGATGAAAAACACTCTGGCATACTCTCCTGGAAAGACAAGCCAGTGAATGACCATGCAAACCTGTCACTTCTCTTACTCTGCAAGGATCTAATTCTTGCAACAACCTTATTTTCTGCTTCAAACTTTTCTTATTAAATGACCGTACAAAATCACAAAGCAAATTGATGGAATCCTGTCGCACACTGCAAATACTACTACACTTCCAGGTGTACACAGGACCCTTAGCACGTCTTCCTAAAACCTCATTACCTAACACCTCTTCTGCCTCTGTTGTCACAAGTTTTTCTTTTTCAACTGGACAACCATCTTTCACTTCATAAGCACGACCACTGGTGTCAACTGCATGCACCAAATCATTATCCTGGAAATAACTCTCCTCATTAAAAAATGCCTCACAGCTTGAACTATGCATCCATTCTCCAGAAAAAACTTCAAAAAAATTACTACGATTAACTATTCTCTTCCATCTACTATTTCTTTTTAAATCATAAATTGCCTTGTTTAGCTTCCTAATTCTATTGATTATCAAAATAAATAACTTACGTTTAATTTCAAATGCCTGATCAATAACTTTCTCAACTTTTTTTTTTCTCTTATAAAAAACCAGTTTCTGTTGACGTTTCTTAATAATTTTTTAACAAATTGCCAATTATCCTGTTGCGGAACATTCGTTTACGAATCTCCCTAAACTGTTGTTTCCTTCTACTATCATGCACAGAGTTATCTCTTGCTCTAGCAGTAACATTTTTCATTGGTCTTTCCTTTCCATTTGATTTCCTTCTCGTTTTATGGACTGAAACATTTTCTGTAGTAATATTTTTTTTACTACACATATTTCTTATGAATTGTTTTGTGCTCTTACCCGGTGCTTTCTTCGTGACTTGACAAATCTTTTTGTTAGAGGACTGCTGCTTATTTTTTTTCACCTGCTGTCTTTGACGTTTTGCAGCCTTTCTCTGTCTTTCTATTGTAGGCATGGTGAAATCTTGAAATAATCTGCAGTTGAATCTGTGGTAAAATATATTAAAAAATGTTATTAACCATTATTACCAAACAGTAAAACAATAACAGTGATCTTCAAAATATTTTGCATTTCCTAAATAGCGAATTTTAAGGAATAAATAGCGATTCTTTACCATTCCTAATTTGCGATGACCAAATTGCTAATTGCAAGTTACCCATTCATTTCCATGGGCTAGGAGGCTCATAGGAATGAAGGTTTAATTTGCGATTAGCAATTTGCTCATCACAAATTAGGAATTTTTCCAAGGGTGCAGGGGTGTCTCAAGAACACCCTGCTGCACCCCTGAAAAAGAAATTTGGGGGCATATGGCACACATACATGCCCTAAGGGCATGTGTTGGCGTCATATGGGACCTTTTGTTTTTTTTAAAAAAAAAGCTTTTTGAAAAGAATTCACAAATTACCACCAATTTACCACAATAGTTTCCAAATCCTTAATGTCATTTTTAAATATTTTTTGTTTGATACATTGCATTTAAGTAGTCACAAAATTTGCAAATCCTTCAGTGCAATTGCAAAATAAGGAATAGCAAATTTTGCTACTCCTTATTTTGCATCAAACTTGTTTGATACATACCATTTGTGTAATTTACATTTGCAAAGGCCGAAATTCGTAGAATTTTGATCTTTGCGAATGCTAATTAGCTTGATACATATGGCCCCAAGTGAGGCCTGTCTTGCGACATGGTGCATCTTTTGCATCACTGCTGCATTGGTTTCATGTGGTACGTTTTTTTTTACACCATGACACATCTGCCTAAATGCATCAATTTGTAATTTTGTCGCCTCATAGCAAATCTTTTGCACCGCCGCTGCATCATAAAAGTGACGCACAGTGGCACAAAAGAGGCATACACCTATCATAAATCTGTCCCTAGCATTTTAAATGATTAATCCAGGATGACGATAAGGTGTGGCCTATCCAGAGGTTTGTTTAAGGTGAGGCCTACTCAGGATTGCAGATTAAAGTTACGCTTGATGAAGAATACAGAGGAGATAATACATGTAAAGGCCTACCAATGAAGTAAGTAATGTCCACTTTATTGCGCCAGTCATCATAAATGTATCCCTAAGCTTCTTATCTTGTTACAGATGAACCACCATATGTACCATCAAACTATTTTGCATTTCCTAAATAGCAAATTTTAAGCAATAAATAGCAATTCTTTACCATTCCTAATTTGCAAGGAGCAAATTGCTAATTGCAAATTACCCATTCATTTCCATGGCCTAGGAGGCTCATAGGAATGAAGGTTGCAATTTGCGATTAGCAATTAGCTCATCACAAAATAGGAATTTTTTCAAGCGTGCAGGGGTATCTCAAGAACACCCTGCTGCACCCCTGAAAAAGAAATTTGGGGGCATATGGCACACATACATGCCCTAAGGGCATGTATGGGCGTCATATGGGACCTTTTGTTTTTTAGAAAAAAATGCTTTTTGAAAAGAATTCGCAAATTACCACAAAGTAGAAGTTGGTGGTAGTTTCCAAATCCTTAATATCATTTTTTACATATTTTTTGTTTGATACATTGCATTTAAGGAATCGCAAAATTTGCAAATCCTTCAGTGCAATTGCAAAATAAGGAATAGCAAATTTTGAATTAAGGACATTTTAAGTCATTTCCACATGTGCAGTGTTTTCAAATTATGATTTGAAAATCGTTTTTGAGGAAAAGTAATGGTTTGCAAATTTATGACAAGGACATAATGGTGTATGCTTCTCTATAAGGCATTTCAGTGTCTCTGATGTCATTTTTCCCATATTACATTATAAGACCTTTCCCCATGGAGCACATTCCTTGTAAATATGCTCCCACCTGTGCATGGCGAATTTAGATTTTGACTGTTTGAGTCACATAGCCATGTTAAAAGTGACCCAAAAAAATTGCAAACGTTTTAAAAAAACACATTCATGTGTCTTAAGGACATTTTAAGTCATTTCCCCATGGACAGTGTTTTCTAAGTGGCGCAAAAGAGGCATACACCTATCATAAATCTGTCCCTAGCATTTTAAATGATTAATTCAGGATGACAATAAGATGTGGCCTATCCAGAGGTTTGTTTAAGGTGAGGCCTACTCAGGATTGCAGATTAAAGTTACGCTTGATGAAGAATACAGAGGACATAATACATGTAAAGCTCTACCAATGAAGTAAGTGATGTCCACTTCATTGCGCCAGTCATCATAAATGTATCCCTAAGCTTCTTATCTTGTTAGACATCAACCGCCATATGTATCATATAACTATTTTCCATTTCCAAAATAGCGAATTTTAAGGAATAAATAGCGATTCTTTACCATTCCAAATTTGCGATGAGCAAATTGCTAATTGCAAATTACCCATTCATTTCCATGGGCTAGGACGCTCATAGGAATGAAGGTTGCAATTTGCGATTAGCAATTGGCTCATCACAAAATAGGAATTTTTCCAAAGGTGCAGGGGTGTCTCAATAACACCCTGCTGCACCGCTGAAAAAGAAATTTGGGGGCATATGGCGCACATAAATTTTAACAACATTCCTTTACCTCAAAAACGATTTTCAAATCATAATTTCAAAACACTGCACATGGGAAAATTACTTAAAATGTTCTTAAGACACATAAAAGCGTTTTTTGATTGCCTTTGCAGCATGTTTGTATCACTTTTAACATGGCTATGTAACACAAACATTCAAAATCTAAATTTGCCATGCACAGATGGGAGCATATTTACAAGCAATTTGCGCCACAGAGAAAGGTCTTACATTAAAATGGGAATAATACCATCAGGGACAGTCAATTGCCTTATAAAGAAGCATACACCATTATGTCCTTCTCATAAATTTAAAAACAATTCATTTTCCCCAAAAACGATTTTCAAATCATAATTTCAAAACACTGCACATGGGAAAATGACTTAAAATGTCCTTAAGACACATGAAAGCGTTTTTTGATTACCTTTCCAGCATGGTTGGGTCACTTTTAACATGGCTATGTAACACAAACATTTAAAATCTAAATTTACCATGCACAGGTGGGAGCATATTTACAAGCAATTTGCGCCACAGAGAAAGGTCTTACATTAAAATGGGAAAAATAACATCAGGGGCAGTCAATTGCCTTATAAAGAAGCATACACCATTATGTCCTTGTCATAAATTTAAAAACAATCCCTTTTCCCCAAAAACGATTTTCAAATCATAATTTCAAAACACTGCACATGGGAAAATGACTTAAAATGTCCTTAAGACACATGAAAGCGTTTTTTGATTGCCTTTGCAGCATGTTTGTATCACTTTTAACATGGCTATGTAACACAAACATTCAAAATCTAAATTTTCCATGCACAGGTGGGAGCATATTTACAAGCAATTTGCGCCACATAATTCATAATTTTCTCCTTAAAGCACACTATTCTCTATCTAAATTAAAGAAATATTTTCTCACCTTAGCAAATACTTTGAGTTTGAAAACAGTCTCAGAAACACACCAATTTGTCTTCAGCAGAGCAAAAGGTATGCACTCCAGAGTCTGCAGCTATCAAAAGCACAGAAATGCTGTAATTCTTCACACATATCTCTCATGTCACCCAATCAAAAGTCTTCCCTCACTTTTTTTCAAATGAAAACCCATCCCCCCTCTGCCATTTCTGCCTTATCTGCATGGCAACCACCTCTTGGAAGACCTCTGTTGTTTGCAAGTTCACACAACAATGTTGCAATTGAACTCTGAACTCTCAGTGCACCTGCATATCCAGTGCATTCTTTCATTTAATGATTTTTTATTGACCACTCAAAATACATCTTTCAAAGAACACATCTGTGCACCCTAACTTTCTGTTTTCAGCAATCAAAATCCACCAATCACTGTTACTGCTTCATGAACACAGAAACTCCACAGTTTTTTTTCATTTTACACTCTCATTTTTTCAACTGCCATTTCATTGCCACACTTCATCTGACTGCAGGAGAACCTTCTCTCACCATGTTTTCTGTCTGGATTGTTGGACATAGTTATATTCACTGGGCTCAAAGGTACGTTGAAAACAGGAATTTACCTAACCTCAATTTACAAGATGTGGAAATTAAGTGGTTTGGCCACAGAGGATTAAAATGTCACCAATTGATACCATTGGTGAAAACCTTTATGCATTTGCCCAAACCTGACCTGTTAATTGTGCACTGTGGAGGTAATGACTTGGGCACTTTGACTGGTGTAGGTCTGGAAATGCTTTTAAAGGACACCTTTGAGCAATTATTGGCACTTTTTCCTCAGACTGCCTTGGTATATTCAAATATATGCCAAAGACAGAAATGGAGGTGGTCCAAGCAATTTTGTCCACAAATTGAGAAGTCGAGGAAGCATGTAAACAAATCTGTTTCAGCTTACATGAGAGACCATGGAATGGGCTCCCTGTACAACAATAACTTGCGTTACTACATGCAAGATATCTACAGAGGAGATGGAGTTCACTTCTCAGATGAGGGCAACAGAATTTTCACTCTGAATTTAAGAATGTGCATTGGTACCTACTTATAAGTACCTAAATGTACCATAAACCCAAAAGCTCTTCTCAGAGCTACCCTACATGTAATCACTCACAATTATTATTTTACTCTAACATTTTTCACTAATTTTCAACAAAGTACGCTCCCTGGGGCGCTACCCGGTACGCGAACCGGGAGCTAACCTCGCGAAATTTTTTTTAAAAATGTTTTTTTTTCGCACATATAAGCCTCCTCAGCCACCCTCACAAAACCTAGGGGGTCAAGATAACTCTACCGTGCCCCCTTCTACCCATTCTGAACATTATTTACCCTCCATCTTGTATCTTAATTCGACCGAAACACAAAATGGTGGACTCCCGGAACGCTTAAGGTCCGCGAACCGAGGCGCTCAACGGTTCGCGTACCGGGTCGCTCCCTGGGAAGCGCACCATCTAAAAAAGTGGGAAAGCAGTTCACAGAAAAGCCACTGGAGACAATTTCACCAAATATAGATTAGCTCATACTACATACCAATCCCTACCATTTTCACAAATTTGATTGGAATTCCATTTAGTCATTTAGCCTGTAGACCTCTCTAAATACCCTGAGGTAAATTACTTCACAAAACACATCTGAAGTGTTGGAATTGACAACCAATGAAAATGTTACTTTCATTTTCTACTTTTTTTACCTGACATTTGATTGGTTATGTACCTGAATATATATAAAGGAAGAGAGAGAAACACAGCCATTTTGACTACTACTTCCTGAACTACATTGCAAGATCATTTTCACTCACAACTTAAACTTGTTTTTAGAAGGTGAGATATTATTTTATAAATTTGAAAACATTTTCAGATAGTTATATACTATCCCTCTGTAAGAGTTAGACATTGAGAAAGGCTTCTTTATTTTAATTATGGATTGATTTAGGTTTCTGTGGTATAATTATGAATTTACTTAGGCTTCTTCACAGGCACTTTTTAATAGTACTACTTCACGCCTGAAACCATACAGTGCCCATAGATTACTTCTCTGTTATAAACTCACAAGTACCTGTCTGAACTTAAACCCAACAGTGCCCTATCTCTACTGATATATTTATTTTTTATGCAAATTACAGCAATAACATGGAAGGTGAGCAGAATGTTTCCTTCGAAATTGTTCTGGAGAACAACACAGAAAAAGATATTGAGGACAATGATGACTCAGATTTCATGGATGAATCACGGGACCATGAATTAGTTCAATGTGTAGAATCTGTGGATCATTTACTTCATTATGATGACGGTCAAATGTGGGAACTTATGTTCACTCAACAAGAGGACATACCGGACAGTCAAATGCTAGACGTTCTATTAAATTTTGAAAAACAATCCGAAAAATAAAATTGTATGTAATATTAAAAAATTGTTTGAGTCTTTAATCATTTTTATATGTAATTCATAAACTAGTTAAATGTTAGAAATGTTATTACATTTTCAAACACAATCACAATAATAAATAATTGCTTAAAAAATAAAAAAAATAAAAAATAATCAACAAAACCAACAATCAATTAACATACTGCATTTGAAAAGTCTCTCATTCATTTTTCATTGCAGTACGCTGCCCAGAACGCTTCCCGGTTCGCGGATCGGGCGCTACCCACGAAAAAAAACAAAAAAAAAATTGTTTTTTTTTGCCCCGCGGGGCCCTTTTAAAGCCTCCACATAAAACCTAGGGGGTCAGGGAGGATCTACTATGCCCCCTTATGGTTATTTCCCCCTTTGTTTTGGCCTCCTCTTGTCTCTCAATCCTACCGAGAGACAAGATGGCGGCCGCTCCGGACTGTTTAGAATGTTGACAGACACCGGAGAGCCAATCAGCTTCGCTACGCGAAGTTCTGGTACGCGCCCCGGTCCGCGAACCGGGGAGCTGCCCGGTCCGCTGTTACAGATATATATCTTTTTTTAAACGTTAATTTCTCAAAATCCACTGGAGCACATATATTGAGACCTACAAAAGGCACATCGGGCTACCAGTCCCTACAATTTTGCCAAGTTTCGTGCAAATCCATTCAGCCGTTCGGGCTAAAAGTGAGGCCAACCGCCCTATGGAAAACTCAATGTTAAAAACACGTTTTGGGACCCCCCTTTTTTCTCGGCCCCCCCTTGACGAACCCCCCCCAAATTTTCAAGGGCTGCTCAGAAACAAAATGTGCAATTTTCCTGAAAATTTCAGCCAATTCCGTCCACAAACGCCAAAGTTATTAGACATAGAATTTTCTAAAATCCCATAGACAAAAAATCCTAACTATATATACCTACTGGCGACCGCCAGTAGGTAATATCCATATATATACATATATATATGTATATATATATAGATATATAGAACACACTGAATTTTGGCTGGCTTAAGCCACTTGCAACGGCGGGCTCTCGGCGGAATCGCCACTTCCTTCGTATTATACCTTTCCCTGGTACACCACCACGATTTTTCGTAAGAAACCAGTACCGAGGCCCAAATGGTGCTTGATGTTTGTATTTATTGGCACACGAACAAACCCAACGCGTTTCGAAGTCAAACTTCTTGCTCACGGGTAATATTGCTTAATGCGGCCATTCTATTTAAAGTGACATGATAACAAAGTAACGTGCACGTGATCACAAGGACATGGAAAAAATACTATGTTGCAGTGTGTTCATTTTTCCAAAACCATAAAGTTACAAAGAAAACATGATTTTACAATTAATGAGAAACACATTCTATTAATAAAGATTGTCCTTGCTGGCATATATATATATATATATATGTATGTATATATATATATTACCTACTGGCGGTCGCCAGTAGGTATATATAGTTAGGATTTTTTCTCTATGGGATTTTTGAAAATTCTATGTGTAATAACTTTGGCGTTTGTGGACGGAATTGGCTGAAATTTTCAGGAAAATGGAACATTTTGTTTCTGAGCAGCCCCTGAAAATTTAGGGGGGGTTCGTCAAGGGGGGGCCGAGAAAAAAGGGGGGTCCCAAAACGCGTTTTTCCCATGTTAATTTCCATAGGGCGGTTGGCCTCACTTTTAGCCCGAACGGCTGAATGGATTTGCACAAAACTTGGCAAAATTGTAGGGACTGGTAGCCCGATGTGCCTTTGCTAGGTCTCAATATATGTGCTCCAGTGGATTTTGAGAAATTAACGTTCAAAAAAAGATATATATCTGTGACAGCGTCCCGGGCAGCGCTCCGCTTCGCGTACTTTTCGCGTTACGGAGCTTTGCGAAGCGAAGCTGATTGGTTCTCCGGCGTCTGTAAACATTCCAAACAGTCCGTAGCGGCCGCCATCTTGTCTCTCGGTAGGATCGAGAGACAAGAGGAGGCCAAAGCGAAGGGGCAAATGACCATAAGGGGGCATAGTAGATCCTCCCTGACCCCCTAGGTTTGATGTGGAGGTTTTAAAAGGGCCCCGCGCGGCAAAAAAAATAAAAAATAAATAAATCGAACGGCTGAATGGATTTGCATGAAACTTGGCAAAATTGTAGGGACCGGTAGCCCGATGTGCCTTTGCTGGGTCTCAATATATGTGCTCCAGTGGATTTTGAGAAATTAACGTTCAAAAAAAGATATATATCTGTGACAGCGTCCAGGGTAGCGCTCCGTTTCGCGTACTTTTCGCGTTACGGAGCTTTGCGAAGCTGATTGGCTCTCCGGTGTCTGTAAACATTCCAAACAGTACGGAGCGGCCGCCATCTTGTCTCTCGGTAGGATCGAGAGACAAGAGGAGGCCAAAGCGAAGGAGCAAATGACCATAAGGGGGCATAGTAGATCCTCCCTGACCCCCTAGGTTTGATGTGGAGGCTTTAAAAGGGCTCCGCGGGGCAAAAAAAAAAAAAAACGTTTTGTTTTTGGTGGGGTGCGCCCAGTTCGCGTAACGGGAAGCGGACTGGGGAGCGTACTACAAGGAAACAAGAATGATTGACTTTTTACTTATTGTATGTTTATAGACTTTTTTTTTTCTTTTTTTTCTGCTGAGTGACGTCTCGGCCTATCTCCACGGGATGCAGTCCCTACCATCTCGGCGTTTAAGCCCAGGGGGACCGGTAGTGTGGGAGAGATAACGTCTGTTAACGTTCGATTCGAAGGAAATCAGGAAGTGTTGATAAACATTGTCTGCGCCATCTTGCCTTTTTTCAAATGCCACACTTTTGTCGTGCACGGCAGCCATTTTAGATGCCTTGACCAGACCCACTCTCTGCACGCTGTCGATCCTTAGCATGGCTCCCCACCCTCGCAAGCATCTCCCCCAGGCACTGGTCACCCCCGCTCTCTGTCTTATGCATGGGCAATAAACCTCCCCCCAACTGTGCTGCTCTTCCCTGAGAATCACACCCTGTGCCCGCCCAACACCTCCCTTTCGCCCTATTCACTACCGCACCCTCTGACACTCCTCTTCCTCTGTGTCCGATTGTCCAGGCCGGTCCCAGGCTATCAGGTAGGCTTGCAGATGTAGTTTATGGCCCCAGCTGTAAAGAATCACCCCTCTTCAAAGGAGTTACAGTAGATCAAGGCCCCCACCCGATGAGATCCGTCACACCACACGCGTTCCTACTATCTGAAAACCATCCTGTATTGTGATTGGGGAGGGGACCGAGCCTGAAGCGGAAGATTCCAGGGATGCCTCTTTGTACATCAAAGTTTTTACAATTATGTGTCACATTAAAAATATATAGCACTCCAACAAAGTAGTAGGATTATAAAACTTTAATAACTTATAAATATATACAACGCAACAAAAACAGTAAAAACATTTAAACATTTTTAGGAAAAAAGAAGCAATGGTCAGTAGCGGTCGGTTGTGCGAATAGTCCCAAGGCAGCACAACCTGCTGAGTTCTGGATGGCACCCAGGTGATGTTGCCTGGGTGCCGCACTGGTTTTGGGTATCCTACAATGCTGCTCCGAATACCGGCGTGGGGCGTCCCGGGGGGTGGCTCGTCAGTAGCGGTCTGTTGTGCGAATAGTCCCAAGGCAGCAGAACGCGCTGAGATGTGGATGGCACCCAGGTGATGTCAAGTAAGTTGCCGCACTGGTTTTGGTATCCTACAATGCTGCTCTGAATAACGGCGTGGGGCACCCCGGGGGGGGGGGGGGTGAGGCGGCGTGAACGGGCCTCCCCAGGTGGAGGCTCGTCTGCTGTAGTGGGGCGCCCCTTTACCGTTTCAGTTGCCATTCCGCCCGCTTTTGGTACACTGTGCCAAAATCCGCCATTCAGCTGAGTTGCGCCCACTCTTGCGGTGCAGCGATAGGCGGCTGCCACAGGACTCTCAAAATGGCGGCAGGCTCTTTCCTTTTTGGGCCTGGTCTAATGAAATGGCCCTGGGACACCTTGGAAATCGGACGCTTGTCTGCTAGGTCTTGGACCCCATTCTCGAAAGCGTCCCCTCAGCCTTGAGGATTCTACAAAAGTCTTGGGGGCCCCCGACTCCTGCAGGCTTCCGGTGGGGAGCGGCTGCCATGATTGCTCGCGGAATGACCACGACGGAGCCACGAGATGGTGGTGCTTTCATGCTGACGCCAGCTTCAGTCTGAAACATCCAGAAACAAGGTGGGGCTTTCATCGTTTGGGAAAAAAAAAAAGTTTTCATCCAATGAAAAGTGTTATTTTTAGGTCATATGATCAAGCCTTCCATCATTAGGAAACCAAAAGTAAAATGAACCAATGAAAAGTTTTATAAACAAGTCACATGACCTGTTATGCGGCATAGGGTATAAAAAGCGTAGAAAATCCGTTGGCACGTGAGGCGGCGTCAGTAGCGGACCGATGTGCGAATAGGCCGAAGGCAGCACAACGCGCCAAGATCCGGATGGCACCGAGGTGGTGTCTAGCAAGTTGCCGCACTGGTGTGGCCATCCTACAATGCTGAAAGTCGGCGTGGGGCGCCCCGTTGGCCTGTGAGTTCGCGTCAGTAGCGGACCGATGTGCGAATAGGCCGAAGGCAGCACAACGCGCCAAGATCCGGATGGCACCGAGGTGGTGTCTAGCAAGTTGCCGCACTGGTGTGGCCATCCTACAATGCTGAAAGTCTGCGTGGGGCGCCCCGTTGGCCTGTGAGTTCGCGTCAGTAGCGGACCGATGTGCGAATAGGCCGAAGGCAGCACAACGCGCCAAGATCCGGATGGCACCGAGGTGGTGTCTAGCAAGTTGCCGCACTGGTGTGGCCATCCTACAATGCTGAAAGTCGGCGTGGGGCGCCCCGTTGGCCTGTGAGTTCGCGTCAGTAGCGGACCGATGTGCGAATAGGCCGAAGGCAGCACAACGCGCCAAGATCCGGATGGCACCGAGGTGGTGTCTAGCAAGTTGCCGCACTGGTGTGGCCATCCTACAATGCTGAAAGTCGGCGTGGGGCGCCCCGTTGGCCTGTGAGGTGGCGTCAGTAGCGGACCGATGTGCGAATAGGGCCAAAGGCAGTGCAACGCGCCAAGATCCGGATGGCACCGAGGTGGTGTCTAGCAAGTTGCCGCACTGGTGTGGCCATCCTACAATGCTGCGCCGAAAGTCGGCGTGGGGCGCTCCGTTGGCCTGTGAGTTCGCGTCAGTCAGTGGGGGTTGTTTGAGGATCTGACTGCATTGGAAAGCAATGTGATGCTGTGCGTCGCCCCCAAGATGAAGGTTCCTCGGCTGCAGTGGGGCGCCCCTTGGTGTTTCACTCGCTATGCAGCTGAGTTGCGTGCGCACTTGCGGCGAATAGGCCGAAGGCAGCATAACAATATTTTCGGAATGGAAGACACCACAAGGCGCTGAGATTTGGTTGGCACCGAGGTGGTGTCTAGCAAGTTGCCGCACTGGTGTGGCCATCCTACAATGCTGCTCCGAATAACGGCGTGGGGTGCCCGAAGGGGGGGGGGAGGCGGCGTGAACGGGCCTCCCCAGGTGGAGGCTCGTCTGCTGTAGTGGGGCGCCCCTTTACCGTTTCAGTTGCCATTCAGCTGAGTTTCGGCCGCTCTTGATGCTCTACAGCGACAGGCGGCTGCAACAGGACTCTCAAAATGGCGGCCTGTTCTTTGGATTTGGGCCTGGTCCACTAAAATGGCCCTGGGACACCTTAGAACTCGGACGCTCGAATGTTTTTTCCTTTCCTCTACATGCAAAAAAGGTAAATGCCCGGTACGTTACCTGCCTCATCTGCCACGATGTACTCTCCAGAGGAACCGAAAAAAAATATAGTTATGGTAACTATACCATGCATCGTCATATAGAGAGGTGGCACCGATTAATTATAGTGCTGCACAAAAGAGAGATTTGGAGGAGAGCCCCCGACTTGCCAGTACATTCACCAAAGAAGTGGCACTGACAGCATCAGAGGCAAGGGAAACGGTCCCAAATATTTAGAAGAACTTTGGAAAGATTAAAATGACATGTTTAGATTGTGGCAAATTAATTTCATGTGGACAGATGAGTGTTACGCTAATAAATACAGCATATGAACATCATCATAGTCGATGGTTGGTGGAGACATTTTGACTATATCCTGGACCTGCCCGTCCTCGCCCAAAATGGCGCCGGAATAAATGGGACTCGTAACTCCTTGTTGTGTACTGGTTGCACAACCTTGATATCACGAGATACGTATGCAGTTTTGAAGCACATGGCGGGCGGGGACGAGAATTGATTGAATATTTCGACATCCCTATTGATATTAAGTTCTGATGTGTTATTGATTACTGTACTATTGAAAGTTCGAATTAACGTCACCCATGGTACTTGCCCGCAAATGTATATCTAGATAATTTTATTGTAACTGGCCCTGTCGTATTTTAATTATAAAATGTACGTCCACCGATTCCGCAACTGTTAGACACCTTAGTTCTTGCAACCTAATGGCCCGCCCGTTACGTTCCTCTACAGTGTAAATGTCTACTCATCATATACAATTACAGTTTGCTCTGTGGCCGGCCCACGTGGTTATAGGCCCGTATTTGTATACTGACATTTTCACAATAAAGGTTTTTTAAAGAAAACATGGTAGTAGTATTTACATTGGTAAAGTTTTTAATAATAGTCACTGTTTTAGAATCAGTAAAAGGCAAGTGAAATAAAGCAGTCCAATTACATGAAGGGTAAAAGGTATAATACGCAGGAACGCAGTAAAGATAAATGGTCAAGGGCTGTTGTGTTTTCTACTCCTGCAACATAAAGTGATCGATAAGAATCTGATATTCAGGCGTATCGGCGACTAAGACAGCAGGCCGAGCCTCTTTTGCTCAAAGGCTCCGTCATGGGACGAAGAAACGCCCTTTTTCTCGAAAAAGGAATATATTTTACTTGCAGGACAGTTGTAAATTTTCCGGGAAAGTACATTAGCCTGGAACATTATAACATATGTTTAAGAAAAAATAATGTTCGAAAGTAATAAAAAGAGTAATTTTTAGGTCATATGACCAAGCCTTTCATCATTAGAATAAGAAAAGTAAAATGAACCAGTGAAAAGTTTTATTAACAAGTCACATGACCTGTTATGCTTACGTTACGTGCTGCGCGCCGCGCCCCGGATCGCTTCCGGGAAGCTGCGCTTCGCGCACCGGAGCACTTCCGGATGCGTTAACGCGGCGCGTCATATGACGCATTACGCGACAATGCAGGTCCAGAATATAGTCAAAATGTCTCCACCAACCAGCGGTCGGAACACAACCCCTTTCAGCAGGCTAAATAGTTCTGTTAAATGACAACAGAAGGGACAGGCAACAAGAACCATCAGTCAAAGAGGGGAGGGCAAGTTCTTCTCTACCGGGTCACGTTGGGGCGCTACCGGAACTGATCGAATTGGTAGTCTACAGTGTTTCTGGATGTTTCAGATTGAAGCTGGCGTCAGCATGAGAGCACCACCATCTCGTAGCTCCGTCGTGGCCATTCCACGAGCAATCATGGCAGCCGCTCCCCACCAGAAGCCTGCGGGAGTCGGGGGCCCCCAAGACTTTTGTAGAATCTTCAAGGCTGAGGGGACGCTTTCGAGAATGGAGCCCAAGCTCTAGCAGACAAGCGTCCGAGTTCCAAGGTGTCGCAGGGCCATTTTAGTGGACCACGCCCAAATCTGAAGAGCCGGACGCCATTTTGAGAGTCATGTGGCAGCCGCCTATCGCTGCACCGCAAGAGCGGGAGCAACTCAACTACATGGTGAGCGAGACGCTGTAGTCGCAAGAGCGGGCGGTAAACAGCTGAATAGCGGAAGAGGCACAGTGTAGCAAAAGCGGGCGGAATGGCAACTGAAACGGTAAAGGGGCGCCCCACTACAGCGTGTCTTCAGGTCAAACGGATTGTGGGACAAGGTCAAGAATGGAAGAGTCACCAAAAGGCAAAAAGTTCCGCTTGACCCCGGGAGCCGGCCACCTATGTCGGGGGCGATCTCAGGCCACACCAGGGCAACACGACTTGGGGAGGGGGCCGGAGCCAAGCGCCCCCTCCGAGTCCGCGCCATCACACCGTCCCTCGGGGGCCTCCGTCAAGCGGTTCAGGGTGGCACCGCATCACATTGTTTTCAAATGCAGTCACGTCCTCAAACAGCCCCCACTTACATTGAGAATAGTGAAGCTGTAGCAAGTGCAAATAGGCTTCAGACAGTGTTACAAGCACTCCTCAAAACTTTGAACTATTAGAGTGCATGAGTTTCATGCTCGATCGATTGAGCTAGCCGGATCGGGCAACAAAAAGTATAAAATAGTTATGTAAATAGTTATTTAATAAAATGTTTTACCCTGTTACTTTGCTGGTGTGTTGTATATATTTGTAATATTTGCATAGAGTTTATCGTTATTTTGGGCGGGGTGGGTGGCGGAGCCGAGCTGTCTTGCAGCCATCATGGTGTGGAGCTCAGTTCATCTCACTAGTTTTGTATTTCTCATGAGGGGTTGTTCCTAATTTTTCTATTTTAGCGAGGTCAAAAAGAGATTCCATTAGTGGCCTACTGATTTTGCTCGATTCCTTTTGTTTTTTTACACGATTTTTCACTATCTGCAAAGACTAAACAGAGTATTGCGACTCTGTGCTTGTTTGTAAATAGAGAATGAACCAAAGAGAACCAATTCTAAAACAGTAAATGCTTGGATAACAATCAATCAAATGGAGAGAGAAGCAGGCACGAAGGATTACAACGGGGGCAAAGGCCTGCGTTAACTACCCTTAACTATCTGCAAAGAGAGAGCACTCCTAATAGAAATGAGGGGGAGGGGGGCAGCATTCAAAGCAGATCAGTGTGCATAAACACGAAAATGTTTTTACTTACCATGTACTTGACATTCGACAGCTTATGATATTTGCTATTAAAAAACCATTGAAATTCACTGAAAAAACCATAGGTTAGAGACCATATATAGTTAGGAATTAGCATTTAAAAAACCTTGAAAATTCACTGAAAAAACCATAGGTTATAGACCATATATAGTTAGGAATTAGCATTTAAAAAACCTTATTTTACTCACACAAAACCATTGAAATTCCATATATAGTTAGTTGCACTAACTATATATCGTGCACCCGCAATCCACTGCTGATGATGTCACATATTACATCATTCATGACATGGTCAGTGACATCACTGATGACATCACTGATGACATCTCAAATGACATCACTGATGACATCACTGATGACATCTCATTTGACATCATTCTTGTGCTAATACGATAAACCTCTTCAGACTCTAATATAACCTTAGATACACTCAGTGTATACAGACACTCACACACTGTCACTCATCCATGGAGTTACTCACACACCTAGTCAGTCATACAAAGAAACAATCTCACCTCCATTCCCTCAACTATACAGATATACACATTACTTATTCAAACATATACTAACACATATTTACTCTCTTATACAATCCCTGATACAAGTTCACAATGATCCATACAGCCACTCACACATTCAGTGGCTCTCATGCACAGTTATTTATATATGCCAACTCTCACATGTACTGTGTTTTACATATGTACTTACTATGACATGTAGCATTGAGATATCCATTCACTCATCAATACACCCATGCACACAGTCAACCACACATACAGGTCTTTCCACATGCACTCTTGAACTCATACACCTAGTGAATCAACTGCTCACACATCTATGCACAGAGTCACACACCTCCCAGCCATCCCCACACAAACTCAATCTCCCATACAAATACTTGGGCAACCAATCAATAACACATATAACCTCTCGTATAGCTAATGATCAACACATGCAGCAGTTTACATCACAACAGACATACTGATGCACATATTCAGACAGTTTAGTCACTAACCCATGCATTTAGTACGACACATTTATTCACTCACTCATACAGTCAGTCACGCACCTACTAAATCCTTCATCCAGACACTTATACATCCACTCATTCTTCAATAAATCAAACATATTTAAACTTTACAGAAACACACAGTCACTGGATGATGTCATCAGTGATGTCATTTGAGATGTCATCAGTGATGTCATCAGTGATGTCATTTGAGATGTTATCAGTGATGTCATTTGAGATGTCATCAGTGATGTCATTTGAGATGTCAGTGTGTGAGTGTCTGTATACACTGAGTGTATCTAAGGTTATATTAGAGTCTGAAGAGGTTTATCGTATTAGCACAAGAATGATGTCAAATGAGATGTCATCAGTGATGTCATCAGTGATGTCATTTGAGATGTCATCAGTGATGTCATCAGTGATGTCACTGACCATGTCATGAATGATGTAATATGTGACATCATCAGCAGTGGATTGCGGGTGCGCGATATATAGTTAGTGCAACTAACTATATATGGAATTTCAATGGTTTTGTGTGAGTAAAATAAGGTTTTTTAAATGCTAATTCCTAACTATATATGATCTATAACCTATGGTTTTTTCAGTGAATATATATATATATATATATATATATATATATATATATATATATATATATAAAAGTGGGGGCTGAGAAAAAAGGGTGGTCCCAAAACGTGTTTTCCCCATGTTATTTTACATAGGACGATTAGACACGGCTACAGCCCGAACTGCTGAACGGAATTACAAGAAATTTGGCAAAATGGTAGAGTCTGATTCGCACATCATGCTTTTGCTTAAACGGTGCAAATCCTTCCAGTAGTTCCTGAGAAAATCAAAAGAAAAAAATATATATATCTAGGTGCGCGCACCCTGCGGGCACCGTGCGAGCACCGTGCGCGTATCGGGTGTGGGCGAGCGTCTGTCAACATTCCCATCGGAAGAAACCAGGAAGTGTTGGCCGACATTTTGTGTCTCCGAGGCAGAAGAGAGCCAAAAATAAAAGTGGAGAACGTGAAAAGGGGGCAGGGTAGAGACTCCCTGACCCCCTAGGCCTTCTCAGGGGGTCCCTGAAGGACCCCGAAGGCCTCAAAAAAATTTGTATTTTATTTTTAATCGCAGGGTACGCGCACGGCGCACGCACCCGTACGTGTACGGTGCGCATACGTCGGCAAAAAAAGAAAAAAAAATACTGTTAAATAACAAGTTTGAGTGTTTAGATGTTGGTTGGCTCTAAAAAGAGCCATTGTGTTCTTTGAGTGTTTTTTGTACCTACAAGTAAGTACCGATGCAGAGTCTAAAGTTCAAGAGGAAGACTCTGTTCCCCTCATCTGTGAAATGTACACCGTCTCCTCTATAAATGCCTTGCATGTTGTAATGCAAGTTGTTGTGGTATATAGAACCCATACCATAGTCTCTGAGGAAAGCAGAAACAGACTTGTTCACATGTTTCCTAGCTTTCTCAATCTGCGGACAATATTGAAAGACAAAAACCTATGCACTCTCTGGTTATAAAAACAAGGTTGTCATGGTAAACAATATTCAAGCAAGTGAGACAAAGCATTGTATTAATCAACGAACCACAAATTTCTTGGTCGTGACCATACCCGGGACACAACGTGGAGATCGGCTTCTCAGATGCACCCATCTGTTTTTCCAAGGCGTTTACTTCAGGATCACTACTGATCCTTTGAACTTACCGTATCTCCAAGAAGGCACCTAATTATACTTCGAAGTCTCCAGTTTCTTGTTTACCTACATGTCTGGAGGGTCGCGTTATCTGAATTACTTTTCATTTGACTCCATTGGAACCTTATTGTTTTTCATTTTAGGATTCTCCGATTACAACACTTCTACTCAGTCCTGGGCCCTGTCGGGTCGGAACTATCACCGCCGGAGCGACTCCAACAACATCACACCATATATCGTTAGCCCTGAAGGGTCGCGGGAAGACTGTCCTACACACACGACGAAACACGTGTCGGCTGGTTCTGATGAACATTAAAGACACACTATCCACCAATAGACTAAAAGAAATTTGTGTTTTGTTGATTAATACAACGCTTTGTCTCACTTGCTTGAATATTGTTTACCATGACAACCTTGTTTTTATAACCAGAGTGTGCATAGGTTTTTGTCTTTCATTTGTAAATAGTGTCAGTACTTTTGGACACTATCTTGAGGGGTTACAGGGTTCATCCTCTCAACCTGTTTAGCACCTCACAATACTCGCTGGACTCACCTGATAACCCTGCGCTAATACTTAGCTGTGCGCCCTTTCTCCTGACCCTTACTAAAAACCCTTCCTTTGACACTCACTGCAGACAATATAGGTTGGACCAGTTCTATTTTTGCCTTTGGCATATATTAGAATATACAAAGGCAGTTTGTGGAAAAAGTGACATCAATTGCCCAAAGGTGTCCTTTAAATGCATTTCCAGACCTACCCCTGTCAAAGTGCCTAGGTCATTGCCACCACAGTGCACAATTATGAGGTCAGGGTGTGGGAGATGCAAAAAGGATTTTACCATCAATTGGTGACATCTCAATCCTCTCTGGCCAATCCACATAATATCCACATTTGGTAAATCAAGGTTGAGAAAGCATCTATTTGCTGCATACCTTTCACTCCAGAAAATATAGCTGTGTCTCACAATCCACACTCTAAGCATCTTGAAGGGAGATCTGGTTGTACTCAGATGGGCTCTGGAAATGAAATGGCAGTTTGAAAAGTAGGAGTTTAGAAAAAATGTGGATGAGATTCAGTGCACTTGAAAAAAAAGAAATGATTGGTGGTTTCTGAAAATTCAACATTGAAAACTAGGGTACATGCTACTGTTTTTTCAAAGGAGTAATGCAAATGGTTGAGAAAAAGTCATTGAAAGGAACATTGCACAGGCTAAGCTGGTATATTGAGAAGTCAAACACACCTCCTGGCTTGGTTTGCAGCATTGTGTGATGAACTTTTCACCTGTGTGTTCAGTTAGGTGTTCTATGGAGTATAACCATGGTAACAGGCAGAGAGAGCAGTGGGGGAAGGTTGAACATTATGTGAGTTTGAAAGTGTTGAAATGTAGAACCAATTAAAATGTTAGTTTGGTTTTGAATTCGTGTGTGAAGAAATTTAATTGGTTATCTACATGAATATGTGTGGAAAATGAGAGGGAAGCAATGCCATTCTATGGATCCAGTGACTGGTGCACAATTCAGAGATTCTGCTTAAGAAAATCTGGTGTGTGATTGACACTGTTCTAAATCTACAAAAGCATTTTTAAAGTTGTTAATTTGTAAGGGGATCTATGTTGTGCACTTTAAGTTAATAAGAAAAATGTGTTCTAATGTGGAAGCCGGAGTTTATTTGTATAGAGTCTGATTCTGAATTTGTCTGCTTTGGGAAAAACATTGTGATAGGAGCATTTGGTATGTTAATGTGTTTGAGAAGATATTTTTTGGGAGTACAGTGCTGTTGTTAAAAATGTAGAGTGTGTACATGAAGTGGTCTAACCACTTACACACTTGTATATAAGGTTTAGAATTCTCAGATAGTCTACTTGCAGTCTAGTAAACATTCTGGGTGTGGTGCACAAATGCCATAGAAAATCTTTCAGTAGCAGATAGTAATCATTTCAGTGAATTGCAAGGGATATTTTGATTTGTCTAGAATCACAATGTGAGTCAGTATTCATTTCAGAAAATTGTAGCAGAATATTTTGCTTAGTTGATATGTTTAAAAAATGGGAATACATGTACTCATGAAGTGAGTCAGGCTTTAGGACATGTAGTGCTAGAAAGTACTATGCAGTATGTGTGTCAGGCCTCTTAATTCCCAAATAGTCTCCATGCTGTGTAATAAAGATCCTGGGTGTGCTGTAGAAATGCCATAGCAACTCACTCTGTAGCATGTAGTAATCATTTCAGTGAATTGCAAGGGATATTTTTATTTGTCTAGAATCACAATGTGAGTCAGTGTGTTTTTGGGAATATTGTGACAGAATCACTTGCTCGGTGCATGTGTTTGCAGACATGGGAATACATGTACTCATGGAGTGGGTTAGGCTTTAGGACATGCAGTGCTATATACTTCTAGCCCTTGCATGATACCATACACTGGCCAAGCACAACTGTATTGCTCTAAACTCAGAAATATCAATCCCACCATGACCCCCTACACTGCCTTAACACCACTGCACTGTCCTAAACCCTGAAACACCATCCCTAGCAAAACCTGCTAAACTCTTTCAACACTACTGCACTCCTATAAACCCTGAAACACCATTCTCAGCGAATGCCCCAATAATGTTGAAACACCACTGCACTGCCCTAAAATCTGAGACAGCACTCCCTGCATGATCTCCTACAATGCCCGAACAATGCTGCTGTGCCTTAAACTCTGAAAACACGCCCCCTGCTATACCCCCTACACTGGGTGAATACTACTGTAGTTTTCTAAACCCTGAAACAGCACTCCCAGCAAGACCCCCTTTCACTGTAGTAATCATGTTACTGAATTGCAAAGGATACTGTCATTTGTCTAAAATCACAGTGTAAGTCAGTATTCATGTCAGAAAATTGTGGCAGAATAATTTGCTTAGTTGATGTGTTTAAAAATATGGGAATACATGTACTCATGAAGTGAGTCAGGCTTTAGGACATATAGTGCTAGAAAGTCCTATGCAGTATGTCTGTCAGGCCTCTGTAACCGGGGCCCGCCATCATACCCCGAAGCGGGGTCCCAATTAATCATGTGCGACCCCCCTTCTTTTCTCCACAGCCTCCGCAGCCCCCCGAATGGTCGGGACCGGAGATATACAGTTGCGATGAAGAAGACGAAGGAGACTGGGGGCCCTTTAAATGGACGGGAAGTCTGATGGAGGATGAGGAGCCTCATACTCCGATTAAAGGCGGCGCCGACAGTCCCCAGGGGTGTTACTACACTGGAGGAGCGGACAGTGTGACGGAGAGTGGAGAGGCGGGAAGCAGCGAGGAGGAGTGGAGAAGAGGAGCGAGGTGGAGAAGTGAAGAGAGCGTATCGGAAGCCGAGAGACCAGAGCGCCGAGGACGGAGCCCGACACCGGCGTCCCAAGACCGAGCGGGACCCGAGGAGACCTCTGGAAGCACCGAGAGCCAAACAGCAGGACCAGTGAAGCCCGGAGGCCAACCCCACGATCCGCCCAGCCGTACGCCAGGAGGGGTACGGCTAGCCGAGGTTCGTGAACGCTTCCTGGGGTGGTGGAGGAAGAAAGGCAGAAGCCTAACGTAGCAATCTCGTGGCCCTGAAACGTCTGGGTTCCCCTCACCAGTGTCAACACGGTTGTTTTTCCTGTCAAGCTGCAGTTGATCAAGTGCACCGGGTGTATCCCTCACATCCCTCACTCTCCCCATCCCCCTCTGTAATCCGAGGCCGTAACTTTCTTGAATACTTACTTGTCCTCTCTTCTGCTTGTTCCCTCGGTGTTCGGCGAGAGCGGACATAACGGAGCCTCCGGAGCCTAGCAGAAGGCGGAGCCCCGTCCGAAGAAGGGAAGAGGGAGTACTCCGGAAGACCCGGCTGGAGCGAAGCCGTTCTCCCCGTAGAGGATCAACGAGAAAGACCTGTACAGATACCCTGTCAGCCAAAATAAAACAAACTACCACAAGAACTCGCATACTGCCTATTCCTAGCCCCGAGGTAACAGTGGTGGAGAATGCGGGCATAACCTCCGTCTGTCAAACAAAGATGGATGAAGTCGTACAAGCACTGGTACACGGACAAGACAGACTAGAACGGATTGCTGAGCAGCAGCTGCATGCTGCAGAAGCCGACAGGGAAATTATCAAAGTGGCTGTTGTAGCCTGGGCCCTAGATCCGCCTATATCTCCCAGCACAGTGGCAGTAGGAGGAACACCCCATCCCATAGGAGGAGTATCCCTGCAGAAATACCAACCCGGGGAGGACCCGGACACATTTCTTCTCAATTTTGAGAGGGCAGCTCGAGCATGCGGGTGGCCAGGGGCGAAATGGCCGTTCTTTCTGGCCCCATTGTTGGTTGGGGAGGCTCAAGCCACCTATCAGGTGGAAAACCCCCGAGGAGACACTCCTTATACGGAAATTAAAAAGATTATATTAGAGCATCTAGGACTGGACAAAGAGGCGTATAGGCTTAGGTTCAGAAGGGAAAGAGGCGTACCGGGGGAGACGCCTAAAACATTGTTTGTCCGCCTAAAGATGGCTGCGGATAAGTGGCTGAAGCCCAACGAGAGCACTAAGGAAGAGATAATGGATCGCATTTATCTCGAGCAGTTTCTAGAGGCCCTACCCTTCTCTACCCAGCGGTGGTTAAAACAACACCACGACCTAACCACTAGCCAGGCAGTAGAGATGGCGAACACCTTTTCAAGAGTACAACAGAGACCGCCTGGAGCGGGGGAGCCCGAGAGACAGAAAAACCCCCTCACGACAGAGAAGATACCCGTGAAGGCTCAGGAGCCGCCAAAGAATAGGGCTTGGAGACCGGAGCCCCTACCACACAGTGGACCGCAATGTTTCGAGTGTGGTACCTGGGGACACATTGCACGTCATTGCCCTCGCCGAAAACAAGAAGAAGAACCCATGGAGGTCGGGTACTTACCCCGCACCGTGTTATATTCGGCCGAGATGGGACGCGCATATCGAGTGAGTATGGATGTAAATGGTAACCCAGTAAAAGCCCTTCTCGATTCCGGATGTCGCCAATCAGTAGTCCAGGCCCACCACGTGCGGCCACACCAGGTTCTGCCCAAAGAAAAAGTGTACATCAGGTGTGTCCACGGGGACGTAAAACCCTATCCCGTGGCCATTCTCCCGTTGGTTCCCCATAAGAGAGTCCCCTACCGAGTCAAAGTGGGAGTGTTGTCCTCCCTACCAGAGGACCTGATAATCGGAACGGACAACCCGGCTTTTCTGGATATTTTTAAGCAAAGCATCGCGCCTGAAAGAAGAGGAAAAAACCCCCCTGGGATAAAAATACCCTTGGACTCTCTGGTTTCCCCAGAACCATGGATACTGGACAGGAGCTTTCAGTTCGCCCAGGCCAACGACGCAACATTGTTCAATGCCTGGGAGAGAGCGCACCAAAACCAGGATCTTGTTCCTATCGTATATCCTCGCCTATTCATTAAAAACGACTTATTATACAGACAGGGGAATGAAAACGAACCCGAGCAGTTGCTGGTACCAGTGCCATTCCGTGAGCAAGTACTATTCTATTCCCACTCACACTTAGTAGCAGGTCATACAGGAGCCGAAAAAACGACGCAGAATCTATTAAAGTGCTTCTATTGGCCAGGGATTTACAAGGACGCCATGGTATATTGCCAAGAATGCGACATTTGCCAAAAACGAAACATGACCAGACCACCCGCCGTTCCATTACAACCTCTTCCGATCATAGGAGTCCCCTTTGAACGAGTTGGGATGGACCTCATGGGGCCTCTCCCCAAAACCAGGAAAGGACACCAATATGTGCTAGTGGTAGTCGACTACTCCACCAGATTTCCCGAAGCCTTCCCCCTCACGACGGCAACAACAAGAACGTCGCCGATAAAATGCTGGAACTCTTCTCCCGAGTGGGTTTCCCAAAGGAAATCTTAACAGACCAAGGGACCCCCTTTGTGTCTCGCCTCATGAGAGAAGTGTGTACCCTCTTACACATCCACCAGATCCGCACCGCAGTCTATCATCCCCAAACGGATGGACTAGTAGAGCGGTACAATCGCACCCTGAAGACTACCCTGCATAAAATGTTGGAGGTAAACAGTACGGAGTGGGACCAGGTGCTCCCCCTTGCACTTTACGTCATCAGAGGCCAAAAACAGAGTAGCATGGGGTTCTCCTCGTTCGAACTGCTTTATGGTCGCCAACCTCGGTCCCTCTTGGACATGACAAAGGAGTCATGGGAGAAGGAGACCCCAGAGGAGATAGCCAAGACCCTGGAGTACGCCAGAAATCTTCGGTCCAAACTGGGCAAATTAAGAGACTTGGCGTTTGCTAACTTGGAGAAGAGCCAGGCGAAACAGAAGACTTTATATGATAAAGGAAAGAAATGGCGAAAACTATCCATCGGAGACTGGGCTCTGGTGCTTCTGCCCTCCTCGACCCAGAAATTCAAGGCGGAGTGGGGGGGCCTTACAAAGTCATGGAAAAGATTGGAAACACCAGTTACCGACTACAGATCCGGCCCCATAAAACGCAGGTGTACCACATAAACATGTTAAAAAAATGGCTTGGTACCCCCCCGGTCGAGATTCATCTGGTAGAAAATCCAAAACCTGACCCATCAACTACCCTCGCTCAACTCGTAATCAACGAGGAACTAAGGGAAACCGAGAGACAGGAGCTTATGAAGACTCTGCAAAACCACGCCACGGATACACCCGGAAAAACCTCCCTGGCCGAACATTGCATCAATACAGTACCAGGGAAAAGCGTGAAGATCAAACCCTATAGGATACCCGAAGCCAGAAGGAAAGGAATCCGACAAGAAGTAGAAGAAATGCTGAAACTAGGGGTGATCCGACCATCCCACAGTGAATGGTCAAGTCCGATAGTCCTAATCCCTAAACCAGACGGGACACGCCGTTTCTGTATGGACTTTCGAGCACTGAACGACATTTCCACTTTCGACGCTTATCCCATTCCGAGAATAGACGAACTCATTGAGAGATTGGGAGAAGCCAAATACATAAGTACAATCGACCTTACCAAAGGATACTGGCAGGTCCCTCTCAGAGAAGAAGATCGGCACAAAACAGCATTCACCACAGAAGAAGGAAGATTCGAGTTTACGGTTCTCCCATTCGGCCTACACGGCGCCCCTGCCACCTTCCAAAGGTTGATGAACAATGTTCTAAAAGGCATATCGGACTTTACGTCAGCCTACCTGGATGACATCGTCGTCTTTAGTCCGGACTGGGAAACGCATCTGCAACACCTACGACAGGTATTAGAAACCCTAGCCCAGGCCGGACTGAGAATCAATGCAAAGAAGACTAGGATCGCATTCCAAAAAGTAAAGTATCTCGGTTAGGTACTCGGTCACGGCCTCATAGAGCCACAAGTGGAGATGGTGAGGGCCATAGCCGAGACCCCGTTCCCGACAACAAAAAAAGAACTGAGGGCGTTTTTGGGCCTCATAGGCTATTACAGGCTGTTTATTCCAGGATTTGAGCAGCTGGCAGCCCCCCTTACGGACGCCCTCCAGACCAGAGTAAAACAGTCAGCCTTACAGACACCCACCCAGGCCATGTCAGACGCCTTTACCTATCTTAAACGTACGATCACCTCGACCCCGATACTCACATCGCCCGACTTTTCGCGACCCTTTGCACTCCATACCGATGCCTCAGACTACAGTATCGGGCCGTGCTCTCGCAAGAGGATGGGGATGGTATTGATCACCCCATTCTGTTCATAAGTCGGAAGCTATTTCCAAGAGAACTCAAGTATCCGACTGTTGAGAAGGAATGTCTGGCTATAAAGTGGGCTGTGGACAAATTGTCCTATTACCTGGAGGGTCGACCATTCACGCTTTATACAGACCATGCCCCCCTTCTCTGGATGGCGCGCAACAAGTCCAACAATGCGAGGGTCATGCGCTGGTTCCTGGCCCTAGAGCCATATGCCTTTTGCATTCGTCACAAGAAAGGGGTGGACAATAAGGGGGCCGACTATCTGTCACGGAATCCACTTCCCGATCGGAAGTGTCCAGGGGGGATGGTGTGTAACCGGGGCCCGCCATCATACCACGAAGCGGGGTTCCAATTAATCATGTGCGACCCCCCCTTCTTTTCTCCACAGCCTCCGCAGCCCCCCGGATGGTCGGGACCGGAGATATACAGTTGCGATGAAGAAGACGAAGGAGACTGGGGGCCCTTTAAATGGACGGGAAGTCTGATGGAGGAGGAGGAGCCTCGTACTCCGATTAAAGGCGGTGCCGACAGTCCCCAGGGGTGTTACTACACCGGAGGAGCGGACAGTGTGACGGAGAGCAGAGAGGCGGGAAGCAGCGAGGAGGAGTGGAGAAGAGGAGCGAGGTGGAGAAGTGAAGAGAGCGTATCGGAAGCCGAGAGACCAGAGCGCAGAGGACGGAGCCCGACACCGGCGTCCCAAGACCGAGCGGGACCCGAGGAGACCTCTGGAAGCACCGAGAGCCAAACAGCAGGACCAGTGAAGCCCGGAGGCCAACCCCACGATCCGCCCAGCCGTACGCCAGGAGGGGTACGGCTAGCCGAGGTACGTGAACGCTTCCTGGGGTGGTGGAGGAAGAAAGGCAGAAGCCTAACGTAGCAATCTCGTGGCCCTGAAACGTCTGGGTTCCCCTCACCAGTGTCAACACGATTGTTTTTCCTGTCACGCTGCAGTTGATCAAGTGCACCGGGTGTATCCCTCACTCTCCCCATCCCCCTCTGTAATCCGAGGCCGTAACTTTCTTAAATACTTACTTGTCCTCTCTTCTGCTTGTTCCCTCGGTGTTCGGCGAGAGCGGACATAACGGAGCCTCCGGAGCCTAGCAGAAGGCGGAGCCCCGTCCGAAGAAGGGAAGAGGGAGTACTCCGGAAGACCCGGCTGGAGCGAAGCCGTTCTCCCCGTAGAGGATCAACGAGAAAGACCTGTACAGATACCCTGTTAGCCAAAATAAAACAAACTATCACAAGAACTCGCATACTGCCTATTCCTAGCCCCGAGGTAACAGCCTCTTAATTTCGGTAAACAACCTTTACAACGCAACTTTTACCACGCAGTGCCTTTACAACACAACTTTTACAACGCAAAACATTACAACGCATTGTGCTGGGGGGCGCTCTAGGATAGGGAATATGTTTAATGTACTATCCAACACCTTCCCTACTATCCACGGGGACTGGAGTTGGAATAGTAAATTAAACAATTCACTATCCAGCGCCTAAAAGCACTATGCATTGTAATGGTATGCGTTGTAAAAAACGCGTTGTAAAAGCATGCGATGTAAAAACATGCGTTGTAATGTCATACATCCCTTAATTTACAGATAGTCTCCATGCTGTGTAGTAAAGATCATTAGTGTGCTGTAGAAATGCCATAGCATAGCATCACAATGAGAGTCAGTGTGTATTTGGGAATATTGTGACAGAATCACTTGCTCGATCCATGTGTTTGCAGACATGGGAATACATGTACTCATGGAGTGAGTTAGGTTTTAGGACATGCAGTGCTTTATACTCCTAGCTAAGCGTGGGCGTAAAATCTGTTTCGTTCCCTGAATTTGCGGATTTTTGGCAAATTCGGGGTCAGCAAATCACGCGAATTTGGCCAAAAATCCGCAAATTCACAGGCTGCGAATTATTTTGCTTGGCCACGCTTGAATAATACAATATCGCGCGCGCAGCATTGACTTAGCGTGATTCTGTGTTCGCTGAGTTGTTTTTCTCCCGGTTTGCGTGTGCTGCGCCATTTTGGATCTTGCTGCGTGATCGCGCGAGAGTTTTTCGACAGCGATTACGTCATCGCGGTCCGCCATCTTGCACAGCGAGAGTTTGACAACGCGAGTACGTCATAAGGGCCCGCGATCACGCATTGCGGGAGTAAACAATGCCGAACACGTAGATGCGGCGCGCAGCTGACTTCCGGCGGGAGATTTGAAAAGCTCTAAGCATGGGCGGATTTCGCGGATCCACGATCCACGAATTTCACGGTTTGTGTATTTAGTTGATCCACAAAATCCGCGGATTTGCGGATTTGCGGATTTGGATTCCGCTCGTGAAAGTCAAGGATGCAAAGGCCTCACTCTATCCAGCATCACAGCTGATTTTCGACGGTAGATTTGGGAAGGCACACCTGGAAAAACAATATCTGGTTATCGGGGTATGCCGGTCTCAATGATCTAGAGACACAATACCCGAGAAGGACTACTAAATGATAATATTGATCATTACAAGACTGTTGATGGGAATCCTAAACCAGGGGTGACTTACGTTACTGGTTCTTCACATCTTGTGATCTGGTTTGTTAGTGTTATTGTTATCGTACCCTTGTACCATTGATAAGGCGATCACGAGCAGAGGATTACTGTTGAATCCCCAATTAGACCCCTAAGTTTTTAGTTGTTTGAAGAAGGCACACCTGCCCAGCCTCGACGACACTCACGATTGTTTTTGGGCTGATGAATGAGTCACTGAATTTGAGCTTCAACTAGTTCCAGCGACCATGTGTGTGTTACTATGCAATCGCCCCGAAGGGCGCAGGGGTCCCTTGAGTGAGCTATCATAGTGGGTAAATGGCGGGAAGACGGTGCACACCGCGAGTGTGTGAGCGGGACCAAACGTGCGGGGATTCCATGCGGGTTCATGCCTCCTGTGTGCATCACAGCTGATTTTCGACGGTAGATTTGGGAAGAAGGCACACCTGCCCAGCCTCGACGACGCTCACGATTGTTTTTGGGCTGATGAATGAGTCACTGAATTTGAGCTTCAACTAGTTCCAGCGACCATGTGTGTGTTACTATGCAATCGCCCCGAAGGGCGCAGGGGTCCCTTGAGTGAGCTATCATAGTGGGTTAGTGGCGGGAAGACGGTGCACACCGTGAGTGTGTGAGCGGAACCAAACGTGCGGGGATTCCATGCGGGTTCATGCCTCTTGTGTGCATCACAGCTGATTTTCGACGGTAGATTTGGGAAGAAGGCACACCTGCCCAGCCTCGACGACGCTCACGATTGTTTTTGGGCTGATGAATGAGTCACTGAATTTGAGCTTCAACTAGTTCCAGCGACCATGTGTGTGTTACTATGCAATCGCCCCGAAGGCGCAGGGGTCCCTTGAGTGAGCTAACATAGTGGGTAAATGGCGGGAAGACGGTGCACACCGCGATTGTGTGAGCGGGACCAAATGTGCGGGGATTCCATGCGAGTTCATGCCTCTTGTGTGTATAAAAGGTCAGAGACCGATCAGGAAGCACTAATAGATAAAATAAAGCAGGTGCTCGAGCACCTGCTTTATTTTATCTATTAGTGCTTCCTGTTGAAGCTAACTTAGCTGACTTAGTAACTATTTTAGGATGGCGCTGGCAGCTTGCCGGCGCCATCCTAAAATAGTTACTACTTCAAGCTTGAAGGCTTGAACTTTTGCCCCCCGAATCCGCCGCTCGCTGATTCGCGGATTTTTGGTAAATTCGCGAAATCCGCGAGCGGAACGGATTTGACGCTCATACTTAAAAAGCTCGCTTTCCTGAAATTGCAAAAATTGCAATTCTGCACAAGAAATCCACCGCAGGTAGCATAACCCTTCTGAAAATGATGATTGTTATCAGAATAACTCCTCAGATTGACATTTGGCCGCACTTTTTGGTGCGAGGAGTCCATTTTTGTGGGGGGTGGTGGGAGGAAGGAAGTGCCCCAGAGTCTCCAACTTCCTGTTCCTGTCCAGCAGGTTCCTCCCAGTGCTTTGTCCATGTCCTGGTCACTTTTGATTTGGATCTGGAGCTGGAAGGATTACTTTTTGTGGCTGCTGCTGGATATTTGTATTTGAGGACTTTTTGTACTTTGGAGTTTGGATTCCTTTTGGACTTGATATTTTACAAGTAAGTTGGTGTTGTTTGTTTGGGGCATTGCGGTTGCTGCAACTACAGTTTTGAAACTTTTTTCACAACTCAAAAAAATATATATTGTGGGTAGCCACAGTATCCAGTAGGCCCAGGGTTAGTCATGGGTGCATGATACAACTGTTTCTGTGATTTATTTTTAACTTAATTTTCATTTATGTCATGGAATTTTAGCTCACTGTTATATGTTGATTTTTTTTTTATTTTGGGGTGCCTGTAAAGCCTCACTAGCCAGTAGGCCCGGGGGTAGTGAGTGGTGCATGGACCAAGTCTTTCTGTGAGGTGTCTTTAATTTAGACATCATTGAGGGCATGGATGTCATTGTATTGTGGTGATTTTTGTGTGTTTTTCGACTTTTTGGGGTGTTGTTGGGGCCTGGCCATGTGGGTGGGGGCCATTTTGAGGCCTGGTCCAGGCAGGGCCTGGCCATGTGGCTGGGGGTCAAGGGGCCATTTTGAAGCCAGGCAGTGTGCTCAGGCCTGCACCCAGTTTGCCTTGCTTTTATCCATTATGCCCAGGGGTACTCAGTGGTGCATGGACCAAGACTTTCTGTGGGGTGTCTTTAATTTAGACATCATTGAGGGCATGCATGGTATTGGATTGTGGTGATTTGTGTGTGTTTTTCGACTTTTTGGGGTGTTGTTGGGGCCTGGCCATGTGGTTGGGGCCATTTTGAGGCCTAGTCCAGGCAGGGACTGGCCATGTGGCTTGGGGTCAAGGGGCCATTTTGAAGCCAGGCAGTGTGCTCAGGCCTGCACCCAGTTTGCCTTGCTTTAATCCATTATGCCCAGGTGTACTCAGTGGTGCATGGACCAAGTCTTTCTGTGGGGTGTCTTTAATTTAGACGTCATTGAGGGCATGGATGGCATTGGATTGTGTTGATTGTTGTTTGTTTTTTTCTGACTTTTTGGGGTGTTGTTGGGGCCTGGCCATGTGGGTGGGGGCCATTTTGAGGCCTGGTCCAGGCAGGGCCTGGCCATGTGGCTGGGGGTCAAGGGGCCATTTTGAAGCCAGGCAGTGTGCTCAGTCCTCCACCCAGTTTGCCTTGCTGTCATCCATTATGCCCAGGGGTACTCAGTGGTGCATGGACCAAGTCTTTCTGTAGGGTGTCTTTAATTTGGACATCATTGAGGGTATGGATGGCATTGGATTGTGGTGATTTTTGTGTGTTTTACTGTTTTTTACTTTTTTGGGGTGTTTAACTGATGTTCTTCTGGCTTCCATTGCTTTTAGGTGCACAAGAGAACCACCAGTGCCAGGAAGAAGTCCTCAAGCGGTGTGTGCAGCACAACGTCACGTGATGTCACGTGTGGCCACAGACAAGACAACTCTGCAACTCGTGCAACTGCGGCCTGCTGTTCTGACATCTGAAGAAGATGGGCCCAAAGAAAGGTGGCCGTAGCACCTCAGCAAAAAAAGTTGCCAGTGCCACTGTCAGTGAGAAGGAGCAGAAGAAGCAAGTGGCACCACCTACCAAGTAGAGTGGTGTGCCCACCAACACCTTCTTTGGTAAAAAAAAACCTACGCCTGCATCAGCAGTGGTGTCCGCCGGGGACCAAGCTGGAAGCAGCACCTCCGCTTCATTGGGCTCAGTGCCACCACGCCAAGTTAGGTCCAAGACCATGAGTGCTGCTGAGGCAGCCACTTTCCTTTCTCAATCACCATCGACCAGTGATGTTGGCTCATCACAAGAAAGTACCATCCAATCAACGCCGGGTGTAACTCAGCTGATGAGTGTTCAACAACCACAGCCGCAGCGACAACCACAGGTGCAATTAGTACAAGCGCAAGTACATGGGCAAGGAGAGGCGCAAGGAGAGGCGCAAGTAGAGGCGCAAGTAGAGCCGCAAGTAGAGGCGCAAGTTGAGGTGCAAGGAGAGGTGCAAGTAGAGGCGCAAGGAGAGGCACAAGTAGAGGCGCAAGGAGAGGCACAAGGAAAGGCGCCTGGAGAGGTGCATGGAGAGGTGCAACTAGAGGTTCATGGAGCGGCTCAACTGCCTACAACGCTTGTTCCTCCAGAAGTAGGGGCACATCAGGAAATTGATATTCAAGCGAAGGTATCATCCGAGGAAGCCACTCCTCCTGATGATGATCCATTGTCTTCCAGATCCCCAGCAAGAAAAAGGTCAAGGAGGGCTACTACTACTACTACAAGTTCTTCTTCAAGCCCCCTTCATTCTGATGACCTTGATCTTGATTGGAACCCACAAATGCAGTCTGAGAGTGAGGCACGACATGAGCCGACAAAGTTAGCAAAGCCTAAAAGGAAGGTTCCCACAAGGCTTCCACTTATGGTTGATAACGACGAACAAGAAGTGGTGTCTTCTGCTGCTGATAAACAGTCTGACGACGACCCAGTCATCACAGTCGTCACTCCAGCCCCAGCGGGCATGCAGCAGACAGACATTTTCACCCTATCCCGAATGGCTGCCGAGCGGGATGTGGGTAGCGTGGCAATGGTGCCACCACCAACGCAGTTAACTACAACACCAACACAAACTACAGCTTACATATTTTTTAGTCAGAAGGGCCGGCAGGGACCTCCATCTAGCTCAACCTCCATTACCTCAAGTAGTGGTGCTGTAAGTGAACAACAGAAACAAATTCAGCCACGCCCATCCTCCACTTCATCTGGCATTGAAAGTCAAAGTAGCACCTCCACCACCAGCAGACATCTCCAGTCCCCAGTTTGGGACTTCTTTACTGTTAGCCAAAAGGCAGAAAACATGGTCGGTTGTTCGATTTGTAAAGTATTAGTTAGTCGGGGTAAGCTTGATACCAACTACGGTACCGGAGGCCAGAGAGGTCATCTCAAAAAACACCACACTATCCAGTGGGATGCACACCTAAGGAAGATCCGGGAAGCCAAAAGTAGAACTGATCCAAATGTATCCATTCACATTGCATCTGATGCTGACAAGGGGCTGATTGTGCAGGGGGGAAGTCAAGAACCGACCGACATTTTTTCTGGTACACCAAGTACCCCTTGCAGCACCACTGCAGTGGTAGCGCCCCCACTCTCTACCCCTGCAACATGTATGAGGCACACTAAGAGTCTGGGACAGACACCAATGCGAAAAAGTACATCACTGAGCCTAACTGGTTTGAAGAAGTCTGCATCATCATCATCACGTCAAACGGTCCAGACCACCATTAGCAGAATGTTTTGGTTGGATGCGCCATTTGAACTCAACCACCCAACGGCACGTCTGTATAACGCAAAGCTGGCTAAAATGCCAGCGCTGGACCTTCTCCCTTTTTCTTTCGAGGAAGGGGTGGGTTTTCTAGAATTTGTGGCAACAGTCTGCCTTAAATGGAAGGTTCCTAGCCGGTCCTATTTTACCAGAGTTGCGGTTCCAGCACTACATCAAGATGTGCTGGAGGTGATTGGGGCAACTTTGCAGAAGAGTGCTGTTCACACTGTCCACTTGACAACAGACATGTGGACCAGTTGCCAAGCCCTTGATTACATGTACATCACTGCACACTGGATCTCTTTTGCAGGTGTTAGAGACAAGATAAATGCAGGTGTTGACCCAGACACAGTTTTTCAAGCTACTCGGAAACATGCAACAGTAGCCATGTTTGCCATGGAGAAAACTCATACTGCACCTAACCTTTTGGAGGAGTTTGATAGGAAGGTCTCTGAATGGCTGCATCCAAGAAATTGCATAGTTGGTTATGTTTCCACTGATAATGGCAGTAATATAGTTAAGGTCATGCAGGATGGTGAGTACTTCAGAGTGCCGTGTTTGGCGCACAGTATTAACATCGTGGTGCAAGATTTCTTGAAAAAAGAAAACACAGTCAGCAAGTTACTGACCACCTACCAAAGAATCTGCACACATTTCAGCCATTCTTTTAAGGCCTGGAAGGAGCTGAGGAGCATTCAACATGAACGTAGACTGCCAATCAAAGGACTCATCCAGGATGTGGCAACACGTTGGAACTCAACCTTTTACATGTTTGAGCGTCTGTCTGAGCAGTTGGGGGTAATACATGATTCTACTATGAAAGACATGAGGCTAGAGTTGGAGGAATGGAAGCTAGTTGCAAGCCTGACAGACATGCTTCGTCCTTTTGAGGTCTTCACGCGTGAAGTCAGCAGGGAGGACTGTTCTTTGGGCAAACCTATCCCATTGTTGGTCATGCTAGAGCACCAACTGAAGGCGGTGTCTTCAACGTTCCAAGATGATGCTGAAAAGCAAGACGCATATCAGTTGGCGGAGAGGTTATTAAGCCGCCTAGTTGCCAATGAAAGGCTTAAAAACATACATACAGAACAACATTATATTTGTGCCACTATTCTGGATCCACGGTACAAAAAGGCAGTGGCCAGCAAAGCATGCATTCCTTTTGATGAAGCAGATGTTTCAAAGTACAAACATTGGCTAGCTGTATCAGCCACTCGGTTTGAAAAAGAGCGGCAGAAAATTCAAGGAGCTGGCAGAAGTACAACTGAATCAGCAGGCCATCCAGCGTCAAGTTTCACTTCTGAATCTGTGACCGAAGGGAGTCACTTTCCCTCACAGCCGTTAACGACACCAGCAACCGTATCATCATCCTCACCTGCACCAGGCCCAGCCATAATATTGTAAGAAACGGATTGGCTAACTCATCAAGGGTTTGCTCGTTCCAGTGCTGCAAAGGCCACAGATGGTACGCAAAGTGGAGCAACCGTGGAGAACCTTGAGTCTATGGTGCAGGTCTTTCTAGATGACCCATAGAGGTCTTTGTTAATCAGAACCCATGCTGTATTGGTATAGGAAAAGGCCTCTATGGCCACTGATCACCAACCTGGCTTTAAATTATTTGTCTTGCCCACTCCCAAGCGTGTGTTCTGAACGTGTTTTCAGTGCTGCTGGTGCCATTGTAACTTCAAAAAGGACCGCCTCTCGCCCAAAAAGGTGGAGAGGTTAACACTGATCAAGATGAATCAGCACTTCATACCACCAGATTACAAAATACGTGAATGCACGCAGGAAGAAGAGGACACCGACTTAGGTGCCGAAAGTTCTTCTCTGTTAGCTGACCTACTCCCGTCTCAATTCATAGAGTTTGAGGACGAGCTCTACTTCCCTGACACTGAGGCCTGAAATTTATTTTGTTCTTATTCACTTTTATTCCTGTGTGTTTTTCTTTGTTTTGCAACTTTTACCACAACAAAACTCTAATCACCTAATCACAACAAGTCCATCAGCAGCACTGTCTTCATCTTATTTTCCTTATTGATTTGAAGGTGCCGCAGTCTGCATTCCTGAGGTTCACAAGTTCACTACTCAATCATGCTCCTCTATCCTCCTCCTCCAGACTCCCCCTATCCATTTCCCTCAAGGCAGATGAATGGATTATGAAGAATAAAGAAACTTTGTCTTCGTAGACGAGTCCCCTCAAGTGGGACTGAAATTACTGACTAACTACATGCTTGCTTATTGCTGACAGAGTTACTTCTGAAATTGACAGGAGAGGCTGCCCTGTGAGCCCTCACTTTCCGAAGAAGATGCAGACAAAAAGTAGAACAGGTAATGAATAATGAGAAGATGGCTCTGATGAAACCAATTGCTGTTTTTTTTTTGTGCATGAAATGAATCATATCTCTTGTCTTAGGTATTATGTAATCTTTTACACAGTAATTGTAACTCATGTCTACTACCCTGTTTTTTTTTACCTTGTTTAATTCAAATTGTACTTCAACTTCAGGGGCCACTATGTTGCATTTTCCAATATGCAAAATGTCCTTGGAGTGGACTCACTTGCCAATATACCATGATGATTGATTAAATAATATATCTTTTTTCTTTACAGTCACTCACTGGTATGGATGGATCATCAGCGTCGGTTTACGGAAGAACTATGGCCAATTCGTGAGTGGCAAACAAGTAAACCAGTCTACAACAACTACTACAGCAGAACTACATGTCTGTCTATTTGTGGTATGTAGTGGTCGAGGGCGAGGCAGTGTACTGTTGCTGTTATGCCAGGCAGAGTCCACTCCACTCCAGACAGCAGTTCATGTAAAATTGGGGCTATGTGGCTTGCTGCATACAATTAGATATGCTTTGTCTGTCTGATAAAGAACCTAGGTATGGTACATCAGGTTGCTTCACTCAGTGGTGCCTGCCTTGACCGTCTGCATGGCCCTGCCTCAAGCTTGGGCCAAACATCCTTTATGTTCGCGAAATTACCGAAAATTCGCAAATTCTTGAGCGGAACGTATTTTTGGCCCATGCTTGCGGCAGGGCCATGCAGACGGTCAAGGCAGGCACCACTGAGTGTAGCATCCTGATGTAGCATACCTAGGCTCTTTGACACAGACAGACAAAGCATATCTAGGGTTTAGGGCTCAGTGCGATTTACTAGGGTTTTTGGGTTTAAGTTGGTAGGGTTCCCGCTGAGTCTAGGGCTCAGGGCCCGATGCAGGCTCGTTCATAATGATGCTGGCAAGGTTTTACGGGGGGTTTGGCTTTCTTTGGTCCAGAATTGGATGAATTGTGGCCTCTTTTGGTATTTTGCGGGCGCGTGTGTTTGGGTGAAAAGTGAAAACTAGTCGTAGACCTTCTTCTTCTTCTTCTTCAAAGGGTGCAGTGGTTCGATTTTGTCCTGCCTTGATGAGATTCTTGGGAATCGCTGGAACAAGTGTCCAGGTAAGTTTCAAGAGGATCGAAGTAGTGGCAGTGCTGAAAACAGCAATTTTTTTGTGAACAGTGCAATTTGCCATGTTTTGGAAATACCAGTATTGCATATTTTTGGGGGGCTGTTGTGCGTGTTCTAGATTTGTGGTGGCGGGTCGGGGGTCTTGAAACACTGCTGGGAAGGTCTAATTTTGATTGCAAGTGGTTTGAAGAAAATCTATGGTGGAAAAGGAGGGTTTGGGCCTAGTTGCAGACAGCGTTTTGGCACAATTTAAACTGAGGCCTAGCAGTATTACATTTTTTTGGGGGGCTGTTTGGGGGGGTTCTAGATTTGTCGGGTGGGTCGGGGAGTCTTGGAGCACTTCTGGGATAGTCTAATTTTGATTGCAAGTGGTTTAAAGAAAATCCATGGTGCAAAAGGGGGGTTTGGGCCTAGTTGCAGACAGTGTTTTGGCACAATTTAAACTGAGGCCTAGCAGTATGGCATGTTTTTGGGGGGCTGTTTGGGGGGGGTTCTAGATTTGTGGGGGTGGGTCGGGGGTCTTGGAGCACTGCTGGGATAGTCTAATTTTGATTGCAAGTGGTTTAAATAAAATCCATGGTGGAAAAGGGGGGTTTGGGCCTAAATGCAGACAGCGTTTTGGCACAATTTAAACTGAGGCCTAGCAGTATTGCATGTTTTTGGGGGGCTGTTTGGGGGGTTCTAGATTTGTAGGGGTGAGTCGGGGGGTCTTGGAGCACTGCTGGGATAGTCTAATTTTGATTTCAAGTTGTTTAAAGAAAATTCATGGTGGAAAAGGGGAGTTAGGGCTTAGCTGCAGAGCGCATTTGGAGTGATTTTGACTGGTAGGCCTCAAATTTTCTAAGTGTGGGATTTTCCATTTTTGCTTTTGGCCTGTTTGGGGGTGTTCTACTTTTTTGCGGTGGGTTGAGGGGTTTGGGGGCATTGCTGGGAAGGTCTAATATCGGATGCAAGTGGTTTGGAGAAAATCCATGGTGAAAAAGGTTTTTTTTCCTTTTTTGCTCACTTGCGTGTTTTTGGGGGGCTGTTTGGGCGGGTTCTAGGTTTTTGGGGGTGGGTTTGGGGGTCTGGGAGCACTGCTGGGATAGTATAATTTTGATTGCAAGTGGTTTGAGGAAAATCCATTTTGGAAAAGGGGAGTTAGGGCCTAGCTGCAGAGCACGTATGGAGTGATTTTGACTGGTAGGCCTAAAATTTTCTAAGTGTGGGATTTTCCATTTGTGCTTTTGGCCTGTTTGGGGGTGTTCTACTTTTTTGCGGGTGGGTTGAGGAGTCTGGGGGCATTGCTGGGAAGGTCTAATATCGTATGCAAGTGGTTTGGAGAAAATCCATGGTGAAAAAGGTTTTCCTTTTTTGCTCACTTGCTTATTTGTGGGGGGCTGTTTGGGGGGCTTCTAGGTTTTTGGGGGTGGGTTTGGGGTCTGGGATCACTGCTGGGATAGTATAATTTTGATTGCAATTGGTTTGAAGAAAATCCATGGTGGAAAAGGGGAGTTAGGGCCTACCTGCAGAGCGCGTTTGGAGTGATTTGTCAAGTAGGACACAAATTTTCTAAGTGTAACATTTTCCATTTTCGCTTTTGGCCTGTTTGGGGGTGTTCTACTTTTTTGCGGGTGGGTTGAGGGGTCTGGGGGCATATCTGGGAGGTCCAATATCGGATGCAAGTGGTTTGGAGAAAATCCATGGTGGAAAAGGGGGGTTTGGGCCTAGCCCTAGTTGCAGAAAGCGTTTGGCAATGTTGAAAGTTTGGCCTAGTAGTAGTATTGCATGTTTTTTTGGGGTGCTGCTTGGGGGGGTTCTAGATGTTAGGGGGTGGGTTGAGGGGTCTGGGGGCACTGCTGGGAAGGTCTAATATCGGATGCAAGTGGTTTGGAGAAAATCCATGGTGAAAAAGGGGGGTTTGGGCCTAGCCCTAGTTGCAGAGAGCATTTTGGCACGGTCGAAAGTTAGGCCTAGTAGTATTGCATGTTTTTTGGGGGCTGCTTGGGTGGGGGTTCTAGATGTTTGGGGGTGGGTTGAGGGGTCTGGGATCACAGCTGGGAAGGTCTAATTTTGTTCTAAAATCGCAGTTTACACTTTACACCTAGCTTGAGGGGAAAGATCCGCCCACACTTATTAATCCTTGAAAACGAGACTCAGAGTACGCACTTTCGAAATGATGTATTGTAAATTTGTAATACTGTCGTGGTGTTTTCATATCACTTCCTGTTTTTCCATCAACAATTACAGGCCGGCTTTTACCCTGCCCAATGGCAAAAATGGATGAACTCAGGCTTACAATTAGTGACCCTCAATTCAGCATCCGCCAGGCAGGCAGTGGACAAGGTGTCTTCTGGTCCCCAACATTGATCAACGGAGCGTCAGATGGAATGGAGGAGTACCGCGAAAAAGAGGAATGGCTGGATGCATGCAACTTCCCAAATTCAACAGGACAACTACAACAACATACAGTTACAGTATCCATCTTCATTTCTACTTATCTTTTAAGTAATGTTATTGCTCTGAACCTCTATGAGTGTGACTCTGTGCATTTGTTTGCTCTCTGCTTCAATTAATCCCTCCAACCATTGTATACTTTTGTCTTTGCTATTTTTTTACTAATTTAATGTACTAAGTGGTTCTTCTCTCTGAGGGCAGATAGGCAAGTGAAATTGCGTAATTACTGCAGCCCTGTACTGTCACATTGTTTCTTCATAGTTAGTACATTGTAAAAAGTACTACTTACTTTTCAGTAACCTATCCATTTAGCAAACAACTTCATGCATGCAGTAGTGCATGCACTTCCTTTATGTCCCTTAAAAGATTTATGGATAGCTTTGTATCCAAAGATGTGTTTATCTTCATTTGTTGTTTGTCCATGCTGTGTTTTTTTTCACTCTCTCTACAAAACTTTCCCCACAAACCCCATTTCCATCCAAGTTTCAAACCATAACTCTCATCCCCCGTGCTGTGTGGTTTTCATTGAGGTGAGAGTAAATTACAACAATAATTCCACACACTTGCTGGGGAGGATAAGATGCAAGCAACCTCCTCAAATCAATTTTAAGGCAGCTAGATGAATCCTAGGAAATTGTAATTCAGGTGAAAAAAACAACAATGAGTATTTAAAAATAAATTCTGACTTTCATGCCCACCATCGATTGGATCCATCGTCAACATCATCCTCCTACATCAAGAAGACTTGTTGTTACGCTGCTGTGTCACTGTTCTTGTTGTAGCCATAATGATCAATGCAATTCTTTTTTCCCCATACTTATCTTCTGCATTTCTTAGGCTACTGTTCCTTCTAATACTACTTTCAGGCCACTCAATGTCTCTTTTTTTACTTTGTTTTTCATATGTTGCTACTGCTAGTGAGGTACCACTCCTACTAACACCACAACAACGGAATTTCGGTCCGGGATGGCGTAACCACCATTTGCCATGCAGCCAGCGCTGTGCCTAGCTCTATTCTCAAACATGAATCACAGGTAAGATAAGCATTTTGGGGAGGAAGAATAATAGGCTAGGACTCGGAGGAGAGACTGACAGTAGTACTAGTAAAGTAATAGTAGGTCAATTAAATTCACTAACTCTGTTAGTGGCACTTTTGAACATTTTTGGACATTTTAGATAATTCATGCTGGTAAGTTTGAGGAAACCAAACGTGCCGTAATCCCGCCCACCACCCCTCAAAATAAGATCAACGCGTACACTATGTTGAAGTATGTAAAATGAATAATGATATATTTCCCCTAACAAAAATAAACTAGTCCCACCCCTCCGTACCCCAAACAATTGTCCATTTCAAATAGTCCAGTCGTCCCAAATGATCCCCAACTCCCAATCCCCCCCCCAACAGTCTTTAACAAAAAGGGCGGTGTCTGGACAGGCGGTCCCGCCGCTCCTTTGCGGAGGTCCCGGAGCTGTTTTTCAAGGTCGTCCACCTTGCGCTCCAGGTAGTCCACTCTAAGTCTTAGGCGGCGCATGCGTGCCTTCCAGGCTCTGGGGGGGCCAGCTGCTGGTGTTCTTGCAGCTGAGCGGCGGCGGGGGGCTGTCCGAGCATGGCGCTGTGATGGAGGCTGGTGGACACGGGGGCAGTGCTGGAGGAGGTTGTTGACGCCCCCTCCTCCTGTTCCCGAGCCCACAGCCGGGAATATTCCACCCGAATGGCCTCCATCTTCCGGGCCCTGCCCGGACAGCCATCTCCCTTCTGGTGAGCTTTTTGGGAGCATCTATATGAAGAAAGAAAGAAAAATAATGTAACCAATACTCTTTAACAATAAGACAAAATAATTCAACAGGAAGTTGTCTCACAGTAACACTAGCAATTTGCAAGCACAGTATAACATTTTGGCATGTATCTTTCCACCATCTTTCTAGGCCTGTAACAGTGGGAGTTTCAGGAATTCTACTACCAGGCAGCACTATGGACTCAATACATAGTCAGAGAGTCAGAGAGTACACCAGTATTCTTCTTTTTTTCTCTAGTTTTGCTAAATAAATTACTTGTACGTGAACTTGTGGTAGACGGCATAATGCCAGCTCAGTCAGCTTGCACCCAAGAAAAAGAGACACAAGCCATGATGACGCAGACTTGCATGCATTACTTTAAGCAGTACATGCAGGTGGGGATAGGGAAGCTCTTACTTTAGTATAGGGGTGGCACTGGCCATACTCGGTTACATCAAGGGCTACTGCTCAATGTAATTTATATTTCGCACTGCCCCCCCTGGGCCTTCAGTACTACAAAAGGAAAATTAGGATTATTCATTTCGGATCATGTATCCAGCCGATCACATGATCTCTTTGCTTATATGATGGATGACTTTAGGTGCTTTGTTGTGATAGATTGAGTGAACAACAGCGATAGTCCACCCATGATTAACACAGCAAAAAGAAAATTATGAACATAGGGAGTGAGTGTGGTAACCATAATTGCCGGAGGAAGGGACTTACTTGACTTGATATAATTGTCAACTATACAATACATACACAATATATGCTGTGCTTGCAAAGTAAACTACTGTACTGTTACTTTGGGCAAGGGAGAGTTTCTGAACAATCACAACTTGTAGTATTTGGATTTCCTCTGCTTTGCTACTCTGGCACGGACATGCTGTTCAAACAAATTAACACTCTTCATGCACTGAGCGTCTACTCTACATACACCTCTGCTATGTATGAGGAAGAAGATACCATCCAGGCTTCCAAAGTAAAAGTCCATCATTCTTCTTAATGTCTCAACTGTAACAACTTTACTTTTTCTCAACAACCAAATAATAACACCCTTTTCATTTTATTTGGTAAACCACCGTCTTGACTTGCATTTGAGTTTCACCAAAATGATATATTGCAATGCACACCACGCATGAATTTTCTGATTGACCCACACAGGCAGTCATTTTTTCTTTCTCCTCCAACCATCCTTGCTTCAAGCAGCCATGCATCTGATTGTTTCCGATCAGCCACCTCTGCCTGCATTCAAAAACACGTATCATTCTTTAGTCATAAATGTTACGACTCTCTCGTCCTTCCATTGACCCTAAGTTCTTTCCCTTTTCGTTCATCACATCCCTCAAGTTCATCTGATATGCCTTGGCTTCACGATAAAAGTTTCCCAGCTGATTTGAAGTCAAATAGAGGGGGCCATTGCTTACTCGAGAACTACCGCCGCTAATGCAATTGCTAAATCGAGGGTGACTGTCTTCGTCGTGATTGGCTAAAAAAATGTAGTTCTAAATCAGTAACTGTTCTTAACAGTACAGTGTACTTGTAGTAGTGTACTGTCTACTGTACAGTACATCATACACTCCTTTGCGAGCCTACTCTAAAATGTCAATAAGTAAGGAGTATAATATTAAGTTACCACCGTCCGCCGCTGCTGAGCCATCCCCCTCAGCTCCTCCTGGTGGCGCCGCCGCATGCGCCGCTTGAGTGGACCCCTCCACGCTGCTGGCCCCGGCACAGGTGGTGGCAAGTGCTGCATCCGATGCTGTGACGCCTAGAAAAAACCATGTCATATTTTTAGATGCCATACACCACCCCCTACTTCGTCTCGTAATGGAAGAGAAAATGTTAAACAATTTTTAATTATTGGGACTGAAAAGAAGTCCCGGGTTTGGGGAGGGTGTTAACTTATATGCTTAGCCATAACATGCAACTCTTTTTGGCACAACTGATGAATGCTTGCTCTTTAACGTGAAACATTTTTACAATTACAGACAGAACCAACTACTCCTCATCACCACCAGGAGGACTTGAATGTCCAACAAGGTGAGGGCTCCCGAGTCCCGCACAGTTACTTCTGACTGAGGTATGTGGAAAGTCGAACTGCACCTATCATCAACAACGTCCTATTTCTCTTGTCCATACATCTGTATGTGCAGAATAGACCCTAAAACACTAGCAGTATGGTATGTGCTACTATCAAATCAAAAAGCCAACTACAAGCTTATTCTTGGTGGACATTGACCTTTCCCTGTTGGAAATTGTCGAAAGCACTAACATTAAGAAGATTGGATTAGACAGCAAGGGCAACCCCGAGGACTGCACTGAGTGCCTCTAGAGCTATTGCTGGATCAGAGTTTTGTTTAACACCGTTTGCCGACTGGGCAAGCTTAGCTACCTACACAGACCGACTCAGAAATAATAGTAAATAGTAGTAGCACTGAGAGTGATGGTACAGAGGCAGAATAAGAAAGTAGAAAAGTCTACAGGAATATCAAAGACTATTTTGTAAAAAATAGAATTAGGAAACAGTTTGGAATGAATAGGAGCTGTAAAAGTTAGGGAAGTATAATTATATTGACAACAGAACAACTTACTGGGGCCAGCAGAAGAGCCTGCAGAGGACCGTTCCTGCCCACTCTGTTCCGCCGGAGTCTGGGATGTTGCTGCCTTGCCCCTGGGAGGTGCTGATGATCATGAAATAAACACAAACATGGATGATTGTTTTTTGTAAATATTTGATTTCTTTGACCACAATCTAAAATTATCTCGGGGAAACAAATTAGCAACAATTGCACTACATGTATTGACCTATCTGATCTGGTCAACTAGGAGGATACTAGTACAGTATTGCTGGATTCACAGACCGTCTACTTGGAAAGTTATGTAAATCACTAACTAAACCAACAACAAAAAGGTTCTACTACGACTGCCAGCACTCAGCAGCACGCGAAGTGACAGACACAGTCCGTCATCATGATTGCAGACCACTAAAAAATGTCCTAATATACTCAACCTATCAATCCATCACTATCTCTTCTTCTTAGTGGCAGCAGGAGTACAAAGGAAGGACTAGACTTGAGTCTCTAGTCTCTCTAGCATTATGCAGTTCTGTAAAGTACTACACTCATACATATTCAGGCCAAATGAGCCCAAAGTTGCAAACAAGTAAGCATAGTAGCAACGCCACTGAGGAGGCAAGCACCTACAATCGCAGAAGCTATTTAAACACTATTTCACCTGCAATGTAATCGAATAGGCAGCATTCTTGCTCTGCGGAAAAAACATATATTAGCAATATAACACAAAGCAGAAGAATACAAAGTAGTTATTAAATAGCTACTCACCAAGGCCAGGGATCTCCACACCTAGCAGGTGGAGCAGGTCCTGCTCCGGACCCCTGACTCCCTCTGCAAGGCCCGGCACACCTTATCCCACCGCTGGCGACGCTCCCGGAGGCCATACCCTTGAGCGAGCCTGCCCCCTGCTGCCACGGTCTTAGGGAGGTGGCGCAGAACAAAAAATATAAGGGCGGCCACCTCCACCATGGTAAAAACCTCCATGGCCACTACATCCACTCCTCTCAATCGCCCAAAAGGGAGCCGGCTACGGGGTGCGGGACCCTTCCCCTTTGACTTGCGGCTCCTTTTGCCATGGTCCTGGGCGAAAGAAGGAAAGAATAGGGGGGAAAAAGAGAGACCTAAACAAAAAAAGTCGTTATTAAAGTAACAAAAAGTTGAAAAAAACACAAAATATAGATCTAGACAAATAGAGAGATAGATAATGAGCAAAAAAGAGCAAAAAAAAGTTGAAAGAAACAAAGGATTGCAAAGATTAAAAGAGGATAGAAAAGCCAGGCCGAGAACCATAGCAATGAATGAAAAACAAGAAGGCCGCGCCCATTGAGGACCGCGTGGGTAAGTTCGCGCGATATTTTCCCCACGAGCACGCAAAAACACAGCGAACTCGTAATAGCGCACCGCACACAACGCGAGATAGCCAAAACGGAAATCCGCAACACACACAAGATGTCCGCGCCCATGTACGACCGCATGGGTAACTTCGCGGTCGGTGCGCTGCAAGCGCCCCGCGAAAACGCAAAAAACACCGCGAACACGCAAAAAAAATCCACAAATTGGCACGGATTCGCGGATTATGCAGGTCGCGAATTCAATTTCGCCCATACTTACTCCTGGCACCTGCATGATATACACTGCCCAAACACAACTGCATTGCTCTAAACTCAGAAATATCAGTCCCACCATGACCCTCTACACTGCCTGAACACCACTGCACTGTCCTAAACCCTGAAACACCATCCCTAGCAAATTCTGCTAAACTCATTGAACACCACTGGACTGCTCTAAACCCTGAAACACCATCCTCTACAAAGGCCCCTATAATGTTGAAACACCACTGCACTGCCCTAAACCCTGAAACAGCACTCCCTGCATGATCTCCTACACTGCCCGAACACTGCTGCTGTGCCTTAAAGTTACTTATGGAGTGAATCACACTTTACAACATATAGTGCTTCTAATTGCTATGTAGTATGCTAGTAGTGGTATATAATTGTAAAACAATTTTTTATATTTTTTCTTCACAACAGAGTTTAATTATCTACAGAAAGAAAAACCATCATGCCTTCAAAGAGTGAGAAAAGAAAACATATAAACAGGCTTACTTTTCCAAGAAAAAACAAGTACAAGATTTATCTAAACAACAATGTGTGGAAAAAAAGAAGAAAGCTCCTGGTAAGACAACAAAGGATTTTATAAGGAAAATAACACAAACTAAAAAAAGTGTGGAGAATCTGGAAAAAAAAATATCTGTAACTACAAAGAAAAACCAGACAAAAAAGAAAAATGATGGAAAACTATGTGGTAAATAAATTGTGTATAGTAAAAGACGAAAAAATCAGTTTGTTGAAATTCGCAAGCGAATGTTTTATAACAGAGTTGTTTTAAATTTATTAAAAAATATAAAGAATTGTAAAAGAAAAACAGCTTTTTATAAGAAAAAGAAACATATTGAAAGTATTGTTGAGAAGGCTTTTGAATTAAAAAAGAAGTTGTTTATTTTAGTAATCAATAGAATTCAAACACTAGATAAGCCAATCAATGTTATGAAGGCCAAAAGTAAGTGGAAAAGACTAATTAATAGAACTAATTTTTGTAATGTTTTTTTCTGGAGAATGGAAACATAGTTCAAGTTGTGAGCCGTTTTTTAATGTAGAGAGTTACCTTCAGAGTAATGATTTGTTGCATGCAGTTGACACCAGTGGTCGAGCTTATGAGGTTAAGAATGGTTGTCCGATTGAAAAAGAGAAAATTGTCTCTAGAAATGCAGAACAGGTGTTAACTGATGAAGTTTTAGGGAGAAGTCCTAAGGCTCCAGTGTACACTTGGAATTGTAGTTGTATTTGTAGTGTACGACAGGATTCAATTGATTTGTTTCGCAATTTCTTACGTAAGTATACTAAGAAAAGTGTTAAACAAAAGATTAAGATGTTGCAAGAATTAGACCCTTGCAGAGTGAGGGAAAAACTGGTTTGCAAGGTCATTCTCTGGCTTGTCTTTCTAGAAAAGTATGTCAGAGTTTTTTCACCATTTCAGGATGTTAGCAGTACATCATACTGAAATGAGGAAATTAGTGAGAAGGTTGTATCATTCAAAAAGTCCAGCACTAATGTTAAAAAAGTTAAACAGTGCTCTTTTGCATGGATCTGTATTAGATGTAATCAACATTTGTGAAGAAATTGAGGTTAGTTACTTTGGTCCCGAAGAAGACAGTGCAGAAACTAACTGATACATTAATAGAAGGAAATGTGGAAGAAAATGTACAGAATTTTAGTACAGAAAATTTTGAGCAAGAAATTACAAGGTTTAAGGTCATTTCAGGTGAAAGGCCAAACTTTTCTTGTATTTGTTGTAGACAAATTCATTATAAAAATCAGACCAGGTTAGTTGATCTATATTTAGAAAAGTGAAAAGGAGAATAATAATCAGTGGAAAGAATTTGCAACTTATTTGTTGGTAGAGAATTGTTTTGATTTAGATTCTGATAAATATTGTTATAATAAATTAAATGAAAAACAAAATGCCTGCTAGAGCTGTGCATAATAATCTTGAGTTGGTAAATATTCCTTCTGAACTGATGTATTTAAATACTTATGAGTCTATTCTTATTCAATGTGTGCATCCATTTCAGGCTATTGTTCGTATGGAGCATAAGACAGGGAAATTGCCTCCTTCAGATTTACAGAGAGGATTAAAGGGAAGAGTTGTATATTTGCCTCTAGATTTAAAGAAAAATATTGAAACAATTGGTGTAGAAAATGTGGAAGATGAACCTCTAGTTATTCTAGTTAATGGCGTTCCTACGAAGAGTAAGAACATCTGGCAAGAATTAGTGGATGTTAGGAAAGTGAAAAAGGCAATGTTGTATTTGGTAAAAAATAATCAATACTATAAAAATGTATATGTAGGAGAAGAGGAAATAACTGCAGAAGAGGACAGTGATTTGTCAACTGGACAAATTGAAAAAGTGGATGTGTCCAGAACTGAAGAAATGTATGAACATTATAGTGTGCATCCACTTCACTCTAAAGAAGTGATGGGGAATACTATTGAGTTATTCCAAATGAAAGAAGCGAAAGGAAGTCCCATTAGTGTATGGGAAGAAAGTTTGGAAGTTGGAAGCTCGTTGTTTCCCTCAGTTATTTCCAACAGGCAAAGGTGGTCGATTTGATGAACGACCTGTGCAGATTAGATTCCTGCATCTGAATACCGGACATCAAGATTATATGCAGAAGATCCAAGGTTTCGCCAATGTATTCCATATTTGTTTCAACTTCTGTTTGAGAGTGACTTGTCTGGACTTTCTTATGCAGTGAACCATATACTAAAAAGTGGAGTACATCTGCAAAATGTTTCGGCAAAGGACTTTATGGATAACGTCCAACAGAAAACTACTGTTTTGGAATATCCGCTAATTAATCTCATGGCATGTCAAGTATTGGTACCGTTGTCATGGGGAATTGAAATGTATGCTAAGAAACTTAGGAACTCCTACATGGTTCCTTACTCTAAGCTGTGCTGAGTATGCTTGGGAAGATTTATTTCAATTTCTTCGAGAGGCAAATGCAAACATAGAAAATGTAGAATACAAGACACCTGGAGAACTGTGCTCTTTTGATCCAGTTAATGTATGCAGGTATTTCAATCATAGATTTGAAGCTATGATGTCTTTTATCACAAACAAAAAAAATCCTCCTCTTGGAGAGGTTCTGGATGTCTTTTGGAGAAAGGAGTATCAAGCAAGAAGTTCTCCTCACATACATATGCTGCTATGGATCAAAGATGCCCCCAAATTTGGAACAGATTCAGATGATACAGTGATGAGTTTTATTGAACAATATTCTACATGTGCTGTACCAAAAAGTACAGAACAAAAGAATTTAACCTCTTCCATGCTCGTGACTGAACCGTTCCGTCACGAGCCACGGGTAGGCTGTGCTGGTGACGGAACGGTTCCATCGCGGCCCTGCCGCCGCGGCTGCGCAGCGCGAATTCCGCGCCTGCGTGGCGCCAATTCCGCGCCTGCGCTGACATTCTAAAGAAAGGGCGGGGCCGTGACGGAACCGTTCCGTCACAAGCACAGCTCACCCGCGAGCCATGACGGAGCTGTTCCGTCATAAGCACGGAACCGCCGCGCGGCCGCCCCACCCCCTTAGCGCTGCCGCAGAATATCCGCCCCAGCAAAGGGGTTAAGACATCAAGTCTTACGGTTTCAAACCCATCGTTGTGGAAAATACTGTTGTCGAAAATACAAATCTAAGGATACGTTCTACACAAAATGTCGTTTTGGATTTCCACGTCCAGTAATATCAAAAGGAAGAGTGAACAATTTTATGTCATCTTTGCGACATACTGTCACAAGAAAATTACCGAAAAATACCTACAACTTAAGAAGAAATGAAGAGTCAAAATACATAAATGACTATAACCCAGTCATTTTGTCCATGTGGAATGCTAACATAGATATTCAATATGTTGCAGACAACTCCATTGCTGTGGCTCGATATGTAACGTCTTACATTACTAAACATGAAAAGACGGAACTAAAGGAAATGTGGGAAGAAATTTCTCATGAAAAGAGCCTAAATAAAAAATTGTACAGCTACAGTTTGAAGATGTTGTCTCATCGAGAAATCGGAGCATATGAATGTTCAGATCGCTTATCATCTGCAAGTCTATACTCCAAATCTAGAACAATCTTTTGGGTGAGTTTAGGTCTTGCAAGAACACGAAACCGAGTTTTGAAATCTGTACAAGAAATTGAGTATTTAGCAGAGAGAGAACCAGACAGTACAGATATTTTGAAGACAAATATGTTGGATACATACTACCAAATAGAAGTAATCATCTTGAGAACGTTTGTCTCTATGAAGTACTGCAAAGCTATACTTTTAAGAGGAATATTACAGAAGATATCAATAAAGGAGTATATGCTGTGATTGAATCTGAAGGATGTTTAGTGAAACAAAGAAAATTACATTTGATTAATCATCGAAAACTGAGTTGCGAAACTCCTGACAAAAGGGAATTTTACTATTTAGCTCTTTTGCAACTTTTAAGCCATGGCATACAGAACTGGAACTACTTGGAGATTTTCACAGTTATGAAGATTCATTCAACGCAACTAAAAATACTATAGAATGTCCTGTTTTTACAAATTATCTGAAAATGTTGAACGACGAAATACAGCAAGAAGCTACAATTGCAGCAGAGATTGCTAGAGACAGTTCTCAAGACAGTCAAAGTTCTGCTTCGTTGAATCAGGATCCACTAGGAGAACCAATTATCCAAAATGAAGCCGCAACTGCCATGGATGAGGTGGAAAGAGCAATGCAACAAGCTCAAGAGGATATAATAAACTTAGAAGAATTGGAAAAACAACTAAATGTTGAGCGAAAACAAATATTTGATCAAGTGACAGAACAGATTGAGCATGGTTTATATCATGAGAAAAAAGAGTGCTCATGTACGTCATTTAAACCTGTCCGACTGTACGTGAGTGGAGAAATAGGAAATGGAAAAAGTTTTCTAATTAAAGCAATTGCAACTTATCTACAGAAAAGAACTGAGTCGTCACTCTCTTGTGTTGTTACTGCTCCAACTGGGTTGGCAGCACATAACATTAAAGGGATTACTTTACATCGCTTATTGATGCTGCCAGTGGAGCATGAAAATAAATTAGAATACCACAAGCTATCCGGAGAAGCTTGTTGTGAAGTTTCTAGAGTCTTGAAAAAAATGAAACTTCTCATTATTGATAAGGTAAGCATGGTATCAAATGTAATGCTTGCCTTTGTTCATTTAAGAATGCAACAAATCCTTAAAACAGAGTATAATGTGTTATTTGGAGGCAAACACGTCATAGTTTTTGGAGATCCACTACAACTAACTCCTGTGAAAGGACAACCAGTATTTAAAACAGTTACACATGAAGACACCAAAAAGTGCCTGGGAAGCATTGAAAATGGTAATATTTGGTGATATTTCGAATATACAGAACTCATTACAAATATGCGACAGGCAAAGGATGCTGATTATAAAAGTATTCTTGAAGATATAAGAATTGGAAAAAGAAAGTGAACATGGCAAAGTAGCTTTACAGGCACGATTACTTTCAAATTTGTTTCCAAACGAAAATATTGTTCCAGAGAATATATATAGAAAAATTGCAGAAAAGAAATCAGTGATATGCTTGATGCCAACTCTGCAAGAATGTTCAATATTCAATGAAAAAATGTTAAAGTTAGAAAATCAAGAAATTATAAAACTGGAAGCTATTGATAGAATAGAGCATGAAGGAGCTACTATTATTTTGTCAGAAAAGTTGAAGTCAAAATTGGATTCTTTAGAGAAATCAGTATCTAAAACTGCTGGTTTAGAAAAGAATCTATATGCATGTATACATTTTTGGATAATTTTAAGACGTAATTTACATGTGGAAAGAGGTTTAGTAAATGGAGCAATGGGTAATGTTGTTGGTTTTGTTAATTAACAAATAGAGATGACAATGAATTTTTGAAAATCAAATTTGATGAATACAACAATTGAGTCGTTCAGCTCGATGTTTGCTTGTAAAAGATTTATATGTCCGCCGAAAACAGTTCCCTGTTTGTTTGGCATATGCGGTGACTATTCATAAATCTCAAGGTTTAAGTGTAGATAGTGCTTTGGTGAATATTGGAAGTACTGTGTTTAAAGAGAGTATGGCATATGTTGCTTTATCTTGAGTCAGAACTTTATCTGGATTATACTTAATTGATTTTGATGAGACAAAGATTAGTGCAGATGTAAATTGTGTAAAAGAGTATAATAGGTAAGAAGAGAACGTGCTCCCAATTTACCTCATAATGCTTAAGACTTAGTTATTGTATGAGTCACTATATGGATAACTGTATACTTGTAATAGTGATTTTATAACACACTTAGGGGCCGATTAGGATGGCGGACGGACCTGCGTCCGCCCGCGACCCCAGAATAGGAGGGACCGTCCGCAGGGGCAGCGGCGGTCCCTCCGTGCAAATTAGGATGTGACCGGTACCCTGGCAGTCACATCCTGTATTTTTTACATTGCGGCGGGTGCTGCTTGAAGCAGCACCCGCCGCAATGTAAAAAATGAAAGCAGTGCATTTGCATGCACAAAGCGGCAGGCATCGCGTGGTGCCTGCCGCTTCGTGCATGCAAAGGCAGGGGGGTACCATAGGTACACCCCATGTGCAATTTTCTGTTTTTTAAAAGCCTGTCATTTATTGGTTAAGAAAAAGCAATAGAAAAGAGCATTACTTAATATAAGCTGGTATATTGAGAATTCAAGCACACTTGCTGTTTTGATTTACAACAATGTATGATGAACTTTTCACCTGTGTTGTCAGTAAGGTGTTCCCTGAAGTGTTTCTATGGTAACTGGCAGAATGTGGTTGGGGGAAGGGTTGAAAGTTTTGTCAGTTGGAAAAGGTTCAAAAGTTCAAGCAATAGAAAAGTGTGTTTCATTTTGGTTTAATGTGGGAATAAATGTGATTTGTTATTTATTTGTATATGTGTGTGGATTGAATGTGTAGACTGACAGGAAATGTTTGCTGTTTGCTATAGGACTTCCTGACTCTCTTGGGTTAGTTAGGGGGTTTTACAATGATCCCCAATGTCCATTTTTTTTTCTTGGTTTTGTGAGCTTAGGGGACGATTTACGGATCTCGCACCGTACGTTGTACGTACGTTCATGGTACGCGCACTGTAAATCTATCGTAAAAAAAATAGCATCTATTACTAATTCTTTATAATCCCCGGGGACCCCATCCCCCGGGGCTTTGATATTAGTTTTGGGGGGCCTCTAAGGCCCCCCGAGCCCGGGGGACCGCCACCCCCCCGAGGCTTCATTTAAAGAAAAAACCTGTGGGGGGGGGTCTTAACCCCCCACATGCCCCGGGTACCACCGCCTCCCCGGGGTACTACTATATAAAATAGGGGGGTCCATAACGGACCCCCCAGCCCCGGAGACCACCACCCCTGGGGCTTTTTAATGTTGGGAGGGGGGCTGCGCGGCCCCCCTCCTGGAGCCTTGTGTGGCCCTGGGGACTGCCACCTCCCCAGGGCCGGCTCCTGCAGTGTCCCGGGGTGCCTACCGCCAGGACACTGCTGTTTGGTATGGTAGGGCGGGAGCCTCGCGGCTCCCACCCTACCATAGCAAACTGCTTTTCGGCAGAGAGAGCAGCATGTTGGCTGCTCTCTCTGATGAAAAGCAATGCCGGCTCCTGAAGGACGTGGGGAGCCGGCTGGGACCGTGTGGGCTTTGGGGCTCCCCCCTCGGTCCCCAACATTAAATTTTAGCCCCGGGGGATGGGGGTCCCCGGGGATTATAAAAAATTAGTAATAGACGCTATTTATTTTTTTATAATAGATTTACGGTACGCGTACCATGCTCGCATGTACAACGTACGGTGCAAAGTCTGTAAGACGTCCCATAAGCGTACCTCAGCATGAAAAACTCAATAAAAAAATATATTTTACAAATATCTATCAAGTTTATGTGTTTATGTGTTGGTTGGTTCTCATTAGACCTTTTCTATTTATTGGTACTTATATGTAAGTACTTATGCATAGTCTAAACTTCTTGAGTAGCAGTGTTTTATAGAGTGATGAACTTTTGACCTCTGTTGACAGGTAACTTTTGCATGATCTGCTGGGGGGAGGGTGGAAAGTTCTGTCAGTTGGAAATGTTTAAAATGTTGAACCAATGGAAATGTATCTTTGGTTTTGAATTATTGTGTGAAGGAATTTGATTTGTTATATAATGTGCATATATGTGTAAATTGAGAGGGAAAATATGCCATTTTGTTTGGTTCTGATGAACGCACTGAAGCAGAGAGATTCTGTGTGAGGCTATCTGCTGTGTGAATGGCATTCTTCTTAATCTTCCAATCAGTTTGAAAGGTGAGTTAATTACTTGTAAGGGACTGTATCCGTTGCATTTTATTTTCAGTAATAGTAATGTGTTTATTCCTGTAAAGTTTGTAGAATCATATTCTGAGTTTCTCTCCATTTGGATAACTATCGTGATAAAATCATTTGGGAAGTTAATCTGTTTAGTTAGTCACCTTTGTGCAATAAAGTGCAGTACTAAAAAATGTAGAATGTGTGTAGATACTTTTTTAGTTGTAGAATATTTAATAGAGTTGCTTTTGTAGAATTAGGCTTGTTTTAAATCTACAGTTTTGTAGTCAATATACATAGACTGCTGCATACACTCTTGGACAGATTTACAAGCCTCTTGGGCCTCTTTCTTGTTCTATTGTGCCTCATTTTTGGTTGTAATGTTGGCAATAAAATAATGGTGAAAATTGGAAATGTATTTGCAAAATGAGTTAGGATTGTCTATTGAAATGTAGTGGTCATATACACGGAATGTGTTTAGTCACTAAAATGTTTTAGTGTGGTAAATGTGTTTTGGGGAAATGTATGGTTTTAAAATGTTTCTGTCTAGAATTACACTTGTACCTTTTTCCATAATCTCTGCCCTCTCTTCTGATATTTCCCTTATTTTCTTATTTTTACTTGTCTTTCCTCATAGTGCCACTTTTTCTCATTCTCCCTCCTGTCTTTTTAGTCCCCCTCTGTCCTTATTGTTTCCTTCTGTCTCTTAATAGTGCCCCTTCCTTTTATAGTCTCTCCTCTGACCTCTTATTCCTCTCTCTCTCATATTCTTGTGCAGATTTACAAGCCCTTTGGGCCTCTTTCTTGTTGTATTGTGTTTCATATTTGGAGGTAATTTGGCAAAAAAATTATGGTGCAAATTGTTAATGTATTTTCAAAATGTGTCAGGATTGTCTACTGAAATGTAGTGGTCATATATATGGATTGTGTTTAGTCACTAAAATGGTTTAGTGTGGTAAATGTGTTTTGGGGAAATGTATGGTTTAAAAATGTTTTTGTCACACTGAGCGTCTGTGTAAATTAAAGAATTACACTTGCACCATTTTCCATAATCTCCGCTGTCTCTCTCACAGTCTACCTCTCTCTGCTTATAGTGTGCCCTCTCTTATGAACATTTAAAAAACCATGCAAATTCACTGAAAAAACCATAGGTTTCACACATGTTATAGTTAACTGGAGATCTTACTCATACAAAACCATTGAAATTCCCCCGTTATAGTTAGTACAGCTAACTATAACTTGCGCCCCCGCAACACACTGCCGATGACGTCACATACTACATCACTCATGACATGGTCAGTGACATCACTCATGACATCACTTATGACATCTCAAATGACATCACTGATGACATCACTGATGACATCATCAAGTGAATGTGTGTCTTTCTGAAAAAGACATATTTTTATATATGTATATCTAAAGGTCGATTGAAGAATAAATGGGTAAATAAGTGTGTAAATGGATTTTTTTTGTAAAATTGATTGTATAACTGACTTATTAAGTGTATCTTAGAGACTACATGTATTAGCGAGTAATGTTTAAATATTTAAATATCTGTATCAGTGTCTTATTTTGTGTAAAGGTGGCTGCATGGGTTGGTGAGTAGCTACATGAGTGTGTTTATGGGTTATTACTTTGTGTTTTGAGTATCAGTATGAGTGTCTATATAGTTTGGTGGGGGATATTACTTAGCGTATAGATGCATGAATGAGTGACCCCCTGTTTTTAAGTGTTTTGAAGACAGCATGTGTGCAGGACTGAATGGGTGAATGAGTGTGCGTATGGGTGTGTTAGTGAGTCAGTGACTGTCTCAATAGTGTCTTTATGACTAACTACATATGTTTTAAACTAGTATATGTGAGTATTGATGTATATATGTGAGTATTTGTGAGAGAGAGAGTTGAGAAGAGTTCCTGTATAAATAAATATCAGTTTCTATAAGTGGTTGTTTAAGAGAGAAAGTATATGTACGTTTCTGTAGAAGTAAGTATAGTGGTGTGTGTATAGCTGTATATGCAAGTAAATGGATATTTGATAGTTATTTCCATGTGTGAGTATGTGTGCGAGTAACTATATGGATGAGTATTAGTGTGTAACAGGATGTATAGGTGTATGAGTACATATGCTTAGTGATAGTGAGTACATACATGAGTGACTAAATAGAACTGTTGGTGAATGAGTGGATGTGTATGTAGATGTTGGAATTACTGAATAGGTTGTTGTAACTGGTATTGGTATCTCCAATTTTTTGAAAATTCTAGTTTCTATTTTTGAATGTGTGTATTAAAGGTTATATTAGGGTGAGAGGAACTCTGCCACTCTTTCACAAGGATGATGCCATCAGTGATGTCAACAGTGATGTCATTTGAGATGTCATCAGTGATGTCATGAGTGATGTCACTGACCATGTCATGAGTGATGTAATATGCGACGTCATCAGCAGTGCATTGCGAGCGCGCGACTTATAGTTAGCTGAACTAACTATAACGGGGGAATTTCAATGGTTTTGTATGAGTGAAATGTCCAGCTAACTATAACATGTGTGAAACCTATGGTTTATTCAGTGAATTTCTAAGGTTAACGTGGCTGAAACCTATGTTTTTTTCAGTGAATATATATATATATATATATATATATATATATATATATATATATATATATATATATATATATATATATATATATTTTCCTCCAAGAAAGATTAATGGCCGCACTCGCTCAATACATTAAATTGGGTTTATTTCACAAGAGACTGCAAACAATCCCCTTCACCTACGCATTTCGACCGCAGGTCTTGGTCACAGTGTTACCACTAGTCCATCATTGCTTTCTAGTTTATATACCTTCCTATCCAATTGCATATAATGATGCATTATGGGTGAGGTAGTTTTAAAGTTACACATAAAGAAATAAAACATTTATTTTGCAGAAAAAACAGTGCATGATATCCAGTTATACCTGTCAACATAAGAATGGTTACTAATTCTCAATTGTACAGTTTATATCCCCATTATTTTAATCGCTTATCACTGTAGGAAATTCCTATTTAACCATTGTATGGCTTAAAAAACGATTTAAACAAAGAATAACATATCTATCAGTTAAGATACTTTCACTTATTCATTTGTGATATAATCTTTAGTATAGGCTAAGTGCCCAGGGTTATAATTTTGTACAATTTGTTTCAATACTTCTTAGTAATGGCTAAGTGCCTTTATGGTCTTATTTCTGTTGCAACAGATCTGGTTTCAACGGTTGTTAGAGCAGTCTATTTTCAATATTTAGTCATAATTGCATAAGACACTAAAGAAACCGCTGGGGAGACCCATCATTGCCAGTTGTGGCTCAATATATGAGAACCTTTCAATTTATGTAGATTCTTTTCTGGCACCGATAGTCCCCACTCTAACGTCTTATATTAAGGAAACGGGAGATTTTTTACGCAATTTGATGAACATCGCCTGGCTGGAAGGATACCAACTAGCTACAATCGATGTAGTATCCTTATATACTTCCATAACTCATAATATGGGTCTCACAGCTATGGAATTTTTCTTCAAATAGAAACCTCTTGAAGAGTTACAGCATTGGAATATGATCAAGGAAATGACAGAACTTTGTCTAAACCACAATATCTTTCTCTTCAATAAAACGTACGATGCTCAACGATGCGGAACAGCCATGGGAGTTGCATTTTCCCCAAGCTACGCCAACCTAGCAATGGGTTGGTGGGAAAGAACAATAGCTTGGGGAGAAGAGTATGACCAGTACACATCTAAGGTCGTACTCTGGCTCCGATTTATCGATGACCTTTTCCTCATCTGGAATGGTACTGTAGTGTAGCTCCTATTTTCCCAATAGGCTCTGCGCATTGGAATAGTACCTACAGCAGTAAAGGCCTAGGCCAGACGTTAACTAGGTCTACTACTGTCGATACTAGACTTAATTTTTGGGTTTGCCAGCTAAGCTCAGAGTTCGCTAGAAACTTTCTCGAATGTTCAGGAAAGAATTACCTCCCCTGATTAGACAAGAAGGGATTTAGTTTCTGACAATCATAGAACATGACAACTTTGCTCTCCCCTAATCAAGAGTCAATCTCAAGAGTCGTGTGAGCACAAGGCAATTATTTTACTCAGTCAGTACGTGCATTCTTAGTCTCATCAGAATGTAGAGAAAAGGAAGAGACGGGCGTGTTCAATAAAAAGGTGTTATTTATTGATCAGTCTCTTTTCTCGTACAAGAGAAATGGATCGATATTATTGCAATACTTATAGTTAAGTAAAGTGCATACATTAAAAGCAATAGTATAAAATAATACTGTAAAAACATTGATATGGTTTCTGAGCCATATGATGTTTAAAATGATTAAAATATATTTACATACACATATACAGTTGACTAAACGTGCTCAACTGGTGTTTCTAAATACGCCTACCCCGTGTACCTGACCTAAGTCTAATGCGTGGGTGGGAATAGAAAGTTACAGTTTAAGTTAAGTTTGTTTTTGCCAAGTGAATAACTAAAGAATTCTCTGTGAGGGGTTATTCAGTTCTGTACCTGGAAGTTTGGATGAATGAGGAATGGTATCTCTTTCTCTGCTCTCGATATTCCAGGCTGCCTGCGAGGGCTACCCGGAAGCGCCGGTGCTGGGTCTCTCGGCTTGAGATAGCAGCGCGTCTCTCAGCGCGTCAGGAAGGCGGGGCTGCTGCCAGCGGGGTCTGCTTCTGCTCTCGGCTTCGGCAAGTGTGGCTGCTCCGTCTTGTCACCACGCGTGTGTTTGCATAGGGCAAGGTCGGCAATATTTATACCTTAAAGGTGCCGAGATTGACGTAAGGATGGACATAGGTACGTCAATAAAGATGTCATACGACTTGCTCGTTAGCACATTCTTTTGCAAAAGTTCTCTGTGAAATCAAAACAATGGCCGCACGGATTATCCAGGTTGTCATAGGTTTGATTTGTTATGAGAACGTCGTATGCCTTATCAGGGGCTGGAGGAATGTCGCTTGTCTAATTAGATCTCAAGCGTTATGACCTAATCAGATAACACGTTCCTGTGCCGTAGTGTGACTGCGTCAGATAACGGTATCTGCATCATGGGGGCTGTTCTTGCCTCATGGGCTGACTGTTAGTTAACTAGCTAGTTAGTTTAACCAGAATAGGGTCAGGAATAGGGGGATCGATTCAGAACCTATAGAAATACACGACACCCACTCCACGCTAACTATGGTCATATCTACTAATCTATGCATAGTATAACATAGTACAACATACTATAGAGTATAGTGTATACCTTACCACCCCAAAATACATAAATGCATTTTGAAATTTTCAAATATACTGAAAAATTGCAGTCATATATATTGTATGCACTTAAGCTATGAATTAAATGCAAAAGTAAACACGCATTTTTATGCATTATTGCTTATTGGTATATGAGAAATACACATGAAATGGCTCTTAATATGGCTATACAGAAAGGAAGTTCGAGACCATTTCATCACATATTAAAATATTTGTGAACATACCAGCGGGCAGCTAAAGTCTATAAAGTATCTAAAAATAGAAATCTTAGTTCTCTAGGAATAGTTTCTTACTTTAAGCAGAAGATCAGTGTCCCGGGAAAAAATAAATAGAAAAATATTTTAGGGGCTTGCTGAAAAAATTGCTGTCCGTGAACTGGATTGTAATTGTTCATGTGACTTTATTTTTAAAGTTGAAGGCCGAATTCAGGGAACGCCGTGTGCGAGTTTACTCAAAAGTCTCTATTTCTGTTCTGGCGAGAACATCATATCATTCAGGCTTTCGAAAAAACTGTCAACAGCTTCATGGGAAAGTTCCACTAAGTCGGAAATAGGGGTAACCATGCATTCGTGCACATGATTGTCTCCATTGACATTCTGATTTGCATTGCTGACAGAAGGTCGTACCTGTTCGATGCTGCTTTCATCTTGAACTTCACTACCCTTCAATCGTAGTGGTGAAGATTCCAGGAATGCCGTCATCAGGATTGGCAGCCTTTGAGGACAGCACAAAGCGTGAACCTTGGTAGGAACCAACAGTGTATCTGCATCCACCGGCGCATCCGATTGTAGCATCAGACAGGTGTCTAACACGCATTCTTCTCCGCATAGCAGACACCTTAGTACAGGTAAAACACACCTTTGCCACATTGGTCGAAATGATAGAAACCAAGTCATGTTTAGGTCTCTAAGCCGGGAGAGTCCCAGGATTTTTGATATCCGGTCCCGGTATCCAATGGCTAGGATCGTATCTTCCATTGTCGCGAGAGTTTGATCTGTGACATGGGTTGCCATAACGAAAAATAAGGACTAGGAATAGGATTCCTACAATTAGTCCCAGGATCAGGGGAAGTCCGCCAAAAATCGAATGGACGAAATCTGGAAAAATACCCAGTATGGCTTTGAATGGTGTTAATGCCATCGAAAATACTGTCTTAAATACCTTTGAGACCCCAGTGGTATCAGAAATATTTAAGATTTCGCTCAGGATTTCCGCGAAATGTACGGGGGAATTGGTTGATAATAATGTATGTATCTCTGCAGTCGTCCTTGCGACTTGTAGATCATACGTTTCTTTTGATGACGTGAGCCTTGTAGGCGTCTGAAGAAGTACTGTTTTCATTCTGCTTAAAGTGTCTATTCGAATAGAAGTAATTTTCAAACTCGGCCATGCCCTTGCCTCCCTGTCTGGAAAGGAGCTGGGGAACAAAGAACGTCCACAGCACTTGACCTTGGCCGTCGTAGTGACTAGATAAGGAGTCCCGGGCATAAGACTACAACATCTGCGGTCTACAATAAGAATGTAACTCCCATTATAGAGTCTTTGAAAGAATGGTTCTATTTCAGTTGCAGGTGCGCCTTGCTGGTGACATGAAAGGTTGTATGAATTCCCTTCACAGGCTCCGTACAAACTAATACCGTTACACAGAAGCGTGCCGCTTAGTGACATAGCACAATTGTTGCCACTAAGAAACACTTTCTGTCCTTTATTACTGACACATGCATGTGAATAGGGCAGGTTCCAAGTTGTTTTAAGGTACCCCTTTCCCAATTTCTCGTACATGCCAGCCTGTATATATTTTTGGCAGTATTGAAACCTGAAGGTTGAGATAGGAATATTTATTATTCCGTGGATTATCCATTCACTGACAGGTCGTTCTGACATTGTCATTGGTAATCTTTCTAGTTTTTCAATGCTCAAGATTGTATAATCAGCACCCTTTTGCGCCATACCGATTTGTCTATCAGTAAGGTTAAAGATTTGGAATAGTGGCGTTGTGTTGATTAAACGCCAAGGCACATAGCCTGAACGCAGATTTTGTAACGTCCAGCCTAGCTGTACAATGGAACGCAATTGTGACTGACCATGTTGTAATAACAGTAAGTCTTGCGATAATATATCGATTGCTGAAGACACAATGCTGTCCAATGAAAAAATTCTGGAGGACAGAGTCATTAACCCATTGTCCACTACAGAAAGTGATTTTTCCAAATTGATACGGTCAATTTCCCGTATTCTCTCTGCTGTTTCAATTTGAGTAACCTTCCAGGCCTCATTGTATGCTGCATATACAGAGGCTGCTATGAAACGCTTTTGACGCTGTTTGCGTGGTCCCAGTATGAAATCACGCAAGTCAGCACCATCAGTAAGTAAAGTTAGGTGTTGCTTAATTTCAGGCAGTGTGGAAGTTTGAAGCCATTGAAGGCATAATTTGCCCACACTGTAGGTTGTTATTATCCCTGGGTGATGTCTTTGGGGATATCTAGGGTCTGGCCTAGTCATTTTGAAACCCTGTGTTTTATTCAGGAATCTATCTTGACAGTGATTTGTATCTGTGGGCCAGATCAACCATTGTTTCCAATCAGGATGTGTTCTGTTTTGGTTAAGTATATGGTTTACGTCTATTTCTTCATCTGTATCAGAGTTATTGCTAAACATTGTTGGCTTTGGAATAGACGGGTTATTTAAATCTTTGATTTTGGCTAAGCCAAGACAGGTGGTTTGTTGAACAGTGTCATTTAAAAATATCATTTGTTCCGGGATCATGCAGGCTCTAAACAAAGCTTCTAAACCCTGTACTTGCCATTCTTTTGTACCCCAAACACTTTTTAAATCAACATTTTTGTCCCAATAATCAAATCCAAAAGTATTCATTTTTTCAAAGAATGAATCTGAATATATCAATTTTGTGTTGGTTATCATGGTTTTCATCCCTGTCTTGTTTGACAATTTATAATAAAATGTTTCAGCATTACTTGTGTTAAAACCTGAAAAATATGAATATTTGTCATAAACGGTTCTAGAGCTCCCTTTTGGAGGTGTAGCACAATGTTCCCATTGATTATAATTTAAAACATTTCTAGGTTGTGCAGATTTGTGTAAAAAATGGTTACCATAATGGTTATAGCAATACATACTATCATAATTTGTAGAACCTTGCAAATAATCATGTTTTGTAAATTTAGCAGACATTACTAAGTCAGACATCATGTTGTTAATACTTTCAAAGTCCCAATCATCAGCAAATGAGTTTGGTTTTGCAAAGTCACTCAAGGAGATCTTGATTTGGTGTGGATATTTCAGGATTTCGACCGGACCATAAATTTCATAGTCAGTGTTGTCCCAGGCTACCCCACCAGGTATCGGATTGGCTGTGAAGTTGGCTGAAGAAAGTTCTGGAGAAAGTTCTCTTTTCTCGACGTGTGAAGATGTGTGTGGTTTGAGGACCAAGTTGATGTTCTGACTTGCTGTGTCCATTTTAGCATATTTTCCCTCAATGAAGCGTCCCAAAGTAAATACCATGATGAGCCAAAGTATGAGGATAAATGCACCAAAACCCACCCAAAATTCAATCCATGGAGAAACCAGATATGTTTCTTTCAGTTGTTTCAAAAGTTCCTTAGCTTTGTCTTTAAAGGATTTTGATGATGGCTGTGTCTTTTGTTCGCTGAAACCTTCAGAGGAATCATCGAAGTTGATGAAGTAACCAGATGCAGTTCTGTCAATTGTTCCAATTGCTTCAGGATTTTTGTTTCTTGCATTGTCACTTGGTACTTCATTGTAGATTGGTGTGTCTCTGCTAAATGTTTTTATTTGGGTTTTCAGAGGTCTTAGTTCTATTGCATTGTTGCATAGTCCTTGTTGTTCTTCTGTAGGCGTTTCGAATGTGATGAGCCTCTTTGATAGGACCTCTGTACTGGTAGCAAACCTTGGTGTTCTGCTACTTATTGGGAGTCCACTTGGCCTACTGTTTGTTATCGGCCACATGTTGTGGTTTTACCAGGTCGATGGATACAACTCGGTTCTCCTTTTTTCCAGCAAGTGGCGGTAGTACAACTGATCTTGTCCCGTTGACAGACAAGACAGGAACTGCTTTTCTGTAAGAAGGCCCAAATTCCTTCTTTACCGCGATCTTTTCCCTGACTAGATCCCCGACTTTTGGAATCCAGACAGGTCTTGCTGGGACAGGTGGTGATTCTTCAGTGGTCGTTGGCTGTTGTTTCAACTGTATGTTGCTCAGGTCTTTTCTTGTTTTGTTTAAGTCCTGCTAAATAGCCAAACGGTCTTTGACATCAAAGGTTTTTTCTATTACCACTGAAGTCTGACTATCAAGGTCAGAGATCAACATCCTAGTTCCGAATAATAATTCGTACGGACTGAATCCCTTAAGAGAATTTCTTGGCAAGTTATTTAGACTACGTTGGACACTTATTAAATGTTTGACCCACCCAGCTCCCGAACCTAATATCCTTTCTATTATAGATTGCTTTCTGCCTTGGTTTTTTCTTTACACCATCCCATACCCTCAGGAAGGAAGTGAGAAGATTCCCGCTGGGCTGTGCTCATTTGGCCATGTTTCCCCCCCAGGCTGGTTTGCCTGAGTGAAAGAAATGGTCGAACGTAGCATGCTCTTAGCGTATATGCCTTTCTTTACACCATCCCATACCCTCAGGAAGGAAGTGAGAAGATTCCCGCTGGGCTGTGCTCATTTGGCCATGTTTCCCCCCCAGGCTGGTTTGCCTGAGTGAAAGAAATGGTCGAACGTAGCATGCTCTTAGCGTATATGCCATTTAGACTCGCAAATCTTGTATAACAGTCCGGACGTCAGCCGAGTGCTGGTGATCTACATTATAAGTGGAAACTAGCCTGTATATGTTAATCGCAAGCCATTCTTTTTAGTGGTGATGTTATCTGCAGTCAGATTCCACCGTATTTTATTTTTTCTCTCCCCACTGCGATTTCTGTTGCAGTTTGGGCATTTTTTTACAAACATGGTATGATGTAGGCTCATGCCAGGCCACCAGTACCGTGATTGTAAATCTTCCAGAGAATCTTTTAGTTTGAGGTGTCCAAGACCCTCGCCCATATGTGCGTCTGCGATTAACAAGTGTCTCCTGTCCATGTTTGGAATCACTCTATCCCCCACTCCAGGGATTCGAGCAAAAGGGACGGAGTTTGCATCGATTATGTATGTGTAATTGAGTGGATAGTTGATCGGTAACGCTGAGCAGTCGCCTTTTGATGACGTTTTCACCGCCAGCAATGTCTCACCGTCAATGTATTTTAATGTACGCTTTTTTCGATCTACGGGAGCCGGTTTAGTGGCTGCCGCTGCGGCTGCTTCAGCCAATGAATTCCCTACAACGTGAACGCCATCACGCTGATGACTCAGTGAGTGAGTCACGTGAGTCTTTGGTAGTTCTTTTTTCAAAAGAGCTACTTGTTCCCAGAGCAGTCTCTGCTTTATTGGTGCATCTGTGTCATCTTTGTAACCGTTCTGAATCCATGTCTGCAAATCGCTGTTATATGATTTGACGCAGTAATATGAATCTGACACTATAAGTGTCGGGAATTCGCGATCCGCATTATCTAGCGCCATTTTCAATGCGATTATTTCAGTTTGTTGTTCTGAATTAGTTTCTACTGAGTGTGATTTTGTTAATAGAGGTTTTAATATACCTCCGCGCCACACTTCTTTTGTAATCTCACATGTGGGGTTGTATGCTTGTTCTCCCCAAACGGACGGTTGAGCATGTCCGTCTGTATAGATTACACAGGCGTAATGTCGTAGAGGCAGAATGTCGATTGGCAGAGGATACGTCTTTTCATATTTTAGATTTTTCAATTCTTCTAGTTCTGGATCAAAGTAGTAGTATACTTTGTCCGTTGTGATTGAATTCACCCATTGTATCCATTCCGGATTCAATGTTATTGTTGGTAAATTACACGGTGTTGTTAGTGCCTCAAAGGCTGATTCTGCTGTTCTGACTGTGATATGTCTACCGTCAGCTATGTCTTTCTCTCTAGCTATTGCGGTTTGAACTGCACGAATGATTTTTTCTGTATTACTGAATTTCTGTTCAGCTTCTGTGTACATTTGTGATTTGAATGCAATTGGTACCTTTTCTCCCTCATTAGAGGTCAGGTATGTGAATCCGCATCTCCCTGGGATGACTCGGATCACAAGGTTGCGTGTGTTATCACGTGTTTCTAATTTTGTTTTAATTAGCATGTCTGTTTGTAAGGATCTCAAAATTTCTGTGTGTGTTTGAGTCCAATTGGATCTTTTAAAGTCTGGTTTAATTAGATCATAAAGGGGCTTTACCCTTTCTGCGTAATTTGCAATGTATGTTCTTCAGAAATTTAGGAAGCCTAGAATTGACTGTAGGTTTTTTAGTGTTTTAGGAGCTTGGATTAAGGCACATTTCTCTAGGAAATTGTCTGCCAGGCTTTTACCTTCACTTGATAACTCATATCCTAAGAATAGGACCGTCAGATGGGCAATTCTGGACTTTTTAAAGTTGAATTTGTAACCCTCTGCAGCGAACCCAAGTATTATGGTGTTCACCCTTTTCAAGTGAGTCTCCAAGTCATCATCTGTTAAGTAAATGTCATCGACATAAGATAATGCTTCATCATCATATAGTTGTAGTAATTCTGTTACTCTCGCTGAGAATACCCCCGGGCTGTTCTTGTACCCCTGGGCTAACCGACAGAATTGTTTTTGAGTGCCATTTACTGAGAATGCAGTTAAATATCTGCTCTCTGGTGCTATGTTTTGACAAAAGAACCCATTGGAGATGTCCAAGGTTGTTTTGTATTTTTTGCGCACTATGTTATTCATTAGTGCAGCACTGTGTGAGTTTTGCACTGCAAAAGTTTTGCAACATGTGTTAAGGTGTCGGTAATCCAAAACTAGACGGTATGAATTGTCTGGTTTGGAGACCGGAAACAAAGGATTGTTCATTTGTGAGGTGCAAGTTTCAATCACCCCCTGGTATTCTAGCTGATCTAGTATTTCATTTACTTGTTTTTTAGCTTCTTGCTTAATTGGGTACTGCCTTTGTGCAGTTGGTTGTGATTTTAACTGGATTTTGTGAGGAGGAGAATCCTCATCCCATCCTACATGATTTTTATATAAAGCAGGTGCTAAGGCCACTGCCCACTTTCTAGCAAGTGTATATTTTTTATGAATCGGTATTTGATTCGAGAAGGCAGGCATAATTACTTCTTCGCCATGAGGGCACTCCCTGACAAACTCTGGTGGCCAGTCTTTTTCAGCTAGAAGGATATCATAGCCCTTGGAGAGATTATCCCAAAATAGTCCCCTTATTTTCCTAGTCTTATCTCCCTCTATACGTAATGTTATCTCGTATATCTTGTGGGGCTTGCTAACTCTGGTGTCTGCAGTTTCCACTTGAAGATATTCATTCGTGTCCACTGTCTCCAGATGATTCATAAGGACTTTGCGAGCTATGCTCACCTCTGCTGCGCTGTCTAGCATTGTCTAAGCCCACTCTCCGTTTTTCAGTTGTGTCCTCAGTATTCTCGGCATTGTTAACTACCTTGATACTGGCTACCTTCTTTTTTGGAAATTGTAATTTCTTTTTCAGTTGAGCAGGTTCCTTGTCTTTGGACTTGGCGTGCTCTTCTGATCGTCCTCTTCTTTCCGATTTCTGCGAGGAATTCTGAAAAGATTGAGAGGGACGCATATCAATGTCTTGATATCTATCAGGTTTTTTAATATTATCCCTATTTCTAAGGTTATATCTATTCCCAGAGGGGTCACTCTGCGGTGACCTCTGTCTTTGGTTTGGAGATTTCTCTCTTCGCCTAGGAGACCTTCCTCTGGACTGGAATTTCTTTTCTTTAGGATTGGATTGTTTGTTTCCATCCCAGTTCTTTTTTGGTGAATTATTATTAAAAAATATTTTTTCTGGACTAGTAGTCAGTTGCGGTTTTACTGGTATTCCACCTAGACTATCTCTGCCTAGTTCTTCATAGGATTTTTCTATGATTCTGGCAATTTCAGCTGGTTGGTCTGCTATATCTGTCTCTTTTAACCTCTGGCGGATCGCCACGTTTGCTGCTTCACCTTTTATGTTGGCTAGTAATATAGCCGAGACCTGCTTGAAGTCTTTCAGTAATTTCATACCAAGAGTTAAAGCAGGTTCTGGACCGTATTCATCTTGAATTTGTTTTAGCACATCTGGTATCACCGAAATGGATGGAACACCGTGCGTTTTTGTATAGATGGAAGCAAAGACTGTACCCCAAGTGTCACAGTCCTCAATGTGTGGTGCGATTCCCATTGGGAGACATATAGTCAGAATCCTGTGTTTTTCTAATGGGGTGGTGTCAGGAAACACCGCCTCTATTTGGGTGATTTTCTGTGCCAACCAGAATGGTATTTGTTCCCGTTTAGCTGGAACTTTACCTAGGCAGGATTGGATGTTCTGTGGTGTACTTTTATTTGTGTTCCCCTGGTGAGGGGTCAGCTGTGGTAGTTTAATCGCTGGCTGAATTGTTGAAGTCCGCATTACATACTGAACTAATTGTCTGTGAATTTTTAGTAATTGTTTTAGCTGTATTAACAGCTGTGGGGCAGGCATCTCGTCGATGTCTGGATGTGGTGTGTATCCGGCTAAGACCGGCCACGTTGCTCCTGGTCTTCCTAAAGGACCGAGCCTTGTAATGTGATTATTATGTTTTAGGGCGCCATCAAATAAGAGCAAATGCTCTTGGAATTTGAGTGGTACTTCCACCTCCTCGAAAGGAGTGTACTCATTAGGAGGTTCCTCTACTTTGTAATAGTGGAAGTACTTTGTTACAGCATTTGCTGCTGGAAAATGTATCCATGAATAGTATACCTCTGTCTGCCGATATTCGTGTGCCTCAATTACGAATATGACTGTGCCACCTCTAGGTGTCAGTCCATTTTCTATAAGTTTTAGAGTTATAGATCTTCTTTTGGCGACCTGGATGAGTATTATATCCGGGTCTGCATCGAGTGCTGTAGTATCAGCTGCTGCTATTTCAGCTGCTAATCTAACTGCCTCTCTTTCTTCATCACTGTCTTCCATTTTATTGACAGGATGGTATTATGTCTATTTGCAGATCAGGTTTCTTTATGGAAACAGAGATTAGATGCACAATACTTTGGAACTGTTTATCCTTCAACGTTGACTTGACCAAGAACCATACATAGGAGTTCCCTCCTGCGAGGTTTTGGAGGATATAACCTTTCACCCACTCCAGACGTCTTTGGAGTATTTGGGAAAAGGGGTCTGAGTGAGAAAGCACGACTGAGTTACTCTAAATGTCTTACGTTAGTTTTATCGCCCTTTCCAAATGCGTTGGGCGCCATGTAGTGTAGCTCCTATTTTCCCAATAGGCTCTGCGCATTGGAATAGTACCTACAGCAGTAAAGGCCTAGGCCAGACGTTAACTAGGTCTACTACTGTCGATACTAGACTTAATTTTTGGGTTTGCCAGCTAAGCTCAGAGTTCGCTAGAAACTTTCTCGAATGTTCAGGAAAGAATTACCTCCCCTGATTAGACAAGAAGGGATTTAGTTTCTGACAACCATAGAACATGACAACTTTGCTCTCCCCTAATCAAGAGTCAATCTCAAGAGTCGTGTGAGCACAAGGCAATTATTTTACTCAGTCAGTACGTGCATTCTTAGTCTCATCAGAATGTAGAGAAAAGGAAGAGACGGGCGTGTTCAATAAAAAGGTGTTATTTATTGATCAGTCTCTTTTCTCGTACAAGAGAAATGGATCGATATTATTGCAATACTTATAGTTAAGTAAAGTGCATACATTAAAAGCAATAGTATAAAATAATACTGTAAAAACATTGATATGGTTTCTGAGCCATATGATGTTTAAAATGATTAAAATATATTTACATACACATATACATTTGACTAAACGTGCTCAACTGGTGTTTCTAAATACGCCTACCCCGTGTACCTGACCTAAGTCTAATGCGTGGGTGGGAATAGAAAGTTACAGTTTAAGTTAAGTTTGTTTTTGCCAAGTGAATAACTAAAGAATTCTCTGTGAGGGGTTATTCAGTTCTGTACCTGGAAGTTTGGATGAATGAGGAATGGTATCTCTTTCTCTGCTCTCGATATTCCAGGCTGCCTGCGAGGGCTACCCGGAAGCGCCGGTGCTGGGTCTCTCGGCTTGAGATAGCAGCGCGTCTCTCAGCGCGTCAGGAAGGCGGGGCTGCTGCCAGCGGGGTCTGCTTCTGCTCTCGGCTTCGGCAAGTGTGGCTGCTCCGTCTTGTCACCACGCGTGTGTTTGCATAGGGCAAGGTCGGCAATATTTATACCTTAAAGGTGCCGAGATTGACGTAAGGATGGACATAGGTACGTCAATAAAGATGTCATACGACTTGCTCGTTAGCACATTCTTTTGCAAAAGTTCTCTGTGAAATCAAAACAATGGCCGCACGGATTATCCAGGTTGTCATAGGTTTGATTTGTTATGAGAACGTCGTATGCCTTATCAGGGGCTGGAGGAATGTCGCTTGTCTAATTAGATCTCAAGCGTTATGACCTAATCAGATAACACGTTCCTGTGCCGTAGTGTGACTGCGTCAGATAACGGTATCTGCATCATGGGGGCTGTTCTTGCCTCATGGGCTGACTGTTAGTTAACTAGCTAGTTAGTTTAACCAGAATAGGGTCAGGAATAGGGGGATCGATTCAGAACCTATAGAAATACACGACAGTACTAGCGTGGAATTCAACAGGTATCTAGATGAATTGAACAACAATACACTAGGATTAAGATTCACATCCACAATCAGTGATAAAGAAGTCGTGTTTCTAGACACCAAGGTCTATGTGGCTAATGGACAAATTGAAACAACAGTCCACCACAAATCCACGGCAATGAACAGTATATTGCATGGAGATAGTTTTCATCCTATAAATCTCAAAAAAAGTATCCCTTATGGGGAATTGATTAGGATGAAGAGAAATTGCTCTAACCTGAAAGAAATGAACTGTAAATACAAAGAAACTGCCAAGAGATTCCTCAAAAGAGGGTACAACAACAATGACGTAAAAAAAGGAGAACTTAAAGCTAGAGCTTTGAATAGAACTGAAACATTGATCAACAAAGCAAAATTGGACACGACAACAAAAAAACAAACTGAACCCATTCGGATGATAACAACTTACAGCAAAGAAAGTCAAAATGTGAGAAAAATATTGAATAAATATTGGAATGTCCTAAAGAAGGACCCGGACATTGGTGAACAACTTGGAGAACATCTGCAAATGACTTATAGGAGACCACAATCGTTACAAGATAAACTGGTGAGAAGCCATTTTCAATTGAAAAAGAAAAAAGATTGGTTAACACTGAAACAAAATGGCTTTAATAAATGTTACCAATGCAAGGCTTGTACTATAGGCCAATCTTTGAAATCTTTGAAAGATCCACAGGGTAAGACTTTCAATGTGGAGGATATTATCACATGCAAAACAACTTATGTGGTATATATGCTAACATGTGCCTGTGGTATAAATTATATTGGAATGACTACTTGTCCACTGCACAAAAGGATCCTGGAACATATTAGGGCAATTCAGAATAGTGATATGTCCTACGCTATTTAAATTAAATTAAATTAAATTTAGAACAAAAATGCCGAGGGGATTGAATATGGACGAAGAGATGCATGTCCACCTGTGAACTTTATATGACTAAATATTGAAAATAGACTGCTCAAACAACCGTTGAAACCAGATCTGTTGCAACAGTAATAAGACCATAAAGGTACTTAGCCATTACTAAGAAGTATTGAAACAAATTGTACAAAATTATAACCCTGGGCACTTAGCCTATACTAAAGATTATATCACAAATGAATAAGTGAAAGTATCTTAACTGATAGATATGTTATTCTTTGTTTAAATCGTTTTTTAAGCCATACAATGGTTAAATAGGAATTTCCTACAGTGATAAGCGATTAAAATAATGGGGATATAAACTGTACAATTGAGAATTAGTAACCATTCGTATGTTGACAGGTATAACTGGATATCATGCACTGTTTTTTCTGCAAAACAAATGTTTTATTTCTTTATGTGTAACTTTAAAACTACCTCACCCATAATGCATCATTATATGCAATTGTATAGGAAGGTATATAAACTAGAAAGCAATGATGGACTAGTGGTAACACTGTGACCAAGACCTGCGGTCGAAATGCGTAGGTGAAGGGGATTGTTTGCAGTCTCTTGTGAAATAAACCCAATTTAATGTATTGAGCGAGTGCGGACATTAATCTTTCTTGGAGGAAAATTTAATTGTGGGGATGTTCATCTCCGCTGTCCTGCCCCGGCTATATATAACCTACTGGTGGTCGCCAATAGGTAGTTATAGTTAGGACCTATTTTCCATAGGAAATCCGCAACATTCTATTTGGAATAACTTTGGCGCCGGTTGACGAATCTTCGTGAAATTTTCAAACTTGGTGGATGCTCTGGTCCGCTCCTATCCTGAAAGTCTTGGGGTGATTCGTGAAGCGGGTCTGAGAAAAAAGGGGGGGTCCCAAAACGGGTTTGCCCAATGCAATTTCCCATAGGACCATTAGCCGCAGCTACAGCCCGAACTGCTGAACGGAATTACTCCAAATTCGACAAGGAGGTAGTCCTCAGTTGAGACTCATGCCTTTTTGCATAAATGGTGTCAATGAGTTCAGTAGTTACTGATAAAATTACAGTTAAAAGTACATATATATCTATGGCCGCGGTGGTTCCGCGCACCCTGAGCGCACCATGAGCACACCCACCCCAGTAAATGTGTTTTGGTAAAATGCAAGGGATAGTGTTGCTTGTCTACAATCACACAGTGAGTCTGTGTGCATTTAGGAATCACTCTGAGAGAAGCATTTTGGTACTTCATGTGTTTGGTGACATGTATTTGATTAAAACCTATTGTGTTCTCAAATTTTGGTAGAATTAGAAAACAGTCATTGGTTATGTATATACAAAATGAGTTTAGCTTTAATAGTAAAATGCAGTAATGAAATATGTGGAATGGATTCTTGATGTGTTTACTGTTTGTCTAGAATCACACTGTGAGTCAGTGTCCATTTAGGAAAATTGAGAGAGAATGATTTGGTTGGTTGCTGTGTGTGCAGCCATATAAGTACATGTACTGTTGCAGTGAGCCAGGCTTTAAGGCATGCAGTGTTTGAAACTCCTATGCACTATACAAGTAGTAGTCTAAGCATCTTTACACTTGTCTTTCAGGTAAACATTTCCCAAGTCAGTATCTATACACTCCATTTATAAGAAATTATGTTATTTGTCTAGAATCACACTATGAGTCAGCGTCCATTTGGGAAAATTGGGAGAGAATGATTTGGTTGTTTGATGTGTTTGCAGACATGTAAGTACATGTACTGTTGCAGTGAGCCAGGCTTTAGGGCATGCCGTGCTTGAAACTCCTATTCACTATGCAAGTAGTAGTCTAAGCATCTTCATACTTGTGTTTCAGGCCTAAATTTCCCCAGTCAGTATCTATACACTCCATTTATAAGAAATTCTGTTATTTGTCTAGAATCAAACTGTGAGTGATTGTGTCACTTTGGGAATATTGAAAGAGAATGATTTGGTTGGTTGATGTGTTTGCAGGCATATAAGTACATGTACTGTTGCAGTGAGCCAGACTTTAGGGCATGGAGTGCTTGAAACTCCTATGCACTATGCAAATAGTAATCTAAGCATCTTCACACTTGTCTTTCAGGCCTATATTTCCCCAGTAAGTATCTATACAATCCATTTATAAGAAATACTGTTATTTGGCTAGAATCACACTGTGAGTCAGTGTCCAATTGGGAAACTTGAGAGAGAAAGATTTGGTTGGTTGATGTGTTTGTAGATATATAAGTACACGTACAGTTGCAGTGAGATAGGCTTTAGGGCATGCAGTGCTTGCAACTCCTATGCACCATGAAAGTAGTAGTCTAAGCATCTTCACACTTGTCTTTAAGGCCTACATTTCCCCAGTCAGTATCTATACACTCCATTTATAAGAAACACTGTTATTTGTCTAGAGTCACACTCTGAGTCAGTGTCCATTTGGGAAAATTGAGAGAGAATGATTTGGTTGGTTTATGTGTTTGTAGGCATATAAGTACATGTACTGTTGCAGTGAGCCAGGTTTTAGGGCATGCCGTGTTTGCAACTCCTATGCACTATGCAAGTAGTAGTCTAAGCATCTTTACACTTCTCTTTCAGGCCTACATTTCCCCAGTCAGTATCTATACACGCCATTTATAAGAAATACTGTTACTTGTCTAGAATCACACTGTGAGTCAGTGTCCATTTGGGAACATTGAGAGAGAATGCTTTGGTGGGTTGATGTGTTTGCAGACATATAAGCACATGTACTCTTGCAGTGAGCCAGGCTTTAGGGCATGCAGTGCTCAAAACTCCTGTGCACTATGTAAGTAGTATTCTAAGCATCTTCACACTTGTATTTCAGGCCTACATTTCCCCAGTCAGTATCTATATATTCCATTTATGAGAAATACTGTTACTTGTCTAGAATCACACTGTGAGTCTGTGTCCATTTGGGAACATTGGGAGAGAATGATTTGGTTGGTTGATGTGTTTGCACACATATAAGTACATGTACTGTTGCAGTGAGCCAGGCTTTAGGGCATGCTGTGCTTGAAACTCCTATGCACTATACAAGTAGTAGTCTAAGCATCTTCACACTTGTCTTTAAGGCCTACATTTCCCCAGTCAGTATCTATACACTCCATTTATGAGAAATACTGTTATTTGTCTAGATTCACACTGTGAGTCAGTGTCCATTTGGGAACATTGAGAGAGAATGATTTGGTTGGTTGATGTGTTTGCAGGCATATAAGAACATGTACTGTTGCAGTGAGCCAGGCTTTAGGGCATGCAGTGCTTGAAACTCCTACGCACTATGCAAGTAGTAATCTAAGCATCTTCACACTTGTCTTTCAGGCCTATATTTCCCCAGTCAGTATCTATACAATCCATTTATAAGAAATACTGTTATTTAGCTAGAATCACACTGTGAGTCAGTGTCCATTTGGGAACATGGAGAGAGAATGATTTGGTTGGTTGATGTGTTTGCAGACATATAAGTACATGTACTGTTGCAGTGAGCGAGGCTTTAGGGAATGCAGTGCTTGAAACTCCTATGCACTATGCAAGTAGTAGTCTAAGCATCTTTATACTTGTGTTTGAGGCCTACATTTCCCAGGTCATTGTGTATACACTACATTTATAAGAAATACTGTTATTTGTCAAGAATCACACTGTGAGTTAGTGTCCATTTGGGAAAATTGAGAGCGAATGATTTGGTAGGTTGCTGTGTTTGCAGACATATACGTACATGTACTGTTGCAGTGAGCCAGGCTTTAGGGCATGCAGTGCTTGAAACTTCTATGCACTATGCAAGTAGTATTGCATGCATCTTTACACTTGTCTTTCACGCTTACATTTCCCCAGTCAGTATTTATACACTCCATTTATAAGAAATACTGTTATTTGTCTAGAATCACACTGTGAGTCAGTGTCCATTTGGGAAAATTGAGAGAGAATAATTTGGTTGGTTGTTGTGTTTGCAGACATATAAGTACAGGTACTGTTGCAGTGAGCCAGGCTTTAGGGCATGTAGTGCTTGAAACTCCTATGCACTATGCAAGTAGTATTCTAAGCATCTTCACACTTGTCTTTCAGGCCTACAGTTCTCCAGTCAGAACCATACACTCAATTTATAAGAAATACTGTTATTTGTCTGGAATCACACTGTGAGTCAGTGTCCATTTGGGAAAACTGAGAGAGAATTATTTGGTTGGTTGACGTGTTTGAAAGACATAGAAGTACATGTACTGTTGCAGTGAGCCAGGCTTTAGGGCATGCAGTGCTAGAAACTCCTATGCACTATGCAAGTAGTAGTCTAAGCATCTTCACACTTGTCTTTAAGGCCTACATTTCCCCAGTCAGTATCTATACACTCCATGTATAAGAAACACTGTTATTTGTCTAGAATCACACTCTGAGTCAGTGTCCATTTGGGAAAATTGAGAGAGAATGATTTGGTTGGTTTATGTGTTTGTAGGCATATAAGTACATGTACTGTTGCAGTGAGCCAGGTTTTAGGGCATGCCGTGTTTGCAACTCCTATGCACTATGCAAGTAGTAGTCTAAGCATCTTTACACTTCTCTTTCAGGCCTACATTTCCCCAGTCAGTATCTATACACGCCATTTATAAGAAATACTGTTACTTGTCTAGAATCACACTGTGAGTCAGTGTCCATTTGGGAACATTGAGAGAGAATGCTTTGGTGGGTTGATGTGTTTGCAGACATATAAGCACATGTACTCTTGCAGTGAGCCAGGCTTTAGGGCATGCAGTGCTCAAAACTCCTGTGCACTATGTAAGTAGTATTCTAAGCATCTTCACACTTGTATTTCAGGCCTACATTTCCCCAGTCAGTATCTATATATTCCATTTATGAGAAATACTGTTACTTGTCTAGAATCACACTGTGAGTCTGTGTCCATTTGGGAACATTGGGAGAGAATGATTTGGTTGGTTGATGTGTTTGCACACATATAAGTACATGTACTGTTGCAGTGAGCCAGGCTTTAGGGCATGCTGTGCTTGAAACTCCTATGCACTATACAAGTAGTAGTCTAAGCATCTTCACACTTGTCTTTAAGGCCTACATTTCCCCAGTCAGTATCTATACACTCCATTTATGAGAAATACTGTTATTTGTCTAGATTCACACTGTGAGTCAGTGTCCATTTGGGAACATTGAGAGAGAATGATTTGGTTGGTTGATGTGTTTGCAGGCATATAAGAACATGTACTGTTGCAGTGAGCCAGGCTTTAGGGCATGCAGTGCTTGAAACTCCTACGCACTATGCAAGTAGTAATCTAAGCATCTTCACACTTGTCTTTCAGGCCTATATTTCCCCAGTCAGTATCTATACAATCCATTTATAAGAAATACTGTTATTTAGCTAGAATCACACTGTGAGTCAGTGTCCATTTGGGAACATGGAGAGAGAATGATTTGGTTGGTTGATGTGTTTGCAGACATATAAGTACATGTACTGTTGCAGTGAGCGAGGCTTTAGGGAATGCAGTGCTTGAAACTCCTATGCACTATGCAAGTAGTAGTCTAAGCATCTTTATACTTGTGTTTGAGGCCTACATTTCCCAGGTCATTGTGTATACACTACATTTATAAGAAATACTGTTATTTGTCAAGAATCACACTGTGAGTTAGTGTCCATTTGGGAAAATTGAGAGCGAATGATTTGGTTGGTTGCTGTGTTTGCAGACATATACGTACATGTACTGTTGCAGTGAGCCAGGCTTTAGGGCATGCAGTGCTTGAAACTTCTATGCACTATGCAAGTAGTATTGCATGCATCTTTACACTTGTCTTTCACGCTTACATTTCCCCAGTCAGTATTTATACACTCCATTTATAAGAAATACTGTTATTTGTCTAGAATCACACTGTGAGTCAGTGTCCATTTGGGAAAATTGAGAGAGAATAATTTGGTTGGTTGTTGTGTTTGCAGACATATAAGTACAGGTACTGTTGCAGTGAGCCAGGCTTTAGGGCATGTAGTGCTTGAAACTCCTATGCACTATGCAAGTAGTATTCTAAGCATCTTCACACTTGTCTTTCAGGCCTACAGTTCTCCAGTCAGAACCATACACTCAATTTATAAGAAATACTGTTATTTGTCTGGAATCACACTGTGAGTCAGTGTCCATTTGGGAAAACTGAGAGAGAATTATTTGGTTGGTTGACGTGTTTGAAAGACATAGAAGTACATGTACTGTTGCAGTGAGCCAGGCTTTAGGGCATGCAGTGCTAGAAACTCCTATGCACTATGCAAGTAGTAGTCTAAGCATCTTCACACTTGTCTTTAAGGCCTACATTTCCCCAGTCAGTATCTATACACTCCATGTATAAGAAACACTGTTATTTGTCTAGAATCACACTCTGAGTCAGTGTCCATTTGGGAAAATTGAGAGAGAATGATTTGGTTGGTTTATGTGTTTGTAGGCATATAAGTACATGTACTGTTGCAGTGAGCCAGGTTTTAGGGCATGCCGTGTTTGCAACTCCTATGCACTATGCAAGTAGTAGTCTAAGCATCTTCACACTTGTCTTTCAGGCCTACAGTTCCCCAGTCAGTATCTATACACTCCATTTATAAGAAATTCTGTTATTTGTCTAGAATCAAACTGTGAGTCAGTGTCAATTTGGAAAAATTAAAAGAGAATGATTTGGTTGGTTGATGTGGTTTCAGACATATAAGTACATGTACTGTTGCAGTGAGCCAGGCTTTAGGGCATGCAGTGCTTGAAACTCCTATGCACTATGCAAGTAGTAGTCTAAGCATCTTCACACTTGTCTTTCAGGTCTACATTTCACCAGTCAGTATCTATACACTACATTTATAAGAAATACTGTTATTTGTCTAGAATCACACTGTGAGTCAGTGTCCATTTGGGAAACTTGAGAGAGAAAGATTTGGTTGGTTGATGTGTTTGTAGACATATAAGTACATGCACTTTTGCAGTGAGATAGGCTTTAGGGCATGCATTGCTTGAAACTCCTATGCACCATGAAAGGAGTAGTCTAAGCGGATGTATGACGCTACATCGCGGCCACACTCATCGCGTGCATTTACATCGCATCTATCACATCGGCTCGACCATTACATCGTGAGTCAACACATCGCTCACCTTGGCAACGCGATTACATTCATTCCTGTTGCCCCGAACATCACCCCGCAGAACATTACGTCGCAGTGGAAAACAACGCGTTGCCGCCTGAACCCGCCCCTACCCCTTCCCCCCCCCCACCCGTTCCCCCAACACAAAATCTTCTATTTTTATTTCTTTTTTTCAGGGGTGTGTATCCTAGCTGCTGCCATAAATACTGAAGCGTGGGATATTACAGACGCACATCCTGTGTGATGTACTGGAAGATACTGCCTGGGTGCCCGGGGTTTAAGCTAACCCGTTGGGAGACAGCGACTTTATTCTTGCCGACTATTTATTCCAATGGGATGTGAATTATTTATTGCGAGAGACTCTCTGTAATCTGTAGTAAGGAGAGCCCTTTATTTGCGTACATTATATTTAACGTTTAGGAAGGTGAGCCGTTTACTCTGTGAAATCCGCCGTTAGATGAATGCTTTATTCCTTCAGACTATTTATTCTAAAGCGGTGTGAATCATTTATGCCGACAAACGCTTTTTAATCTTTTGGAACGCAAATCCTTTATTTGCTGACAGTATATTTAACCTTTAGCCTGGCGAGGCCTGTATTCCTGGAGATTCTATTTACTGCAGTGGGAGATACAAGTGTCACCGCTGGAGATGGCATTTCATCTTTTCTGAGACCCAGCCCTGATTCCTGGAGAGGCCTAACGTCTACAAACGGTATTCTCCAAGGACCTTCATTCTACAGCGCCAAGAAACTTGATCAGAGTGAACGTTACGCTCAACAAATATCAAAATAATGGTAATCTGCATTTAGAGCAATCCTCTAGGAAGGAACAGAACAAGGCATTGTTATTGTTGAGGAAATGCAGTGTAAGGAAGTGGTGGTGAGAGAACTAAGGGACGGCTGGGCTGCTGCTTGGCGGTAAGCAGGGGACGAGTGGTGGAGAGGGCCTAAGTGGTTGGTGCGGGTCATAAGGAAGAAAGTGCAGGAAGAATGATCATTCAAGGAAGGCACTGAGTGGACAGTGTAGAGAGAGCTGCGGGGAAACTGAGATAGAGAGCACTGACTCCTAATGTATTCCGGGTAAGGGGTAGAAAAGCGCAATATGAATACGGTCAACGCAATTCCAAACAGCAAGATTTGTTGCGGTGGGTAAAGGGGGGGTAAAGGAATCGAGGCTGCAGTGAAGAAGGAAACATTGGAATGTGCATGGAATACTTGCAGCCTGTAGAAGGAAGGGCAAAGGTGCTCATGTGCCTCATTCTGAATACCTCAAGCCCTGTCTTATTCCTACTCATCTTCAACTAATCAACATAATATCATGTTTGTGAGATTTTTTAATACTGCCTGAACCCATAGCGACATAGAGGCCTCCATTCCCCTTCCATGCCATTATCCAACACAATGAGACATGCAGCCCGCCATCCATTCACCCACCCATCCATCCATACAGCCATCCATTCATCCATGTGCCATCCATTCATCCATGCGCCATCCATTCATCCACCCATCCACCCATCCACCCATCCATGCATCCATCCATACAGCCATGACATCTGCGCCATTATAACATATCTAGCGCTGCGTGGCTTTTCCTCATCCATGCATCCATCCAGCACCTATCCATGCATCCATCCACCCACCACACAGCATCCATCCACCCATCCATGCATCCATCCATACATCCATCCATACAGCTACAGGGGGATGAGATTCTAATTACAGCACTCCCAGTGATTAATATTATAACAGTATGGGCATAACGTACATGAGGCCCTAGATATACCACACTCTAGTTATCATAGAAAATACTATCAGGGACAGAGGACACGATTCTATTCCATGGGGGGTTCCAAAAAATTTCATTGAAATTCAAATACAGTCCAGTGTCCTCTGTCCCTGATAGTATTTTCTATGATAACTAGAGTGTGGTATATCTAGGGCCTCATGTACGTTATGCCCATACTGTTATAATATTAATCACTGGGATTGCTGTAATTAGAATCTCATCCCCCTGTAGCTTATGTGATACACACTGTGTGTGTGCCAACAGCACCTTGAGGTAGTAGGTGCCCGGAGTTTCTTTAGCACCCTTTTTTACAAACATCCTATAATGTGAACCAGACTGTAAATGTGTACAAATTGTATATTGAATAACACTATCCTTTGGAGAGTTGTGCGGACGTTTCCCTATGGGAACACTACTACCTATCTTTGTTATCCATCCATACAGCCATCTATTGATCCATCCGCCACCCATCCATTCATCCGCCATCCATTCACCCACCCACCCATCCGCCATCCATTCACCCACCCACCCATCCGCCATCCATTCATCCACCCATCCATGCATCCATCCTTACAGCCATCCATTTATCCATCCGCCATCCATTCATCCATCCATCCACCCACTCAACACACACACATCCTTCCACCCAGCCTTCATTCATGCATCCATCCACCCTGCCATCCTCCACCCATTCATTAAATCTGATATCTGCGCCATTATAACATATCTAGCGCTGCGTGGCTTTTCCACATCCATGCATCCATCCAGCACCTATCCATGCATCCATCCACCCACCACACAGCATCCACCCACCCATACACCCATCCATGCATCCATACATACAGCCATCAATTCAGCCATCCATTCATCCATCCACCTATACATGCATCCATCCACCCATCCACCCATCCATGCATCCATCCATACAGTAATACAAATGTAATGTAGCGCTGCACCAGTAATAAAAATGTAATGTAGCACTGCACTTTTACTTTTGACGAGTTGATAGGAGGATCGAACCGTGGTTGACAACACCAAAGTCGGCAGAGTTATCCGTCAGGCCACATTCTCTCATTGTCATCGATGTAGCCCGTTTTTAGTAAAAGGCCATTTGCTTCTGTTCTCCTTTTTTTAAAAATGCTGTGTCACTTTTAATTGAAAAGTTTTGTGTCACCCCTTGTCCGTTTTGTGTCACTCGTTTTGCATATGTAATATTTATTAGCTTGTAACATAAATGTTAGTCCGTTTCCGTACATGTAATATTTATTAGCTTGTAACATAAATGTTAGTCCGTTGCCGGATATGTCATATTTATTAGGTAACATAAATGTTAGTCCGTTTCCGTATATGTAATATTTATTAGGTAACATAAATGTTAGTCCGTTTCCGTTTGCATCCTTAAAAGTTCTGTTTTTATGAAAGTCTTGCGTTGTAATGGCATGTTAACATCGCATGCGTTGTAATTGCATGCGATGTTAATGCCATGGCGCCGTTGTAGCATGCGCACTAAAAGTCTGCGATGCCAATGACAATGCGCTGTAAAAGTCACGGTGCGATAGCACCGCGATGTATTTACATCGATGTAATGGGTGTTTCCCAGTCTAAGCATCTTCACACTTGTCTTTAAGGCCTACATTTCCCCAGTCAGTATCTATACACTCCATTTATAAGAAACACTGTTATTTGTCTAGAATCACACTCTGAGTCAGTGTCCATTTGGGAAAATTGAGAGAGAATGATTTGGTTGGTTTATGTGTTTGCAGACATATAAGTACATGTACTGTTGCAGTGAGATAGGCTCTAGGGCATGCATTGCTGGAAACGCCTATTCACCACGAAAGTAGTAGTCTAGGCATCTTCACACTTGTCTTTAAGGCCTACATTTCCCCAGTCAGTATCTATACACTCCATTTATAAGAAACACTGTTATTTGTTTAGAATCACACTCTGAGTCAGTGTCCATTTGGGAAAATTGAGAGAGAATGATTTGGTTGGTTTATGTGTTTGCAGACATATAAGTACATGTACTGTTGCAGTGAGCCAGGTTTTAGGGCATGCCGTGTTTGCAACTCCTATGCACTATGCAAGTAGTAGTCTAAGCATCTTTACACTTCTCTTTCAGGCCTACATTTCCCCAGTCAGTATCTATAAACGCCATTTATAAGAAATACTGTTACTTGTCTAGAATCACACTGTGAGACAGTGTCCATTTAGGAACACTGAGAGAGAATGATTTGGTGGGTTGATGTGTTTGCAGACATATAAGCACATGTACTCTTGCAGTGAGCCAGGCTTTAGGGCATGCATTGCTTGAAACTCCTGTGCACTATGTAAGTAGTATTCTAAGCATCTTCATACTTGTATTTCAGGCCTACATTTCCCCAGTCAGTATCTATACACTCCATTTATGAGAAATACTGTTACTTGTCTAGAATCACACTGTGAGTCAGTGTCCATTTGGGAACATTGGGAGAGAATGATTTGGTTGGTTGATGTGTTTGCACACATATAAGTACATGTACTGTTGCAGTGAGCCAGGCTTTAGGGCATGCAGTGCTTGAAACTCCTATGCACTATGCAAGTAGTAGTCTAAGCATCTTCACACTTGTCTTTCAGGCCTACATTTCCCCAGTCAGTATCTATACACTCCATTTATGAGAAATACTGTTATTTGTCTAGAATCACACTGTGAGTCAGTGTCCATTTGGGAACATTGGAGAGAATGATTTGGTTGGTTGATGTGTTTTCAGGCATATACGTACATGTACTGTTGCAGTGAGCCAGGCTTTAGGGCATGCAGTGCTTGAAACTCCTATGCACTATGCAAGTAGTAATCTAAGCATCTTCACACTTGTCTTTCAGGCCTATATTTCCCCAGTCAGTATCTATACAATCCATTTATAAGAAATACTGTTATTTGGCTAGAATCACACTGTGAGTCAGTGTCCATTTAGGAACATGGAGACAGAATGATTTGGTTGGTTGATGTGTTTGCAGAGATATAAGTACATGTACTGTTGCAGTGAGCGAGGCTTTAGGGCATGCAGTGCTTGAAACTCCTATGCACTATGCAAGTAGTAATCTAAGCATCTTCACACTTGTCTTTCAGGCCTACAGTTCCCCAGTCAGTATCTATACACTCAATTTATAAGAAATACTGTTATTTGTCTGGAATCACACTGTGAGTCAGTGTCCATTTAGGAACATGGAGACAGAATGATTTGGTTGGTTGATGTGTTTGCAGAGATATAAGTACATGTACTGTTGCAGTGAGCGAGGCTTTAGGGCATGCAGTGCTTGAAACTCCTATGCACTATGCAAGTAGTAATCTAAGCATCTTCACACTTGTCTTTCAGGCCTACAGTTCCCCAGTCAGTATCTATACACTCAATTTATAAGAAATACTGTTATTTGTCTGGAATCACACTGTGAGTCAGTGTCTATTTGGGAAAATCGAGAGAGAATGATTTGGGTGGTTTATGTGTTTGCAGACATATAAGTAAATGTACTGTTGAAGTGAGCCAGGCTTTATGGCATACAGTGCTTGAAACTCCTATGTACTATGCAAGTAGTAGTCTAAGCATCTATACACTTGTCTTTCAGGCCTACATTCCCCTATTCAGTAACTATACACTCCATTTACAAGAAATACTGTTATTTGTCTAGAATCGCACTGTGAGTCAGTGTCCATTTGGGAAAATCGAGAGAGAATTATTTGGTTGGTTGATGTGTTTGCAGACATATAAGTACATGTACTGTTGCAGTGAGCCAGGCTTTAGGGCATGTGGTGCTTGAAACTCCTATGTACTATGCAAGTAGTAGTCTAAGCATCTTTATACTTGTGTTTCAGGCCTACATTTCCCCAGTCAGTATCTATACACTCCATTTATAAGAAATACTGTTATTTGTCTAGAATCACACTGTGAGTCAGTGTCCATTTGGGAAACTTGAGAGAGAATGATTTGGTTAGTTGATGTGTTTGCAGACATAGAAGCACATGTACTGACTGACTGACTGAAGCATTTATGAAGCGCTCTTATGCCGAGGCGTCTTGGCGCTATAGGACACAAGTGGAGCAAAGAGAGGTTATGGCGACAGGAAGAGTCAGGTCTTCAAGCCTCTTCTAAACCTGGCTAAGTTCTTTTCTGAGTGCAGTGTGGTGGGTAAACTGTTCCATTGCTTAGGGGCTTGATAGGAGAAAGATCTACCGCCCCAACGGGCTCTTTTTATTCTGAGAATTTGAATTAAGTCAAGGGAGCCAGATATAAGTGCGCGCGTGGGCACGTAACGGGGGAGAAGGCTGGAGGAGTTTCCGTAAAGAGATTTATGAACCAAGCACATGACCTTGAATTGAATTCTGCACCTAATCGGGAGCCAATGAAGTTCCTGAATGGCTTTAGAGGTGGGATGTCTTTTGGGAAGGTCGAGCAGGCTGCTGTGTTCTGGATTGACTGGAGCCTGCCGAGCTGTCTTTCACCAGCTCCTATGTACAGGGCGTTACAACAGTCCACCCTGGACATAACCAGAGCTCCCACCACAGTTTTCCTGAGGGTGAGAGGTAAGTAAGGTAGAATTTTCCTGCGGATTTTTAATGCAAAAAGCATGCCGAAGTGACCTGGCTGATTTGAGCTGTGCATGAGAGATTTTTATCCATTATGAAACCTAAATTTCTGACCTTGTTTGCCGGAGCCGGGCAGCTGCCTGCCTCTGGGGGCCACCATAGGTGGCTCCAGATGGATGATTTTTGGCCGAACTCAATCACCTCGGTTTTCTCGTTGTTTAGCTTTAAGAAATTATCATTCATCCAATTCATTACATTTGACAGACAGTTCCTGAAACTGGCTGCAGTGGCTTCCACCGACTGTGCGAGTGAGACAACCAGTTGTGTATCATCGGCATATGATACCAGGTGCAAGCCATGGGATTTTATCAGTGCGGCAAGGGGAGTGACATAAAGATTGAAAAGTGTGGGTGAGAGGGCTGATCCCTGAGGGACACCGCATGGGAGATGGAACTCATCTGATGGGAGGCCGCCCCAGTGGATCTGGTGAGTGCGGGCATTTAGGAAGGACGCAAGCAAAGCTAGGGCCTTATTCGTTATGCCCAGCATCCGCAAACTATTTACAAGGACCTCATGGTTAATGGTGTCAAACACCGCTGTTAGATCCAATAGGATCAACGCGGCTCTTCCCCCATCATCCAAGGTCCTGCGAATATCTTCAGTAGCTATGATCAGAGCAGATTCAGTGGAGTGATTGGCCCTAAAGCCGTGTTGTGTAGGGTCCAATAGGTGGTTGTTGTCTAAGTGTTTAGTAAGCTCCTGATTCATAGCGCTCTCCAGCATTTTAGCTGGAAGGGGCAGGCAAGAAATTGGCCGGTACTGATGCAGTGAGTCAGGCTTTAAGGCATGCAGTGCTTGAAACTCCTATGCACTATGCAATTAGTAGTCTACGCATCTTCACACTTGTGTTCCAGCCCTACATTTCCCCAGTCAGTATCTATACACTCCATTTATAAGAAATACTGTTATTTGTCTAGAATCACACTGTGAGCCAGTGTCAATTTGGGAAAATTGAGAGAGAATGATTTGGTTGGTTGATGTGTTTGCAGACATATAAGTACATGTACTGTTGCAGTGAGCCAGGCTTTAGGGCTTGCAGTGCTTGAAACTCCTATGCACTATGCAAGTAGTATTCTAAGCATCTTCACACTTGTCTTTCAGGCTTACATTTTCCCAGTTAGTATCTATACACTCCATTTATAAAAAATACTGTTACTTGTCTAGAATCACACTGTGAATCAGTGTCCATTTGGGAAAATTGAGAGAGAATGATTTGGTTGCTTGATGTATTTGCATACATATAAAAACATGTACTGTTGCAGTGAGTCAGGCTTTAGGGCATGCAGTTCTTGAAGCTCCTATGCACAATGCAAGTAGTAGTCTAAGTATCTTCACACTTGTGTTTCAGGTCTACATTTCCCCAGTCAGTATCTATACACTACATTTATAAGAAATACTGTTATTTGTCTAGAATCACACTGTGAGTCAGTGTCCATTTGGGAAAATTGAGAGAGAATGATTTGGTTGGTTGCCGTGTTTGCAGACATATACGTACATGTACTGTTGAAGTGAGCCAGGCTTTAGGGCATGCAGTGCTTGAAAATCCTATTCACTATGCAAGTAGTAGTGCAGGCATCTTTACACTTGAAAACAGCTTAAAACCTGGATATTCGATAAGTAACCCGCCCCCCTTCCTCAAGCGCCTTGAGACCCTCTGGGTATGTAGTGCGCTATATAAATTTTTTGACTTGACTTGACTTGACACTTGTCTTTCACGCTTACATTTACCCAGTCAGTATTTATACACTCCATTTATAAGAAATACTGTTATTTGTCTAGAATCACACTGTGAGTCGGTGTCCATTTGGGAAAATTGAGAGAGAATGATTTGGTTGGTTGATGTGTTTGCAGACATACAAGTGCATGTACTGTTGCAGTGAGCCAGGCTTTAGGGCATGCAGTGCTTGAAACTCCTATGCACTATGCAAGTAGTAGTCTAAGCATCTTTACACTTCTCTTTAAGGCCTACATTTCCCCAGTCAGTATCTATACACTCCATTTAAAAGAAATACTGTTATTTGTCTAGAATCACACTGTGAGCCAGTGTCAATTTGGGAAAATTGAGAGAGAATGATTTGTTTGGTTGATGTGTTTGCAGACATATAAGTACATGTACTGTTGCAGTGAGCCAGGCTTTAAGGCATGCAGTGCTTGAAACTCCTATGCACTATGCAAGTAGTAGTCTAAGCATCTTTACACTTCTCTTTAAGGCCTACATTTCCCCAGTCAGTATCTATACACTCCATTTATAAGAAATACTGTTACTTGTCTAGAATCACACTGTGAGTCAGTGTCCATTTGAGAACCTTGAGAGAGAATGATTTGGTTGGTTGATGTGTTTGCAGACATATAAGTACATGTACTGTTCCAGTGAGCCAGGCTTTCGGCCATGCAGTGCTTGAAACTCCTATGCACTATGCAAGTAGTAGTCTAAGCATCTTCACACTTGTCTTTCAGGCCTACATTTCTCTTGTCAGTATCTATACACTCCATTTATAAGAAGTACTGTTATTTGTCTGGAATCACACTGTGAGTCAGTGTCCATTTGGGAAAATTGAGAGAGAATGATTTGGTTGGTTGATGTGTTTGCAGACATATAAGTACATGTACTGTTGCAGTGAGCCAGGCTTTAGGGCATGCAGTGCTTGAAAGTCCTATGCACTATGCAAGTAGTAGTCTAAGCATCTTCACACTTGTCTTTCAGGCCTACATTTTCACAGTCAGTATCTATACACACCATTTATAACAAATACTGTTATTTGTCTAGAATCACACTATGAGTCAGTGTCCATTTGGCAAAATTGAGAGAGCACGACCACCTACACTACCCATTCACCACTGCACTACCCTAAACCCTAAAACACTACCCCAGCTTGACCCCCTACACTACCCAAACACCATTACACTGCCCTAAACCTTAAATGTACCCCTGCACGACCTCCTACACTATCCAAACAGCACCGCACTACCCTAAAACAGTACCTCAGTACAACCACCTACAGTACACATACACCACTGCATTACCCTAAATTCTAAATCTGTACTGTTGCAAAACCATTGTGACTGCTTATGTACCATATACTAATCTATTCACTAAAGTAAACGTGAACCAATTATGAAGTATGCAGTGAGCCAGGTTTTTAGGGTTATGGCGTGCTTCAAGCTGCTATGCACTATGCATGCAGTGGTTTAACCACCTTCGCACTTGTGCTACAGGCCTACAATTTCTTAGTCAGAATTTATATGAAATGTGTTGGTATAGTAATAGAAAAATATAATTTATAAAATTATTAATAAGCACTTATTTATAATTCTTTTTTACAGATACTGTTTGACATCATTAAAATAAAGTTATCACGCCGCAGAAAGAAAGAAAAAGAAAAGGTCTGAAAAAGGATACTTACTTGAAAAAAACTCAACCACAAGTATTGGATGACCAACATAATGTGGCTAAAAAGAGAAAAAATTCTGGTAAGACCACAAAGAACTTTATTAAAAATATTACTAGAGTCTGAAAAAAAGCTGAAAATTAAAAGCACTGAAAATGTTCCAAGCATAAAGAAAAGTGCAAAGAATAGGAAAGGGGAAACAAAGGCAATATACATGCAAAGTATCCAACTTATAGCCAAAGATGAGAAAATCAGTATAAAGAAAACCGCAAAAAATTATTTTACAACAGAGTAGTACATAATTTGATGAAAGATACAAAGAAATATAAAAAGAGAACACTATTTTATAATAAGAAGATACATATCGAATCCATTGTTGAAAAGGCTTCTGAAGTAAAAAGGAAACTATTAATTTTAGTATTAAACAGAATTCGATCACTAGATAAACCAATACATTTAGGGGCCGATTCCGATTTGGGAAAAACCGCTCTGAACAGCCGTTCGGAGCGTTTTTCCCGTACGAATCGTACCCTGCAACGTCCCCCGTACGTACGACGAAGTACGATTCGTACCAGAAGCCGTACTCTGTACAAGTCGTATAGAGACCGTACGACTCTAATCTCCGTACGATTCTCCCTCGGAACCCGCTGTACGCGACATCTGTATGGTTCGCGGCTGGTTTTTACGACCCAGCAAGTACGATACGTGTCGGGTACGCACCATACGACCCTTTTTCTACGGGAGCTGAAAACAGCCGTAAAAGCAGAGTTCATGCTGAAACAGGTACGGAACGCCCCCCCGGGTACGGTGCGTACCCCCCATGATCGCAGGGGTATGCACCGTACCCCTGCGATCATGGGGTGTACGAGCCGTACCCCATGTATGATGTGTGTACGAGCCGTATCCCATGTACGATGGGTGTACGAGCCGTACCCCATGTACGATGGGTGTACGAGCCGTACCCCATGTACGATGGGTGTACAAGTCGTACACCCATCGTACATGGGGTACGGCTCGTGCACCCATCGTACATGGGGTTCGGCTTGTACACCCCATAATCGCAGGGGTACGGTGCATATCCCCTGCGATCATGGGGGTACGGACCATACGGTGTGTATGTGTTTGTGTGCTTTTCCGTACGACTCGCCCTTACCTTACGTTGACCGTACGAATCGCGTCCTCATACCCCATTCCGGATCGTACTCGTCGGGTCATACGGCATGTGTACGAGTCATACGGCATTTGTAAGAGTCGTACGGTTCACGGTTTCAGCCTTGCAAAACGTATGGATCGCGACGATTCGGACAGATTCACGGAATACGGATCGTACTACGCGACTTGGACGGACGGGTACGATTCGTATGGAGAGGGGTCTGGATACAAATCGTACGGACGTTTTTTTCCCGAATCGGAATCGACCCCTATATGTAGGCCAAAAGTAAGAGGAAAAAAGTAATTAACACAACTAATTTTTGTGATTTTTTGGGGGGAATGGAAACACAGTTCACGTTCTCAGACTTTCTTTAATGAAGAGAGTTATTTTCAGACCAATGATTTGTTGCATGCAGTTGACACCAGTGGTTGAGTTTACGGGGTTAGAAATGGTTGTCCAATTGAGAATGAGAAAATGGCTCCTAGAAATGAAGAAGTGATAGCTGATGAAGTTCTAGGCAGAAGTTCTAAAGCCCCAGTGTTCACTTGGGATTGCAGTAGTATTTGTAGTGTACGACAAGAATCTATTGATCATTTATGCAATTTCTCACGAGAATATACTAAAAAAAGTGTTAAAAAAAGATTAAGATTTTGCAAGGCCTAGACCCTTATAGAGTAAGATAAAATACTGTTTTGCACGGCCATTCTCTGGCTTGTCTTTCTAGGAAAGTTTGTCAAAGTGTTTTTCACCATTTCAGGATGTTGGCAGTACATCATACTCAAATGTGGAAGTTAGTCAGAAGATTATATTATGCGAAAAGTCCAGCACTAAAATTAAATAAGTTGAACAGTGCTCTTTTGCGTGGGTCAGTATCAGATGTGAAAGAGGTTTGTGATGATATTGAGTTTTGTTAATTTGGTCCTGAAAAAGAGAGTGAAGAAACTCAGACATTAATAGAAGAAAATGTTGTAGAGAATGTTGAACATGAACATAGTTGTCCCAAAAATTTTGAAAGTGAAATTACAAAGTTTAAGGTGGTTTCAGGTGAAAGGCCACATTTTTCTTGTATTTGTTGTCGGCGAACTCACTATAAACATCAGACTAGGAGTGTTGATCGGTATTTAAAAAGTGAAAAAGAAAATAATGATAAGTGGAAGGAATTTGCAACTTATTTGTTGGTAAAGAATTGTTTTGATTTGGGTTCTGATCAGTGTATTTGGAAATTATGTTATAACAAATTAGATGAGAATAAAATGCATGCTAGAGCTGTGCATAATAATTTAGAGTTAGCTGTTATTTCTCCAGATTTGATAGATTTAAACACCTATGAGTCTATTCGCATTCAATGTGAGCACCCGTTTCAGGCTATTGTTTGTATGGAGCCTAAAACAGATACATTGCCTCCTTCCGATTTACAAAGAGGATTAAAAGGAAGAGTTGTGTATTTACCGTTAGATTTAAAGAAAAATATTGAAACTATTGGTGTAGACAGCGTAGAAAGTTAACAACCAGTTATTCTTGTTAATGGTGTGCCAACTAAGAATAAGAAAATCTGGCAGGAGTTAGTGGATGTTAGGGAAGTGCAAAGGGCAACAATGTATCTGATAAAATAACAATGAGTACTATAGAAATGTGTATGTGGGAGAAGAAATAGTTTTAGCAGAAAATACTGAAATGTCAAGTGGACAAAGTGAAAAAATGGACATGTTAAGATGTAAAGAAATCTATGAACATTACAGTGTGCATCCACTTCATTCAAAATAAGTGATGGGGAACACTATTGAGTTGTTTCAAATGAAAAAAGCAAAGGAAAGTCCCATGAGTGTATGGGAAGAGAGCTTGGAAGCTCGTTATTTTCCGCAGTTGTTTCCAACAGGAAAAGGAGGACAATATTATGAACGACCTGTGCACATTCCTGCATCTGAATATTGGAAAACAAGATTATAGGCAGAAGATCCAAGATTTATACAATCTATCCCTTACATATTTCATCTTTTGTCTGGACTCTCATATGCAGTCAATCACATATTGAAAACAGGGTTTTCTGCAAAGCATTTTATGGATAAAGTGCACCAGAGGGACGATCATTTAGAATCTCAGTTGATTAATTTGATGGCATGTCAGCGTGGGACTAATGAATAGTGGTACTGTCATCATGGAGAACTGAAATGTATGCTACGGATGATTTACTTGAATTTCTTGAAATTGCAATATAAAAAATATTGAATACAAGACACCTGGGGAATTGTGTTCTTTGGATCCTGTTAATGTATGCAGGTATTTCAACCATAGATTTGAAGCTATGATGTCTTTTATCTGCAATAAAAAAAATACTCCTCTTGGAGAACTTGTGGATTTCTTTTGGAGAAAGGAGTATCAAGCAAGAGGTGCTCCTCATATACATATGCTGTTATGGATTAAGGACGCCCCCAAATTTCAAACAGATGCGGATGATACTGTTTTGAGTTTTATTGAATAACTAGCAGCCCGTCCCGACCTTGTCCGGGAGCAATCAGGCTTCCCGGAACCCCACCCGCCCCGACATTGTGCAGCAGCCCGGCCCCCCGCCCACCCTGACATTGTCAAGCAGCCCGGGCCCCGCCCGCCCCGTCCCCCGCCTGCCCCGACCCCTGCCTGCCCTGACCCCCGCCTGCCCAGAGCCTTACCTCAGCCGTCACTCCTCGCCCGCGCTCCTCATTTCACCGCTCCGCCGCTCCTCGCCGCTTACCGCTCCTCCCGCCTGTCGGCCGGTCCTCACCACCAGGCCACCAATCGTCACCGCTCCTCCCCCGCGCCATGTCCGCCTCTCCTCTTCCGCTCCTGCACGCCGCTCCTCCCCGCGCACCTGATGTCACCACGCAGGTCGCGGCCGGAGCTTCTTGCAAGGGACTACTTTTTTATCGAATTTTTTTTAAATAACGTATATTTTTTTTATTTATATAGCCTATGTCCATCTGCATACCCTGACAAATACAATGATGTATCAGGTGTGTGGATTGGCGCTTTGGTTCCCGAGTTTACCCGCCTCAAAGGTGCAAAGTTCTTCCTTTATTATAGTAGTATAGATATGCAACATGTGCTGTACCCAAAAGCACAGAAGAAAACAACTTAAGAGCACAAGTATTAGGATTCCAAAGCCACCGATGTGGAAAAACTGCAGACGAAAGTACAAATCTAAGGATAAGTTCTACACAAAATGTCGTTTTGCATTTCCACGTCCTGTAATATCCAAAGGAAGAGTGAACAGTTTTATGTCATCTTTGCGACATACCATCACAAGAAAGTCTCCAAAAAATACCTACAACTTAAGAAGAAATGAAGAGTCAAAATACATAAATGACTATAACCCAGTTATTTTGTCCATGTGGAATGCTAACATGGATATTCAGTATGTTGCGGACAATTCCATTGCTGTTGCTCGATATGTAACGTCCTATATTACAAAATCAGAAAAGACGGAATTGAAAGATATGTGGGAAAAGATTTCTCACGAGAAGACTCTAAGTAAGAAATTATACAGTTTCAGTTTGAAGATGTTATCGCATCGAGAAATTGGAGCATATGAATGCTCAGATCGGTTATCATCTGCAAGTCTATACTCCAAATCTAGAAGAATCATTTGAGTGAGTCTAGGCCTTGCAGCAATGCGAAATCGAGTACTGAAATCTGTACAAGAAATGTAATATTTAGAAGAAAAAGATCCAGAAAGTACAGGTATTTTGAAAACGAATATGTTGGACACATATTACCCAAACAGAAGTCATCATCTTGAGAACATGTGTCTCTATGAAGTGCTGCAAAACTACACTTTTAAACGGAATACTACAGAAAACATCAATTATGGAAAATATGGAGTCATTGGTTCCGAAGGATGTTTGGTGAAACAAACAAAAGGAAATTTGATTAATCACAGGAAGCTGAGTTGCGACACTGCTGATAAAAGGGAATTTTATTATTTATCCCATTTACAACTGTTCAAACCATGGCGTTCAGAACTGGAATTACTTGGAGATTTCCAGAGCTATGAAGATTCCTTTAATGCTTGTAAAGATAGCATACAATGCAGTGCTTTTGCAAATTATGTGAAAATGTTGAACAATGAGATTGATCAAGAAGCTACAATTGCAGCTGAGATTGCTAGAGACAGTTCTCAAGACAGTCAAAGTTCTGCTGTGCTGAGTCAAGATCCACTAGGACAACCAATTGTTGAAAATGAAGCAGCAATCATCATGAATGAGGTGGAAACAGCAATGCATCAAGCTCAAGAAGATGTAACAAACTTAGCAAACTTGGAAGAAAACTAAATGTTGAACTAAAACAAATATATGAGCAAGTGAGACAACAGATTGACCATGGATTACTTCATGAAAAGAAAGAGTGCTCATGCACGCCATTTCAACCTATCCAAATATACGTGAATGGACAAGCTGGAACAGCAAAAAGTTTTTTAATTAAAGTAATTACAAGTTATCTACAGAAAACAACTGAGTCGCATTTGTCGTGTGTTGTCACTGCTCCAACTGGGTTGGCAGCATACAACATTAAAGGAATTACTTTACATCGTTTACTAATGCTACCAGTAGAGCATGAAAACAAAGTGGAATACCACAAGCAAACTGGAGATGCTTGTTGTGAAGTTTCAAGAGTCTTAAAGAAAATAAAACTTCTCATTATTGATGAGGTAAGCATGGTATCAAACTTAATGCTTGCCTTTGTGCATTTAAGAAGCAGCAAATTCTTAAAATAGAGTACGACATGTTATTTGGAGGAAAACACGTCATAGTTTTTGGAGATCTACTGCAACTGACTCCTGTAAAAGGACAACCAGTATTTAAAATACTTGCACATGAAGACACCAGAAAGTCTCTGGGTAGTGTTGGAAACATGAACATTTGGTCATATTTTGAATACAAAGAACTCATCACAAATATGCGATAGGCAAATGATGTTGAATATGGAACTATTCTCCAAGATATAAGAATTGGCAAACAAGCTTTGCCGACTCGATTACTTTCCAATTTGTTTCCAAATGAAAATGTAGTTCCTGAGAAAATATACATGAAAATTGCAGAAATCAAATCTGTAATCTGCTTAATGCCAACCCTGCGTGAGTATTCTATATTCAACTAACAACTTTTGAAACTGGAAAATGAAGAAATAATAAAAATGGAAGCCATTGATAAAATAGAGCATGAAGGAATCACTATTATTTTGACAGAAAAATTGAAGACAAAATTGGATTCTTTAGGAAAATCAATATCTAAAACTGCTGGTTTATAAAAGAATCTATATGCTTGTAGAAACTGTCGAGTCATTTTAAGGCGTAATTTGGACGTAGAAAAAGGTTTAGTTAATGGAGCAATGGGTAAAGTTGTGGATTTTGTTCATTATCAGAATACAGATGGTATTGAATTTTTAAAAATTATATTTCATCAGATTGAAGAAGTTAAACAAATTGGTCGTTTTTCAGTTCGTTTTTTGCTTGTTAAAGATTTATATGTCCATAGAAAACACTTTCCAGTTTCTCTGGCATATGCAGTGACTATTCATAAATCTCAAGGTTTAAGTGTTGACAGTGCTTTGGTGAAAATTGGAAATACTGTGTTTAAAGAGGATATGGCATATGTTGCTTTGTCGTGAGTCAGAACATTATCTAGTTTATTTTTGATTGATTTTGATGACATAAAGGTTACTGCAGATGCAAACTGTGTCAAAGAGTATAATAGGTTAAGAAGAACATATGCTCCCAATTTAGGTCAATATCCTGTATTTGAAAAGCGTGTGGTTGGTCGAAAAAGAAGGTATGAGAATATCTGTACTGAAGGTGTAGAGAAGGGAAAAAAACAAGATAATGTTGTGATTGCAAGCAAAAAGAACAAGCATTTACAATGCAATGGTTTTGCCTTTGTTAAAGTTAGAGCTATTGGCATTGCTCTTGACATTATTATTATTTTTTTTTTAACATAAATGAATGGCATTGTCATTTACAATAGCAGGGCAGGGCACAGGGAATGGGTGCAAGGAGAGACGAAGGAGAGCTGCGGGCTCAGGGAAGAGGGGCGAGGAGAGACGAAGGAGAGCTGCGGGCTCTTGTTGTAATGCTTGCATGTATGAGTTGGTGGATGCATGCATGGGTGCATGCATGGATGGGTGTATGGTCACCGGTGAGGGTCACAGGGCACAGGTGTCAGAGCTGAGGGCACGGGTGAGGGCAGAGGGGTGTGAGCTGAGGGCAGAGGGGTGTGAGCTGAGGGCAGAGGGGTGAGGGCAGAGGGCTGAGAGCTGAGGGCACAGGGTTGAGAGCTGAGGGCACAGGGTTGAGAGCTGAGGGCACAGGGTTGAGAGCTGAGTGCACAGGGTTGAGAGCTGAGTGCACAGGGGTGGGAGCTGAGGGCAAAGGGGTGGGAGCTGAGGGCACAGGGGTAAAGAGCTGAGGGCACAGGGGTAAAGAGCTGAGGGCACAGGGGTAAAGAGCTGAGGGAACAGGATGCTCCTGTTCAGAACCGGTGAGACCTGGCCCACTTAAAGACCTGCTTACCCCCCTATGTTCATGGGATATGTAGTCTGTGTTGTTTTTTCTTTATTATGTTCTTTAAAGGCTTGTGATTTAATAAAGCGAAGAAAGTAATGCATATTCCACACCTCGTACTGGCTGAAACAACATAAATTGCAGTATAAGAGAGGGAGGCGGTATGCAACCTGGTCGGGAGTTGATCATGGGCACCCAAAGTGGCGAAAGTGAGCAAAGAGAGCGCTCACTTTCCTGCCAGTAAAGGAAGCTATGCCACTGGGCGAAATTATCCCAATTGGCCAGCCAGGAGGGAGAATGTGATGCACTGAAGCTGCGCCGAATTCGAGCACAACCAGACAGCTGAACGGAAACGTAGACAACCACTTGCACTCACCCCAACGGAGCGGCTGCAGGAAGTGAGTGAATCTTTTCGTAAAATGGAGACTTCTGCTCAGTGCTACATGGGTGTGATCAGCCTTAGTGGCCAATTTGTTAGCAGAGAGTACAGCCAGGTTTATTAAACATAAAAGCACTGGGCTTCTGTTGCTGCATAGGGGCACCAGTGAACTATCTTTGCAAGCACCACAGCGACCAATGGGCCACAGTTGTTCAAATACAAGTCCAGGAATGAACATGTTTGTGACTAATTGCTTTACATCCTGGCACTCGCTGAATTTAATTAAATAATCAACCTTGAATTTAGGCACAAATTAAATCAACGGAAAATACGGGTATCTCTTAGAATAGTGTACGTATTACGGGTCAGTGTTACGATTGTCACCCAGCAACATTAGTCTTAGCATACCCATTGTGTCAAGACAAGCGATTCACGGAATAAATTCCCCAGGAAAAAACAAATATAAATCAACGGAATACCTCAAAATTAAACCACTATTGTACATTCTCGTCACTCAGAGGAACTACAACAAGCTGTCTGTGCTTCAGCTGATGTGCCGATCCTATGTAGTGCTGCGCTGCCTCGGAGCGCTATACGGTGGCATCGCTGTGATGAGCATCAAGTGTCGGCGCTAATGCTGCAGCTGTGACTGAGGCTCCCCGGCCGGCGCTGGAGTTTATCCACAGTCCAGCTTGCCTCAGACTGGCTGCCGACAGAACCCCTGTATTGTGACGTCACGCGGAGCTTTCCCGGCTAATGTGCCGCTCAGTGGCACTGGCTGTGGCAACCTGCCGGGCAGGTCCCACCTCCCCAGCGAGAGTGTCGACATGCCAGTTACTGGGTATTATTACAGTTTGAAACAAATATAGTTAAGGCGGGCTGAGGCGGTTATATACGATGCGGGTCATCTGTCTGTGACTGGATGAACTACGATGCTTAAATCCGCCCAGCTTTCTCTCGTTATTCAGTTACCCCCGATAGTGAAGTCAGCTTAATAACTACTAAGTGGAGCCCTGCAACGTGCTATTGTTACTTAGTACTTGTAACTGTGCAATGGCACCATCACCATGCTTTAAGAACAGGAGATTGCCTAGCGAGATGTATATGGCCTTATTTGTAATAGTAAAACCTGAAACTACTAGTCCCAGACTGCAAAGCGTCCTCTCCTAAAACATTAGAATCATTTAAAGGTGGAAAACAAAACTGCATGGTCCAGTATGCACATTAGTTCCCCGGACTCATCACAGCTTTCCCCGCCATGCATTCAAGAAGCTAGGGCAAGGTCTTTATTCCCACAGGGTCATGTGAATCGTACAGTATGTGAATGTACTCCACCAAAAAGCTCACCTGAATTTGCTGGCACAATTGTTCGGTTGGTGGCGAGCAATACCTCCGCCTGCAGTGCAGCCAAGTGTGCAAAAGTAAAAGCCCCACTTTTGCGCCCAGCAGCAACATCGCGTGGCCTGGGATTAGCGTCCCCATACACACGCATCAGTGTAGCCCACACTCACCGTGGTTGAAGCTCTGCAGCAGCATCCTCTCTACCCAGCTGACCACTGCCTCCCTGCGCTCCCCGGAGGCCTGGCTAATGCGGGCTGTGGGTCGGCCAGACCACTGTAACGTGCAGCGATTTGCTCAACCGATGCGCCGGGAACTTACTCTGAGAAATGGAAAGGTAAGGAAAGTGCAGGAAGGAAATGAGAGGCTGTTGTGAAACCAGGAAGAGAGCACGTCATCGCGTGCACAATATCTGCGGGCTTGAAAAATGTACCAAAGCTGACGAAAAAAGTAACCCAGTCTGGGACAGCAAACAATAGTGATGCAGGGAGAGGCAAGTGTCGACCACGGGAGAGAACTGGAGTGCGCCAGGGTGGGGGGAGTTGGGGACACACAGCAGTAAACCGCGGTCCGGACCCCACCACAACGAGAGAAGAATGAGGGAGTGTATATGGCAATCTCCGCGCATAGGCTCTCACCAAAATCTGAACGTGTATTGTTCAACCGCTAATTTTTACTGTTAGAGTGTAAGGGGAAGCAGGACAACGTGAACAGCCAGGACAGGGGCTTTGGCAATGGCGGCGGTATTATCTCACAAATGAACAAGCAACGAGGCACTGGCTACTTCAGAGTAGGGTCGATTCCTTTTCCAGCTGGGCACCTGAAAACACTCAACGGAGAGTGAAAGGGGAGGGGGGGGCGGGAACGGGCACACTGGGAGGGGGGCAGAACGGACACATGGGGAGGGGGGCGGAACAGACACGGACATGGGGAGGGGGGCGGGAAACAGAGCTCACGAGCCAACAAGCACACGACACGGCGGAACCGACAAATTAAACAAAAAAAGAAATTATATAAAAAAAAATGCTCCTTACCTGATTGCCTCGTGGGAACTCGAATCTTGCAGCCAACTCCAACAACAGACACTTGTAAAAAGACGAAAACAAGCCGACTGAAAAAAAAAAAATAACACACACCCACCGCCGCGATGACGATCCGAAGTGAGTGGAGAGGGAAAAAATCGCGGGAACGCCCCCGAATCTGGTCCGGCCTTGACGGACAGATCCGGCTCCCAATGGCTAGCCTCCATTTATGGAGCTAGCCAATGGGAGGAGGGGGCGAGGAGGGGGCGGATACCCGACCCCACAGAGCAAAACATAAGATTTTGCTAGCGCATACGTACTTCGTACGCATTGCGTAGGCAAAACCTAAAAAGGACACTGCTGAAGAGATTGTTGGCTATCAGTTGGAAAATAGTTCTGGTGGCAACTGATATGCTAATGTACTCGTCATTGTTGTTTTCTTTCTTGAAGGTTTACAACAGAAAATTATGAACTAAAGTGCATAACCAGCTCTGTACCTGGCCTCGTGCTGAGTAACAGTACTAAAGCGTTCAACAGGCTCTGAAACAGACCTCACGCTGAGTGACAGTATAAATTGAACAACTAGCTGTGAAACAGGCCTCATACTGAGAGACAATAATAGTGTAAAACCAGCTCTGTACCAGGCATCACGCTGAATGACAGTAGTAAAGCGTACAAACTGCTCTGTACCAGGCATCACGCTGAGTGACAGTAGTAAACCGTACAAACAGCTCTGTACCAGGCATCACGCTGAGTGATAGGAGTGAACCGTACAAACAGCTCTGTACCAGGCATCACGCTGAATGTAAATGTAAATGTAAATGTAGGTGTACTTATATAGCGCAAACCTGTCACCCAAAGGGCATCCTGGCGCTTGCTTAGGGAACCCGTCCTGGTATTCCCCTGTGAGAAACCCCGGCAGGGTGTCCACAAGGTGAAAGTCAGGCATCCCGCCGCGAGGGGCCGTTGTGGAGATTAAGCAAGCTATTGCCCAGAGTCGCAGAGTGTGAACCCGTGAGTCGAGGAGGCACCGGGGCGAGAATTATCGAGTCCGTGGAATTTTTAGCCCAAGACCCGCCGAGGCGGGGAATTGAACCCTGGTCCAGGACCGATCTCAGCTTCCGGGTCTGCCGCCTCTAACCCCTGAGCCACACTTCTCCACAAGAATGACAGTAGTAAACCGTACAAACAGCTCTGTACCAGGCATCACGCTGAGTGACAGTAGTGAACCGTACAAACAGCTCTGTACCAGGCATCACGCTGAGTGACAGTAGTAAACCGTACAAATAGCTCTGTACCAGGCATCACGCTGAGTGACAGTAGTAAACCGTACAAACAGCTCTGTTCCAGGCATCACGCTGAGTGACAGTAGTAAACCGTACAAACAGCTCTGTACCAGGCATCACACTGAGTGACAGTAGTAGACCGTACAAACAGCTCTGTACCAGACATCACGCTGAATGACAGTAGTAAACCGTACAAACAGCTCTCTACCAGGCATCACGCTGAGTGACAGTAGTAAACCGTACAAACAGCTCTGTACCAGGCATCACGCTGAGTGACAGTAGTAAACCGTACAAACAGCTATGTACCAGGCATCACGCTGAGTGACAGTAGTAAACCGTGCAAACAGCTCTGTACCAAGCATCACGCTGAGTGACAGTAGTAAACCGTACAAACAGCTCTGTACCAGGCATCACGCTGAGTGACAGTAGTAAACCGTACAAACAGCTCTGTACCAGGCATCACGCTGAATGACAGTAGTAAACTGTACAAACAGCTCTGTACCAGGCATCACGCTGTGTGACAGTAGTAAACCGTACAAACAGCTCTGTACCAGGCATCATGCTGAGTGACAGTACTAATGCGTAGAATCAGCTCTGTACTAGGCCTCATGCTGAGTGACTTTAAAGCTAACAACCAGCTCTGTTCAAGGCCTCTCACTGAGTGACAATACTAAAGCCCACAACCTGCTATGTACCAAGCTTATGCTGACTTGCGGAATTAAAAGAAGAATCCTCTCTGGGTATGGTGCCCTTTTGAGTGATTTAACTATGCTACGTGGTCAGTTGTGGCCTGGACCTCACTTTAGTGATGAAACTAAACTGCATTATCAGACTCTGGAACGGTTGCAGTTTGAGTGATGGACCTAATGTCCATCCAGCAGTATGGGGAGGAGGGACTCACCTTCTTAGTCCACTCGATATTCTTTTCAGAGATATGTGGAAATAGACTGTGCATTTTCTTCTCGATCAAGGACATTGGGATTTTTGGAGAGTCCACATCAGCCACTTGAGCTATGATGTCAGCAATACGCCCCGAGTCCTTTAATATCACACATGGCATTTTGTTGGTCAAGGAGCTGTGAATAATCTGAAATAAAGCAAAATGTATCTTTCAGGGAGTGAGATACTGCAAAGTGCACACACGCTCCAAGCAAAATACTTGGTTTCAGCGCTTACACAAGCCCCCAAAGTCTATTATTACCAAACAGGGAGTAGGTGGTCCTCATTTCCTCACACATACCAGTCCTTCCATGACAGTGTGGTACCAGTGCCTGGCTGTCTCTTCCAGGCTATGACCAGCCTTCTCTACCCATTCCTATCTAGAAACATCCACAGCAAGATCAACCCACAGAGAACGAGGCAGGTGAGCTGCAGAACACACCAGGGCTATGTGGGGTTACAACACTCCACTGACACAGTACAACACGACCCTCCTCCTTGATTCACATGGGCCACAGGGTGACCTGTATCAGCTGAGCACAGGATCATCTGCAGAAAGGTCTACAGAATAATTGGAGCACAGGGTACAGTCCAGTGGGAGAGCACAGGGTACAGTCCAGTGGGAGAGCACAGGATGCAGTGCAGCAGGGGAGCACAGGGTGCGGTACAGCAAGGGAGCTGAGGGTGCAGTGCAGTCAGGGAGCACAGGGTACAGTGCATGAAGGAGGCACAGAATACAGTGCAGCAGGGGAGCAAAAGGTGCCATACAGCAGTGGAACTCAGGGTGCAGTATAGCAGCATGGGAGCACAGGGTGTAGTGCAGCATTGGAGCACAGGGGCAGTGTAGTATGGGGGCACAGGGTGGAGTGCAGCATGGGAGCACATGGTGCAGTGCAGTAGGGGGAGCACACAGTGCAGTACAGAATGGGAGCACAGAGTGCAGCAGGGGCCTACAGGGTGCAGTGCAGCGCAGAGGAACACAGAATGAAGTGCAAAAGTGCAGTCCAGGACGGGAGCATTGGGTGCAGTGCAGCACAGGAGCACTGGGTGCAGTGCAGCAGGGGAGTACAGGTGTCATGTGGCCGTTAGGGTCATTGTCGACATTGCTACGTTAGCATGAGCTCTGTTGCTATGATGCTGCTTTTGGGTACATAACCACAAATGTTTATTTGGTAAAACTCTGCTTGTGAATTTCACATGACAACTGTTTGCTTTCTGCGTTCTCTGCCTGTTCCTGGAGTTTAGTCTAAACACAATGTGCAAGGTCGATAAACAATGCCTCTTGTTATTCTGTTTTCGTCAGTCCTTAGCACCTAGACAAAGCACGCTAACACAGCTGCCATGATGCTGCAGGCTTGTGCTTTTGATATCACAGGCGGTACAAAAGTGGGTGGTGGAGCATCTGAACCAATCAAACACTCACACCCAGTCAAAAGATCTGGGTTTAATCCATCACTGTTCTTTAGCCCACTCTGCCACCACAGTTCAGACATGGCTATATGCAAATCAGTCTGACCCTGTGCCTCATGGGAACAGTCCAGCCCAAACTGCCAAGCCATGCCTTCCCTGGACCGGAAACAATCTTCTGAGGACCGGTTTCTGGCATTACAGCCATCTTCAGCCCGGCTTGCTTGAATCCAGTGGCAAAGTGAGCAAGGGACTCACGTCTGAGCATACCCTGCCACACTTATGGCAGCCAAAAGCGGTACAAAAGGGGGTGGTGATGGACGCAGCATCTGAACTAATCAAACACTCAAACCCAGTCAAAAGATCTGGGTTTAATCCATCACCGTTGTTTAGCCCACTCTGCCACACCAGTTCAGACATGGCTATATGCAAATCAGTCTGACCCTGTGCCTCATGGGAACAGTCCAGCCCGAACTGCCAAGCCATGCCTTCCCTGGACCGGAAACAAGCTTCTCAGGACCGGTTTCTGGCATTACAGCCGTTTTCAGCCCGGCTTGCTTGAATCCAGTGTCAAAGTGAGCAAGGGACTCACGTCTGCGCATACCCTGCCACACTTATGGCGGCCAAAAGCAGTACAAAAGGGGGTGGTGATGGACGGAGCATCTGAACCAATCAAACACTCACACCCAGTCAAAAGATCTTGGTTTAATCCATCAGCGTTCTTTAGCCCACTCTGCCACCCCAGTTTAGACATGGCTATATGCAAATCAGTCTGACCCTGTGCCTCATGGGAACAGTCCAGCCCGAACTGCCAAGCCATGCCTTCCCTGGACCGGAAACAAGCTTGGGGTGGTGGTGTGGAGTGCAAAAAAACGATGGATTTAGGCCCAGATCTCTGTACTGGGGTGAATGTATGACAATGTTCTGCATTCTGTCCATCACCTGTTGTTTTTGCCTTTGATATCACAGGAATACATGTTGTTCACACACACATTTGGAGATGGACCTTTCCAGGGAGAAAAGCTACACTGTTCCTATGATGTAGAGAAACCATATAAGCTCCAAAGTATGGGGTTAGCTGACAAAGCCCAGAGATCTTCCTTTATATAATAAAACTAATCCTTACCAAGAGGAGGGTGATTAGGCCCTATATTCCACCGTTTATAAATAATGCTATCCCCTTTCATAATCTATGGACTTGCTGCAATACTAACTGTTTTAGGTTTATGTGTTTTATTGTTGGTAGTGGCTCGTATACTGTATTATAGAGCACTTTAGTTACAATAAATATTTTGAACTATTATAGTGACTTTGTCAATTCTTATTGTGGACAAGTGCGAGTGAACGAAAGGGTATGTCTTGCTACTGCGATTCTGAGAGAGTTGGGAGTGTTGTGTTCCGGGTTGTCTAATTATTTGTAGCTCCTTGATTTGAAAGGAGAACGAATGAGACACTATAGCTAGTCGGGTTTTCAGATTTTGGGTTCCAAGGTGGTGTTTTCCTGTGCATAATTCTGCAACACAGGGTGCAGTGCAGCAAGGGAGCACAGGGTGAAGCGCAGCAGTGAGCCCAGGCTGCAGTGCAGCAGGGGAGTACAGGGTGCAATGCAGCAGGGGCGCACAGGGTGCAGTGGAGCAGGGGAGCACAGGGTGCAATACAGCAGGGGAGCCCAGGGTGCAGTGCATCTCGGGAGCCCAGGGTGCAGTGCAGACTGGGAGCACATGGTGCTGTGCAGCAGGGGAGCCCAGGGTGCAGTGCATCTCAGGAGCACAGGGTGCAGTGCAGCAGGGGAGCACAGGGTACAGGATGGTAGCAGATGATCATGTTCTACAAGAGGTACAAATTGGAGTGCAGCAGAGGAGCACAGGGTGAGATGCAGTAGGAAAGAGGATCATGTGCAGCAAGCGCTACAACATGCAAAATGGCATGCAGCAGGGGAGCACGGGAGCACGGGATCATGCACAGTAAGAGGTACAAATCAAAGTGCAGCAGGGGAGAACAGGATGAAATGAAGCAGCTGAACACAGGCTGATGGTTAGCAGGGGAGTATAGGGTGCAGTGCGAAAGGGAGAAGAGGATGATAGTTCAGCTGGGGAACACTGTGTGATTGGCAAAGATGAGCACAGGGTGATGTACAGCAGGAGAGCACAGGGAGATATCTAGCAGGGGAGTATATGGTGCAGTACTACAGGGAGAAGATGATGAAGTGCAGCAGGGGAGCACTGGATGACAGACAAAGGTGAGCAGAGTGATGTGCAGCAAGGCAGCACAGTTTTGCGCATCAGAAGAGCACAGGGTGATGTGCAGTAAAAGTCCCAAGGTAAAGCACAACAGGGTCCAGAGGGTGATGTTGTCACAAGGACCACAAGGTATTGTGCCCTAGTGATGCAAAGAGCCCCATTGTGTGATGTGTCTCACGTAGCACACAGGGATGTACAGTTGGGTACACAGATCACTGTAAGGTGGCTCCTGCTGATATGCAGGAAGGGGCCCAGGCTGGTCATACAGGGTGAATATGATCATACTGTCATATCCTGTTGTCTTATTTTTGGTTAGCATTTTAATATGCTGGTATTGCAAGCCATATCCCTATAATGGTAAAGGCAGCAACCACAGATCCCAAAATACCACGCTCCACTGTTACACTTGACGTGCGTTCCAAAAATACAAACACGCTTCTTGTCTATGATGATTTGACATGTTTTGCTGCTGTAAAACGTTCTCTGAGTACATTAAGCACAAAAGTGTGTCTTTTATGCAATATCCACACATTTCTGTTTACCGTGCTCCTATGAGGCACATTACCTCCCACACAAATGTCGCTTGCAATGGGATTCGAGAAAGATTAGAAAGGTTCACCGAATCAACCTTGTTGCAATGCCTGGCTCAAATATTTTCTGTAAAGACCACATTGCTCCTCCATTTGGGCCAACCCCGTGAAGAAAGCAAAAGTCATTTCAATAACGTAAGACAAATTCACAAGCAATCCTGTGTTGGAAAATTAACCAATCAAAAAGCCACCAATTCCATTTCTTGAGTAACCCCCTCACTAGAAACTCCCTCTGTTAGGTTTTGCCATATCTGACTGCAGCTTCATCGCATCTAAAAAGTCATACCTAAAAAATTCTCCCTGTACCACAAGACTAAGCAAACTGTATGTATGGCCTGACAGTTACTAGGATGGACCCAGCCTACTTCTAGACCACATTAATCCCTTCAGGAACTGTGATAATCCTGGCTAGTAGTCCTCCTACTCTTCTGAGCCTCATTCTCTCATCAGGTCACATGGTAATCCTGGTTAGTAGTCCTCCTACTCTTCTGAGCCTCATTCTCTCATCAGGTCACATGGTAATCCTGGCTAGTATTCCTCCTACTCTTCTGAGCCTCATTCTCTCACCAGGTCACATGGTAATCCTGGTTAGTAGTCCTCCTACTCTTCTGAGCCTCATTCTCTCATCAGGTCACATGGTAATCCTGGTTAGTAGTCTTCCTATTCTTCTGAGCCTCATTCTCTTATCAGGTCACATGGTAATCCTGGCTAGTAGTCCTCCTACTCTTCTGAGCCTCATTCTCTCATCAGGTCACATGGTAATCCTGGTTAGTAGTCCTCCTACTCTTCTGAGCCTCATTCTCTCAGGTCACATGGTAATCCTGGTTAGTAGTCCTCCTACTCTTCTGAGCCTCATTCTCTCATCAGGTCACATGGTAATCCTGGCTGGTAGTCCTCCTACTCTTCTGAGCCTCATTCTCTCATCAGGTCACATGGTAATCCTGGTTAGTAGTCCTCCTACTCTTCTGAGCCTCATTCTCTCATCAGGTCACATGGTAATCCTGGTTAGTAGTCCTCCTACTCTTCTGAGCCGCATTCTCTCATCAGGTCATATGGTAATCCTGGTTAGTAGTCCTCCTACTCTTCTGAGCCTCATTCTCTCATCAGGTCACATGGTAATCCTGGCTAGTAGTCTCCTATTCTTCTGAGCCTCATTCTCTCATCAGGTCACATGGTAATCCTGGTTAGTAGTCCTCCTACTCTTCTGAGCCTCATTCTCTCATCAGGTCACATGGTAATCCTGGTTAGTAGTCTTCCTATTCTTCTGAGCCTCATTCTCTCATCAGGTCACATGGTAATCCTGGTTAGTAGTCTTCCTATTCTTCTGTGCTGTATTTTCAATCTGGTGCTCCTAGTATTGCTGGCAGTAGTCCTAGTCTTCTGAGCCTCATTATGACATCTGCGCACGTGTCTGGTTAGCAGTCTTCAAAGTCTTCTACGCCACCTTCAAACTTCTCTTGGCATCCTAGTAGGCACGTTGTGCTAGTCTCCTGAGGCTCATTATCACTTCAGCACCTGTGGTAATCCTGGCCAGCTGTTGTCTTAGTCTTCTGAGTTGCATATTCACTTCAGCCTTCATGGTAATCCTGAATTGTAGTTCTTCCAGTTTCCTGACCAGCATCCTCACTTTAGTGCATGTGGTAATCCTGGTTGGCAGTGATCCGAGACTCCTGTATCACCTTTTCTTATTGGCCTTTGTGGTAGTCTTGGTTAGCAGTCATTCTCATCTCCTGAGTCACATTCTGACTTCATCACTGCTGGTCCTCTTTGTCTTTGAGCTGCATTCTCACTACGGCACACATGGTAATTCCGATTAATAGTCCTCCTGGTCTCTTGAGCTGCAGTCTCACTTCAGCACACATGGTAATATCGACTAGCAAATCTACTGGTATCATGCGCTCCATTTTCACTTCGGAGCTGCATGCCCACTTGGGCACACATGGTAATTCTGATGAGTAGCCCTCCTGGTTGCCTGAGCTGCATTCTCACTTTGGCGCTCATGGTTATCCCAACTATCAGGTATCCTGGTTTGCTGAGCTGCATTCACACTTTCGCACACATGCTAATCCTGAGAAGCATCCCAACCAGACTGCTGAACTGCATTCCCACTTTGGCACACATGGTAATCCCAACTAGCAGTCCACCCAGTCTGCAGAGCTGCATTCTCACTTTGGCACACATGGTAATCCTGACTTGAAGCCCTCTTAGTCTATTAAACTGTATACCCACTTCGGCACACATGTTAATCCTCGCTAGCAGCCCTCCTGGTTGCCTGAGCTGCCTTCTCACTTCGGCACTCATGGTAATCCCAACTAGTAGCCCTCCCAATCTGCTGAGCTACATTCCCACTTCAGCACAAATGGTAATCCTGACTAGCAGTCCGCGGTCCGATGGGCTGCATTTCCACTTTGGCACACATGGTAATCCTGACTAGCAGCCCCCCGGTCTGATGGGCTGCATTTCCACTTTGGCACACATGGTAATTCTGACTAGCAGCCCTCCTGGTCTGCTGAGCTGCATTCTGACTTTGGCACAAAGGGTAATCCCGACTAGCAGCCCTCCCAGTCTGTCGGGCTTCATTCCCACTTCGACACACATGGTAATCCTGATTAGCAGCCGTCCAGTCTGCTGAACTTCATTTTTACTTTGGCTCAAATGGTAATCTATACTAGCAGCCCAACTTCCCCAGGTCTGGTTGCAAAAGCTTCCCGTCTTTGCAAAGGGAAGGGAGACTATATCTTTATTAAAATTCAATCACAGTGTTTGGAAAAGAACAAATTGGAACAGCAAACAATGATCCTTGGCTGTATCTATCTACATCCCTCTAAAATCAAGAGAGAGGCTACATCGAGTCAAATGCTCCCTGCGATGAGATACCCGTCCTCCTATTACCCAAACGATACATGGTTAATGGGAGATTTTAACGCCAACTTGATGGAGGCAGGCATGGATATTTCCCTTCAATCCTCATTGGATAATCAAATGTGAGCCATCCCGGAGATAAGGTCTCAGTACCAATGGAAGGAAGGTCAAGGTGACAAAGATAGTGGCGTACTTAAACCAACTAGGTCTCCGCATCTTAAATGGAAGACTCGATTCGGACTTGCCCACTGCATACACCCACGTATCCTCCTCTAGAATGGTCACTCTGGACTATATATGGATCTCGGTTGCCCACTTTCACCTTGTCCAGGAATTTGTGGTAACTACTTCACCGGAAAGTGATCACGTCGTCTTAACATGTAAATTTTCATCCCAGCAGTGTTACCGCCCAAAAATCCATCTGATTGGAAAATAATCCAACCTGGAGATTGTAAGAAAACTATGGTGGACTGTGGATAACCAGTAAACAATTGAGGAGAAGGTAGATGACTTTTTGGTCACATTGAAACAGGAGTCCAGTGCCCAATTGACTGCATCGTTGTGGCAAACGGTATTGGAGGACCTCAGAGAAAACGTAGCCACAAAGATAATTATAAGGCCAAACAACTCCACTCCAATCACACCCTGCCTCTCTGAGCATAAGCAATTTACAGTGAGCATTAACCACAAATTAAATAAATTACTGCACAGGCGCACCTACAATGACAGTGATTACAAATCCTTGCAAGATAAAATATTGATCACTCGCAAGGAATATAGGAAGGCACGGCTCACCTCTCAGAGAATGAAGGAAGAACATCATTGGGCAACCGCCAATGAAATTATAACATCAAAGGATCAAATAAGATTCTGGAGCTGGGTAAATAAGGGTGTTAGAACTTCCCAACTCCCCACTGTAACTAACATCTCTCCTGCTGAATGGGAGGCCTACATATAAGCACTCTATGTAGAGCCAGCCAGAACCAACTGGCCCAGTCTCTTCAGTCCTAACCACACTAACTCCTACCTCTGATTAGCGTCCACTATTAAGATAACTCCAAACCAAGTTGCACTTATAATAAAGAAAATGTGCCCGGGGTGGCACCAGGCCCCAATAGCATACCAAAACAGATACACAAAGCATCCACTCATAAGTGGGCCATATTGCTGGCCACCTTAATTGAGGCAAGTAGAATGGGTGGGCCCATTCCGGACTCCTGATGAGGATCTCTTCTCGCCCCCGTCCACAAAAAAGGTCCGAGGTCCTATTCCGACAATTAGAGGATGATTGCCCTCCTTGATGTGGAAGGAAGGCATATGCAAGTGTTCTACTACAAGAACTGACTACCTGGGTTGAAGACTTCAAATTAATACCCTTCACTCAAACCGGCTTCTAAAAGGGCTGCCACATCGAAGATAATTTGATCTGCCTAGCTTACATGATTGAGAGTACTCTTGGTACCAAAGGAAAATCGCTGTATTTGGGATTCATTGATTTCTGCACAGCCTTTGATAGCGTTGTTCGCCGCAAACTTTGCGAAAAATTTACAAAATGCGGCAGCCCCCACTGAACGCTCTCATAGCCCTATACACTGACACCTGGGTAAAAATAAGTGTTTCCTTGAGATGGTCAACCACGAATAAAATCATCACCAATAGAGGCTTAAAGCAGGGATGCATATTGGCTCCTTTACTCTTCAATCTGTATCTAGCAGAACTGCCCGATTGGCTGGCCCTCTCCCAAGCATTTCCACCTTGCATCGAATCCACTAAAATTCAATCGATGCAATACGCTGATGACACGATCCTTCTCTACCAAACCCAGGTGGGCCTTCAAAGACTCTTCGATTCTCTGGCTCTGTACTGCAAAACAAACGCTTTGGAGATCAACATCACCAAAACTAAGGTGATGATAGTCTTGCACTCATAAGCTAGAAAGCGCTCTTGGTACATTGATGGGAAGTCAATAGAGATAGTGACTGCATACAATTATCTGGGAGTCTGGATGGTTCACAGAGGGAGATCGTAGCAACATATCACGGCAATACAGGGTGTGGCACACAGCTTGGAGGGGGCTTTTGTAGGAAAAAAGAATGCCCTTCATTCTCCAGATCTTTCACCGCAAATCAGAGTCATAGGTGCCAAACTTTTACTGACAATAGCCTTTGGCGCCACAACCTTTAAAGACAAAACGTTCACCGGGCTAGACAGAGTGCAGTCAGCGTGTTTTCGTAGAGTGTTCAGCCTAACTAACTCGACCTCTCACACCCAAATTCGTATGGAATTCTCCTTGTCATCGCAACACTGGGTTATGAAAGCAATATTTATCGCCTTTTGTTTAAAAACCAAAACGGCTTGTGACTCTCTACCAAAGAGTTGCATATGGTCGCTGTTAAACATGCCTAGTACTTCCTGGAGCCAATTTTTTACATTTTGCCAGGACGTGCTAGAGGCTCAAGATATATGGGCAAGCTCGCTGCCCATAGGGTCGATTGCAAAAGTCCTGACCAAACAAGCAAAGATCTATTCACTGGAACACGATGCGCTAGCCGCGAAAAATCTCTCCCATGGCAGTTGGGCGTCAGAACTCTATGCCCCTAAAACCCTGCCATACTACTTGTCATCATCCATGAAACCACGTGTGAAACATCACCTAATGAGATTGCGTTTTGGCCTAATCCCGCTGATGGCGAACAAGTATGGCCGGAGGTACAAGGACGTTGTGCCCACACACTTTTTGGTTGAGTCTAATTTGGTGGCTAATGAATGTCCGGACATGGCAAGAAGCTCTAGAGGAGTGTATGAGGGGCGACTCAGCTCAGATGGCTGCCCGTTTTGTAAAATTCATGTTTGAGATCAATTTCGTGTTACCAGTAGACGCCTGCCAAGAATCTTTACGTTACCAGCTATGAGCCCCTTTGCTTCAATGAATTTCTCTTTTCAATAGAACTCGAAAGTGTTTTTTAACCTGTTTTTGTGTGAATTGCAATGATTTTAATTAATGATGCAAATAAAATATTCTATTCTATTCCCCTTGACGCATATGGTAATCCTGACCAGCAGCCTTCCCAGTCTTCTAAACTGCATACCCACTTTGGCACACATGGTAATCCTGACTAGCAGCCCGCCCAGTCTGCTGAGCTGCATTCCCACTTTGGCACACATGGTAATCCAGTCTAGCAGCACTTCCGGTCTGCTCAGCTGCATTTATCTTTGGCTCACATGGTAATCCCGGTTTGTAGTACTTCTTGTCTCCCGAATCACATTCTCACTTCAACGCTCATGATAATTCTGGTTAGCGTTCAGTACCCGATGATGGGGGACGAGTCCCTGAAGACCACTAGCACATGAAACTACCACTGCAGAACTAATGGTAGTTCTATAACCCTTGTTAGTGCAAGAGGTATTTAAAATGGGTCTTTAATATTCCAACTGTATGCCACAGTTGGATTTTCTCAGTGTCAGCGGTAACATCAGTTCCATGGGTACCAGCTCTCCTGAGGGACATCACCCAGGGCTCCTCTGATGTACATCACAAAGTTGTCTTCTGGGGCACATGACCCAGGGCTCCACCAAGGCACGTCACCCCAAGAGCCCTGAAGCACATCACCCAGGGCTCATCTGAGGGACATCACCCAGGGCTCCTCTGAGGGATATCACCCAGGGCGCCATTGAGGCACATCACCCAGGTCTCTACTGAGGCACATTATCCAGGGCACCACTGAGGCACATCACCCAGGAATCCACTGAGGCACATCATCCAGGGCACCACTGAGGCACATCCCCCAGGGCTCCACTGAGGCACATCATCCAGGGCACCACTGAGGCACATCACCCAGGGATCCACTGAGGCACATCACCCAAGGTTCCACCGAGGTGCATCACCCAGGGCTCCACTGAGGCACATCACTCAGGACTCCACTGAGGAGGATCACCCAGTACTCTACTGAAGCTCATCACCCAGGGCTTTACTGAGGCACATGTCTGAGGGCTCCACTTAGGCACATCACAAAGTGCTCTTCTGAGGCACATCACCCAGGGCTCCGCTGAAGCACATCACCCAGGGCTCTACTGAGGCACATCATCCAGAGCTTCCACGAGGCACATCATCCAGGGCTCCACTGAGGCACATCACCCAGGGATACACTGAGGCACATCACCCAGGGATACACTGTGGCATATCATCCAGGGCTCCACTGAGGCACATCACCCAGAGCTCCTCAGAAGCACATCAATCAGGGCTCCTCCAAAGTACATCACCTAGGGCTCCTAGGAAATACATCACCTGGGTCTTCACTATGGCACATCTCCCAGGACTACACTGAGGCACATAACCCAGGGCTACACTGAGGCACATCACCCAGGGATACACTGAGGCACATCACCCAGGGATACACTGTGGCACATCATCCAGGGCTCCACTGAGGCACATCACCCAGAGCTCCTCAGAAGCACATCAATCAGGGCTCCTCCAAAGTACATCACCTAGGGCTCCTAGGAAATACATCACCTGGGGCTTCACTATGGCACATCTCCCAGGACAAAATATTAGGAGGACCCCACACTAGATTGTACAGGACGGTGGGGTGAAGTAATTTAAAACAACAACGGACGTCCTGCGTCGGCGGACAACGAAAGTTGTGTCTTATTTTAGTATTGAACAGATGGCGTAAGGTCCAACGGAAAGGCAAAAACCGTACAACCTCAAATGATTAATTATACATATACAAAAAAAATTCACTTTTAGTTACTAGGGTAGACATGGGTAAATGACAAATTCTTAAGTAGATGCTACAGATGCCTTCCACCAGTATTACCAATCTAATCATAACATTATACCAAGCATTTAGAGAAAAAATACTTTTTAAATTTGAAAATTGAAAACACATGTATTTGGTAACAATGTATACATTTTTATTACGCTTTATCACTTTACACAATATATTTAAAAACCACTTTAAAAACATTAACAAATAAACATAATCATCACAGTATTTTTGATAAAATATAAAAGTGAACACAGAATCAAAAAGGTCGACGCGGCGTTTCGGCTTTCTTTAGTACACCTTCATCAGGACTGATTCTAAACAATTAAAATAATAAAAACACAAAGTTACCAAACACATAAGATTGGGTACTACAAAATTCATCTGTCCATCACATAGTGTCCTCCAGATTTAATTAAATCTTTACCCTCTTAGTCTACACAGTTTTTATTTTTGAACCACATGTTCTTTATTCATTTTTTCGTGTTCATTCCTTATCGTTAACAGTTAACATTTGCACCTCTTTACACTTCTCTATTTTGCCTTTCCCTAGGACATTTGTACATCGATTCAAATTTTTTTTTTTTTTTTAACCCCATACTGCCTCTACCAAAAAGAAGAAGTACGTCATCTCATATATTACATGCGTACCTTGTTATGTCCAATGGAATTAATTGTCCATGTAGACGGAACCGGTTGGTTCCACGGGGAGTCCTTTTTTAAAATTTGGACAGTTGGTCGGTCGCACTTTGCTAGTGATTTCGTGCAACCTTGCTCTGTCTATAGATAAAGACACATATATGCCTATGACTTATGCATATTGATGGTCATCATTTTGGTGCATTTAGTGATAGTTCTTATTGGTACATACCTAGAAATAGAGGGATGGATTCAGTTTCCTCTGATTTGAGATCGTTTTTTATTTTTTCATATCGTGAGGGACTTGATTCTCACTTTCTATGCCTGTAAATATAAAGGCATCACGTGTAGGGTTGATTATGGAGGTTCTACCCATATTTATGCACTTTGGAATGATTAGTGGATTAATTCACTCTAGCAAACAACATACCTTTTTATAGGCTACGTTCCTGCCGTATCTAGCTGCCAGGAGGAGCCACCGTTTAGTATGTTTAGCGACAATTTTCTCCCTGCAGGGTTAATATTAAATGTGATGGATGTAAAGCCCAGATTCATACTACGTACTTTTCAAAAAAATGGTTTAACTCAAATGACACTCACCGTAGGGGCCGGGTGGTTAGTTGTAACACTCCACAACCGCTTTCAATTCGGTCAGGATGTTTAAAAAAATCCGATCATTATGTTCAGGATTTTTCTCTTCCAGTTGTTCAGTTCTGTAAGGGTATGGGTGTAGTCAATTATCTCCCAATCTTTGATATTATCTATTCTATACATTTCCCTTAACCCTCAACTGCAGTTTTAAGTCTCTGGGATTTAACTCCTCGGTCTTCCCACATTACTTTATCTTATTCCTATGTTATTGTATCCATTGCCAGATTTGGTCACATTCATGCTTTGTGGGTAGGTTGTTTTTACTCTGGTTAAACCTCGGGGACCCCAACCTTAAATTTACCTCACACATAAACAAACAACGTGTAGAGTTTCTGGATGTTATAATTAAACATACAGATGGCCAGCTAACTCTGGAGCTTTACACAAAGCCGACAGACAGGAACACTATGCTGCATTTTGAAAGTAACCATCCTGCCTCACAGAAGAACAATATTCCTTTCGGACAGTTCCTCAGGCTGAAAAGAAACTGTACCTCCATGCAAGATTTTGAAAAGCATGCGGCTACTTAAAAAACCAAGTTCATTGAGAGAGGCTATCCCAAAAGAATGATTAGACATGCCTATAAACGGGCCAAATATTTTAATAGAGACAATCTATTCTTACCCAAGAATAATACCCAAGAAAATCAACAATCTATCATGTTTGTTACCAATTTTTCACAAGTGAGCCATAGGGTAAAAAATATTATAAATAGAAATTGGCACCTAGTAAAGGATAAAACCCAGATCCCAATCCCGAAGCCCATCTTCTCATATAGAAGAAACAAAACCATTAAGAACTCTCTTGTACATACATACAGAGAAAATGCTACAAATTCCCAACGTACTATTAATGAGACCCCGTTACCCACAGGTACATACCCATGCCTGGGATGTAGCAATTGTTCAAGCATAATTAAGGGTAGCACAATAACAGTAAATGAGAGAGTAACCAACATAAAAAGCTTCATGAACTGCAGGACAAAAAACGTCATATATCTGATTCGATGTCCCTGCCAGAAATCGTATATAGGTGAGACGTCAAGGGAGATTAGAATACGTTTGAATGAACATCGATCAGCCATAAGGGAAAATAAACCAGGGGCACCTCTAACTGAACATTGGCTCACTGCCGGACACTGCATTGAAGATCTCAAGTGGTGTGTACTGGAGAAAATTACAGGAAACAGGAGAGGAGGCAACTTAGACATTAAGAGAAAGAGGAGAGAACAATTCTATATGTCTTCCCTTAATAGTGTAAGGTGCGGTTTGAACTCTCGAGAAGACTGGGAGAAAATAATTTAGAGCTGAGTATACACAAAAATACTAAGACCAGTAATGATGAGCATTAAGTATTAGACCTTACACAGAATGCAAACTTGATTATATATTTTAAATATAGTAGACTTCAAAGGAATAACAATAAGGTTCACCCTTAAAAAATCAGGACACAGCGTAATGGGAAGAAAATTAGAGTTTGGATATCTGTAACCAAGGTGGCTTCGTATTGACACAAGCAGTAGTGGATATGAAGTCGTAACTGGGATGGTTTTTTCCATTTCTTCAGTTGACAATGATTAGAGTTTAATGAGTTAGCGAATATACAAAACAAGGGCAGTACCTTGGGTGAACACGCACGGAGCGTAGAGCGCGAGACGATGTTTTGTTTACAAGTATACCGGTAGCGATAAGTGCAAATGAGTGCGCTTCAAAATAGAATTGAGGCAAAGTTATCTGCGAGGAAAAGGGCCAATTATAAAATAAATAAAAATAAAAACAAAAAGCAAGATTGTAAAGCACCCAGAAAGGGGATGGCATCACATTAACAGTCGCGGTATAAACAGAAACCGAGTGGAACCATTTCCTTAGTAACGTGTTTCCTTAGTAACGCGTCTCACCAGTTAACCAATAAGCATAGATGGCCGCTAAAAATGCAGCAAACCCGAGCGAGCCTTCAAAAAGTGTACGTTGCCATAACGATCACTACAACATAAGACATCGCGTCCAATCAAAATTCAAGGGGACTGGCGCCCAATCAAATGGCCTATACTATTTAAGCAGTTTAGCCTCGCGGATCTCACATTACTAGAAAACGCCGTGCGGTGAAATCAAGGACGGGCTGCCAGGAAGGAAGGAGCAGGGAGGCCGATACTTGTAATCTTGGTGAGTGTATTGGACACAATAGGGCCTTTCCCTTTATGTTAGAGTTAACATTTACATTCAAGGTTGCGTGAAATCAGTGGGGGTTCCCTAGTTAAGAGTGAATATTTAACTATAACGCTATAATGTTTCAAAGCGGGGTTCTCGGGGAACAACCTACCCAGAAAGCATGAATGTGACCAAATCTGGCAATGGATACAATAACATAGGAATAAGATAAAGTAATGTGGGAAGACCGAGGAGTTAAATCCCAGAGACTTAAAACTGCAGTTGAGGGTTAAGGGAAATGTATAGAATAGATAATATCAAAGATTGGGAGATAATTGACTACACCCATACCCTTACAGAACTGAACAACTGGAAGAGAAAAATCCTGAACATAATGATCGGATTTTTTTAAACATCCTGACCGAATTGAAAGCGGTTGTGGAGTGTTACAACTAACCACCCGGCCCCTACGGTGAGTGTCATTTGAGTTAAACCATTTTTTTGAAAAGCACGTAGTATGAATCTGGGCTTTACATCCATCACATTTAATATTAACCCTGCAGGGAGAAAATTGTCGCTAAACATACTAAACGGTGGCTCCTCCTGGCAGCTAGATACGGCAGGAACGTAGCCTATAAAAAGGTATGTTGTTTGCTAGAGTGAATTAATCCACTAATCATTCCAAAGTGCATAAATATGGGTAGAACCTCCATAATCAACCATACACGTGATGCCTTTATATTTACAGGCATAGAAAGTGAGAATCAAGTCCCTCACGATATGAAAAAATAAAAAACGATCTCAAATCAGAGGAAACTGAATCCATCCCTCTATTTCTAGGTATGTACCAATAAGAACTATCACTAAATGCACCAAAATGATGACCATCAATATGCATAAGTCATAGGCATATATGTGTCTTTATCTATAGACAGAGCAAGGTTGCACGAAATCACTAGCAAAGTGCGACCGACCAACTGTCCAAATTTTAAAAAAGGACTCCCCGTGGAACCAACCGGTTCCGTCTACATGGACAATTAATTCCATTGGACATAACAAGGTACGCATGTAATATATGAGATGACGTACTTCTTCTTTTTGGTAGAGGCAGTATGGGGTTCAAAATAAAAAAAAAATTTGAATCGATGTACAAATGTCCTAGGGAAAGGCAAAATAGAGAAGTGTAAAGAGGTGCAAATGTTAACTGTTAACGATAAGGAATGAACACAAAAAAATGAATAAAGAACATGTGGTTCAAAAATAAAAACTGTGTAGACTAAGAGGGTAAAGATTTAATTAAATCTGGAGGACACTATGTGATGGACAGATGAATTTTGTAGTACCCAATCTTATGTGTTTGGTAGCTTTGTGTTTTTATTATTTTAATTGTTTAGAATCAGTCCTGATGAAGGTGTACTAAAGAAAGCCGAAACGCCGCGTCGACCTTTTTGATTCTGTGTTCACTTTTATATTTTATCAAAAATACTGTGATGATTATGTTTATTTGTTAATGTTTTTAAAGTGGTTTTTAAATATATTGTGTAAAGTGATAAAGCGTAATAAAAATTTATACATTGTTACCAAATACATTATTTCAATTTTCAAATTTAAAAAGTATTTTTTCTCTAAATGCTTGGTATAATGTTATGATTAGATTGGTAATACTGGTGGAAGGCATCTGTAGCATCTACTTAAGAATTTGTCATTTACCCATGTCTACCCTAGTAACTAAAAGTGAAAAATTTTTGTATATGTATAATTAATCATTTGAGGTTGTACGGTTTTTGCCTTTCCGTTGGACCTTACGCCCATCTGTTCAATACTAAAATAAGACACAACTTTCATTGTCCGCCGACGCAGGACGTCCGTTGTTGTTTTAAATTACATCTCCCAGGACTACACTGAGGCACATAACCCAGGGCTACACTGAGGCACATCACCCAGGGCTCCACTGAGGCACAATACCCAGGGATCCTCAAAAGCACCTCACACAGGGCTCCTATGAAGTACATTATCGGGGGCACCACTGAGACACTTCTCCCAGGGCTCCACTGAGGCACATCACTAAGCGCTCTTCGGAAGCATATCACCGAGGGCTCCTTTGATGCACATCACCCAGGGCTCTAATGAGGCACATCGCCCAGAGCTCAACTATGGCACACCACCAAGTTCTCTTCTGAGGCATACCACCCATGGCTCGTTTGAGAAACATCACTAAGTGCTCTCCTGAAGTATATCATCTAGAGCTCTACTAAGGCAAAACAGCCAGGGCTCCACTGAGGCACAATACAAAATTCTCTCCTGAGGCACATCACACGGGGCTCCCCGAGGCGCATCACTCAGGGCTACACTGAGGCATATCAGTAAGTGATCTTCTGAGGCACATCACCCAAGGTTCCACTGAGGCACATTACTCAGTGCTCCACAGAGGCGCATCGTCCAGGGCTCCATTGAAGCACATCATCGAGGGCTCCATTGAAGCCCATCCCCCAAGGCTCCTCTGAGGCACATCAGTAAGTAAATGAGTTACTTGCCTGTAACTACGGATCTCCAATATTGGTATCTTTCATCGATTCACCTGCTTGAATCATACCCATCATTGTAGTGGGAGTCCCACGGCAGACTTATAACAGCAGTTGTAAAACTACCATAGGATACAATGCAATGAACAGTCACTGCAATAGCCTATCCATTTTCCTTTGTAAAAAGAACCAAACTTAAGAAGTAGCCAATCAGGTGACAGAACCCTGCAGAACACTCCCAAGAGAGGTAGGTTCCTCAGATTTTCAAGCACAATTGTGAAATTTTCCATTTTTATGAATAAGGGAAGCCTCTCAAGGAATGTGGGCGGGTTGCATATGAATCTATGAAAGATACCAATACTGGAGAACCGTAGTTACAGGTAAGTGACTCATTTTGTTCTCCAGTATTGGATCTTTCATAGATTCACAAGCTTGAATCAGAAGAGCTAGCATTTGCATCGATTAAAGTGTGTAGAAATAATGCATTATATGCATAACTACCCTTAGAGAATGGGGAGTAATAATATACGTATATTCGTCTCCTTAGTTGCCCCAGCATTTTAAGCAGCACTCTAGACAGCAGCACGCTGTAGACAGCCTTTCATGGTACGGAAAGGAAACTCCAGTCAATTTCAAAAGCGGCAGGTTCGTCTTTTAATCCTAATGCACTTCGAAGGCTTTGCCATCTTCATCAGAGAATGACAAACTGCTAATCCTTGCTTGCCGGTTCAAACTTCTATTTAGAGTTAGTTCGTGGCACGCCTCTTGATGGGCAGTTCCTATGATGCAGTGCCTTATGGGAGTTGTATTCCTGCGGCGAAATTAATCCTCAGATGGATGCACATAATATCGCTTTTGGAGTTCCTTTCCTAAATCAGCTGTTGCCGCGCCACATTTGCGACTCCATGTATATGGAGCCTCGTGGCCCCCAGTTCAATCGAGGTGGTGCATGCTTGGCTTTTGGAGTTCCTTTCCTAAATCCGCTGTTGCCGCTCCACATTTGCAACTCCATGTCCCTTTCATCAGAAGTGTTATGTTGGCGGTGTGGCAAAATAGTATCCTTGACAGGAGAAGCCCCAGGAGAAGGCTTAAAACTTTGTGGCGAAGAAGCCAGCGGTAAAGGTGCAGGTGGTGGAAGGAGGGAGAGGAGCAGTTCTTGAATGAAAGTGAGTGCGATAGTCACGTAGCTTGTCTTGCAGGTATTGAAACAAAGCCACCGGAAGGTGGACCATGGGCTTACTAACAGGCTTCATGTATTGCAATTTTGCATGTGGAGGGATAGTAACTTTCATAGTCATCCTCATCATTGTCCTGATACTTAACATGAGGCTGAGAGGGACTGTGAGCGTGATCAAACATTCCATCATCATCAGATTCCTCCAAAAATGTTGAAGGTGGTAAAGGTGAGACCACTGCAGGATACTGGAAAAAACACCTCGTCGATGGTGTCGTCGACAAGAATGGACTAGATGGATATAAAGGGATTAGTTGCAAAGTTGACGGTTGCTTCTGACCAGGCGTGGTATACAGCGTCATCAGCATGGATTAGCTTTAGCCTGTGTTAATTTACTGTGCGGATTGGGAATGCTACATACCGATTAAACATACCCCAACCGGAAGAAGAGCGTGGCATGGACTATCTCTAGTCTGAGGTCATTTATACTGCGGATTGGAATGCAACATACACTGCACATACTCCAACCGGAAAAAGAGCACGGCATTGATTATCTTTAGCTTGTGGGCATTTACGGTCCTAATTTGGAATGAGACACACATACCCTACACGGAAAAAGAGAGTGGCTTGGATTATCTCTAGCATGAGGTCCTTTACAGTGCTAATTGGTAATTCAACACACCCATTAAACATACCTCACTTTGAAAAAAGCGCAGCATGGATTATCTTTATTCTGTGGTCCTTTAAGGGGGGTAATGCAGTACTGGGGAGGACAGAATTCAGGCAGTTGAGACACTAAATATTGTGGTAAACAATCGCTGCTGGCAGGGAACGGTGGTGGGGAGTTGAATGTGGGGGGCTAGAAAAATAGATAAGGAGTGGAAGACTATGCATGTTCTCCACCCAGACTGTGCAATACAGTCAGTTGGAGAACATGCTAAGTGCACCTGATTGTTTGGCCATCCCAAGACGGCTGGCCAAACCATCATGCGCACTTAAGGTTCAGATTATACCACTCCCTTGCCCTCTGACATAGGGAGCCCTGCCCCACCTTGCCTTAACCTGGCTCCAAGCTCCTCTAAGATTAACATGATAATAACATTCTGTTATTATTATTTTAGTTTTCCTTTTCAATGCTCCGAGATCATTGAGGTGATGTTCCCCCGCCATAGTGGAGTAACCACCGCCAGTGGTAAAGACATAACGGAGACCACTCATGGAACCTCACAGATGGCCACCATTAACACAAAGCCCAGGAAAGCAATTACTCTTTTATGTGCGGCACCACCTCTGTTTCAAACATAGATGACAAGATACAATGACCTACCCCTTGACCCTTGAAATGTATGCCACCACCATGCCATGCCTTTGTTCTCCTTAAAAGTGCGACCAGTGGGCTGATGCCCTACCCAACCCTCCCTTCCGTTCGATCCCATTTTAAGACATCTTTGTTGTGGTCCTTCCCTAATCCAGGAATACTTACATCTAGAGTGTTCAGGCTTCCCCCCATTACCACACACACAATGGGGATCTTCACGTCCGTCCCTAAAACAGGAAAACTATTTGTTACAATATGACACACAGAGCCAATCACACAACAAAAACACAAAAAATATATCTGCCCACACAACAAAAAACACATCACAGTATGAAACCAACCCTACAATAGTGAAAATACATTGATACTGAATGAAACACAGAGCTACCCATGAAACAGAAGAACAAGCTATTAGATCATGACACACAAAGCTACCCCTGTAAGAAAAACACATTACTGCAGTATTGAGCACGAAAACACCCCTAATACATTGTCAAAGAAGGAAACAAAAAGCTAAGACAACACAACATTTTGTAAATATGCAGAGCACAAGGCTAGAATATGAAACACAGAGCCATTCCTAAAACATTGTTACATGTGGCATAAACCAGAAAAACACAATGCTACTGGAATATCACAAAGATATCCCCCAAAAAGTCACAGTAAAACACACAAAGCCACCAACAAAGCAGAAAAACTATAAAACACAAACCCAGCCTACTCTGGATCTTTTAGAATTTTGCAAGACGTTTAGACTGAAGTGGCACCAATGGGTGTGTTATGGTAAAGAGTTAATACTGTACCTTGCATGTGCCATAAGTACACTAGAATGTCATGTATATAATAAGGGATGTGAAGACTTGGATGGTTTTATGCTCTGGCATTTGAAGCTGGAGTAAGAGCCTGGCAACAAACTGTTGGTGGTGTTGGAAGTTCTTGGACCAAAACTTCATTTATAATCCTGATCTTTGTGTGTGGCAAGAACTTATCATTGGCGGCGAGTTGTGCCTGATTGGGGACAGGCAAACAAAAACCAACAGTAATTCCTCAGTTGAGTTTTATGGGCCCATGTGTGCATCATGGATTTTGTTTTTACTGTTACCGCAAGTATAATACTGCAATACTGCTCAAATCTTTCTGATGGATACATCTACCTGTGGTTTCCTCAACTTTTGAATATCCCCATGTGCAGCATTCAAAGGAAACTTTTCTGTTCAGCTCTTAATTGTTGATGAGGATGTCACAATACCACGGCTCCGTACGCGACTCCACGTGACATCATCGGAGCCATAAGTAGACCTTGTTGCTGTGCTGAAGTAAATTCCCTTTTTTCCATGCCCCCAACCTTTTTTCAAGGCTCTCCATATTATGGGACATTTCTTCGTTTCTGTATGTGCAAAATTTTTGCAAGTGAAGATGTCTCCTCTGCGAAAGTCAGGAATGCAGTGGTCGAATGTCCATCATTGACCAACACGATGATTGCCTTCGGTGCCTGTCATCTGATCATGATGTCGAAGCCTGTCTGTCATTTCATCAGATGAATCTGAAAGTTCAATTAGATTTGCCGTCTCCACATACTTCAAGGTCATCCAAATGGAAGCACAAGAAGAAGTAGTACCTTGGTCTCAACGTCGCACTTCCAGGGATGGTATGAAGAGGTCGGTGTCCGCAGGTCCAAGGGCTCATGAGGGAAGAGACAAGATATCTCCAACTCCATCTCCAGAAGTGTCTCCGGGATCATCTCTGGGCCTGAGGACAGCAACTCTGACTGAAAAATCTTTGTCATAAATGAGGCCCCAGATGAGTATACTAAGGAATCTTAAACCATTTCTCCCAAGAGAAGACTTAAAGCTGGTGGTTCAAGCTCTTGTACTACCAAGGCTAAACTACGGTAGCTCCACGCTTTGTAGTCTTCTCAAACATAACTTGCCCCCTAAGGGCTTCCATTAATGCTGCAGCTAGACTGATTACTGCTACAAAAAGAATCAATCACATATCCCCAACCATAAAAACCTAAACTGGCTGCCATATGAATCAAGAATACAGCTAAAGATTGCCTGCATGACTCACAAAGCCCTACATGTCAAGAGCCCCATTTATCTTGCTCAAAAGCTCAAATTACTATGGGGTTGCAGACCATCATGAAGTGTAAGTTCACTGCTTCTGAAACCACAGATCTTTCACTAAAAGAGATGTAGTCACAGAGCCTTCGCAGGCATTGCCCCGAAGATTTGGAACTCTATTCCACCGGAAGTCCGTCAAATCTCCTCTACTGCTTCTTTCGAAAAGGAATTAAAAAAAATACTCTACCGCCTACTTTTTTGCCCCCTTTTCTGATGCCCGGATTGATTACTACATTATTGTACACCTGTGAATCCCAGTATTAGCATGCTATACACATTTATGTAACAAATGTTCTTTTCCCTCTATTGTATTCTTCCTATCCTAAATGTGAAGTGCTCTGATATCCGCATGGGTCATGCTCATGCTATACAAAACTTTATTAAAAAAATAAAAAAATGTAATATTGAGTAAAGGCAATCCACACTTAAATGCCCATCAACTTTAGCATATGCTTTTCACAATAAAAACCTACCCCAGGTATGGTGACTTTATCCTACCATTTCATATTAAAGAGATCAGGTACCTGTAGCCGTGATCATTGGCTTGGCCCCATAATCAACTCAGTCCTGCTCTATGGAGTATATAAGCTCAGCCACATGACAACAAGATCAATACGTGCAATGTTTTTACTGAAAGCACACAAGTCTGTGAGTCTGTGAGTTTGCACATAACCATAAAACTATCTCTAGGCTTCAATTCAGAGTAATATCAATCCACCCTTAAATATCTATTGACTTTAATTAATAAGTTACTTACCTTTTGTAATGGCTTACCTGGTAGAGACAGGATCTGGCCGCAAAACTGGATCTGGAAATTTTTTACAGCAGTACTTCTGCGTGTTGGTAGAGAGTATCGAACAACTCCGGAGCCATGTCATCTACCGGATGTTTTTGATGGAGTCCATATAAGCACCTCTCCTGACGTCAGTTTCTTCTGTGACTATTTCTCACACTAAAAATGCAGAGCCACTATAGAAACTGCCTATGGAAACAATGTGCCAAAAGAGACACATTTGTGTCAAACAATTACGAAGTCCCAAAGAAAGGCATCACAATGCCAAGAAAGGGAACTTGGAGGCAAGAAGACAAGCAGTTTGCAGAACAGGGAGGATGGGTGAGTTAGTAAGGAATCTATGGCGAGATCCTGTCTCTACCGGATAAGGTGTTTTGGAAGGTAAGTAACATATTCAACTGATAGAGACATCTAGCTGCTAGATTCCTTACCTTAGAATCGATACCTAAGCAATACCATCATAGGAGGGTATGAGAACTGATCCCATGAAAGATGCCTGAATAGGACTAGCCGGTCCATAAAGGGATAGAGTGACCAGGCTATCTTAGGAAAATAGGTTAGGAAATGGAGATGCTCTACCAGAAGGTCTGTTGGAAGTCAATTAGGATCTAAAGTTTGTAAGACCTTGAAAAGCATGTGGGAACGATGACCCACAGCTGAGGGATAAGAAAGTGTTGGAGGGAACACTTCATAGATACAATAATACCAGGACTGGACAAGGCTAAGGGACAAAGGACATCAACCCAAACCACTAAGTTAGAGCTCCTGCTCTCTGTCATGGAAACTACAAAGTCAGGGCTAAAACATCAGCTGTCCTTGTGTTCACTAACTCCTTCGCCCCAGTGGCAGCTGGCACGAATCAGGGGGTGGAGGGCGGTACTGGACGAGGGGGAAACTTGTGATTTTTTAATTACCTTCTCGTCTCTTCCTCGCCACATCTCTCTTCCGTAGTGTCGTGCTCTGGCCGGAACAGGACGACACCCAGGCTCCCCATAGCCAATTACAAAGCTGCAATGCAGTGTTGGATTGGTTTTAGTTCCGTGACTGGGAGCCTGGACGTGTTCTCCATGCAGGCTGTAATCAAGCCTGTGTGGAGAACATGCATAGTGCCCATGACTTTTGGGATAGCCCGAGACAGCCGGCCAAACATTCAAGCCTACTTGGAGTGGGCAAATCACTCCCCCTGCTCCTGTTGTGAAAGCCGCCCACCTTGCAAATCTGTTGCAGCAGCACAAAATAAAATGATAATAATGTGAGTTAAAATTGTATTATTCCTTTACTTTATTTCATTATTTAAGCGGAGGAGCCACCACTGCTTCACCTCCAGCTCACCAATGTGAAATAGCCTAAGTTAGACACTATTGCTGGTAGATTACTCCTGTAGTGGCGACTTTATGCAGTGACAGTAGGAGACGCTACACTACCGGCTCCAAATGAAGGACCTTCCGTCCGTTCTTGGTCAGATTGTAGGTTGTGAAGGAGCCCTGAATTCCAGCCTCCAGCACAATACAGTTGTACACAGAACTGCGGCTAGTGTGCCCAGCCATGTTTCCTCCAGCTGTGCAGCTGAATACACTTTAACTAAGCACGCAAGGGAGAATAGTCCCGGCAGGGAGGAGGAATTGGGGGCAGCAATGCCTCATAGCCCCACCTTGCACACTTTTGCTTGAGGGCAGGCTTTGGAAGCCGCTTGGCATCTCACATCCCCAGACAGTTTACGAGATATTACTTTCAATTGCTCCCATCTTCCCCTAACCACTGCTACCTCCTCTGCACTGCCTCGCTCTTCCATGTGACTGTGCTCCTTCCTACTCTCCTCTTCAAGTACTAGAATATCGTGGACAAAATATTCAGGTAAATATGGACATGATTAATATAAGTAAGTAAGCTTAGGTTTACTTCATTTAGAGGAGGATAGGGATACACTGCAGGGGATCAAGCGAGGGAGATCCTTGATGAAGGTGTGACTTCAGGACTCCCTCCCCAACCACTCCATGAGGCACATGATTTAGCTATACGGGATAGTTTCCTATTGGCACAGAAGGACCCGGAGTGAACTAAGGGTATTATATTGTATGCATGGAAATTAGCATACATGTAATAGGGAAGCACTGTAGGGTTCAATCAGGTCCTGATGAAAGCCCAGGACCCCTGTAGGGGTCATTTTGGGGGCTGAAACATGTTGACCTGATTGTTGGCTAAACAGACCTGATTGTTTATGATCGTACAATTAGCACCATAACAGGGCTATCATTGTCCATCTGCTTTTTAACTACCCTTCCTCCACCAAGGAACAAAGGTTCTAAAATTTAACCGGTAGGCAGTAGAGATTTTTAGTATTGGACCCCATTTTACTTTCATTTTCTCCTCAGTTACCTGTAATGCTTGAACCACCACCCTAGTATGGGCTTTTTTGCCATTAGAAGATTCTTTGGCAAATGAGGGATGGTAGATGATGAAGCCTAACACCTGTATGGTGTGTGAGGCCATCCTGTATTTTTTCTCGCACAATTGTGCGGGTCCATAATATCGGATGGACAGAGTAACTAGACTTTTTCCTTGGTGAAGGAACATCTATATCATAACTTGTGTGAGGGCCCCCGTAAAAGGCTGGGCTAGTAAACATAGGGACCTGTTCGCTTCTGTGGTGAAAGTTACTTTATTCCTTAACAATACATATCCTGATATAGATTTTTCCTGATGGACTTTTATTGCCGTAAAGAAGTTTCACATAGTGTCCAGCTATTATGCGTTCAACTTCTGATGCCTTCTCCAGCCAGGTTTCAACTCGGACAAAGTACATTTTTGATCCTACTTAAAGTGAAGTCTTTAAAGCTGTGGAAGAAGCCACGGTTCTCCCAGTTTCCCTTTGGTTGTATTATGTATTATTATAATTGCTATTCTTTTAGGAATTATAAGACAGCTGGAATTGATCAATGGTGAGGATGTGTTCTGGAAAGGCGTTTTGTTCCTTGCTTCTCTGCATGTACTTTTTGTGCTTCCGCAACACTTGCTGGTGTGTGCCCTGCCCACGCATCCTCTGCTTAGAACCTGGTCCTGTGTGCCTCTCTGCAGTCCCTCTGTAAACCTTGTGCTTGACCTACAGCCAGTCTGTGTGACCACCGCTCCCTACTGCCTATGTGTGTGTAGTCTCGCCTAACCACCTGCAGCGGCTGACCTCCACGCTGTTTGTGTGGACAATCATCCCCCTGTAGCTTCCATCGACCTGCAGCTTTTATGTGCACCCCTTACTGCTTCTGCTCCTGGTGATGCCTTGTCTTCCTGTCGCCACTATGCATCTCTATTACTTCCTTGCTACCTCTGTAAACTAACATGCCTAGCCCTTTCTTGGTCATCTTTGTGCTCTCCTACAAATTATAATACCTTGGTGGGGCCCCCAGCTTGCCCTGCACCCGGCATCTAGTCTCTACCACCAATCCCTGATTAGGACAAGGGCTGGTCTATTGTTGGCTTAAATACTCAGTAGAATGTCACAGAAGAATGCACCAGTCTATAATGCCCTGTCTGTAGCTGCACACTTACCTGGGGACCTATTTCAGCACAATTAGTACCTCAAATGCATGCCTTCAGCACAGCTAAACATATTGCTCCTTTCTGCCTCCCATCCTGACACCAGGAGCCTGTGACAGCGTCTGAGTCCACCTGCTCAGGCAGTAATGCATACTTTACTCTTAGTAAGTTGCTTGCCAGGGCATTTTTGCACAATTTATTTTCCGTGACTCAGACCAATGCAATGCTGTCACTTATTCTCCTACAGTGTCCCTCAGAGAGTTAAGTATTATTATTTTCATTTCATCTATCGTTGAGCATGCACACTTTTTGCATGTCACACCCGTACTTTCCGGCATTCAGGAACCCTGGTCCAAACATTAGCTTACCACATTAGTTTACCATATCAATTTTACACCTGCTCACCAAGCTATGAATTTAATAATCACATAGGAAAAACCTATTGCATTTATCAATGCTTGTTCGGTCTAACTTTGGCCAGCCCAAGCTGTTTGCCTGTATTCATTCATATGAAGATTCTCACAATGCAAACTGTCTTTAGTTCTTGATTTCTTTGAAGATTGTCTGCTGTTTTCACATGAGCTCATCCCTGCACCTGCCTGTTGGAACAGTGAAACTGTTTGAAAGTGTGACTGATTAGATTGAGCCTGAGCCAGCGCGCAAGTGCTGCTCTGGTGATCTGTTGTAGGTAGAGTACGGAGGAAAAGCCCCTCCTACATTTTTCATTGGCTTGTGTCTTCGCCCTTCATAAATGCTGGAGTCTGATTTCTTAATAGGCTTGTTAGTCCCTCCTTGGTACGGCGATGCCATCATTTGTATCCTCCCATGGCTAACGGCCCCTTTACTTGGTTGTTCCCACCCCCTCCTGTTCTCCATATTCACTTTCTTGCCGCCCCATCGTGTTGTTTGTGTTAATTTTGTTCCCGCCTCCTCCTGTTCTCCATATTCACTTTCTTCCCACCCCATTCCCTTGTCTGTGTTAACTCTGTTCCCTCCCCCTACCCGTTCCCATTCTCCATATTCACTTTCTTCCCACCCCCTCCGGTTGTCTCTGTTAACTTTGCTCCCACCCCTCCCATTCTCCATATTCACTTTCTTCCCAACCTCCTCCCGTTGTCTGTGTTAACTTTGTTCCCACCCCCTCCCGTTCTCCATTGTCACTTTCTTCCCACCCGCCTCCCTTTGTCTGTGTTAACTTTGTTCCCGTCCAATGACAAAGACAACAAAAAAGTTGAGAGGTTAAATATCATGCACTTTTCAGTACTAAAGCTGCGGCCCTTTTCTTCCTCATCGGAATGGCCCCTCCGAAGTTTTTAATAAGTATCGGTGGAAAATTCATTCCACTTGCGGAATTTGCGGATTTTCCGCAATTTCGTGATCCGCGAAACGCGTGAAATCGCGACAACATCTGCGAATCCGCGAGCTGGACAAATTTTGCTCAGGAAGCACTTACAGGGTTACAGCAGGTGCCCAAGTTGAAGCTAATTTCTTTGTAACCATTTACAAAATGGTTACAAAGAAATTAACTTCAACTTGGGCACCTGCTGTAACCCTGTAAGTGCTTCCTGAGCGGCGCCTCATTGCCTACTTGCAACTATTCTCTGACCCTGCTCTGACCCTCGAAGCAGGGTCAGAGAATAGTTACAATTAGGCAACGAGGCACCTGTCCCAACAATTAAACCTCAGCAGGAAGCACTTACAGATAAATAAAGCTGGTGCCCGAGTTGAAGCTCAAATTCAGTAATGCATTATAATAAGCCTAAGAATCTAGTGAGCATGGTCGATGCTAGGCAGGTGTGCTTTCTCCCCAGATCTACCGTCTACAATTAGCTGTAATCCTTGATGGGGGGTCTAGGCATCCACGAGTTTCTTGAGAGCAATCCCCCTGTACTTCAAGTTACCAGCACTTACTGCTTTCTCCTCATTTGCTGCTCTGATCGGTCTCTGACCCTTTATAAACGAGAGGCATGTGAACTCACACAGAAGCCCCGCCCATTTGGCCCCTTCCCACACGCACTAGGCTATGCAACCTCTTCACTCCCTTTCCACCACTGTGATGGACAGCTCACTCGAGGCACCTCTGCGCCTATGGGCGTGGTGGCAAAGTTACAGACACACGGGGTCAACTCTTCTGGGCATTTACGCAGCTGTAGAGCAGGAAAAGCACAATACATTTACCCAACGTGGTAGCACTTACTGCTTTCTCCTCATCTGCTGCTCTTATCGGTCTCTGACCTTTATAAAGAAGAGGCATGTGAACTCGCACAGAAGCCCGGCCCCACACACACTAGGCTATGCATCCTCTTCCCGCCCTTTCCCCCACTGTGATGGACAGCTCACTCGAGGGACCTCGGCGCCTATGGGCGCGGTGGCAAAGTTACAGACACACAGGGTCAACTCTTCTGGGCATTTACGCAGTTGTAGTGCAGGAAAAGCACAATAAATTTACCCAACGAGGTAGCACTTACTGCTTTCTCCTCATCTGCTGCTCTTATCGGTCTCTGACCTCTATAAACAAGAGGCATGTGAACTCGCACAGAAGCCCGGCCCCACACACACTAGGCTATGCAACTTCTTCCCACCCTTTCCCTCACTGTGATGGACAGCTCACTCGAGGGACCTCAGCGCCTTTGGGCACGGTGGCAAAGTTACAGACACACGGGGTCAACTCTTCTGGGCATTTACGCAGCTGTAGTGCAGGAAAAGCACAATACATTTACCCAACGAGGTAGCACTTACTGCTTTCTCCTCATCTGCTGCTCTTAGTGGTCTCTGACCTTTATAAACAAGAGGCATGTGAACTCGCACAGAAGCACGGCCCCACACACACTAGGCTATACAACCTCTTCCCGCCCTTTCCCCCACTGTGATGGACAGCTCACTCGAGGGACCTCGGCGCCTATGGGCGCGGTGGCAAAGTTACAGACACACGGGGTCAACTCTTCTGGGCATTTACGCAGCTGTAATGTAGGAAAAGCACGATACATTTACCCAACGAGGTAGCACTTACTGATTAGCCAGTAGAAAGTACTCCAGTTGAGTATAGTGCAATTGCCAAAAAATCTGCGATTTCGCGGGGAAATCCGCGAATTCGCAGATTTTTTAGCAAATTCGCCCATGCTTAGTTTTTTAGTATTTTCTCGGGAGGGGGCCACAAAGCCCAACTTCCCAAGGCTTGTTATTTCGGCTGTACCGGTTTTTGATTTCTCTGCTGAAATGTCTGCTGTGCCTTTCCTAGCAGCAGCCACGCCACAAGATCTCCCCCTCCTACCACAACACCAATTGTTTTAGCATCGGGGAAGAGGAAGAATTTTTAGGTCGAGCTAGACAGATGCATTGTCTCTTCGTGACCTGTTGTCTGTGTGCTTCTAGTCCATCCCCTTTCTTGGCAATGCTTTTCATTTTTCCATGTTAGTGTCCTCTAAAAATCCTGTGTAGCTAGTGGTCAGTCCTGCCTCTTTGTCCCTCCTTTCTCTCTTATGTTCCCACAGATCAGGGACTTATTACTGTCTCATTGCACTATGTTTCCTTATCTGTTCTCTGGGGTACTCTTTTTCTTGGTTTCCTGCTCTGTTACTGTTTGCCTATGTTTAGCTTCAAAGCCCAAGCTGCCTACATTCAAATATATCATTCTTCCTCCCACCTCCTCTTAATGCCACAGTTGTGTTACTGCTGCCTTTTTTAATGCTGCATCCCCATAACTACCACTCTGTTGTCTGTATTCATTTATAAGGCTTTTTGCACTTTTCGATCTCCACCTCATTTAGGCTATTTCTTTTAGGATATTTGCTTGGTTTGGGCTTCCGTTTAAGGGGGTTTTGGCTTGTTGACAGTTATCTTTCAGCTTGTGCCTCATTCACTGCAAGTGAGCGGCCTCCCTGTTTTTAGGTCTCGACCTACAGCATTGCTTTAGCAATGCTTGTTTGTCGAGATTATAGTAAGGCTCTCAAAAGTCTCCCCAAACTGCGGATTCGGTACAGTTCATGTGAGACTTCAAAGCAATCCGCACCCCCGCCCCCGCATCAGACTTCAAAGGAATGCGCTCCCCCGCCCCTGCCACAGCAATGCAGAGAGCTTATTAATGATTTTCTCTACGTGAAGGCATGACCTGTGCTGCTTCAGCTGCTTCATTTTGGCAGGGCACCTTGCTGTAACTGCTGCTTCATTTTGGCAGGGCACCTCGCTGTAACTATAGCGTCTGGGCGCCTTTATTTTCCGTGTAGCTTTTCTTCTTCTGCCCTGCGTGTATCCATGCCCACCACCACCGCAGAAGCAGCGAGAAACCTGGCAGTGGTGGGAGCTTACCCTTTCATTTATGGGGTGAAGTTTCCCAGGGCTAATGAGAGTGCAGAGCACACGCAGTACACAAGCGACCAAGCATGCGCTATATTTGTGCCGTTAAATGAGTGACAGCGGCAACTTCCTCTTTGTCTTGTATTTAAGCTAAACACAATCAGTCGCCCGCTGCAGGGCCCTGTGTGCTACAGCATACACACATGCCTCGCATTCTTGTTGTTGTTGCTCTGCTGTGAACGTGTCGTGCTGAGCAATCGGACCTGCTCTCACCCTGCTTAGCTTATTCGCACCCCAAGGAAATCTGTGTCTCGCCGTCCTTCAATGGCACCTCAGTCGTCATATTGCACCCCAGACAAATTACCAGTACTTTGTCCAAGGACTCGAGCTGCACGGAAGGTGCACGCTGAGTCCGTGGTAAACATGCTCCTTACAATGCGGCTGCCAGTACCTCTAAAACAGCAGAGGGTTCTGGGCAATCTGGCAGATGATACTGTCTTTCCCTATCTTTGATGTTTACTTGTCTTGCTTCGACTCACTTCATATTTCAGCACAACACTCGCTTCTGTGACACCGTGCTTCATGTTTTGAATAGGACGCTGCAAACAATGCTTGTTTATTCTGTCTCAGCTCGTTGACCTGCCTCTCCTCCCTCAGAGCACACACCGCCCCTACAGAAGTGGCTTACCTCACTCCTTCGGCACATTCTTTTCCTTTTGAACAGCAAAGGGCTAACAATGCTTGTAAATGTTAGCACAGTTTGGCTAAGATTAACAGGCATTTTGCTGTCCAAAACATGAAACGCAGTAAACTCTGACACCGCCCTTCATGTTTCGAGCATCACAGTGCTAGCAATGCTTGTTTAATTTAGCACAGCTGCTGACTTTTACTGACTGTACCTTAAATCTCTTTTTTCACAGCTCCCATACTCCACTGTGTTAGACCTGGGGTTACCAGTCTACATTGGGTAGCATAGCGCAGAGTGGCATGGCCTATCCCCAAAGCTATTGTGTTGTACCTGCGTAACACTTATACAGTAAGACAGCGCCCATCCACTAAAAATGACACTACACCAGTTTAGAAAAATAAGAATTGTTTATAAAAGAAATCTTTGGTTTCTCTCTGACTCACAGTAATGTAGAACCTTATCAAAGGAACTATTTCTACATTTGGATTCTTTTACATTCACAAAGCTTTACATTACTTCAGTTAAATTCATTTCCCCCCCCCCCTCAGCTTTGATGTTTCTCCACAGAAACCCTGGCACCTTAACTTTTCAGCATTAGAATAACAATTTAAGTGAGGTAAAAGCCAGAATGACACTTTCCTGTGAGGAAATTAATTTGTACGTTACCATTGGAACTTCTAGGCAACAATAGCTGAAAATTACAGATGCACGATAAATAGGTCTCTCAATGGCATACTTGTAAACTGTATAAAGCAGCTGTTTATCTAAAAGGAGACAGGTAGGTTATTTCATCATTACACATAGCCAGGAAGTTTACTCTATGCTCACAGGGGTTGGCCTGAATATTTCAGTAACAATTTTGTGCACAACAATAGCCTCCAAATACCGTGTTCACTTTTCCCTGGATTAGCCCATTGACCGGACCTCTCGCTATTGATGACCACACTTATGCTCAAAGTTCTCCCCTTTTACTCGCAAACCCCCCACATGTCAGGCAGTCTCTAGGCTGAACAAGTCCGGTGCTTAAGGGACACTGTTCGGGATGCAGTTAGTCAAGAACGGCTAGGACACAGGTTGAAGTATCACTGCGTAGGCCCTTATCTCCGTCAACAATTGAAGCCTGGATGCGGTTTCCTCTACCACCCACACCAAAATAGATTCCCCAGCTTACTTTTGTACGGTGGCTCTGTCCTCTGGTTTCTCGTCAGCGCCCACTCCGGTTCTTCTGTCAGGGATGGGCTCAGCTCCCCACTGACTCGATGCCCCGCACTTATCGAGGCAGGAATCGGACGTTCTTCTCTCTGCCGCCCTTGGGGGTGTTCAATGAGGCTTCCGCGACCCTCCTTCGACTGGCACCACACACGCAGGACTCCGCCTCCGCCCGGCCTCCTCCAGCGTCACCCTGCCTCTTCCGACGTCACTGCAGACTGGCCCACGAAGTTTGCCTCGGCTTCCGCCTTCCTCTCAACGCACCGGCCGACCTCCGCTTTGCCTTCGCTGCAGGCGAACTCCGTGCAAAAGAAGCTGGCAGCTGACACTGGCTTTCTCACGGTGAGTACTGCTTCCCGCTTTCAGAGGTGACTCCTCACTTCCCTCTCACAGGGCGTCCTCAGTATGCTAGGTTCCGGGCCGGTGAGGTGAAGGCCCCCAGCTCTGCCGGTTAGCACTCTGTCCGCAGTAGATGGGAGAAGTCCAGTATTTCCCCAGGTTGTGACTCTTCCGAACCAGACGTCACTACTGAAGGGATTACAGGCTGTTTTCCTTTCACTCTCCAGGATATCCCTCGGTTAGTTCATCAGGGGCATGTTGTGCATATGCAGAGGGTTTTATAGAATGACCGGACACACCAACATGGCAGGGTTTGGTCAACAGGTGGAGGGGTACGTCAGAGCAGAAGAGCAGCCAGCCCTTAAGTCGGTCTAGACCCCCCTCTTTGCGCCTTCCTCCCCACGATGCTGCCGCTCTCCTCACCAGGTCACTTCTCCAGCCCTCTCCTCTCCTGAGGTAAAAGATGTGGCAGTTACAAGCCACCATTTTGTGAGGGCACCAACAGCCTGATTCATCAACGGGCCGTTTTGCGAGCCCCTAATAGCGATTCATAGCGAATCGCTATTAAGGACTCGCAAAACGGTATTCATGTAGGAATTGCTAAATAAATAGTGATTCCTACACATTCCTTATTTGCGAGTAGCAAATTGCTAATCGCAAATAAGGAATAACTCCCCATTCATTCCTATGGGCCAAAAGGCCTCTCTCTACACCCCTCTCTACACCACCCTCTCTCTAACCCCTCTCTCTACACCCCTCTCTCTACACCCCTCTCTCTACACCCCTCTCTACACCACCCTCTCTCTAACCCCTCACTCTACACCCCTCTCTCTACACCCCTCTCTCTCTCCACCCCTCTCTCCACACCACTCTCTCTACACCCTTCTCTCTACACCCCTCTCTCTACACCCCTCACTCTACACCACCCTCTCTAGATCCCTCTCTCTATACCCCTCTCTCTCTACACCCCCTCTCTCTCTACACCCCCCTCTCTCTACACCCCTCTCTCTACACCCCTCTCTCTCTACACCCCTCTCTCTCGACACCCCGCTCCATCTACACCCCTCTCTCTACAACCCTCTCTCTCTACACACCTCTGTCTCTACACACCTCTCTCTCTACACCCCTCTCTCTCTACACCCCTCTCTCTACACCCCTCTCTCAACACCCCTCTCTCTACACCCCTCTCTCGCTACACCCCTCTCTCTCTACATCCCTCTCTCTACACCCCTCTCTCTACACCCCTCTCTGTCTACACCCCTCTCTCTACATCACTCTCTCTACACCCCTCTCTCTCTACACCCCTCTCTCTCTACACCCCTCTCTCTACACCCCTCTCTCTACACCCCTCTCTCTCTATACCCCTCTCTCTAAAGCCCTCTCTCTCTTCCCCTCTCTCTCTACACCCACCTTTCTCTACACCCCCTTCTCTACACCCCCTCTCTCTACCCCCTCTCTCTACACCCCTCTCTCTACACCCCCCCTCTCTACACCCCTCTCTCTACACCCCTCTCTCCACACCCCTCTCTACACCCCTCTCTCTACAACCCTCTCTCTACAACCCTCTCTCTACACCCCCCTCTCTACACCCCCTCTCTACACCCCTCTCTCTCTACACCCCCTCTCGCTCTGCATCCCTCTCTCTCTACACCCCTCTCGCTCTGCATCCCTCTCTCTCTACACCCCTCTCTCTCTGCCCCCTTCTCTTTCTACACCCCTCTCTCTCTACACCCCTCTTTCTCTACACGCCCTCTCTCTCTACACCCCTCTCTACGCCCCTCTTTCTCTACACCCCTCTCTCTCTACACCCCCTCTCTCTCTACACCCCTCTCTCTACAACCCTCTGTCTACACCTCTCTCTCTCTACATCCCTCTCTCTCTACACCCCTCTCTTTACACCCCTCTCGCTACACCCCTCTCTCTCTCCACCTCTGCCTCTCTCTCTCTCTCTCTCCACCACTCTCTCTATACCCCTCTCTCTCTACACCCCTCTCTCTCTACACCCCTCTCTCTCTATACCTCACTCTCTCTCTACCGTATTTTCTCTACACCCCTCTCTCTCTACAACCCTCTCTCTACACCCCCTCTCCCTCTCTACACTCCTCTCTCTCTACACCCCTCTCTCTCTCTCTACACCCCTCTCTCTCCACACCCCTCTCTCTATCTACACCACTCTCTTACACCCCTCTCTCTACACCCCTCTCTACACCACTCTCTCTACACCCCTCTCTCTCTACACCCCTCTCTCCATCTACACCACTCTCTTACACCCCTCTCTCTACACCCCTCTCTACACCACTCTCTCTACACCCCTCTCGCTCTACACCTCTATCTCTCTCTCTACACACCTCTCTCTCTCTACACCCCTCTCTCTACCTCTCTCTCTACACCTCTATCTATCTATCGCCCTCACTCTATCTATCTATCTATCTATCTATCTATCTATCTATCTATCTATCTATCTATCTATCTGTCTGTCTGTCTGTCTGTCTGTCTGTCTGTCTGTCTGTCTGTCTGTCTGTCTATCTATCTATCTATCTATCTATCTATCTATCTATCTATCTATCTATCTATCTGTCTGTCTGTCTGTCTGTCTGTCTGTCTGTCTGTCTGTCTGTCTGTCTGTCTATCTATCTATCTATCTATCTATCTATCTATCTATCTATCTATCTGTCTGTCTGTCTGTCTGTCTATCTATCTATCTATCTATTTATCTATCTATCTATCACCCTCACTCTATCTGTCTATCGCCCTCACTCTATCTATCTATCTATCTATCTATCTATCTATCTATCTATCTATCTATCTATCTATCTATCTATCTATCTATCTATCTATCTATCTATCTATCTGTCTGTCTGTCTGTCTGTCTGTCTGTCTGTCTGTCTGTCTGTCTGTCTGTCTGTCTGTCTGTCTATCTATCTATCTATCTATCTATCTATCTATCTATCTGTCTGTCTGTCTGTCTGTCTATCTATCTATCTATCTATTTATCTATCTATCTATCACCCTCACTCTATCTGTCTATCGCCCTCACTCTATCTATCTATCTATCTATCTATATATCTATCTATCGCCCTCACTCTATCTATCTGTCTATCGCCCTCACTCTATCTAGCTGTCTATCGATCTATCGCCTTCACTCTATCTATCACACTCACTCTATCTATCACCATCACTCTATCTATCTATCTATCTATCTATCTATCTATCTATCTATCTATCTATCTATCTATCTATCTATCTATCTATCTATCTATCTCTCTATCGTCCTCACTCTCTCTATCTATCGGCATCCTTCTATCTATCGCCTTCCTTCATCTATCTATCGTCCTCACTCCATCTATCTATCGCATCACCACAGCATCACTCAGCACCACCACACCATCACTCGTCGCCACCAAAACATCACTCAGCACCACCAGAGCATCAATCTGTGCAACCATTCAACAACAACTGGTTCAAAAATGTTCTCTCAATGTTTCAAGCTTTATTACAAATGTCACAAAAATATGTTAATATTTCACTTCTGTTCTTGGATTTTCATCACAATAAAATACACTGAACATAATCTTCACAAAAGTTATTTACAAACGTTTAAGCTATTGCCATTATAAATTACAATAACATTTATTTAAGCATTAATTATAAAAAAAATAAAAGCCATTGTTATTTGTAATATCAATACATCTAAGTCACGTAAATACAACATATATTGCATTACAAATGCTATAGGTGTCACATTTGCGAAAGTTAAAACTATTGGCATTGTAAGTGACAAAGCTATTAATTTCGCTATTTTCAAAACAAACACATAAATACAAAATGTGTCATTTACAATACTAATAGCTCAAACTTTCCTAATGCGAGACCTATTTCATTGCAAATGCTTGTTTCTGCTTCTCAGCCTTGCTGCGCCAGCGCTACTTAATATGGCCCCTTCTCTATGGGTTCTCCGCCCCCTCTTCCTTTCAAATACACTAAGCAAGGATGCTGATCCTGTGCAGGAAATAACTGACCTTTGAAGTGCTTCAGGGATACAACGCGCATATGCATTCCGCCCCACCCACCTGAAATGAAGCTGCTTCACATAGTAGCCATACCTAGCCTAGCCTGCATGTCAGAGCAGATTAACTTGTAGCTAGCTGCGAGGACAACTACCCTGCCCCTGTCCTCTCAAATCTAAGGTCGCTTTAAAAAAAAATAAAAAAAATTTAAGGCTTCTGGGGCAATATGTATGTGGCCCAATAACGATCAGTAATGGCCGAAATCACTGAATTTCGGCCGTTACCAACCGGTATTTAGGGTTTTGAGATGTAGGAGGCAGGTTTAAGGATTCGGTAATTACCCATTCCTTAAGGAATCGTTAAAATACCGATTCCTTATTTTAAGGAATCAGTAATTACGGAATCCTAAAAGCTACGTAGGAGGCACTCAAGTGAGTGCCTTCTTGCATTCAGGATTCGTTATTTACCACCAACTACAAGTTGGTGGTAAATATGGAAAACCTGTACAAAAGCAATTTTGTGCTTTTTTAATAGTGCCAAGTGGCAAACATACATACATGCCCTTAGGGCATGTATGTGTGCCACATGTGCACACATGCACGATTCAGGGGTGCAGCAGGGTGTCAATGTGACACCCTGCCACCCTTGAATATGTGCCCCCTATTACCGATTCGGTATTTACCGATTCGGTAATAGTGAATGGCTTCCCATTCATTCCAGGGCCATAGGAATGAATGGGAATTACCGAATGGGACAATACAGATTCTTAAAAACCAAATCTTACAGATTCGGTAAAATTTAACTAATTTTTACAACCTACCATTTACCGATTCTGAAATACCGAATCGGTAAAATTCAGTATTTTAGAATCGGTAAATCTAGATTACCTACATATGGCCCCTAGTGACCTCCCAACTTGTATCGTCAACATCAACACAATTTGTTTTGCAGCCCCCTTAGCCTGAAACCAGTGAAGGGTGTTTCATTGCCGTTGTTGGCTAAAGTTTATTTGCGCTTTCCTTTTGTGCCTGCAGTTGGAGGCCGGCACTGGTTACTGGGGAGTTGAACGAAGCCTTGTCAATGCCAACAGGTGCAAGCATACAAGCTGGTCTTCTCTGCTCATCCGATTAATGTGGTTTATGTAAATGGATTTGTTGAACTACCAGATGAGCAATATCAGCATTCTTTGCTATGATGGGGAGCCTAGCGGCATTATCCCTTGCTGGATTATATGTATTTGATTTTGAAAGCAGACATATATCATCCGTTCGCAATCCATTTCGTCACTTTGTATCTTTCTGGAGAAGATACATAGATGACGTGTTTATCATCTGGCAGGGTCCTGAGGCTGTTCTTCTTGACTTCTTCACCTGGATTAACAAATGTGATGCAAACTTGAAATTTATGCATTCCTATCATGCAGAAGAAATGGTGTTTCTCGATGTAGTAATTTCGAAGGTGGGGAACCAACTACATACCACCGCATCATAAGCCTACGGCTAAGAATAATCTGCTCCATTTCACGAGCTATCATCCCCGCCCCTTACAGGAAAATCTCCCTTTTGGTCAGTATTTAAGGGTGAGACGCAATTGTAGTGAGATCTCAGTCTTTAAAAGCCAAGCCATAGATCTTACAAAGAAACTCCAAATCGAGGCTATCCTGAAAGGATTCTCATGAAGAGTTGCAAAAGAGCTCGCAATCAAAATAGAGAAGCATTATTGGAAGACAACATCTCCCGAGCAGAAGAACTCCCACCGCTAACATGCGTGACCACTTTTAATGCTGCATCGAATGCTGTGAGCAAATCAATTCGAAAACATTGGAACATCCTGGAGAGTAACAATCACCAATGGGAGAAACCTTTATTTTCATACAAACGGGCAAGGAGCCTTAGGGATGCGTTAGTCTATACTCGACCCAGAATTGAAACCACCGATAGACAAACAACTGTCTTGAATGCATGGGGCCTACCCCCAGTGGTGGGCCATTTTCCTTGTGGCGCGTGTAGTGTTTGCCATTTAACATCAGCATCGAAACACCTTAATCTGGAACCAGGCAAACAATGGCAGCAAAAATCCCACACGAACTGCAATTCCACGAATGTGGTGTATCTGATCACGTGTCCGTGTAGTTTTAGATACGTGGGAATCACCACGAGAAAAATAAAACAACGAATTTGCGAGCATCGCAGCAATATTCGTTGCAAGAAGAACAACACAAAATTAACAGATCATTTCCTTGCATTAAAGCACACCACCAATAGTTTACGTTGGACAGTGATAGAACAGTTACCTCTTGGAACTACTCTTCAGCAATCTCTCTTTGAGAAAGAGCAGAGGTGGATCTATCGACTGTCCACCAACCACACCGGACTAAATGACAATATTCCATGGGGTTCGGTTCTAAAACGTTGATCCTTCATAAACTCAGCAGTCAATTGTGTAAATTCTGAATGTGTACTCTGTTGATTTGTTTCGAAATTGGGTCGTAAGCTTCCACACTCGCCCTACATACCAACTCTCAGCACTGCAGAGAACTATCGGTATCCCGGGTTGATTTGGAATTATAACACAATATATGTATTACCCCCCTTTTTTTCTAAACCAATGTTAATTTTATATTCATCATCTAAAGTGTTGTAACACTGCCAGAAATTGCACCCTTGAGGGTCTACATCAGCGTGTTGCTGACTATAGACTTAATGCTAAGGCTGCTGGTTTGGCTATAAAAGTATTATGAGTGGCCCTTTGCTTTTACGCTTACTGCGGGTTGTGTATGACATCATTTTCTATCTGGACTTGAAAAAAGATAAATCATCAGACTGTTCCGAACTGGTTTTTCCCGCCTTTAAAGAATGGGGTTCTGTCCCGGTATGGTGGTGTAGGTGTTGAAAACTTTGACCAACGAGAAGCACATTATGCGCAGTTCCATATAATAAATGTGACTGTGCATTGAGGTTTCACTTGTATTATTCATTTACCATTTCAATGGGGCCTATATTTTTGTTTTTTTGTTTTTCTATACAGGAGATTTTTCTTCTACACAGGAGACTCATAGCCATCAGTAGTCCCTGTTTACCACTAATCAATAAAGTTTAAACTTTTTTTCACACTGATCTGTAGCGTACTAGTTGTCGAAATCTGTACCCGTTAAACAGGAAACACGTCACACGTTAGTACAAGTAATCACGTGACTCAGCTTTGTGTATTTGTATACAGGAAGTCTAAGTGCTTGCCAACATTCGGGCAAAGGAGGACCGGATTAGGTCTGCAGCAGGAGCTTACAAAGTGGGAAGTGAGTACTAACGTGGTTGCTATATCGCCCCTCCCACCTGTTTACCCTGTTATCATGATCGCAACGGGCTCGTAATGACAATAATCTCCTCGACATGTTCCAGTCGGGCTTTATTCAAAACTGCAGCACTGAAACAACCCTGCTGCAAGTGATCGATGATGCGCTGCATGTTCTTGATTCAGGGGAATCGTGCCTTCCGATTCTTCTTGACCTCTCTGCAGCTTTTGACACTGTTAATCACACCACCCTCCTTAACATTCTTCAACAGAGAATGGGCGTGGAAGGCACAGTACTCAAATGGTTTGCCTCTTTCCTCACAGACAGATCCTAAATGATCAAGATTGCAAATAGTCTCTCGTCTCCACTGGTGGTTGGTCAATGCGTCCCTCAAGGTTCTATCCTTGCTCCCACTCTGTTCAATCTCTATCTGGAACCATTAGGGAACCTTCTAAGCAAATCTGGAATCCTCTACCATCTCTACGCTGATGACACCCAAATCTACCTCAAGGTGTCTTCCCCTCATGATCTCTCACTACTCAGCTCCACTCTCAGCACTATTCACAACTGGATGCTAGTTCACCAACTCATTCTCAATCCCTCCAAAACGGAATTCCTCCTCATATCTAACTCTCTCTTGCCGCCTCCTGTTCAAGCCTGGATGGATCAATCAAATCTACTCAACAGTAAACCCATCATTGTGGACTGCGCTAAATCCCTAGGTGTCATACTAGACAAAATACTCAACCTAGTCTCACACATCAACTCCATGGCCAAGAGCGCACGTTATCAACTGCAACTCTTATGGGGGATTCATCGATTCTTCCCGGAGAATGACCTACAAACCTTGGTCCAATAGCTAGTTCTCTCTAGACTTGACTATTGCAATTCTCTTCTGACTGGCCTTCCCAAATCTCACCTCTCTCCCCTCAAATCCGTCCTCCATTCAGCAGCTCGCTTCATCTCAAGGTCCAAAAGAAATGACCACATCACTCCTATCCTGTCTTCTCTCCGATGGCTTCCCATTGAGGCTAGCGCTATCTACAAAACAGCGTGCATCACCCACAAAGCTTTGCACTCTTCCTCCCCTCGCTATCTGGCGAATAAACTGAAACTGTCTGGGGGCTCAAGACCTTCTCGGAATGCAGAAAAGTTCCTTCTTGAACCCCCCTCCTTCAAAAGAGAAGAACTGTTGTCACAATCGTTCTCAGGGAATGCAGTGAGAACCTGGAACTCGCTTCTTCCTTCACTCCGTGCCATCAGCTCCATCCAGATCTTCAAACCGGACCTCAAATCTCTTTTATTCCAAAGACACTTTTAGAACTAATTCCCTCCTCCTCAGACCCTGCCAGGAAGTTCTTTAGTCTTTGTAAATTTGTCACATATGTTTATATTTTTGATGTACATCCTGTGTTTGCTGTGTTTGAAATTGTTTTCCTTTTGCCTGCGTTGTTTTGATTCTATGGCCTGCTATTGTTCGCCAGGAAGTTCTTTAGTCATCGTAAAATGTGTCATATTTATTCTTACTTTTGCTTGTACACTCTGTTCAGGCCATTTTTGTTTGTTCTATTCCTGCAACAGTTCTCTCATGTAACGTAACTGGTTCTATTGTACAGTGCTCTGACACCTTCGGGTAAAGTCCACGCTTTATAAAAATGCATTAAATAAATAAATATATAAATAAATAATACTTTGGCTTTCTGTGCCTTAGATACTCGAATGTACGTTCCCCCTCCTTTAAGGACCTATGACGACTTTCACCATACGAGCAAATGTAAGCTCTTCTTTTTCTCCATAGTGTTATGTTTGTTTGTGTGCCTACTGCACTCGTTATGTATTGTGAACACCGCCTTAGCGGATGGGATTTTAACTATGTCGAGGGCCATGGTATATTGTATTAAATTATAGCAGAGCATTTGTGAATATGAGCAATTCATCCGGAATTGGATGCTAACAATTGATACGCCACATGTAAAAATATTTTACTACATTAGCGAAAAAATATATAAATGCTAAGCACATTTTTCACGAGTTTAGCTCACTAATTGGCAACCCAAAAACTTGTGAATTATGGTACAGTTAGACAATATCCCTGTACCTTTTGGATAACCTTTTTGATAAGCAGCTGTTCAGTTGATTGATGTATTTATTGATTTTCTGAGCACAATTACAATTTGGGCCTTATCATACTGTTACAGAATGCTTACCTGTTGAAAAGATGTGTGTCTATTTTAATGCTGAATAAGTGTTTTTTTCATTTGCAGGCTCTAATGGTCTAATGAAACTAAGAAATGTTCACTCTAGTATAAACCGTGAGTTGTTTATTACTGATTGTTCCCCAGGTCAGGGTGGTTGTATGACGATCCATCGTACTGAATCGCATCGCGGTGATTCACATCGCCGTCACTACATCGCAAATGCAGTCACATCGGCCATTTTAGCATCGCACGATGTTGCAACGCAACTGCGGCCATGCAATAGGATCACGTGTCACATCGGCGACCTTACATCGCCCGACATGACAACGCGATGGTTTAGCCTGCACGTTGAAATTCGTTATAGCCAATGGGTTGTTCGGGGGGTGGAGGGTATATATTGTGTTGCCCGCCGTGTCTGCAGCCATTTGTGCCAATTTCGTGACCCTGATGATAGACTTTTGTATCGGTAAGTGTCCACTGTTTTGTTTTGTGCAGCCGTTAACTCTATCTTCCATTACGCTAAAATTGATATCCCTGCTCACTGTCACCAGGCCTTATTTTCCCGCAAATCATACTGGTGCACACAGGTGTAAATAAATTTTTTCGGTCTGAGCAATTTTCGCGTTTGGTGTCCATCGCAACTGCACCATATCAGTCTCTGCACCTGGCCAATGTATGTTTTGATTACGCCTCCGTCGGTCCCAATGCCCCCCCCCCCCCCCCCCCCGGTTTCGGTTGAGGGGGTAAACAATGATTGTGTGATATAAATTACAGCCATTGTTATTGGTTTCCACAACGTCTTTTCCGACGGACAGGAAATGTCTACTGTCCCAGGACAGTCTGGAGCGGAAAACGTGAAAACAGGTTCTGATCTCATTCTGGGAACATTTTTAATGAATGGGGAATAAATCTTCAGAGTCGGTTTAAACCTAAACTGCATTATTTTTTGTAAAGTAGTGGGAAAATTCCAACACTCATTGCATATAAAACCTCTTGGCTTGGGCAGGGTACCGTCCTAAACACATATAACCTCTTGGCTTGGGCAGTGTCGTTTTTAGCCATTCTATACTGTGAGAGAGCACAAGTTTGAAAAAATGTATAAGTACGCCATATTTACAAGCACGTAGTTAGTTTAAACATGTTTTGCACACGAGTGTTTTATATTCAATAGCGAAATGTATAGAATGTTAAGTAGAGTAACCATAATTATAACGGTGTGAGATTAAATGTAGAAATGTTGGAGTATATGTGAAAACCTCATGGTTCTCTCATGTTAAAAGAGTCATGTCCGAATTAAATGTAATTTTGGATTCCAGTATTTTGTGTAGGCCTTAGGGCAATTCACAGCAAACCTGAACGTGCTGCTAAAATAATGTGAGATAAAGTTGACATGGTTCTTTCAGAATGTACTATTGAACTTAGGGTTAAAAGTATATGCTTTATAGATGTGTTATTTTAGAAACGTATGCTAGTTAAGAATGTTTGCTGTTTAAATCAAGTTAACGTTTTAAGAGTGCAGGAACCTGCTGCATGTAAATCAAGTAGGCCAGAACAGATAATGTCATGTAGTTTAAATCGTCATGTGCTCGTTAGAGGAGAGGTCGTGAGGTGTCCAGTATGGAGCTCTGGGAGTGTTTTATGGCCTAAGATATGGTGAAGTCTGGAATTTGAGGCCCACTGCAGGACGAGCTGTATGCAGGTGCGAGGGTCCTAATCAGCTCGAATGAAAGGGACTTTGTTCAGTGGCGCCTTGCGCAGGCCTGTAGGAGTTTCCAGGAATTTCAGGGGGTATCAGCGCACGGAAGAAGGAGCCTGGGAACCAAGGTCAACTATAACGAGGGTCTTCAAGAGTACCATCATGGAGTTTTACCGCGCAAAGATGTACCACGTGAGGGGCGTCCCAAGGGGCGTTTCTATTGGAAATGTGATTTGGTATTAGGGAAAGTGACCCGGGAGGAGGGCAGAGCAGATGATTTTGGGAGCCTAAGGAAGCGGATGGGTAGGCAGATAGGCTGATCAGGAGAGACCCATTATCAGAGAAGAGACAAAGAGAAGTGCGTGATCTTCTTAGGAAATCACCACGGCTGACACCTAGAGGGTAAAGATCTTGTTAAGTAGGGATGTCATTTAGTGTAGTGTAGGGACAGACTAACCTTAATTTTCTTTTCTGTAATGACTTTGAGGTTGCAACTTGTATCCATTTTAGCAACCCTGATGGTTTTCGAGCTTGTACTTATTATTCTGTTTTTCAGACTCAGATTATTCAAAAAGTTCATGTTCATAGTGATACCGATTTATCTTCTTAATCTCATTTTGAGAAGTTTGTATCTTCAGTTATCTTTGACTTTATATTAAATCTTTAAAACTTAATTTTGGTCAGTGGTCATTTAGAGTGGTGTAAGTTCTTAAATTGATTGTTTACTGCGAGATTACCTTTTACTCAAGACAGGTACCAACGATTCAGTCGACAGGAAATGGGATTTGGTAAGATAATTAGTAACCAGTAATCCCGCGTTAGCAGTTGGTAGCAGAGTGAGGATGGTTATCTTCTTGAGGAAGGTAATCTAGAGAGGTTAGTTTACCCCAAGGCCCGAGACGTCGAGAGACGAGCAGCGGAAGAATCGTGTGCCGAAAGGTGCAGACGGTGCGAGAAAAGCAGCAGTATCGGAGAGTGAGTATAAAAAGGGTCATGCGTGAACAGATTGCGGTGTTTTGTGTTGTATTTGTATTGTAATGTCTTGCGGAGTTGAATGCCTGTAGTGTGAAAGAGAGAAGGTTGTGAGCGCGCGCAACCTGGTAAACTGGTAACCTGGTAAACGGGTGAACTGGTGAAATCTTAAGTTCAGGCCAGAGCTTAAGTGGTTTTGGGTGTATCGAACATCCAGGGTAGTTGTCGACCATAGTACGGAGGTCACGAGGTACCATTGACCGCCGTGGATCCAAGATAGGGGGAGTGTAAGAGTGAGTGTATGAGTAACGGACGCTGGTCGAAAGTTACTGCGTGTGAGTAACCTATCGGAGAAGGCGATTGTCTGGAAGTAAACGGAAAGACATTTCGCCAAGTTAGGGTGACAACTACAGAAAGACTGTGGGCGTACAGTCAAAGAAAGGTGATCGCTTGGACGGAAGTAATCATTTTTCAGAGTATGAATGGGATGCGTGCATGACCGAGGAGACGAGCTGAGAAAGGAGGGGAACTGCTGCGAAGGGGGACGGGTGACGTCGGCTAGAGCCGCGCTCTGATTGAGCGGTTGGTGTGACGTTAGCTAGAGCCGCGTTCTGGTTGGGCGGCTAGAGTGACGTCGGAGGAAAGCCGCGTACGGATAGGCCAGTTAGTGAGAACGGCGCTGAGATTGGTGGAATATCATCAGGAAGTAAACAAACGCGGAGAAAAGAGAAATCATGAAGTGTTTTAAGTGTTTGAAAGGGATTTTTAAACGTAAACGAAGTGAACATTATTACGGGGAAGAGGCTCCCCCAGAGGGTACGCCAGCTCATTATATGGCAACGAATGTGGGGCTGCATACGATATTGTGGATTGGGGCTTGGAATAAGCTTACGGAAGGAAATGAGGAAATGCAGTTCCCGAAGTATGGAACGTTTAAGTTAGAGGTGTTACATCGGCTAAAAGCAACCATGTCCTCATCGAAACCCTCACCTAGACCAACACAGTTTGAGGCTCTTAATGCATGGATTAAGGCTGCACACGACCGAAATTTGAACAGGCGTCAACAAAGGCTGACGCGATCGGTAAGGGCAGTGCGAGATTCCAAATGGGATGAGGAGGAAAAGCGTTGGAGGGTACAGACTATTGAGGTGGAGAAGATGTATCCGATGAGGGAGGTGTCAGGAGGAGGAAACCTCATGGAAGAAGACGAGGAAAGCGAGTCGGAGGACAATCTGATAAACAGATTGTTAATGGATAGACCACCTCCGAGAGTGGGATTGATAGAAGATAGAGGGCTCGCAAGGGAAGATGGGAATGAGATAGAGGGATATACACCACTCCCTATATCGGAATGGACACCTAACAAAGGCGGAGAAACACCTCCAAACAACACTGTACAGAGTGTAGTGGGAAGGTTTGTGGTGCAGAAAACGCCAACCACAGAAAGGGTTGAGTCTGTGGGATTGCCAGACGCTCTTCAAGTGCCTGTTACCATAGGACCCATAGTTTCGATCTATAATTCTGAGAGAGATAGAGGGGAACAACAAAGGCAATTGGATAGGGAAAGGATTGAGATGGAAAGGAGGAATAATGTGACGAATGCATGGAAACAATTACCAGGTTCGGTAACGTGGAACACCCCATTAGACACAACTGTCGGTCCCAATTCAGAACAGGGAGGTCCGAGAGGACCAATGGATCTAAGGGGACCGCGGCCAAGATCTTTTTCAGAGTTAAGAGCTGATTTGAGGGAATGGGACGGGTCCATAGTATCTCCGAGTAACAGGACAAGAACGGAACCAGAGTGGGAAAGCAGGGGAAACGGGACAGTATCTCATTGTGGGGCCAGCGAGAGTAGTCAGAGCCGGGAAGGCCAAAGTCAAGAGAATAGAGGGGATGCATGTCCTACAAATCAGAGAGAACAGCCGGAACAAAATACTAAGATTGTAGAATGTGAGGAAATGTCCCGTCTCTGGGGGAACGGAGGAGATGAGGCGGTACGGGAAATTCAGAATAGGTTTAGGTGCCTTCATCATACACTTGGGGAAGACGTTCAACATTGGAGAAAGGAGAACAGCGATAGGTCCCGCCACGCCTCGAATAATCAGGAATCACAGGGAAGTAGGGAAGAAAGAGGGAGTAATAGAACCTCTTACCCTCTATCCCGTGAAACTAGCCAGGATGGAGAGAGAGAGGCTGGGAGGCATGAAGGAGTGTTTCACCACCCACCCCGAGAAGATGGAAAGGCATGGGACTTAGAGAGATGGGAACAGGGGAGGACTCCCTATAATTCACCAATACCTAAACGTAGATCTCGGAGCTGGGATGGGAGAGATGCGGATGGAGGAGCTAAATTGAGTGTCTTGAAAGCTGAAATAAAGGCAAAAAGGCTTGATGTTACCAGTTTAAAATCAGATGTTGATGAGATAATAGATGGAACATTGCCTTTGGAAAGGATAGAATTGTATGAACAGGATGAGTTATTGTTCATGGCAAAGGATATTACTAGGAAAGCTAGAGCGTTTCATGAAAAACTGACTGATTTGGCAGACAAGTATGCCGTGGATTTGTCTAGGACAAGGGCATTGCAGAGCAACCACAGATTACAGTACGCAGACCAAGATCTAGATGAGAAGAGAACTACTGGATTAAAAACACACATAAGAGAGTTGGTAACAGGGATAAGAGTGTGGAGAGAACTGGATAAATGGGAAGAAAGGTGGTCGAAAAAGGGCACAGTTAGGCGAAGTACAAATGTGATGACCCCTGAGGGAAGGGTAATGCAGATGGAGGCATTCCCTTTGCAAGAAATATCAAATGGAAATTATGTACATGTGCCCTGGAGTAGAGGAGACTTAGCCGCATTTACCAACTCATTTCCGAAGTTGCGGGACAATCCAGTCGAATGGTATAAGCAGGTAGAGAGGTTCGTTAAAATCTCGAAAGTACTGTGGATAGATTTGAACACGTTGTTTGACATCGTGGTCCCATCTGATCTATGGACCCCTTGTAAGACTAGTGTCGAATGGCCAAATGCTGAACCATTGAGGGATGCTCGAACAAATGGACCATCTGAGATTGTCATGCGAAAGTATGAAAGGGTAATAGCATGGCTGAAAGATAAGGTACCACCACAGGATATAGATTGGGTAAAAATAGACCGAACAAGGCAGGAACCCAAGGAGACAGTTCACGAGTTTTATGAAAGATTGCTGAAAACATTCAAGCAATACAGTGGACTAGATGTAATGGATCCCAAAGATATAGGGCAGTTCGTGTCAAAGTTTGTCTTGGGGTTGAGACCTGATATTTGTTTGATGATACAGCAACATTTAATCTGTTGGCAGAACAAACCACTAGATGAGATTTTACGCTATGCGAGGTACTGCAGTGACGAGATAGATTCTAAAGCCAAGAATCTAAAGGAGAAATTGATGGTGGTGCAAATGCAGTCCGCTGGGAAGGGTGGCCAGCAGAAGCAGGGGATGGGACGAAAACCAAATGGTCAGAGCAAAGATAATGAAGAAGGGCAGAGACCTAGGATAGACTTTGCCACTTTAAAGAAAACGACAAAGTGTCATCTGTGTCATCAGGTGGGGCATTGGCGACGCGAGTGTCCCTTTAACCCTGAAAACGGAGAGCTAGAAGTAGAAGAGCAGGTCCAAGAAGACCCAGTGCAAAAAGTGACAGTCCCAAGCAGTAAGGTGGCCAAAGGGGGGACTTCGGCTCCACGGGCCCAATTCCCACAGCCACCGAAGATAGCAGCTGGAGGAAAGGTCTTTAAACAAATGCCTCTGTTTATCGAGGAAGAAAAATGTTATTACATTGATCCATTGACAGGACAACGGGTGAGCAGTGAAGAAGACTGTACCCTCGGGGCAGTTCTAGAAGTGGATCAGAGAGGGCCATTTGTTGAGGCAGAAGTGGCAGGGTGTCCCACTACGTTCTTAGTGGACACTGGGGCTACTCGTTCGACTCTGAGATCAGCGGTAGTTCCAGACTTGCCAATGTCAGGGGAAACAATTCAAGTGGTAGGAGTCGCAAATAAAAGAATGACTAGTCCCTTGACAGAACCAGTGTCTGTGAAAATTGGAAACCACATGAACGAACATCAGTTTGTGGTTTGTGACTCGAGTCCGGTATGTCTGTTAGGTAGGGATTTGTTATGCAAATTGAATTGCACCATATACTGCACCCCACAAGGAGTGGAGGTACAGACTACCGACGATGATGCTACCTTTAAGGTGGCCAATTCAAAATTCTGTGTAGAACTATATCCTACTCTGACGGTAGAAGATCTTCCACAAGACTTAAGAGATGCAGTGGCGTCAGAGGTGTGGGATTTCACAGGAGAAGATATAGGATTGATTAAAGGGGTAGAACCGGTAAAAATTCTGGTAAAACCAAATGTTGAGTTTCCAAGAACGCCTCAATACAAATTGTCCCAGGAAACGATTGCGGGAATAAAGCCTGTGATCGAGTCAATGATACAGCAGGGAATACTGAAGGAAATCGTGGGCAGTCCTTGTAACTCCCCGATTATGGGTTTGCAGAAACCTAGCGGGAAGTTTAGGATAGTTCAGGATTTACGAAAAATTAACAACATAGTCGTTTCATGTTGTCCCGTGGTACCGAATCCATCAGTAATATTGTTTCAAATACCATGTCAAGCAGAATGGTTCACAGTGATAGATCTTTGTCAGGCTTTCTTTTCAATCCCATTGGATGAAGAGAGCAGGTACCTTTTTGCGTTTAAAATGGAAGATCGCGTTTTAACATGGTGTCGAATCCCACAAGGATTCACAGACAGTCCATCCATCTTTAATCAGTTGTTGAAAAAGAATCTTGAGAATCTAGTACTGCCACAGAACTCGGTTCTGGTACAGTACATAGATGACCTACTTGTTGCGTCAGAAACAGAGGAAGCTTGTAAAGTAGATTCAATTGCCTTACTGAATCATTTAGCTGAAAATGGACATAAGGTATCTCCGAGCAAGTTACAGTATTGTCTGACAGAAGTACAGTATCTAGGGCACAGGTTAGAAAAAGGGAAACGTAAGGTGTCCCCAGAGAGGATTGAGGCGATAATGAAAATGAATGCGCCTACAACACAGAGAGAAGTTAGAATGTTCTTAGGAATGGTGGGTTACTGCCGACAGTGGATAGTTAACTTTTCACTGAAAGCAAAGCCCTTACAGAAACTGACGCACAAGGAGGTGAGTGATCCGGTACCATGGGATGAAGAATGTCTGGTGGCGTTTTTACAGCTGAGAGACGATTTATGTCGTGCTCCGGCTCTGGGAATGCCAGATTACGAAAAGTCATTTTCACTCTATTGCTGTGAGAGAGAGGGATGTGCTTTGTCAGTCTTGGCACAGACCCACGGTAATGCCCGTAGACCAGTTGCATATTTTTCGGCTACATTAGATCCAGTAGCCGCAGCGTTGCCCGGATGTCTCAAATCCGTTGCCGCAACGGGTGTCAGCATTGAAAGGAGCGAAAGTATTGTAATGGGACATCCAGTGGTGGTGTATGTACCGCATTCAGTTGAATTGTTAATGACCAGGACGAAGACGCAGCATCTGACCAATAGCAGGCTCACGCGTTATGAGCAAGTTATACTTGCCGCAGAAAACGTGACTCTCAGGAGATGCTCTGTCTTGAATCCTGCTACTTTGATGCCATTACCTTCGGTAATAGAAGGCGAAGGATGTGAAGACCACGATTGCCTTGATGTGACTGAACTATGCACGAAACCCAGACCAGATATAGTGGATGAGCCATTGTCTGACCCCGATGAAATTTACTTTGTTGATGGCTCATGTTTAAGAGACGATACTGGTCGGTTGAGAGCAGCTTATGCTGTTTGTACCATTACTGGAGTTGTGGAAGCCGCTTGCCTGGAAGGAGTACATTCCGCACAGGTAGCAGAGATTATTGCCCTAACTCGTGCCTGCATAGCAGGAAATGGAAAGAGAGTCACCATCTACACGGACAGCCAATATGGTTTCGGTGTGGTTCATGATTTCGGGCAGTTGTGGTCTCAGAGGGGTTACATGACCTCCTCTGGTTCGCCCATTCGAAATGGAGAATTTGTGCGATTGCTGATAGAAGCATTACAAGGTCCTGTTGACATTGCAGTAGTGAAGTGTGTAGCTCATACTAAGAATACAGATTTTGTGTCACAAGGTAATAGATATGCTGATGAAGTCGCACGCTATTGTGCGGAACAAAGTTATTCTTTCTCAAAGGTGGAAATAGAAGGTGCAGAAGAAAAGACTGAATTAAGTATGATGTTAGAAACTGTAGACACTTGGGAGGATTTAAGAATAATGCAGGAGAACGCACCTGAAACAGAGAAAAAGGCATGGGAAATAGCAGGCTGTGTGCGAAGTGAAATGGATTTTTGGGTTTCAGCAGATGGGAGAGCTGTGTTACCTGAAGAATTAGCTAATCCCATGGCGAGAGAAATACATGGTCCAGTACATCTAGGAAGGGATGCTATGATGAGAGTTTTTAGGCAGACTTGGTATTGCCCGAAATTCAGAATAGCAGCAGAATCAGTATGTAAGCGATGTGTTACCTGCCAACAACTGAACGTAGGCAAACGAACACCAGTCACACTGAGTCACATTGGGAGGTCGGGGGGGCCTTTCAATAGAATGCAACTAGATTTCATTGAAATGCCAAGAGTCAATCGCCTTCGGTATGTGTTGGTGATTGTATGCGTATTTTCCAGATGGGTTGAAGCGTACCCTACACGTAGGTGCGATACACTCACAGTGGCTAAATTGTTGCTCAGGGAGTTGATACCGCGCTTCGGGGTGCCTGCCTCTTTGGAATCGGACAGAGGAAAACATTTTAACAGCGAAATAGTGAAGATGTTGTGCTCCACACTGAATATCGATCAAAAGCTGCATTGTAGTTATCGACCAGAAGCTTCAGGAATTGTGGAACAAGTGAATGGCACTTTGAAGAATAGATTGGCTAAAGTAGTGGCATCCACATCCTTGAGTTGGCCAGATGCTCTTCCATTGGTGCTCATGAGCATGCGCAGCACACCTGATAGGAGGACAGGTCTCTCTCCCCACGAGATCCTGATGGGGAGGGCCATGAGACTTCCTACAGTTCCAACTACTGCTCTATTGAATATTACAGATGATCTGATCTTGGATTATTGTAAAGGACTGTCTGACGCCATCCATTCTGTGTCCCTTCAGGTGCATGCGGCTGAAGTTCCAGCAGCGAGGAACCTGTGTCATGACCTGAACCCAGGGGACTGGGTCTTGGTTAAAAAGCACGTCCGGAAGAACTGCCTAGATGTTCGCTGGCGTGGGCCCTTTCAGGTAATCCTGATCACGAACACCGCGGTGAAGTGCGGGGGGCTGCCAAATTGGATCCATGCATCCCATACTAGAAGAGTTCCAGCACCTCTAGAAGGAACAGCTCCCATCCCAGACGAAAGCCCGGAAGTGGAAGAAGAGTCGCAAGAAGGGATTGAGGCAGCTGAGGAGGTGTCGGAAGAAGTTGGGAACGCATCGGATTCAGAAGAAGAGCGAAGGCAGGACGGCAGTGAGACAGAAGACGCAACTGAAGGAGAGAGCAGAAGTGAATACGACTCAGACTCAGATCCGTATCGGAGCGATCAAGAACCAAGTGGGAGGACAAGGAATAGGAGAATAAGGCTTGGAGCTGCCACTTGGCCAACAAGGAGAAGAAGGCTAAGTTTGAGGTCGGCCCAGGAAGAAACGCTTACTCCTATATCCGAAGACTCAGATCCAGAAGAAGATATCCAGGATCAAGCCGAGGAGGGTCTTAGAAGATCAAGTAGGGTGCGAGTGCCTAGCAGAAGATACTCTACTCCCGACTGGACCTACCTTGTTGCAGATGTCTGGGAGACACAGAACAGGGAGGATCAGGGAAGTGGAACTGATCAGAACTGACCCGATCATCACAGTGCAAATAAAGTTTCTACTGCCAGGAGCGGAGACCGAAAGGTTGCTGACACTCAACATCGTTCATCCTGCTCTCCTGAGTGGAATAAGAAAGTTGATTTTAGAAACAGTTGAGTTTCCAGTTTGCTGTTCACGATATCCAATATTGGAGGGAACTCTTCTTCGTTTGGAAATGCTTGAGCGAGTAGTAGAAATGCTAGGAGCACTTATTGTTGTGGACTAATATCATATTGCGAATGTCTTCAAGGGGGTGCAGATCTGGAAAGGTGAAGAAAGTGATCTTGATTAGAACGGACCCCTTTGTAATTGTGGATATAGAACTGATAGTACCAGGATTGGAAACTGAAAAAACGCTAACTCTCAATTTCGTCCGTCCACTTGTCTTGAGCGAAATAAGGAGAATAATCCTAGAAAAAGTTGACTTTCCATGTTGTGGTACGAACTGTCCAGAACCTGAGGGAATGATACTTCGGATGGACATTTATGAAGAAGTAGTGTCACTCCTTGAGTCATACATAACTTCAGACGAAAATAAGACTTTTGAAAAGAAATTGTAAATTGTTGCAAGATAACCTAGCGCCGAGTGGAAGAAGAAAAAAAAATGGTAGGGGTTTCCTTTTAGCGGATGGAGAAGGGCTAGGGTTGTCTATATTACTGGACTTTGAACTGTTTTGCGTAAACAAATTGTCAAGCTTCCAAGTGTTCCAAGAAAGACATTGCAACAGAGAAAGACTTTGTTTGAAAAGAAGAGGAAGTGAATGCTGGAAGAAAGTCGAAAACTACACTGTTTGAGAACATGGAGGCTGGCAACCCGAACCGCAGGGCAAAATGTATAGCTGTTACATTTTTAGGAGTAGTGGTTTCTCTTCTTATTTTAGTGGTAACTGTTTCATTCCTAGCGGGACACGAAGGGGATGGAACCACAGTTAAGGAGGATAAGGGAGTGTCAACACCGAGAACTACCATTATTAAGGAGAAGGGAAACATCAATGAGAAAGACAAAGCGTTGTTAGATGCAGAAGTAAAAAGGTTACACATGGATGAGTCACAGGGGAATTACAAGTCAAATGCTTATGCTAAGTTGCTTTATGAATATGTTGATGCCATGGAGGTAAAGGATTGCTATGTCTGTATGCAATTACCAATTTCGGTGGAGGAGGGTATCAAATACCATCATCTCCCGTTGACATATGGGATAACGTGCAGTTTATTGTTAAGTATGTTTTATGGACGAGACGGATTTGAGTATTACTTCTCGAATTTCGACTCGACATTGCCAGAGGTTCCGAATTTCAAGCATTTGAACAAATGGGACTACTACAAAAGCGAAGACAGGTTACACAAATGGTTTATTCCATGGAGAACGTTAGATACTTCACATGCTCGAATCAACAATCTGACTTGTCAAATATCAGAAGTTGAGAAAAAGTTTATAGCTCAGGTAGATACTAGATACAGGAGGCAGAAGATATTGAAGGCATCAGGACAAGGGGAAACAGATTGGACCAAGGAGGAAAGGGCACAACAACGAAAAGGTAGTATTGGTCCAATTGCTTTGGATAAGGAGAAACGGGGGAAACTGTGCATTCACAGGAGTTACTCCTATTATGAAAACGTTTATGTAGGACAAGTAAATTGTGAACATGCCTTTCAATTGGAGTACTACTCTAAGAACTTCATGAAAGGGATGCAAGCAATACCAAATGTATATTTTGTATGTGGAAGATATGCCTATGTGAAGTTACCAGATAATTGGTACGGATCATGCTATCTGGCTGTTGTCTTCCCTAAAATATATCATGTTGAGAATTTAGACACGCCTAAGAAAGAAATATCAACTAGATGGAAGCGAGGGCTGGGTGCAGCAGAAGTAGTTGGAGATGTAATAGGTGCTGCATTCCCTTTCTTAGGATTGATAATGAATGACATTAAGATCAGGAGGTTAGCTACAGTCGTAGATAGACTGTCTGCCAGTACTGCAAGATCCTTGATGCTGATAGAGGGGGAGATGCAATCGATTAGGGCAATGGTTCTTCAGAACCGACTTGCTTTAGATGTTCTGTTAGCAAAAGAGGGAGGAGTCTGTAGGGCCTTGAAGGTACAGGAATGCTGTACTTACATTCCAGACAATTCAAAGCCTCTAGAGAAGTATATACAAAACATCACTGCCATACACTACGAAATCGAGGACCTGGCAAAGGTAAATGTGTGGGAAAAAGTAGGTCATGGAATGGGTAAAGTTGGAAGTTGGTTTGCCAACTTAGGAAAGGGTATCGTTTGGTACATATTGAAGCCCATCATCATAGTAATGATTTGTGTAATCACTTTGTGGGGATTGGTGCGTTTGTATCAATGGTATAGAGCAAATAGGTTACAGAGAGCTATGAAGAAACAGGAAGAAGAGTTGACAGCGATGCAGGACACTCAATATAAGAGTCTGAAAGCATTAGAGAGTATGAAAAGAAGTGGTACTGCCCTGTCTTCACTTTAAAGGTTCTACATTTTAGTGTCATGGTAATGATGACCCCTAAAGGTCATCAAAGGGGGGACTGAGAGAGCACAAGTTTGAAAAAATGTATAAGTACGCCATATTTACAAGCACGTAGTTAGTTTAAACATGTTTTGCACACGAGTGTTTTATATTCAATAGCGAAATGTATAGAATGTTAAGTAGAGTAACCATAATTATAACGGTGTGAGATTAAATGTAGAAATGTTGGAGTATATGTGAAAACCTCATGGTTCTCTCATGTTAAAAGAGTCATGTCCGAATTAAATGTAATTTTGGATTCCAGTATTTTGTGTAGGCCTTAGGGCAATTCACAGCAAACCTGAACGTGCTGCTAAAATAATGTGAGATAAAGTTGACATGGTTCTTTCAGAATGTACTATTGAACTTAGGGTTAAAAGTATATGCTTTATAGATGTGTTATTTTAGAAACGTATGCTAGTTAAGAATGTTTGCTGTTTAAATCAAGTTAACGTTTTAAGAGTGCAGGAACCTGCTGCATGTAAATCAAGTAGGCCAGAACAGATAATGTCATGTAGTTTAAATCGTCATGTGCTCGTTAGAGGAGAGGTCGTGAGGTGTCCAGTATGGAGCTCTGGGAGTGTTTTATGGCCTAAGATATGGTGAAGTCTGGAATTTGAGGCCCACTGCAGGACGAGCTGTATGCAGGTGCGAGGGTCCTAATCAGCTCGAATGAAAGGGACTTTGTTCAGTGGCGCCTTGCGCAGGCCTGTAGGAGTTTCCAGGAATTTCAGGGGGTATCAGCGCACGGAAGAAGGAGCCTGGGAACCAAGGTCAACTATAACGAGGGTCTTCAAGAGTACCATCATGGAGTTTTACCGCGCAAAGATGTACCACGTGAGGGGCGTCCCAAGGGGCGTTTCTATTGGAAATGTGATTTGGTATTAGGGAAAGTGACCCGGGAGGAGGGCAGAGCAGATGATTTTGGGAGCCTAAGGAAGCGGATGGGTAGGCAGATAGGCTGATCAGGAGAGACCCATTATCAGAGAAGAGACAAAGAGAAGTGCGTGATCTTCTTAGGAAATCACCACGGCTGACACCTAGAGGGTAAAGATCTTGTTAAGTAGGGATGTCATTTAGTGTAGTGTAGGGACAGACTAACCTTAATTTTCTTTTCTGTAATGACTTTGAGGTTGCAACTTGTATCCATTTTAGCAACCCTGATGGTTTTCGAGCTTGTACTTATTATTCTGTTTTTCAGACTCAGATTATTCAAAAAGTTCATGTTCATAGTGATACCGATTTATCTTCTTAATCTCATTTTGAGAAGTTTGTATCTTCAGTTATCTTTGACTTTATATTAAATCTTTAAAACTTAATTTTGGTCAGTGGTCATTTAGAGTGGTGTAAGTTCTTAAATTGATTGTTTACTGCGAGATTACCTTTTACTCAAGACAGGTACCAACGATTCAGTCGACAGGAAATGGGATTTGGTAAGATAATTAGTAACCAGTAATCCCGCGTTAGCACTGCATAGGAGCTGCACAAGTGGTCTTTTAAAATGGAGAACCAAATCGTGTTTCGTGCCCTTCTGCCCTTTGTTTCCCTCATTTTTCATGCTCTTCCGCCCTCTGTTTCCCTCGTTTTTGTGTGCCCTCCTGCCCAATGTTTCCTTTGTTTTTCGTGCACCCCAGCCCTCTGTTTCCCTCGTTTTTGTGGGCCCTCCTGCCCAATGTTTCCTTCGTTTTTCGTACACCCCAGCCCTCTGTTTCCCTTGTTTTTGTGTGCCCTCCTGCCCAATGTTTCCTTCGTTTTTCGTGCACCCCAGCCCTCTGTTTCCCTCGTTTTTGTGTGCCCTCCTGCCCAATGTTTACTTCGTTTTTCGTGCACCCCAGCCCTCTGTTTCCCTCGTTTTTGTGTGCCCTCCTGCCCAATGTTTCCTTCGTTTTTCGTACACCCCAGCCCTCTGTTTCCCTTGTTTTTGTGTGCCCTCCTGCCCAATGTTTCCTTCGTTTTTCGTGCACCCCAGCCCTCTGTTTCCCTCGTTTTTGTGTGCCCTCCTGCCCAATGTTTACTTCGTTTTTCGTGCACCCCAGCCCTCTGTTTCCCTCATTTTTGTGCGCCCGGTGTAGAATTGGATTCAAGGAAATTATAAACAAGCTATATAAAAAAGGAAGGAGAATATTAGAAAATGGAGATAATACTCCACTGTGAAGCCAATGGGCCCCAGTGTTTTTCCTAGTTTTAATAATTGTAATGCACGAGAAATTTCATCATACTTAAAACTGCCTTCTAGATATTCAAAATCTAAATTAGAGGGAATATGAAGTGTGATATTACACAAATAGTCTTTGATACTGGAGGGATGTGTTGGAGTTTTGGGAGTATATAAAGACTTATAAAACTTGACAAATTCTTCCAAAATACCCTAATGATTTGTGATTGAGTGCCCTAGTGAAGATAACCAGTCAATCATGTGCCTTTCTTTTCTTACTTTCAAACTGTTATTTACGTACTTTATTTCACCCTCCCATAATAACGTGCATTCTTTCTCATTCCTCGTTTTTGTGTGCCCTCCTGCCCAATGTTTCCTTCGTTTTTCGTGCACCCCAGCCCTATGTTTCCCTCGTTTTTGCGTGCCCTTCTGCCCTATGTTTCCCTCGCTTTTCGTGCACTTCAGCCCTATGTTTCCCTTTGCAAATGTACAAGATGTTAAGTCACAGAAAGAGGATGGGTGCTTTTTTTGTTAAAGTGTTATTTTATGCGATTTTAAATAGCGTGAACTTTACCCCAAGGTGTCAGAGCGCTTTACATAAGAACCAGCAGCAAAACATAAGAACTTTGCGTTGGATTAAAAATGTTACATAAAAGATACAAATAGAAAAAACTTGCAAATGTACCATATGCCCTTGGGATATGAATGGATATACTGCAAGAGTCACATAGGAATGGTAGAGTACAACGGTCTACTGCATATACTAGTGATTACAGTTATCTTTATATACAGATGACCTGAGTTAGATTTAGCGGGGTGGGAGGGGGATGCAGTGGGTGGATGGATGGGTGGATGGATGGGTGGATGGATGGATGGGTTGGTGGGTGGATGGGTTGGTGGAAGAATGGTTTGGTGGATGGTTTGGTGGATGGGTTGGTTGATTGCATAAATTGCTGCAGGATTGGCTGGATATACCCAACGTTAGTCTAATCTCTATTTTGTCTCCTAAAATAGGCCGCCCCCCACCGTGAAGCTTTGTGTGGTTATCCAAACCCTAAGAAGAACGCCATTCAAAGCGTAAAACAACGCAACAGGTACATTATTGCTAGTCCCAAAAGACTATTAAGACAAGAAATTGTGTCTTGAAGCTAAGTGTTGCATAGTACCATGTGTTGGCAGGTGGATGTGTTGGTGGGTGGATGGGTTGGTGGATTGCATAAATTGCTGCAGGATTGGCTGCATATACCCAACGTTAGTCTAATCTCTATTTTGTCTCCTAAAATAGGCCGCCCCCACCGTGAAGCTTTGTGTGGTTAGCCAAACACTAAGAAGAACGCCATTCAAAGCGTTAAACAACGATACAGGTACCAAAATGCTATTTGCAAATGACTTGAAGCAATGTGTTGCATAGTACCATGGGATTTAATTTTCTTGCTGTTGTTGTAGTAGGCGTGCTAATCGAAAATGCTATGTTTTGTACTACTTGTTTTTTTGTAGTACACTACGTATAACATGTAACACCTTTAAACTGCAAAAAGTGTAGTTCAAAGAGCTAAGTAAGAATGCCACCGCAAAACTTTATTTTTTACTTTCTGTTACAGATTAGTAAAGGTAATGGAGGTGCAATTCAAGCTAAGATTTTGGCTTTCTACGCTAAGTGCAGCAGCAGTAGATTAGCACAAAAGATAAACAAACATTTGCGATGCAATAGGTCTCGCATTTGGAAAGTTGGCTTTATTTGAGCAGGACATAACAAATTTGTTATTTATGTGTTTTGTTTTGAAATTGTGAAATTAATAGCTCTGTCATTAACAATGGAAATACTTGTATTTCTGGACAATGTGACACCTATAGCAACATGTTTTGGATTGACGTCACTTACAAGCATTGATGTTACACATCCAAGGTTTTAATAATAAAATAAAATGTTTTTAAATACAAGTTATTGTAATTAATAATGGCAATAGCTTAAACTTTAGTAACTAATCTTGATGAGTTGATGTTATGTTTTTGTTTTTTGGGCGGGCCTTTCATCCTTCTGTGGTCGGTTGGGATGGAGGTTTAGTGCCGCGGGCGCAGGGGTGTATGCAGTGCTGTATGCATTTTGTGTCCGGCATTAGGAACAATGTGTCTTTCTTATGATTTTTAAAAGGAATGTTTTTGTTTGTTTCCTACTGGAAATGTCTTTCTTACTATTTTTAAAATGCGTTTTCTGTTGTCTTCCTACCGCAAATGTCTTTCTTATCATCATTTTTAACATGTTTTTGTTTTATTTTTGACAGCAAATGTCTGATCCAAAGTTGGCGCAATATATCACGTCAAGCAGAGGAAATCGCCTACTCAAACACAGCGGTTATATATATTGCAAGGAGAGAAATTCAGAGCCACGGGGTCATTGGAAGTGGGTGCAATATTACTCAAGGCATTGCAGAGGACGAGCGGTTACTCTGGGTGAGTCTGTTTTAAGAAGCACAGAGCATAACCATTTGGCCTCTGCAACTGCTATTGAAGTGGAGAAGTGTGGCTCAATGGTTAGAGCGGCAGACCCTGATGCAGAGGTCTAGCCCGGGACCAGGGTTCAATTCCCCGCCTCGGCGCGTCTTGGACTCAAAAATTCCACGGACCTGATAATTCTCGCCTCGGTGCCTATTCTAATCATAGAGTCCCACTCTGCAACTCTGGGCAATGTTAGACGGGGACCTGGAGGGTCGGCCGAGCACAAGGGGAGAGGCCTCCGGTGAGGGCCGTCTCCAGCGATCGCACAGACAAGTAACTTCCCCCCCACAGATGGACACCACACGAAGATCAGATTAACACCTTTTATAGGCAGTTCTTGGAGTAAGGTGGTACGATACAAGGAGATCAGGACCCGAGGATCCTCTCAATTCTAGTCTCTAGTAGGGAAAAGGGGGTAGCGGGACAGTCTTGGTACCTACGGGTACTGGGGTGAAACGGCGGTAGCTCACAATCCTCGAGCTCGGTGTTCGGACGGATCGGACCGCGGCAGCGCCAGCAGGTCCCAAGGAGATCGTAGGTGGCAACGGGCCGCGGCAGCGCCAGCAGGTCCCACGAGGATGAAGGTTGCAACGGGCTGCGGCAGCGCCAGCAGGTCCCACGAGGATGAAGGTTGCAACGGGCCGCGGCAGCGCCAGCAGGTCCCACGAGGATGAAGGTTGCAACGGGCCGCGGCAGCGCCAGCAGGTCCCACGAGGATGAAGGTTGCAACGGGCCGCGGCAGCGCCAGCAGGTCCCACGAGGATGAAGGTTGCAGAAGGCCGCGGCAGCGCCAGCAGGCAGGACAATGTATTGTAATGAAGGATGATGCGTATTCAAGGTCTTGTAGATACACAAGTATATTTATTCTTAAGTTACAGGAAGATGATAAGTTCATTAAGTGTCTCATAAGTTGTAGTAAATGCTCCAGTAATTGCCCCACCAGGAGCAGCCTCCTGGCTGCTCAGCCATCCAGATCAACTGACACTCCACTCATTCAAACCCACTCCAACATTCTGCATGACCTCATCACAAGTTGAGCATGTAGGCAGAGAACCATTGAATGGAGAGTGCAGCAGGTTAAAGGAAACTCATTCAAACCCACTCCAACATTCTGCATGACCTCATCACAAGTTGAGCATGTAGGCAGAGAACCATTGAATGGAGAGTGCAGCAGGTTAAAGGAAGATTACAACACATCTCCCTCATTATAATATGATAGAACAAACAGAAAGTGTGAAGCTGTTATACACACGTTAAAACACAAAGGGAAGTAGTAAAACGAAAAGGTACACCACCTCCGATTGTTGTGAATATTATAACAAACAAATGTAAGGAAGTAGTGTTGTAGAACAATAAAGTAGTGTAGTATAACAACAATTAAGAGTGGAAGAAAAATGTATGAAATAAAACATATCTCATTTTTCCAACGCTATGAAGTTAAACATACTACACATCTTACCCCTTTACTCAAAATTGCATGAAGATGGTAAAGCACACATGGTTAAAACACTTATATGGCAGAAAGAGGATGTACAACAAAAATTATAATATACCCAGCTCTCTGATAAATTAAGGAAAACAAAGAATGTAAGTCAAAAAGATATAATCAAAAACTACAAACTGCGTTTCCAAAAACAACACACCACACGGTGTACCTAAAACGCCACATGAGAGGTCCAACACCCAGAAAAAAAAACTATGGGTAACAGTAAAACCAAAACTGTTAAATTATGAGTACTTAGAACTCAAGGCATACGTGACATGGGTTACCCTAAGACAAAGCAAACATGCCATGCCAACTGCAAATGCAAAACAACAACCCAAAAGGACATCAAAACAAAAACAAGCACACAGCGAGCCACACCAACCCAATGGCAACCCACCTTGGGCACTCCTTCATACGAAGGACGTTCCTTCACCCGAAGGACAACAAAATAAGGGAAAAACAATCCCAAGATAGACAAAAATTTTGAGAATTTCAACACCCAAAGGAAAACAAAAATAATGAAAATCGCCATGCCCATGGCAAACATCAGGTAGGTTTCTTTAGACCTAAAGCAAACAGATTTCGGGAAACTAAATCCAAGGAAAACAAAAACCCACGCCAAACTAAATTTAGGAAAACCTTTAAACCCTTGACACACACGTTCAACTGTATAAGGGAACACTACACCAGAGTTAAAAGAAACACCACGCACACTCACCAACACCACTCCAGAAAACAAGAGACAAAAACTACAAATGACCAGCAAAATAAGAATGTCTCATGTTCCGGTGAGCTGTCTCAAGTAAGGAATGTTGTAAATACGGGAAGATTTGCGACGTCCTCCGCAAAACAACACAATTCCAGCAAAATACACTTCAAGGTTACAAACAAACCAACAACAGTAACATGCCCCCTATACAATGTTGTGAAAATGCAGATGTAAAAACACAAGGTAATCTAACACAACAAACTAAAACAATAAACGTGGTCACCGTAGTCTAGGTAGATGAGCGATACCTCACCCGAAAGTCCAGTCCATGTGATGATGAGCAAATTTCACCAGAAAGTCAAATCCATAGATGAGCGATATCTCACCCGAAAGTCCATGTCCATGTAGCTTCACCACAAAGTGTAGAAAGTATCTGCCAGATCAAGAGTATCTAATACAACAGTACTATATTTGCTGTGATGACTATCAAGTTTCATATGACCACATGCGAGGGGTCAGCACCAACAAGGATAAGGCAAACCCATTTTGTATTAAAAAGGTAAAACGCTGCATCACTTGATAGGAGTGAACGATGAGGAGACAGATCATCAAGAATGAACGTGGAACATCAAACAATCCAAAATCCGATGAGAATCAATTTCCAACGTCGTGTTTTAAAGCAAAGCAAAGAAATCCATCCCAAAGGGTTAAGATGGCCGCCACAGCGTCGTTAAGCGTCATTTTCTGAAGGAATTAGGCCAGATTGAGTGTGACGCAGGTTGCACTGCTGACATCCGAGGTCACAGGGGTTACTTTCACCAGTACATCGGAGAATTCGAACAACGTCATCAGAAGGACACAGCAGAAGAACAGAGAGGAGCTCCGCAGGCCAACCGTCACTGACTCCACAACAGTGAGTTAATGCAGAGAATTGTTCTGTCACACGCTTGGAAATAATTGTTCAACTCTTGTCAAAATACGCTGCATGCTGAAATATCCTTCACTGTAATGACAGAACGGTACTACGAATTGTGAGCTGACCACACAATATAATATGAACTGTGCCCCTTCGCTTGTTCTCAATTTGTTTTCCTTCCACAGCTGACTCAGTCTTACAGAAGTCTTATTTTTAAATTAGACAATCCTCACGATCACGCAGATGTTCATTTCGAGTTCCAAACATGTAATTGAATTTCTTTAGCATATATTTTTTAACCTGTAGATGGCAGCAACAACACTTAAAACAGTCCGAAATGTAGTGAATTAGCTGATATCTTAAACAGCCATAATGATGCGATCACACAGAAAACGTTAGGAGATTTCCAAGTCAGACAACATCTGCGGCGGTTTAACTCTTTCTGCACACGATGTTTCTACTCCACCACAAAGATCAGCTTTTCACACATTAATGAACATCAGCAAATGCCACACACTGTAGTGCGGAATTACACCATGGGTTTGCAGGCTGTCCAATGACATAAGGGAAAACTCTCCCCAGTTCAGGAAATTCAATTAGTCAATTCACACATTTGGGGAACACTCACCCAAAGTCCAACAAGCACTGGCACATCCACGTTGGGGCCGACCGGTCTTTGGTCACTGGTGGGGCATGTGGACAGCCAGTTTGCTTCTCTTACGTGCGCTTCTTCTTTTTCTAATGCTTCTTCAGTTTCAGCTTCTTCTTTGCTTGTGCTTCTTCAGTTTCATATGTACAAGCCCATTCAATGTATAGGTTCTCCAACTCGTCGCCAGTATTGTAATGAAGGATGATGCGTATTCAGGGTCTTGTAGATACACAAGTATATTTATTCTTAAGTTACAGGAAGATGATAAGTTCATTAAGTGTCTCATAAGTTGTAGTAAATGCTCCAGTAATTGCCCCACCAGGAGCAGCCTCCTGGCTGCTCAGCCATCCAGATCAACTGACACTCCACTCATTCAAACCCACTCCAACATTCTGCATGACCTCATCACAAGTTGAGCATGTAGGCAGAGAACCATTGAATGGAGAGTGCAGCAGGTTAAAGGAAACTCATTCAAACCCACTCCAACATTCTGCATGACCTCATCACAAGTTGAGCATGTAGGCAGAGAACCATTGAATGGAGAGTGCAGCAGGTTAAAGGAAGATTACAACACAATAGTTCACAAGGCAGGGCTGCGGCAGCGCCAGCAGTCCGTCAAGGATGAGTTCGTCTCGGTGTCTCTCGACTCCAGGATACAACTGCCTTCCTGTTCTGGGGCTGCCTCAGTTATAGGTCTGGCGCTCTTTGATGTCCGGACCCTCGCTCTTGGAGGTCGGGAGGTCCGGGATGAGGGAGTCCAGACACCCAGCAGGGGGGTGGAGCCGGCACCCGGGGAGGCTGGGGGTGATCGGCACCTGGCGGGAGAGAGCCATCGACACTTCTTACTCCCATTGACCTGCCAAGTGGTCCGTTCACCTCCTGGGTGGATGGTGGTGCCGGGATGTCGGGGCCTGGCCAGGCCCGAGGTTGGGGTCGAGCTGAGGCCACGCGGCCTCGTGGCGCAGTGTCCAAGATGGCGGTTGGCCCGGGCAAGGGTGCTGACGGTGGCCCAGGCCAGGGACACAGGGAATCCTGGGAGCAGACGTCCCATGGGGGACGGGTTGCGGGTTGCTTCTGCGGGTAGCGCCTGGAGGGCTGGTACCCGGGCCCTGTCATGCGGGGAGGGAGCGAGCCCTTCATGGGGCCTGTCCAACATGCGTCCCCCCCAGCTGAAGGCGGGGAGAGTCACCCATCCTCTTGGGGACTTTCCTCGTCGAGGCGGAAAAAGCGGGACAGGCCGTCCGCGTTGGCGTGGTCTTGACCAGGGCGATGCTCTACAGTGAAGTCCATCCCCTGCAGGGAGATGGACCACCGCAATAGTTTGGGATTCTCCCCCCGCATTTGCATTAGCCATTGCAGGGGCCGATGATCTGTTTGTACCCGGAAGTGGGTTCCGAAGAGGTAAGGTCGGAGCTTCTTGAGGGCCCACACTACGGCGAAGGCCTCCCGCTTAATAGTGCTCCAGCGCTGCTCGCGGGGCAATAGGCGTCGGCTGATGAAGGCCACTGGTTGGTCGACTCCCTCGGAGTTCAGTTGGGAGAGGACGGCCCCAATACCATGGTCGGAGGCATCTGTCTGAACGATATACTCGCGGCTGTAGTCGGGGGCCTGGAGCACAGGAGCGGTGCACATGGCGGCCTTCAGCTTCTCGAAGGCCGCTTGACAGTCGGAAGTCCAGTTGACTCTTTTTGGGTGGTTCTTCGACGTGAGTTCCGTGAGGGGCCCCACAATGCTGCCATAGTCCTTTACGAACCGCCGGTAGTATCCGGTGAGCCCCAGAAAGGCTCGGACCTCGGTTTGTGTTTCAGGGGGTTGCCAGGACTGAATGGCAGCTACCTTGAGTTGAAGGGGGGCCACCAGACCGCTCCCCACTTGGTGTCCGAGGTAGGTCACGGACCCCTGGCCGATTTGGCACTTGCTGGCCTTGATTGTGAGGCCGGCCTGTTGGAGGGCCTGCAGGACCTCTCGGAGGTGGTGGAGGTGGTCTGTCCAGTGGCGGCTGTATACCGCGATGTCGTCCAGGTAGGCGGCGCTGAATTCTTCGAGGCCCGCCAATACCTGGTTCACCAGTCTCTGAAAAGTGGCTGGAGCGTTTTTCATGCCGAATGGCATCACTCTGAAATGGTAGTGCCCATCCGGGGTGGAGAAAGCGGAACGTTCTTGGGCCCGGGGGGTGAGGCCGATCTGCCAGTAGCCCGCTGTCAGGTCGAAGATGCTTAGGTAGCGGGCTGCCCCCATGCGGTCGACTAGTTCATCTGCTCGGGGGATAGGGTGAGCGTCGGTTCGGGTGACCGCGTTCAGACCCCGATAGTCGATGCAGAATCGGAGCTCAGGTGGGGTGCCCGGGGCCGTGGCCTTGGGGACCAGTACGACCGGGCTGGCCCAGGGACTGTCCGAAGGTTCGATGACTCCGAGGGCGAGCATCTTGGAGACTTCTTCTTGGATGCAGGTACGTACCCGATCCGGTACTCGGTACGCCCGGTGTCGGACAGGAGGACTGTCCCCAGTGTCCACGTCGTGCAGGCACCAGGAGGTGACTCCGGGTGTGAGAGAAAACAGGTCTGCGAACGGCAGCAGGAGGGCCCGACAATCTTGACGCTGCTCCGGGGTCAGGGCCTCGGAGAGTCGGACCCCGTCCACCGAACCATCTCTTTCACGGGTCCTCAGTAGGTCAGGGAGGGGCTCAGAGTCTCCTTCTGCGCCACTGTCGGTAGCCATCAGCAGGCTGAGTTCTGAGCGCGCGAAGTGTGGTTTGAGTCTGTTGGCGTGGAGAACCCGGAGGGGGTTCCGGGGGGACTCCAGGTCGATGAGATAGGTGACGGGGCTCTTGCGCTCGATCACCTTGAAGGGCCCCGTCCATTTGTCCTGCAAGGCACACGGTTCGATGGGGGACATCACCCATACCTGCTGACCCGGTTCAAACTCGATGGAGGAGGCATGTTGATCGTACCATTTCTTCATGTCCTCTTGACTGGCCTCAAGATTGGCTTTGGCGATCTCCCTGAATCGCCGGGTCTGATTGCGGAGGGTCAGGAGGTACTTGTAGACGTCTGGAGGGGTTTTTAGGGGGGCCATTTCCCATTCTTCCTTCACTAGGCTGAGAGGCCCGCGAACGGGGTGTCCGTACAAGAGTTCGAAGGGGCTGAAGCCGAGGGACTTCTGGGGGACTTCTCGGTAGGCGAAGAGGAGGCATGGCAGTAGCACGTCCCACTGGCGGCGTAGGGGTTCTTCTAGCCCCATGATCATCCCCTTGAGAGTGCGGTTGAACCGCTCAACCAGTCCGTTTCCCTGGGGGTGATAGGGGGTGGTGAATCGGTAAGTGACCCCGCACTGCTGCCAGAGGGATTTCATATACTTTGAAATAAAGTTCGTACCCCTGTCGCTGACGACTTCCCGGGGGAAGCCCACTCGAGAAAAGATCCCCATTAAGGCTCGACCCACTACTGGGGCTGTTATAGTCCGAAGGCGGACCGCCTCAGGATAGCGGGTGGCGTGGTCCACCAGGACCAGGATGAAGCGATGCCCTTGTGCTGTTCGGGGGTCCAGGGGCCCCACAATGTCTATTCCCACCCTTTCGAACGGGGTGGTCACCACGGGGAATGGTTGTAGGGGTGCCTTGAGTTTGCGGCCGCTCTTCCCGCTGGCCTGGCAGGTCGGGCAGGACCGGCAGTGGTTGGAGACGTCATTTCTCATTTTGGGCCAAAAAAAGTGAGTCACCAGGCGGTGGTAGGTTTTGTCTTGCCCCAGGTGCCCAGCCAGGGGGACATCATGGGCCAAGTTCAACAGGAAGTCTCTGAAGGGGAGGGGCACCACCAGCACTCGACCGGCCCCCAGCTCTGCGATTCTTTGCTCGCTGTACAAGAGATCATTGTCCCAATAAACCCAGTGGGCCCCGGTGGTGTCTCCTTGGCCCTGGTCGAGCGCTTGCTGTCGCAGTCCCTCGAGGGAGGGACAGGTCTTTTGCTCCTGCCGGAATTGTTCTTGGGTGGGCCCCCCTTCTTGACGCCACTGAGCCAGGTCGGGAAGTTCGGGGGGCTGTGCGGACCTCTCTGGGGTTGGTTCCGGGTGGTCGGTATGGATGGAGTCTTCTTCGGGAGCGATCGGGGGAGGAGGTACTGACCATTCGGGTTCTTCCGGTCTAGGGATGGTGCGGGTGGTCATGGACCGGGTGGTCACGCACGCCCAGTCCGGGAGACCCAGCATCCCCAGATGCTCTCTTCTTTCAACTGCTGCCCACGGGGAGCTCTCGAGATCGTTCCCCAGGAGGCAGTCCACGGGGGCATCGTCGCGGACAGTTACTTTTAGCATGCCGGACACTCCTCCCCATTCGAAGGGGACGCAGGCCATCCGACACAGGCTCTCCGAATTGTCTGCCGATCGGACGGGGCAAAGAACGTTTGGCAGGATTTGATCTGGGGTCACCAGGTGACAACGGACGGCCGTCACACTGGCCCCGGTGTCACGCAGGGCTTCGGCCTTGCGCCCATTTATGCTCACCCATTGGCTGTACTTCCGAGTGTTGGCTGGCAGGGGAGTCCGCGGGACCATGTCTCTTCCACCTAGGCAGGCCAGGGTCATGGCGGCAGGTTCCCACTCGAACTGCTCCGACTCGTATGCTTCAGGGTCTTCGGAGACTTGTTCTTCTCCTAGGGCGGCGGCCGCCACCTGGCGGGGCCCAGGAGCCTGGTTCTTCGGGCAGGTCGGGTCACTGGCATAGTGACCGACTCGCTGGCATCGGTGACACGTAACGTTGGCCCGGAACCCCGGGCGCATCGGGGGGTTTCCCCGGCCGGCTGGGGGCGGGGTGGTGTTAGCGGGAGTGACCGGGACAGCGTCTCTGCCCCGGCCCTGTCCTCCTCCTCGGGGACGATGATGACCTTGGTTGGTTCTGTTCTGCTCATTCGGCCCACTCCGGGCCACTCGGGTGCTCTCCCACCGGTCAGCCTCGGTGGCGAGCTGCCGTGGGTCAGTCAATTTACTGTCGAGGAGGTGCTGCCTGAGCTCGACGAAACAGTTGTTGGAGAGGTGCTCCCACACAATGAGATTGAAAAGTTGTTCGTAGGTGGCTACGTTGTTACCCTTGATCCACCCCTCGAAGGCTCGGCTGAAATAGTTTACGTATTCCAACCAAGTTGTACCTGGGATCCGGGTGCAGTTGCGGAACCTCTGGCGGTACATTTCGGGCGTAAGCCCATATCGACTGAGGAGGGCGGCCTTCATGTGGTCATAGGACGTCATTTGATGGTCCGGAAGCTGCAGCAGGGCATCACGGCCCTCATTGACGAATCTTCCCCATAGCCCGGCTCCCCAGTCACTTCGAGCGATCCGGTGGGCCGTCATTGCGATCTCGTAGACCTTGAACCACTGCTGTATGTCGTCGTTCCGGTGGTATTCTCGGACCACATCCTTGGGGATGTGGACCTTCTGTTCGGTAGTACCCGGGGAGCGCGGTGGCTCGGGCACCCCTAGGTTTTTGTTCAGTTTGCGTATTTCTATCTCTGCTAGTTTGCACTCGTGTTCGTATGCCAGTCTTTTTTCTTCGAGATCCCTCTGTCTCTGTTTTTCCTCTCGCTCTTCTCTGAGCCGTAAGTGTTCTAAGTTTATTTTTTGTTCCGCCAGCTTCAATTCTCCGTCTAATTTGAGCCGTGCCAAGTCTAACTCGTGTAGTCTATTTTTTTCCCGCTCCTGGATCTCTTCTCGGGAGGGACCTGTTCTCCGTTCTTCCGTCAGGGTGGTGTTGACTTCCGGGGCTTCGAGGTCCCGGGGTGTGGCGGTATTCGTCTCTGTCCAGGCCTCTAGGGCGTTTTTGAAGTCTTCTTTTGTGCTTAGCCCGGTGGTAGCAATGCCTAAGTCCATGCAAAATTGTTTTAGCTCTCGGTGGCTGTATTCCTCCAGCTTTTCCATCTGGAACTTCTCTGCAGATCCGCTCTCTTTGGTCGTCATTGTGGTTTAGTCCTAGGGTGAGTTACTATCTGTACGGTACGCGTTGGTTCGGATCGCGCCGCTGGCCACCAATGTTAGACGGGGACCTGGAGGGTCGGCCGAGCACAAGGGAAGAGGCCTCCGGTGAGGGCCGTCTCCAGCGATCGCACAGACAAGTAACTTCCCCCCCACAGATGGACACCACACGAAGATCAGATTAACACCTTTTATAGGCAGTTCTTGGAGTAAGGTGGTACGATACAAGGAGATCAGGACCCGAGGATCCTCTCAATTCTAGTCTCTAGTAGGGAAAAGGGGGTAGCGGGACAGTCTTGGTACCTACGGGTACTGGGGTGAAACGGCGGTAGCTCACAATCCTCGAGCTCGGTGTTCGGACGGATCGGACCGCGGCAGCGCCAGCAGGTCCCAAGGAGATCGTAGGTGGCAACGGGCCGCGGCAGCGCCAGCAGGTCCCACGAGGATGAAGGTTGCAATGGGCCGCGGCAGCGCCAGCAGGTCCCACGAGGATGAAGGTTGCAACGGGCCGCGGCAGCGCCAGCAGGTCCCACGAGGATGAAGGTTGCAACGGGCCGCGGCAGCGCCAGCAGGTCCCACGAGGATGAAGGTTGCAACGGGCCGCGGCAGCGCCAGCAGGTCCCACGAGGATGAAGGTTGCAACGGGCCGCGGCAGCGCCGGCAGGTCCCACGAGGATGAAGGTTGCAGAAGGCCGCGGCAGCGCCAGCAGGCAGGACAATAGTTCACAAGGCAGGGCTGCGGCAGCGCCAGCAGTCCGTCAAGGATGAGTTCGTCTCGGTGTCTCTCGACTCCAGGATACAACTGCCTTCCTGTTCTGGGGCTGCCTCAGTTATAGGTCTGGCGCTCTTTGATGTCTGGACCCTCGCTCTTGGAGGTCGGGAGGTCCGGGATGAGGGAGTCCAGACACCCAGCAGGGGGGTGGAGCCGGCACCCGGGGAGGCTGGGGGTGATCGGCACCTGGCGGGAGAGAGCCATCGACACTTCTTACTCCCATTGACCTGCCAAGTGGTCCGTTCACCTCCTGGGTGGATGGTGGTGCCGGGATGTCGGGGCCTGGCCAGGCCCGGGGTTGGGGTCGAGCTGAGGCCACGCGGCCTCGTGGCACAGTGTCCAAGATGGCGGTTGGCCCGGGCAAGGGTGCTGACGGTGGCCCAGGCCAGGGACACAGGGAATCCTGGGAGCAGACGTCCCATGGGGGACGGGTTGTGGGTTGCTTCTGCGGGTAGCGCCTGGAGGGCTGGTACCCGGGCCCTGTCATGCGGGGAGGGAGCGAGCCCTTCATGGGGCCTGTCCAACAGGCAATAGCTTGCTTAATCTCCACAACGGCCCCCACGACGCTAAGGATGCCTGGCCTTCACCCTGGGGGTTCCCAGGAGTGGACGCCTCACAGGGAAAGCCAGGACGGGTTCCACAGCGGTATTCGTACAAGCGCCTTGAGACCCTTGCGGGTGAGTAGTGCGCTATACAAGTATCAATTTACATTACATTACATTACATTACATTACAAGTTAGAGAATCGATCAATGAGATGAAAGTGATTGCAGGCAACTCCAATGACCCTTGTGGTGCCATTTTAAGGGAGGTATCACAACATATTACTGAACATGTGGCTAGTAGTATGCCTGCCATCCCCAGCTTACGTTGAATGATCCAACGTAAGAAACTCGCGAATCACCCAAAAAGTGTGGCACCACAAACTTTTGGGGATATTAAAATTCTTGCTGAACTCTGTGTTACCGTTTCAAAGGAACAGTTTATTCTGTATGACAATGACAATTGTCATAAGCGCATTTTAATATTTAGCACACCCTGCAATCTTAACCGCTTGGAGAACAGTGATGTGTGGATGCTTGATGGGACGTTTCAAAGCACGCCCACCCCTTTCACCCAAATCTACACCATTCATGGGTATGTTAATGACATTGTTGTTCCTTTAGTCTACAGTTTACTACCAGACAAACAATCTTCAACGTATACTGAGTTTTTGTCAGTCGTAAAATCTAAAATCCCAAACAAAAGTCCGAGAAAAGTAATCATGGACTTTGAATTACCCATGATAAATGTTGTAAAGAAATTGTACATGGATACCCAAATACAAGGATGTTATTTTCACTTTTCTCAGGCTATTTGGCGCAAAATTAAAAACACATCCCTTATTGAGGATTATGTGTCTGATTGTAAACTGCAGTTTGAGCTTTAAAAACTAGCTGGTCTTTGCTTTCTTCCTCCTAATAGTGTAGACGAATACTACACATCGATTACAGAGTCTGAATATTTTATGGTAAACGAGGACAAATTGGCACCATTATTAAATTCTTTTGAAGACACATGGATTGGGCATCTAAGCAGGTCGGGTTGCCGGAGGAAACCACGTTTTCTTGTGGACTGGTGGAACTGCTACTCCACCTGCTACGAGGGAGGAGCAAAGACAAACAATGCCCTTGAGGGTTGGCACAACTCTTTAAACAAAAGTATAGGCAAACCGCACCCTAATTTCTACAGTTTTTTTGAGATTTTAAAAAAGGAGCAAAGTTTCCAGGAAATGCGAATGTCACGGTGTTTAGCAGCTAATCTACATCCACGTGTTTGCCCCCGTTCAAAGTAAATGTCTGTCCGACTTTTGGCAGTATTAAAACGTTTCCCCTTCTCTGTGCCTTGATTACCTGTCTTCCATCGCACATGTACTTAATTCCTTTGGGTAAAAACTTTGGCACTTGTATGTGTTGTATTCGATCCTCTGAATCCTTACTGTTGTGCCCGATAATCCTGTCTGTAAATTGTACCCCCTATCGTGTTTACATTTTCCCATGGCTATGTACTATTATTTCATTCTTTTTGGGGCTAGTACATACCTGGTAAGTTTGTAAGTATTTTGTATAAATTCATTGTAAACCAAATAAAAATTTACAAACGTATTTATTGTGTTTACCAAATAAAAATGTACAAACGTATTTATTGTGTTTACCAAATAAAAATGTACAAACGTGTTTATTGTGTTTACCAAATAAAAATGTACAAACGTGTTTATTGTATTTTACAATTAAATATGTACAAATGTTGTTTTTGTGTTTAACAAATAAAAATGTACAAACGTGATTCTTGTGTATTTTTGTATGTGACATTACAGATCACCTTGGTTTATGTTCTTGCATGACACATTGGCGTAATTATTTAGCGGGTAAAGCACATGACACATTGGCGTAATTGTATGTGACATTACATATCACCTTGGTATATGTTCTTGCATGACACATTGGCGTAATTATTTAGCGGGTATGCTTGCAGTATGCCATCTATCCCCCCATCACACCCACCCATCCATCCACCCATCCCACCCACCCACCCACCCATCCATCCACCCACCCACCCATCCATCCACCCATCCCGCCCATCCATCCACCCATCCCACCCACCCGCCCACCCATTCCCCAGCACCCACCCATCCATCCATTAATCCACCATCACCCATCCATCCACCCATCCCACCCACCCATCCATCCATCCCACCCACAGCACCCACCCATCCATCCATTAATCCACCATCACCCATCCATCCACCCATCCCACCCATCCATCCACCCATCCCACCCACCCGCCCATCCATCCCCCAGCACCCACCCATCCATCCATTAATCCACCATCCACCCATCCCACCCACCCATCCATCCATCCACCCATCCCACCCACAGCACCCACCCATCCATCCATTAATCCACCATCACCCATCCATCCACCCATCCCACCCACCGAGCCATCCATCCACCCATCCCACCCACCCACCCATCCATCCTCCAGCGCCCACTCATCCATCCATTAATCCACCATCACCCATCCATCCACCCATCCCAACCACCCATCTATCCATCCACCCATCCCACCAACCCACCCATCCATCCACCCATCCCACCCACTCGCCCATCCATCCCCCAGCACCCACCCATGCATCCATTAATCCACCATCACCCATCCATCCACCCATCCCACCATGTTTATAAAATATGATGTATTAATTTGACGTTAGTATCTTGAGATGAGGGGATGTAGCACACCTTGCCCCAATTCCAGGCTCTAAAAAATGACCTCAAATGTGCGCGTTGCGTTGCAAGTTGTTTTTTTCCAAATGAACACAATTCTGCGTTATGAAATGAAAGCTTTTAAGAAAAGAAGTTTATTATCTTGCTATGAGTGTATGATTGGAGGCTCGAACCTTGTCTGACAGCACCAAAGTATGCCTAGCTATCCGTCAGACCACATCTTGTTGTAGTTATTGACGCTGTAATTGCTACATGTTGTTGCAGTTACACATTTATGTCAATAAAGGATAGGCGCTGCTTTGCTTGTCGTGTTTAATATTTCAATTTAGCTTCAATTTACTTAAATAAACACAATTCCCATTTTATGAACACAATTCTGCTCGCATATGCGCTGATTAAATAAACTCTCGTGTTTAATAATTAAATTTAGCTTCAATTTACTTAAATAAACACAAATGCCATTTTATGAACGCAATTCTGCTCGCATATGCCCTGCTTAAATAAACTCTCTTAAAAAAATTATGAACACAATTCTGCTCGCATATTGAAAGCTATTATCTTGCTATGAGTGTAGGCTCGAACTTTGTCTGACAGCACCAAAGTCTGCCTAGCTATCCGTCAGACCACATCTTGTTGTAGTTATTGACGCTGTAATTCCCATTTGTGCTTGCATATTACAATATCATATCTGCTTCCCATTCATTTCGCATATGCGCTATGCTATATCATATCTGCTTCCCATTCATTTCGCATAAGTATGAACACAATTCTGCTTGTATATTGAAAGCTATTATCTTGCTATGAGTGTAGGCTCGAACCTTGTCTGACAGCACCAAAGTCTGCCTAGCTATCCGTCAGACCACATCTTGTTGTAGTTATTGACGCTGTAATTCCCATTTGTGCTCGCATATTGCAATATCATATCTGCTTCCCATTCATTTCGCATATGCGCTATGCTATATCATATCTGCTTCCCATTCATTTCGCATAAGCGCTGTTTAAATAAACTCTCTTAAATAAACAAATTCTGCTCGCACAATTCCCGATTCATTTCGCATAAGCGCTGATTAAATAAACTCTCTTAAATAAACAAATTCTGCTCGCACAATTCCCGATTCACGATGTAAACACAATTCCCGATTCACGATGTAATCGTTAACGATGTATATGGAAATGCAATGCACTTGCATGCGTCCTGATGACATGCGATGTGATGTCGTCCACGATGTAATAGCCACGTTGCAATGGCAGCGCAATGCGATATATCCGCTGTAAGCGGTGCTTCCCAGTCAGGGTGCGCCTTAGGGTGCGCATACCGCCGAGGAACCACCAATAGGTCCTGATGAATGCTTAGCAATAGAAAAGCAGAAACATGTTGACCAACTTTTTACACCTAAATTGGATGACACTGGTTACTTTATAGATTCAGTTTGCATCTGTTCAATCTTTTTAATGATGATTGGCCAGCCTTGAATAAAATAGTGGATAGGCTAGAGCTAGTGGTCTTTTAATCTTCACTTCCCCACACAAACAAAACCTTTGTTTTTTCTGCTACGCTGTAACATTAAGCGTAGAAGCACACCAGGGAGGCATTAGGCACTCCTGGTGGAACCCTATGAAGAAGCATGTCACCGACCAGGTCGGTGAGTGAGGGTTCTTTTAAAAACACTGGTTTGTGCCCTGAGCTACTTTGATGTGTCGGATCAGGGGTTTCCTGGTCTGACTCGAGTCACTCCTTTGTTGTTGTTTATTGATTTACAGGGGGTTCAGGAGTGTCCTTTCCCTCTCTCTCTTGTTGTTATTAAGTATTTTCTGCAGCGCACAGCTGTGAGAGATTCTTACTGTGTATATACACAAAGTTTTCTACTCTTTTCACTCATTGTTCGCTCTCGCTTTGAGCAACAACTTTCATAGCACTATGGAGAACTTAGGTCTGTCATATTCTAACGAGGAAGTGGATGCCCTTCTGGCAGACCCCTCACTTTTTGCAGACCCTACAATTGCACAAACTATCTCACAGACTACCGAGTGGGATAAATTGACTGACCAGAAAAGAAGTTGCATACGAACCATCTTGCATGGCACAATATTGGCTTCCTACTTGAGAAATAATATAGCACCCAAAGGTCTTTTAGTAACAAATGCACCCGCATCTTTTTAGATGACGCACAATTTAGAAAGGAGTGGGCCCAGATCGCGTGGCACTGTACCCGCGACTGGCTTGTCCTGATTATAAAAACTTCATTAAGACTCTCAGAGGCAATCATGGTTGAGATTGAATTGACAGAGACACATTTCAGAACCACACTGACAGGCTATAAAAAGCGCCTGCACGAATTGAATAAAGAAATAAATGAATACAAAGAGTCACTCACTCAATCAAAGGCCCAAAAGTTTCAAAAGGACCTTACAAGGTGGTCTTATTCGAAGGTTTACCCATATACGAGTCCTGACTACAGCCCGCCCACTAAAAATGATCAGAGCAGAGATGGTTCTGATGGCAATTCTACCGCCAGTGGTTCAAGTGGGGACAGCTATCGATCCCGCCAACGTGGAAAAGGCAGGAATAGGATGCAGCAGCAGTACCAACAAGCGAGGCCACCATTCCCCCATGCCCGGGGGGGGGGTAATTATCCCAACACTTTTCAACCACCACAATTCCACCCGATGATGGGGTGGAACCCCGCCTTCTTTCCTCACCCACAGTTCCAGCAGAACACATATCGCCCTCCTTTTTTAGAGAGCGGCCGGAGGGGACGGGGTCGAAGGCGAGGCATCAATCAAGTACACTGGGAGCAGGAAGAGGCAGTGGGAGACAACACCAGGAGCAAAACACGGGGACAGCAGGCAGGCCCAAGCAACGCGAAAGCCTAGTGACCAATCTTTCATCAGGCACCCTATCTCCAGATGAACAAGCGGTACTGGAAAAGGGCCTAGGCTTCATACCTACTGCAAGATTAGATCGCTTTAAATGAAACTGCGAACTTGCGGAGTTTTTTCGCAAACTAAAAATTAAGAGTTTTTCCGAGAAACAAGAAACACAAGGCACACAGGACAATCGAGGTGACACAGGTTTTCGGGTCAAATCTACTTTTGTACCCCCACCCCACACTAATTCCTCCTGAAATTACGGCTTTTGAGCAAGCTGTTTTTAACAACATCGAAGCCTTTGAGGAAGCAGATGTATTTAAGAACATGAAAATCGGCGAGTTTCGCGCTATTGAATCTTTGAAAAACAACCAGAACATTGTAATAAAAACTGCCAACAAAGGCGGAGGCATAGTGGTGCAGGATGTTGAAGCCTACGACACCGAATGTAGGCGCCTCTTATCGGATGAAGTCAGCTATACTCGACTCTTGATGGATCCTACACAATCACTTCGCGACACAATTTCGTCGCTGGTGAGTAAAGCTGAAGGCCAAGGATATATTAGCAAATATGAGGCTGATTTTATGACTACTATTAAGGGTACAATCCCCTATTTCTATACCCTGCCGAAGACCCATAAGAACAGGCTGCCACCACCAGGGAGACCCATAGTTTCGGGTATGGGTTCCCTCCTCGAGCCGCTGTCCCAGTATTGCGACTTATTCTTTAAACTACTGATCCAAGCGACAAGCACGTATCTTAAAGATACCAAGAATCTCTTGGATTTACTACAAGATGTTGTGATCACAGGAGATTCCACCTTCCTTGTAACATTGGATATAGAAAGCCTTTATACTTCAATTCCTCAAGACTCCACCATCAGAGTGATTGAGACTACTTTGGAAACCAGCATTTGGGATTACATCACTCCGAAGCAGTTTGTCATTGACTGTGCCACGTTGGCACTCAAAAAGAATGTTTTTTAATATCAAGGGGTCTTGTATCTTCAAACTACGGGCACGTCAATGAGCAGTACTTTTGCCCCAAGTGTTGCTGGATTATATGTATTTTATTTTGAAAGCAGACATATACAATCCGTTCGCAATCCATTTCATCACTATGTATCTTTCTAGAGAAGATACATAGATGACGTGTTTATCATCTGGCAGGGTCCTGAGGCTGTTGTTCTTGACTTCTTCACCTGGATTAACACATGTGATGCAAACTTGAAATGTATGCATTCCTATCATGCAGAAGAAATGGTGTTTCTCGATGTAGTAATTTTGAAGGTGGGAAACCAACAACATTCGAGAACGCATCATAAGCCTACGGCTAAGAATAATCTGCTCCATTTCACGAGCTATCATCCCCGCCCCTTACGGGAAAATCTCCCTTTTGGTCAGTATTTAAGGCTGTGACACAATTGGAGTGAGATCTCAGTCTTTAAAATCCAAGCCAAAGATCTTACAAAGAAACTCCAAAATCGAGGCTATCCTGAAAGGATTCTCATGAAGAGTTGCAAAAGAGCTCGCAATCAAAATAAGAAGCATTATTGGAAGACAACATCTCCCGAGTAGAAGAACTCCCACCGCTAACGTGCGTGACCACTTTTAATGCTGCATCGAATGCTGTGAGCAAATCAATTTGAAAGCATTGGAACATCCTGGAGAGTAACAATCACCAATGGGAGAAACCTTTATTTTCATACAAACGGGCAAGCAGCCTAAGGGATGCGTTAGTCCATACTCGACCCAGAATTGAAACCACCGATAGACAAACAACTGTCTTGAACGCATGGGGCCTACCCCCAGTGGTGGGCCATTTTCCTTGTGGCGCGTGTAGTGTTTGCCATTTAATTTTAACATCAGCATCGAAGCACCTTAATCTGGAGCCAGGCAAACAATGGCAACAAAATTCCCACACGAACTGCAATTCCACGATTGTGGTGTATCTGATCACGTGTCCGTGTGGGTTTAGATACGTGGGAATGACCACGAGAAGAATAAAACAACAAATTTGCGAGCATCGCAGCAATATTCGTTGTAAGAAAAACAACACAAAATTAACAGATCATTTCCTTGCATTACAGCACACCACCAATGATTTACGTTGGACAGTGATTGAACAGTTACCTCTTGGAACTACTCTTCAGCAATCTCTCTTTGAGAAAGAGCAGAGGTGGATCTCTCGACTGTCCACCAACCACACCGGACTAAATGACAGTATTCGATGGGGTTCGGTTCTAAAACGTTGATCCTTTGTAAACTCAGCAGTCAATTGTGTAAATTCTGAATGTGTACTCTGTTGATTTGTTTCGAAATTGGGTCGTAAGCTTCCATACTCGCCCTACATACCAACTCTCAGCACTTTTTTTCGAAAGCAATGTTAATTTTATATTCATCATCTAAAGTGTTGTAACACTGCCAGAAATTGCACCCTTGAGGGTCCACATCAGCGTGTTGCTGTCTACAGACTTAATGCTAAGGCTGCTGGTTTGGCTATAAAAGTACTATGAGTGGCCCTTTTTTATGCTTACTGCGGGTTGTGTATGACATCATTTTCTATCTGGACTTGATAAAAGATAAATCATTAGACCGTTCCGAACTGATTTTTCCCGCCTTTAAAGAATGGGGTTCTGTCCTGTTATGGTGGTGTTAAAAACTTTGACTAACGAGAAGCACATTATGCGCAGTTCCATATAATAAATGTGACGGTGCATTGAGGTTTCACTTGTATTATTAATTTACCATACCAATGGGGCCTATATTTTTGTTTTTTTGTTTTTCTATACAGGAGATTTTTCTTCTACACAGGAGGCTTAGAGCCATCAGTAGTCCCTGTTTACCACTAATCAATAAAGTTTTAACTTTTTTTCACACTGATGGGTAGCGTACTAGTTGTTGAAATCTGTACCCGTTAAACAGGAAACACGTCACAGGTTTTTTTTTTATTTGTTTTTTTTTGGGGAGTTTTATATAGCGCGTACTAGAACCGAACCGAATCAGTTATCAGAGCGCTTTACATAGCACCAGTTACGTTACATGAGGACACACTTTCATTTTTTTAGGCACGGGAAGATTAAGTGATTTGCCGAGAATCACAGGGGGTTATTGGCGTCGTTACCGAGACTCGAACCCAGATCCCCAGGTCCGAGGTCGAGCGCCTTAGCCGTTAGGCCAACCCTTCTCCCCTAGTACACGTAATCACGTGACTCAGCTTCGTGTATTTGTATACAGGGAGTCTAAGTGCTCGCCAACATTCGGGCAAAGGAGGACCGGATAGGTCTGCAGCAGGAGCTTACAAAGTGGGAAGTAAGTACTAACGTGGTTGCTATATCGCCCCTCCCACCTGTTTACCCTGTTATAATGATCGCAACGGGCTCATAATACTTTGGCTTTCTGTGCCTTAGATACCCGGATGTACGTTCCCCCTCCTTTAAGGACCCATGACGACTTTCACCATACGAGCAAATGTAAGCTCTTCTTTTTCTCCATAGTGTTATGTTTGTTTGTGTGCCTACTGCACTCGTTATGTGTTGTGAACACCGCCTTGGCGGACGGGATTGTAACTATGTCGAGTGCCATGGTATACTGTATTAAATTGTAGCGGAGCATTTGTGAAAATGAGCAATTCATCCGAAATTGGATGCTAACAATTGATAAGCCAACTGTAAAAATATTTTACTACATTAGCGAAAAAATATATAAATGTTAGACCCATTTTTCGCGAGTTTAGCTCTCTAATTGGCAACCCAAAAACATGTGAATTATGGTACAGTTAGACAATATCCCTGTACCTTTTGGATAACCTTTTTGATAAGCAGTTGTTCAGTTGATTGATGTATTTATTGATTTTCTGAGCACAATTACAATTTGGGCCTTATCATACTGTTACAGAATGTTTGCCTGTTGAAAAGATTTGTGTCTATTTTAATGCTGAATAAGTGTTTTTTTTTTCATTTGCAGGCTCTAATGGTCTAATGAAACCAAGAAATGTTCACTCTGGTATAAACCGTGAGTTGTTTATTACTGATTGTTCCCCAGGTCAGGGTGCGCCTTAGGGTGCGCATACCGCCGAGGAACCACCAATAGGTCCTGATGAATGCTTAGCAATTAGCAAAGAAAAGCAGAAACATGTTGACCAACTTTTTACACGTAAATCGGATGACTCTGGCTATTTTATAGATTCAGTTTGCATCCGTTCACTCTTTTTAATGACGATTGGCCAGCCTTGAATAAAATAGTGGATAGGCTAGAGCTAGTGGTCTTTTAATCTTCACTTCCCCACACAAACAATACCTTTGTTTTTTCTGCTCCTCTGTAACATCAAGCATAGAAACACACCAGGGAGGCATTAGGCCCTCCTGGTGGAACCCTATGATGAAGCATGTCACCGGCCAGGGCGGTGACTGAGGGTTCTTTTAAAAACACTGGTTTGTGCCCTGAACTTCTTTGATGTGTCGGATCAGGGGTTTCCTGGTCTGACTCGAGTCACTCCTTTGTTGTTGTTTATTATTCCTGGTGAAACATTTTATATTTTAAGTTGGTTGAACACATTGACGTTAACTATAATTAGCAGATTGCTGCACCATGTCTCAAACTGCCCTTTTGGAATTCAAAGTTATGTTCTGTTTATGCAAAGTTAGATGTAACCGGATAGTTGAGAGCACTGAGAGCGCCTCGAAATATGTCTGCATTCAATGTAAGTGTCTTGGCACTGGACATGAAAGCAGCGTGGGTTACATAAACAAGTGTTTCTCCTTCATTTGCAATATATTTTTTATGGTTCATTCATGATAATAGAGTTTAAGTGTAATCATACATATGTATAAGTTGTCAAAGTAATATATGTAGATGGATTGCGTAAAAAAGAAATTACATTGAAGCAGAAGCAGACAAAATCTGCATGTTCCTTTCTTTCACACATTTGGACATAGAACTTGCTTTTGAAATGTAATTATGCTTATATACCGTTTGTTTCTGTTTATGCAGTAATCCAAAAGTTCGCCACCATTAGAAAACAGACATGGACTTTACTTTGCACATTAAAATGTATATTTATGGTGTTTCTTTCATACAACATCATTCTCAGTTCTTTCAGGTAATTTTAGGTTGAGCATTCAAGACCTCTTGTATATACTTTAGTATATACTTATATGTGTATGTACTTTGTGGGCTCTAGAGAACAGCCCTAGGATTTGTTAGTTTCCGCGAAGGGACTTTTTTTCTGTTCAACTGCCTCTATTTAACTGTATTGATAGAAAACAACCAGCAGAGGTCAGTAAAATACCTGAATTGCTTTCTGCTTGTTCAACTGCCTCTATTTAACTGTCTTAATAGAAAATGACCAGTAGAGGTCAGTAAAATACCACACTTGCTTTCTGCTGAGGAACTTTCTTTTTTCTATTTTTCTGGCAACTGCTTCTATTTACCTTTCTTGATAGAAAACAACCAGCAGAGGTCAGTAAAATACCAGAATCACTTTAGCATTCTCTAGATTCTAGTCCATAGAAATTGTCTTCCACGAGCACCCGTAGACAATAATATTTTTCTCAAGTCGTGTATTTTCAGTGATATGACCACCAAAGGCCCTGGTTTTATATTAAAAACAGAGTTTTGGACTATACTATTTCATGCTGAAAGGTAATAGTTCTCTTCCTGTGTTCCAATTCCTGGCATGTCACGCAGGTTGGTCCTTACTTTTCCTCCGGGAAACATCCTTTACAACGCAACTTTTACCACGCAGTGCCTTTACGACGCAACTATTACAACACATGTCATTACAACGCATAGCGCTGGGGGGCGCTCTAGGATAGGGAATAGATTTAATTTAATATCCAACACCTTCCCTACTATCCACGGGGACTGGAGTTGGAATAGTAAATTAAACTAGTCAGTTCAGTTCAAGAAGTCTTTATTCGATTAGTTCATCATAAAAGACATAAAATACATTTAAACATATAAAACAGTTAAAACAAGTATTAAATCATTAACGTACTAATCAGCTTCTTACATATATATACAATAATTACAGAGACGCATAAATGCAACAAAATACAGGACTCCAATTCAGGAGACACAGCCTTACGATCCCGTTAGATTGCTTTTAATGAGCCTACTTCTAATCAGCCACGCCCACCTCAAAAATTTGGCCACACCCACAACTATCAGAGGATCCAAATTGGTCATTAACAATCTATTTGCTTCCCCAGCCGATCTTGTGCCCAAATTTCTGCCTACCGGCCTAAGCCATTTGGCTCTGGGGGCGGAATAAAGTGGGCAGACATATAAAAAATGACTCAGGGTTTCCCCAATACCATGACACTTGGGACAGAACCCCGACCTTTCTGTACCCCACTTTTTGGTAAAATCCCCAAGAGGCAACGAGCCGCATCTAAATTGGAAGAATAATTTGCGATCCGCGGGTTTTGTTATTAGATCCCAGTACCCTTCCAACTTGGGCTTATCCTTAAATACCATGAACAGACCTGTGAGGCTACTTGAACTCGTTTTAGAGTACCTGTTATGTAACACCCACTCCCAGTAACTATGTTTGAGAACCTTTTTTGGAGGGAATTTAGCTGTTTCCGGTGCAGACCATAGGTCACCATGCCCCAGAGCTGTTAGAGTAGCCTTAAGGTCTCTGAACCAGCTAATATTTGTGGCACCGGGGCTGTTTCTTACCTCCAGACAAGCTTTAGCATAGTGATGGAGTTCCGGCGTTGTCCAAAGACGACGCCAGAATGATAGGGGGCGAAGTCTTGCTAGGTCCTCTACCGGTTGGCACCCCAGATCGTAAAAAAGGGGAATTAATGGAGTTGACTGGGGCAGACCCGTTGTCATTCTTATAAATTCATTTTGAGCATGTCTTAGTGGGTCCAAGTTACTACCACCCCACAGTTCCGCTCCATATAAAACTGCTGATAGAATCTTGCCACCGTAGATCTTAAGGAGAGGGGACATTGGCCTTGTAAATGACCCTTTGTGTTCCTTAATCAAAGCCCCACCCAGCTGCTGATGCTTCAAGGTCATGAGCTCGATCTGATGTGTCCAGCTCAAAGTCTCACTAAAGGTGACTCCCAGGTAGGTGAAATGTTTTGTCTGCTCCAGGGGGATATCCCCCATGGAGACCCTGGCATTTATTTGTCTGTGCCCTCTTAAAACCATAAATTTGGTTTTGGTTTTTCTGCAGCTCATGTTCGCTGCAGAAATCCTCGAATCTTAACAGAGCTTTCTGCAAACCCTGCCTTGTTCGTGAAATCAGGAGAGTATCATCAGCGAACATGAGCAGGGGGATTTTCGCTCCAGCCAAGCTTGGGGCATCCGTGGAAAAGTTGTCATAGTATTTAGTAACCCCGTTGATATATAGGGAAAACAAGGTGGGTGCCAAGACACAGCCTTGCCTGACACCTTTGGCCACTGGAAAATTCTCCGTCACCTCACCCGGTTTTCCCCATCGCACATATGCAAAGGTCTGGGCATGAAGGTTAACGATGAGTCGTACCAAGATGGGGGGCATACCCATATCCAATAAAGATTTCCATAAGCCTGCCCTCGGGACCAAGTCAAACGCTGACCTTAGGTCCACGAAGGCCGCGTATAGGTTGCCTTTACCCAGGGTGACCGTCTTCCAATACAGAAGCATGAATCGAAATGCCTGATCCAAGGTGCTCACGTGGGGTCTAAACCCGGCTTGAAGAGGGGTGAGGATATCATACTCCTCTATCCATGCCTGTATCCTAGTGAGCACAAGACGGGTTATGATCTTCTGTACCGCGTCTATTAGACTGATCGGCCGGTAGTTGGATGGAACCGACCGATCGCCCTTCTTAAAGATAGGCAATATTTCAGCGCCGGCCCAGGAATCGGGTACTCTGGCGTCCGTTGCCAATGCGTTTACCAAACGCACCAGGTATGGTACCCAGAGATCATGATCCTGCTGGAAAATATCCGCTGGGATACAGTCTGGACCAGGCGCTTTTCCCCTAGGGATGGCTTTCAAGACTGCTTCGACTTCATTAGCCGAGAACACAAGAGTGTCATGAGATAATGGCCAGCTGATAGAAATATGCGCTGTATTACGACATCTAAATTGTTCCACAAAGTGGGTCACCCATTTTTGTGGTTCAACAGAAGCGGGGCTTGGGCGATCATCCTGTGAGCTCCCCCACCTAAGGAGGTGCCAGAACTGCTGTAAGTTCCTGGAGCCACAGGCCTCGGCAAGAGATGTCAAGTGCTCGTCATCCCAAGCAGCTTTGGCATGACGTTTGGCTTCATTAAAAGCCTTCCTACTTGCTTTAATTAGGGCAGGGTTCTTTGATTTTAAAGCCTTAAACAGATCTGCATGGCACTCCTTGCAGGCATCATTAAACCAATTTAATGGTTTCTTGACCTTCCCTCTCCCTTTGTTTGCAACATACTTAACAAACAAAGATTTTAGGGACAGAAACAGGCTAGCATGAATGTCTGTGATAGTTAAGTTCAGCAGTTCCTGGTTATCACACTTTTCAATTTCTACCAGAGAGTTTGAGACCAAAGCTCTGATCTTTTTGCGTGCTTCCACGTCTACCGAAACCTTTGGCCAGCGCACCCTCCTCATATCGTTCGTAAGTACTACCGCCTCCTGTACAGGATTGGGCTGTCGTACAGCCGTCCCTACAAAACTAAAATCCTTCAATTCTGCCACCAGGGGTTCATGGTCACTTTCTTGGCGTGGTTTAACCGCCATATCCAAAACCACAGGCCACATCTTAATATCAACTAAAATGTAGTCAATGCGACTACTGTGTCTACCATTGGAGAATGTATGTCTGCCCATCCTGTCCGAGCTAACACGTCCATTAAGTGCACGAAGGCCCCAGTTCAAACAGAGACCCTTGATATATGTAGCTGCTTGGGACCATTTGTTAATCGGTGATAGGTCGAGTTGTGGGATCCCCCATGTCAGATCCTCTGCTTCGGTTAATAACCCATCATCTTTACTTAATGGTTCGAAGCAGGTATTAAGGTCACCCATCACCACTACATGACCAGTATTTATGGTGGAACTTAAAAAATCATCTAAACAAGTAAGGGTGTGAGAAACTCTGCCACCCGTGGTTCCCCTAGCATATACATTAATCAACATTATATCCAGCCCACTGCAAGTTCGAATACTAACTATCAATAAATCAGAACAATCAATAAAAATTTCTTTGACAGTTACACCTGCAGCTTGGCGAACCCAAGTTGTGATGCCACCCATGGCCCGACCTCTTAAACCTTTGGTCGCAGGTTTATTAAAATTCAGGAAGCCTTGGAGATACACTGGAAGGGTTGCCCAAGTCTCCTGAAAACACCAAATATCTCCTTGCGAGATGAACTCAACCCAATCAGGAATACATGTACGAGATTCGATACCTGCAATGTTCCAACATCCCATGACGGTACCCTTGTTGCACACTCGATCACACTGGTTAGTAATCTCAATAGGGTGGGAATCGTTAAACTGGGGAGGGGGTGATTCGGGCACAGGGGCAGCTAAGATCGTACCAGGCATTATCGTACCTGCCTGAATACTTGGCTTTGGGTTTGCACCCACTGTGGTGACGTTCATTGTAGGCGTAGAGGATGATGCTCTGTCCAGTGTGTCTGTCTCCACTGGGTAAACCGTGCCCCCCTCCGTGCAATTACAAGGTTGTTTATCAAAACTTCCAGTAATGATTAGTGAATTAATCAAAGCAACCCCCCCACCCATATAATCAGAATTAGATTCATCATCCCTTGTCGACAGTGCTGGTCAATCATTAGTCGATAACCCTGATAAGGGGTCATAAAGGTTTCTCAACGGGATGCTCCAGTGGTCTTTAGGGTTTAGGCTAGGTGGATAATGATATACTGGGTAGAAGTTTGGAGGCTGTTGAAGCTGAGGAAAAACAGGGTTGATAGGAACTATGGGGTACAGAGATTTATTAGGAACAGGATAGCTCAATAAGGCTGGGGGGCCAGGAGGTTGGGAATTAATTTTAGCCCAACCTGGTGTTTGAGGAGGACAGTTGTAGCTAGATTGGGTGTAGGAACGATACTGTTCCTCTGGGTTAATTTGAGGACCATGAAAACTAGATGTAAAGTTAGACCATTTGAGGAGACTTTTGGTATTTTTAACGTGGGGTTGTTCAGTTAGATTAATCAGGGTCTCAGGATAAAAATAGCTAAGGTTCCTAGTGGAAACCCCTCCCACGTGTTTTCCTACAAACCAATCTGAGATATGGGATACTACTCTATTGTCCCTAAAGTTGATAATCACTATGTCTCCCTCTATATCCTTTGGGCGAACCCCCACCCATTGACATCTTCTGACCGAAACAATGTCCCCATTGAGATGTGCAGGAAGGGGTCTGTTTGTTTTTAGCCAGAAGATGACTTTATTTTTTAAGCTTTCATTGTTTTCCCGATCCCCTTCCGAGACTGGTGGCACACCCGTCATTACTATAACGTAGTTCATGGAATCCGGTGGTAAGTCCACATTATGCCTCCGTGATGGGGGTTTGTGGGGTTTACTATTAGAGCTAGCAGATTTGCCCTCCCCTTTCTTTGGTTGTTGCACTGCTCCCTGTAGGGGAGGTTTGTTAACAACCACCCTGGGTTTCGCATTGGCCGTACTAGCTGGTCTTGGGGGTTTAACAGCCAGTGCCGATACTTTGTTTGAGAAATTGGCTACATTGGTTGTACTATTAGGATGCTGACTGGTAGTGGTGTTTATATTACCTGCCGTGTGTATAGTACTTTGTGGATTCGTGGATGGGCCCTTGCCCTTTACTGAAGTAGATGGTTGTATTAACTCCGAGGACACCAATAGGCGATCCAATTTGTCACTCATAATCCTAACACGCTCCAGCAAAGGTAACATATATGATTTAATGAGCTTCTCTATAGTGGTGCAAGTCACCTCATTAAACCCTTCAATAGCTAAATCAGGAGTAGCCAAGTTTTGTAATTCTGGCGCCGGTAACTCTACATGAGGTGGGATCATGAATGCTCAGCTCTGTGATTTCCTCAGATCCTCTCAGGGGCTTGACATGGCGCAACATGGATTTAGGGAGGGCCACAGCACTGAGACTGCCCTCATTAAGTCCACGGAAGAAATCAGGAAGGTGATGGATATGGGCGGACGGGCGGTCTTGGTGCTTCTCGATCTGTCCGCGGCCTTCGATACGGTCCACCATAGCATTTTGGTGGACCGCCTTGAAGGCTGCGGAGTGCGGGGAGTTGCGCTGAGCTTGCTGAAGTCTTTCCTCTCGGACAGGGTTCAGGTGGTGGCCCTGGGAGATTTTGAATCCACTCCTTTTACACTCCCAGGAGGGGTTCCTCAGGGCTCCTCCCTGAGCCCTACCCTCTTTAATATTTACATCTCCTCCCTCGCCCCGGTGATTCGGTCATTTGGCTTTGAACTTACATCTTATGCAGATGATACACAAATTGTGGTATCTCTGCTCCCGGGTCGAGAGGAGGGAATAGCAGCAAGATTTCAGGACTGCATGACCGCAGTAAGCTCATGGATGGCCAGGAATTGCCTTAAATTGAACTCTTCGAAGACGGAGGTTCTTCTCTTTGGCAATGAGACCAACTTATGGACCCCCAACTGGTGGCCTCAAGAAATGGGAGATCTTCCCATACCTGCCACGACAGTAAAAAATCTAGGGATACTCATTGACAAACAACTTACTTTTAAGGCACAAGTCAATGCCCTCTCATCCTCAGTCCACTGGATAATAAAAACAATAAGGAAAATTCTCCCCTTTCTCTCCATTAGCAGTAGGAAAACTGTCGTGACAGCATTAGTGCTGTCACGCCTCGACTACTGCAACAGTCTGTATTTACAAGCACAGCAAGGGATCCTGAATAAGCTACAGACACTGCAAAATGCTGCTGTTCGCTTAATCACGGGTCTACCCAAGTTTGCCTCCGTTTCTGGGGAACTGAGCAAATTGCACTGGCTCCCAGTACGGAAACGTATGATGTTCAAAGCATTGTGCATAGTGTTCAAGGCAGTGAATGGACTAGGTCCATCTTTCCTTCAACAACACTTCCAGCTGTACAAGCCAGGTCGACATTTAAGATCATCTAACAAATGGCTTGTCAAGACTGATCGCATTAGGAAAGTTCGATGGGGAGGCCGCAGTTTTATCTCCGGAGCAGCGGATATCTGGAATAAGATGCCCCTCCCCCTAAAACAAAGCACTGACCTAATGACATTTAGGAAGAACATTAAAACATGGCTTTTCAATCTATAGGGACTAACATCGCATGGAGAAAGCACATCATTTCAGCGCCAGGACACCTGCCCGGTAACAGTGCGCTTAATAAATGGTAAAAATAAATAAAATAAATAAAATCAATTGGTCGGGGATAACAATGGGTGGGGGTGATACTAATAACTGGCGATTTTAGCCTTTCCTTTTTACCCCACCCTTTCTCCTTCTTTTTCTGGGAGGAGAACGCACCACCCTCTTTACATCATCAGACTTAGTAGCAACGTCACATACATTCCTCGAGGGTAAGTTCTCATCGGATTCAGTGCAAACCAGTGACGAGTTGTGCAATGTGGGACATGGATCAAGGTCCTTGGATTGGCTATCGGGGATGTTTGTATCATCAAAGCTCGAATGATCAATGGGAATACAGACCAACTGGTCTCCACTAGTTGCACTAACACATGGCGGCGAGATAATGGGAAACCTAAATATACTAGGAGTTTGGTTAATGTCAGTACCATCATCCTCAATAGAACTCAACCCTCGGGCATCCGTAACCTGAGTGAGGTTTGAGTCTGAGGAGGTGGGCAGTTGGATTGTCTTCAGGTGCTCAATTGAGCGTCGTCGCTCAGCTCTTCTCTCTGCGAGGAGGAGATCCCTATCTACTTCCTTGGTGGTTTTTAAAAAAAAATTATCGAGTGGGCCGTGTGCAATGATGCCCACACCTGGGGGGGCTGAGTGACTCATAATAAAATAAGAAAAACAAAATATGTTATCTCTCCCGTTATTAATACCTTAACACCCTGCTAGCAGCAACAAAACAGTGGGCAGCCAACAAGAAAATAAATAATTAAAAAAACATCAGCGTAAAAAGAGGAAATGTCAATACCCTGGCCCAGCCCGGCCTCCTCTGGCCCCGGACGGCCACAGACGGTCCCGCCCTTGTCCCAGGCTTCTCCCGGCGCCCTCCCGCGCGCTCCCGCGAAGCGGGAAGTATGTTCAATTATATTCACTGTCAGTGCCTGTCATCGGTTAGTGGACAGGGGGGTGTGGCCAGCGGGGAGAGCAGCCCAGGTGTGTGAAATGGGCGCGCAGGGGCTCCTGGAGACTGGAGTCCCTGCCTGTGCTCGCAGCCCCGCCGGCTTTTCACCTGCCCGCTCCTCGATACTGGCTCCCACTCAAGATGCTGCCTCAAAGACACGAGGCGCTGCGGGACCCGCGAAGCGGGTCCGGCGAGGTCGGCAAAGTCCTTGGTAGTCCTTAGAGCTTCACAATTCCCTCTGGGGGGGTCGCTTCCATCCAGCGAACACTTGGCGGCAAAGAAACAATTTAAAAATGAGTCACTATCCAGCACCCCTAAGCGCTATGCGTTGTAAAGGCATGCGTTGTAAAAACTGCATTGTAAAGGCATGCGTGGTAAAAGCATGCATTGTAATGTCATACATCCTTTTTCTCCATATTAAAGAACAGTAGATGTTTCAGCACCCAGGCTAATGTGCTGAATAGCTAAATACATATAAGGTCCTAAAGGCGAGACCGATTGCCTTGCAGGTGCTTGTTTATATAAGTGTGAGGTGCATCTTCTGCTGTCTTTTCACGTTTGTGTGGTCTTGTGTGTGCATTATTAATAATAAACTGTTTTATTTCTATGCCTTCAAGTTTTTAAGTGTCAGTACTTTTATTCCTCAAGGCGTTTTCTGACGTTTGGATGAGGGTGCTCGTATGCCAGAGTCCAGAGTGTTCTGTAGTACTGTGTTTTATACCTTCCCTCGTCAATCCTACACTTTCAGCTGTTTCTGCCCAGATCGATAACTGAATCACTCTTTGATAAACTAAACAAATGTGCAATAAATACAGCACATCAGCTAATTATTCACTTTGCCAAAGTACTCTATGATTTAATATAGTGCCCTAGTTTTTCCCGCAGCACATTTCCCTGCTGTGTCTCTTTGCACAAATTTGCCTCACTCCCATTTCTCTCTCTCTCTCTCTCTGGAATTTCTTTCTACCACACTCACCCTGCATTTTATCGCCTGCACTCCCTCTCCTCATGCCTCCAGTCTTTCTCTCACATCCTTTTTCTCCATCTCCATATCCCTCTCTCCTTGCCTCTTTTGTTGCCTTCCTCCAGTGCGTCTCTCATCAAGTCCACATTCCTCCTGTTCCTCCCTTACCCTCTGCCTCCTTAACCTTTCCCTCGCTCTGCTATTCTTTCTCATTTGTCTCATTTTTGTCATCTCTCTTCCTGTTTCTATCACTTCCTTGTCATAAGGCTCTTGTCACTGTTGACAACCCTGAAGATTGTATTCTGTGCCACAAATCTGTCCTCAGCCTTGCTGGTCGCATGGCAACGAAATGTGCCATCCCAAAGGAAGCTTTGCTGGGTTTCCTTAGCTTTAATTCAAGGGTCTGGTGAACATTGTGGCTACAGGCCCTGTCCAGAGAAACAGAAGAATCAATATGGCGGGAAAAGGATTAGGGTCTGGGTTTTCATGTTTACATAACAAGGATTTTAAAATGGTGGGCAAACATGTCTATATGCAACTGGGAGGCTTGTCTTGCAATTAAACATAAATGAAGAAAATTAACCCATGCAACTACAAGTTGTAACTCACATCTGCATTAAAGGGTTTATGCGTAACATCCCCTTCCGGCCCCAAGCACCACACTTTTGTATAATGGTCCGGGCCACTTGTAAAACCATAGTGCCCTGGCCCATACACGTCCTCTTTGTCATGATGGACCTCCATGATTAGGAGAAATGGCACAGGACACAAAATTCAGGGAAAATCATGCAAGCAGTGAAAATGTGTTACTTTTAAAACATAATGTTTGGAAAAATCAAATAAAATAATACGAGTGCAAAGTCCCAGCCTCGGCATTGTCTATAAGGCCTGTGAGATATATTATGTGCTTAGCAGTTAATTGTAAATATACTTGAATCACTCGAGCAACAGTTTCTTTCATCCAATTGTGGCCAAGCTGTTGTTTTTGGTAACCGTGAACCAATGTATTATTTTGTTATGGCTATAAGGTCTTAACAGCACAGAGGTAAGAAACACGCTGCTGACATATTGTAAATGCCATGTCCTCTTCCATCAATAGATCATTTTCATTAATTGCAAGATAAGACACCCTCTAATAGGGCCTTGGGTATCCACCTGTGGGGTGGAAAGAACTCATGTAAACAGGTGAGCAGAGAGCATTATATGTAAGCACACACTTGCACCTTCACAGGGCACAACTGACATTACTATAAATAGCCCCTCACACCTTCATTCCAGCACCCACCCTGCCTCGGGGAATTTAGGGTACAGCTTCTAGTCCACTTCAGATGCTCTATCCCAAAAATGAAGAATTATAAAAGGAAAGGCCACCCACAGCTGGAGGGCTACTTATTGGTGACATGGAGTCCAATGGTACTCCAACCACAGGGCCTTCAGCATAGCCTTTTTATCTCTTCTGTGCAGCTCTCAGCTCTGTATGTTCACCGTGCTGTACTATTCCACTACACAAACACACTCCACACAATTCCACCTCACACAATTCCACAACTAACAATTCCAATACAACCCACATAATTCCACGCCACATCATATACAACCACTACGCTCCAAACCAAAACACATGGGAAAAAGACATTGTCATTTACAACACCAATAACTCAAACTCTCTAAAATGTGAGACCTATTGCATTGCATATGCTTGTTTGTTTTCTTTTCACAATCATCTACAAAAGTAAGCAAGGAGTATAGAGGGCAGGGAAGGAGAAATAAAGGCATCGTTCACGCGCAGTGACAGGCAGTGTGAAGGGCACGGATCCTGGGGGCGATGCCCAGAGGGCAGCTGCCCTCAGACGGGCCTTGTCGGGCGGCGTCACCAGCCACAGCAGCACCAGCAGGGAATGTTAGAAGCATTTGTTTCTCGTTCACTTCAAACCCCCTCCCATCGCCTGTGAACCATTAGTGACAACTGGCTTCCGTCATTAGGATGTCGTGCAGTGGTAGCTGTAAGTACATCAGAAGTATACGTGTGTGCTGGGGAAGGCTCTGAGACTGAGCGTGTGCACAGAAGTGCTTGTGTTACCAATAGAGGAGGGCGAGCCCACACATTAACAGGGAGAGCCGAGCCCAGGGTCTGGCTCAGCTCTTGGAGCTTGTGCTTGATCCGAGCCATCAAGATGTGTGCTACGCAAGTCCTACAACAAATGTCATATAAAATATCATAGTGTCTTCAAAATAGTGCATTTCTTTAACATGTAGAACCTTTTCCTTTAATACGTCACAATATATCACAGTTTTTAGACATGAATTTTGAACCATTACTGCCCCAGCCCCCACCATGGCCACAGTGCCATCACAAAAGGTCACATTCATTTTTTGTCACAGGTAAGCTTAAGTGAAATGTCCAGAATCACCGGATGTTGAGGTAGCGCTGAGACTCAAAACTGGGTTTATTTTACAATGGCAGAGAGCTGCACATTAAGCAGGACTTCCTGTGCCATTGGCATTGCCCCAGCCCTTCCAGTATATCCGACGCACTGACATGACATTTATTACTTTTACTAAAAGTCACCATATTTTTTTACCTTTTACAGTGGCAGTGACTTGCACATAAAGCAGGGGTTTGCAGTGCCTCTAACACTGCCCCAGCCCTCCCACTCTTTCCAATACAGTATCATGGTATCTCCTAATTTTGTTAAAAGCCACCATATTTTCCGTATTTTACAGTGGCAGTCAGCTGCATGTTACACAAGATTTGCCGTGCCACTGACACTGTCCCAGCCCTTCCTGTCCTGTCTTTCCTACACAGTAACATGGCATTTGCTACTTTTGCCAATTTCTTTGAGGGAGGGAGAGTGTTCGAGTTCGTGAGTCCAACAATGTGCTGTTCAAAGCTTCTTGACCCTACAAATCTGGATTACCTTCACGTCCCTCTTGCTTATCTCCATTACGCAATTAGGCCCCTGCGCCTCGTAGACTCACCTCCTACCAAAAAACAACAGGCACCACCCCCTCCGCACTACCGGTTCTTTTGTGTCTGTAGACACGGTAGGGTGGGTGCGGTGCGCTCACTCCCGTCTGAGTTTGTTTATTTCTGTCTTCCTGTTGTGTGTTGAGCACGCGTGTGCTCTGACGTTCTTGGCTTGCTTTTCTCTGGTCTGAGGCTGTGGGCTTCCGCATTCTTCTTTCCGGCTTGGTGGCTGATGAGGTTGGTCCGTCTTGTGGCATACTGTGTGGGACATTGTCATTCTGCTGAGTGGGTCTGTCTGTGGGGCACCTTCTTTGTTCCGTTTTCTTGCTGGACCGGAGGTCTGCGGTGCTTGCCTCTGGCCAGTTTGTGGGTGTGTGCAGGGACTGTTGTTCCATCTGTATTGTCCTCTCTTCTATGGTGACCCTCTGGTGAAACACCTGTTTTTAGGGTTCGCACCTAGCGTTGCAGTGTGCAGCACTGTCGCGCAGACGAGTCCTTTTGTCTGGGGTTCTGAAACGGACCCTGGGATTGTACATGCTTGTGCGTCTGTTTTTTTGTTTTGTGTCGTGCTATTGGCTTCTGCCTGCATGTTTGTTTTTAAGATAGCGCGCAATAGGCCACAGGCGGGCGCATTGCTCCGCCCATGGCCTATTGGTGTTTATTACGCGCATTGCTGCCATATGGTTTCAATTATCATGCCCAGACACGGGCGCGATAATTGAAACCATATGGCTCGCTCGCGGGCACCACTCGCGGCTTTCTCTGTTTCCAAAAGCGACTGCTTTTAGTTTCGCAATCGCTTTACCCGTTGCTCTTTTTGCCTCCCTTCAAATATATGCACAGACCTTGTGCTTTGTTATTTTGAACCGGGCCGCCTCGGCCTGCTTGTTTTAAAGTGCCTTGAGTTTTTATTATTTTTAGAGGGCTTGTTCACTTTATTTCAGACCGCGGCGCCGCTTCAGGGACACGCGCTCCGTTTATTTACTTATTTTGATTCGGAGAGCGGTGTCCCTGAAGCGGGCACCGCGCTCTGTTTATTTACTTATTTTTACTTTGATTCGGAGTGCAGTGTCCGATTCAGGGACACAGTGCTCTTTCTTTGTGATTTTTGGATCTTGGCCGCACTTGTTTTCATGTCCCCCCCCCCCCCCCCCGAGAGTTAGGCGCAGCTCCCCCCCTCCTCTCGTGATAGGCATTCCCCCCATCCCAATAGCGTGGTGGAAGAGGGCAGCAGGTGGCGCGAGGCTCCTTCTCCCATGCTCTTTGCCTCGGGCATAGTGCCGTGCTCAAGATCTGCTCTCGGAGGAGACGGACTTTGCAAGCACAGGACTCTCGCTGGGGTACCTGTGCCGTGTGTCCAGGAGTGGAAGGTGGGCTGGGGCTACCTGGATGTGTTCAGGACAAGGGAAGACAACCGTCGGCGGCTAAAGGATGCCGAGGGAGAGAGCTTCGTAAGGAGTACCGGGCCTTGCCTCCTATGCTAAAAGGTAGGGGCTGCTCTTCACTACTGGGGTATCTTTTTCTTGGGTTTGAAAGACAACCCACGTACTAAAGTCACCAACTCTCTACAACGAGGTCTAGTCCTAATGTGCTTTTGAGTTATGGAAGTCGGAGTAAAGTTCACCTTTGAACTCTACACAAAATGTGGTTCTGATCGGGGTTCCGTAACACAATCAAAAAAATATAACAGTAAAAATAACCCTTGGATCCCGCCCCCTAAGTAAAACTACCTTTCCCTCCAGCGCTGCTTGCAGTTTGCTCCTACACGCCTTCCTCTTTAGGCAGACATTGCTCCATGAAAAAGCATGTGAGCACTTTTTTTCCTCGTTCGCGCAGTGCCTGTGTCTTCCTGCACTCGTGTTTGTGTCTCCTGCCCCAGTGTTTTTTCCTGCCCCAGTGTGTGTGTCTTCCTGTCCCAGTGTCCGTGTCTTCCTGCCCCATTGTCCATATCTACCCGTCCCAGTGTCCCTATCTCCCCGTCCCAGCGTCCATGGCTTCCTGACCCAGTCTCCATGTCCCAATTCCATGGAGCTTAGTACATTTTACATCCAACAGGTATGCAAGCGCCACAACGCCTTCTGCCTCTCAGCGAAAATCTTATGTTGCAAGAAGGACTGACGTATGAAAAGGGGGAAATTAAGAAAAAATGCATAATTATTTGCACTTTAATGAACCCCAGCGTCCCTTAATATTCATTATTTAAAACAGCAGAAATTACAAGTTGATGAGCGTTTTAGAGCCACCAGCCCACTTCATCGCTGCCAAATTAAGCGGGGATCATTTGCCACAGAAGAGTGCCGCCCGAACTGTGAATCAAGCGTCCGGTCCGGATTAAAGTCTGAAGTAAATCTGCATGCCCCCTTCTTCGCCCCCCACCCCTCTGGCCAATGTGTTGGCACCTTCTATGCAGGGGATTTCAGACGGATTCTGTAAGGTTCTCATGTGGGCTGGTTTTAGGAGATGTCAAGTGGGCTGGGGCACGGTCAGAAACACTTTAAAAAGTCTATTGTAAGGGGTACTTGTAATAAATCGGTTGTGCTCAAGATGTTGGAGTTTCGCATTTTCTTAGCTTTTCACCTCAGTATTATGAGTGTGTGTTCTTTCCTGTATGTGTGTCCGTGTGTATCTATGTGAATATATATTCATATATGTGTGTGTGTAACTCTGAATGCCTGTATGTGCCTATGTGTGTTGTGTGCGCGCATGTAAGCCTGTCACGGTGCTGCCGTTTCTGTGAGTTTCACTATATGAATGTCTGTGTGTGCATGTTTGTACTATGATTCTATTTGTCTGTGTTTTCTGTGCATACATATGTGTGTGTGGTTGTGTGTGCACGTGCGCATGTGATTCTGTAACATTCTGTAAGTTTCTCTATGCCAATGTCTGTGTGTGTTGTGTTACTGTGTGTCCTGTTTTACTGTGCGTGTGTATTTTCTGTGCGCGTCTCTTTCCTTTTATTTTAGGTTTTGCTTAGCTCTTGACAGCCGCCATCCCCTCTTTACAACCTGTTGGAAGGACATGAATGGCCCGCAGGATTAATGGGATAGTCGAAGTTTGTCAGTTCCCCTCTCTCATGGAAAGGCTATGAGAAGGGTGGAGGTTTCCAGCTTTACTGCAGAGCCGAGGGCAGCAGCGCATGTGTTGTGCAGTAGAGCTTAGAATATGCAGTTTGACAGTAGGGCGCACCTTGTTATTTCTGAGCACATGTGTGTGTGTGTGCCCTCTTTTATTTCGGAGCCCTTGTCGTGGGTTCAGCCCTATACTGTGCTCCCGCCACTTGCGAGTTCGCTGGTTACACCCTCCTCTCATCGTGTAGGCGATGGGATTTCAGGGGTGTTCTTGTAGTGGGAGCGGGCGACAGGGGTGGGCATAACACCTATGTGGGAGGGGATCAGGGGATCAGTCTTGTCGTGGCTGGTTGCTGGTGACCTGGGTGCAGTTGTTTTTTTTTGAGAGGGAGAGTACTGGCACTTCTCAAGAGAGAAGTACTACTTTTCATTAGAGAGTATCGGCACTTCTTAGAAATAAGCAGGTTCTCTGCTGCACGATTTTTCCATTTCAAGCACTGGCTATATACATGCAATTTAAACGTGGCACTTTGTAGCCTCCATATAGCTCTGTAGTGACTTCGAAGCACAGCTGATATCTTATAATAACATAGGGGCATATTACCAAGGGGGGCGATAGGCAATTATCGCCGGTTTAGCGGCCGTTTCCGGCCAACTGTGTTTACAGTGGCTTAGTACGTCCAGGTGTTGTGGAGGGGGTGGCGCTTTTTTATTTTGGTTGGGGTGTATCTACGAGGCGCAGGGGCCTCATTGCGTAATGGAGATAAGCGAGAGTAGGACTAGGATTAATGTGATTACTTTTTCTACTGGTCTATTTCACAGAGTTCTGGTGCATCCATTAAACACACGCAGTTACATATGCTTAATCTTGAAATTTCTCGTTTTTTGGCAAATCTTATAAAAATCTAATATGGCAGTAGCAGTCAGCTGCACAATAAACAGGACTTCCCCTGCCACTGACAATCGACAAGCCCTTCCTGTTTTTCCAACGCAGTAAAGTGGCATCTACTGCTTTTGGCAGCATTTTTAGGAGACGGAGTGTGTTCAAGTTTGTGAGTCCACCAATGTGCTGTTCACATATTTTTGGCCGTGTTAAACTGGATTATTTTAATGATTGTTTTAAGCGCGTGCAGTTACAAATGCTTTAGTTTGAAACTTTTGATTTTTGCCAAATGTTATAAAAATGAAATGGGCTCGTGGCAGTCAGCTGTAGGTAAAGCAGGACTTGCTGTGCCTTTGACATTATGCCAGCTCTTCCGGTATAGACGTCGCAGTTGTAAAGAAGTTAGCAGTCCAGTAGCTGGGGTGGGCGGAGCTAGGTGGGCAGAGGGGAAGAGGTGGGGACAGGACAGGAAGGGGCAGTCAGAGTAGGGACAGGGACGAGAGTAGATGTGTGATAATAAAGCTCCAGTGTTAGTAATATATAGTGTCTGTGATTATTGTAGCAGGATGCTACAGCTGGCGACAAGGGTGGGATGCGCTTGAACCCAACCCACAGAACCTCACAAGAGAGCCCTGTCCCCAGGCAGCCTCGAGGAGAAGGAGACGCTGACCAAAGAAACGAAGTTACGACCTGCCACGAGAAGCCGGTAGCAGGTGACCCTGTCCCCCCCCCAGCAGTCGAGAGGGACCCAAGAGGGAGCCGAGGCACCAAGCGTTTGAACGCTCGAGGAAGAAGAGACCCCTTCGCGCCAAAACGCGACTCGCGCAGGAAGCGTGCAGGGACCAGTAAGTGCTGCAGGAGCAGAAGCCAGGAGCCTACCCTGACTCTGCCAAGCCCCAAAAGAGAAGACAAAGTGCCCCAGCGTGGAGGACGGCGCCCCACGAAGACCGCCTGCCAAGCGGTGCTGAACGAGCGCTGTTCGCGCCAAAACGGAAGAAAAGCTCACCCCCGATGCGTGAGACATCGCCCGCAAGCCACGAAGTGAACCGGGAGTTCGCCTGGATCGTGTCTGACTGCTCCGGTGTCCGAGGAGCGTCTGGAGAGGTGCGGAGGGTGAGCTGCCTGAAGAAATCGGCTGCCGGTGAGTGCCGAGTGAAGAATGGAGGCTTGAATGAGATTGAGATCTCGTGGGAAACGAGATTCCCATAGCGGCGGCCATCTTTGAGTCAGGCGGATTTCAAGGACGTACCCTGTGAGATTCATAGGCGGCCATCTTTGAGTCAGGCAACCGCCAGAAAGTGAACAAGCCCTGGCAAGTAAACAAATACCGATAACAGGAAAGCAACAAGCATTGGTGCTGACAAGGACAAGCATAAGCAAGAAACAAACAAGCATTGATAGTTACGAGGGCACGACCCTTGGAAACGCGCGCCAGTCACTGAAGCAAGAAGCAGACACAGGCCCTACGACTCACCGCCAGGATGTCTAACCCTCCCGCGCAATCTGAAGTCAAGGGAGGCACGCATCTGCGCGCTCCGGAGCCACTGTCAGTCACAACAGGAAGCAGCATGGGCCTGAAATGGCAAGAATGGCTAGAGGACTTTGAGGACTACATTGAAGGGTCCAAAATAGAACCAGACAAAGACAAGATAATAGCCCTTCGCAATCTAGGAGGGCGCGAGCTAAGCAAGATCGTACGAGAGATCCCGGCCACAGATGGTGACACCTATGCCAAAGTAAGAGACGTTCTAAATAACCGCTTTCTGCATAAGAGAAACGTCGACTATGAGAGACACAAATTTCACCAGCAGCGCCAGGGAAAGGAAGAACCACTGAGCTCCTTCATACATCAACTGCGACGACAGTCCCAACATTGTGACTTTACAAACTTCTCGCCGGATGCCGCCATCAAATCTCAAATAATCACTGGGTGTCACTCGGAATCGCTGAGACGGCGGTTACTAAGAAAACCACAGGAACTAGCAGAAATCAAGGAGAACTCCCGACTATACGACCAGGCTGAAGAAAACGCGGCGGAAATTGAAACCGGACCCGGTACCAGCCGTGAACACGCCAACCGTGTCACTGAACGACGGCAAGGGCGACAGGATCGGCGCGACAGCGGAAGACGTCACCCGCGAGACAGATCACGGCGCTCCAAGTACTCGCCCAGGCGACGCCCGGACTACAGGAGGAAAGTATCCGAAAGGAGAGATCGCCGACCTGAACGCACGAGGCGATGTTTCAGGTGTGGATACGACTACCCTCACATCGACTCCTGCCCTGCCATGGGCCAACGGTGCAGAAAATGTGGACGGTCCAACCACTTTGAGGCCATGTGTGGGGATTACCACAAAGAAAAACGCAACGACAGTGACAGACACAATGGGTCGCAGCGACCCTCACGATCGGAGGCCAAGCGTCATCACATCAGAGCGGTTCAAGAAGAGTCTCCTAGATCTCCCACGTCCTCACACTCCAGCCACGACTCTCGACGCTCCAGGTGGGACCGTCGTTCTCCGTCAAGAGACTCAAGATCGTCCTCATCCAGGCAGTCGTCATACACCACCGAATACGTCAACTTTGCTGACCATGATCAGTTCAAACGCTATTTACACGTCTCAACATCAAAGTGGGCAACCACGCCGACAAGTTCATGATGGACAGCGGAGCATCGCTCAACTACATATCAGTTGCCGAACATGACCGAATGGACCCCAAACCACGTTTGCATTTCGCGCCCGTCCGCGTCTACACCTGGATGGCGAAGAAACCTCTCCAATGCCTGGGCAAGTTTGACACCACCCTCACGCATGGCAAGCTCTCCATCCCAGCAGTTATCCACGTCATTAAAGGATCTGAGGCCGACTGTCTGCTGAGTCTCCCCACGGCTGAACGTCTTCAGTTGGTGCACATCCTCTTCAACGTCCATGACATTTCGGACTGCGCTGGAAAATTCCCTTCCCTCTTCCGAGGTTTGGGAAAACTGAAAGGACGTCAAATCCATCTGCATATCAACGAGCAAATCAAACCGGTGGCTCAACACCCGCGAAGAGTGCCATTTCACTTGCAATCCGCGGTTGAATGTGAACTGCAGGAACTTTTGGACGCCGACATCATTGAGCGCACTGCGGGCCCCACTCCCTGGGTGTCCCCGGTGGTTATCGTCCCCAAGAAAGGGTCCCAAAACAAAGTCCGTCTCTGTGTGGACGTGCGTCTGCCGAACACGGCCATCGAGAGGGAGAGACACCCAGGCCCACTCCTGAGCGACATGATCACGGCGCTCAACGGGGCAACCGTGTTCTCTAAACTGGACCTGAACAAGGGCTACCATCAGCTCGAGCTGGACGACAGTTCTCGCCCCATCACGACGTTTGCCACCCATCTTGGTCTATTCCGCTACAAACGGCTCAGTTTTGGCGTTTCATCAGCCGCCGAGATCTTCCAGGAGGCCATACGTCTCGTCATCCACCACATCCCTAACGCCCTTAATTATAGCGATGATATCTTGGTCTACGGTTCGGACACGCAAGAGCATGACACCGCCCTCGATCGTGTCTGCCTCGCTCTGATGGAAGCTGGGTTGACTCTCAACAAGGAAAAATGTGAATTTCATCAGTCGACCCTGAAATTCTTCGGACACATCTTCTCAGCGAGTGGCATGAAACCAGACCCGGACAAGATCGCCACGCTCAACAACACCAAGAGTCCGGCGGACGTCAACGACCTGTGTTCCTTTCTTGGGATGGCAAGCTACTGCGCCCGCTACATTCTTGATTACGCCACCGTAAGTCACCCACTGAGGCTCCTCACGAAAGCTGGCGCGCAATTTGTGTGGACCCCGGAGTGTGAGCGTGCCTTCAAGGACATCAAATGCGCCGTGGAATCAGCCAAGTGCCTCTCCTATTTCAATCCCAAGAGGAAAACGGAAATCACTGTGGACGCAAGCCCCGTGGGCTTAGGGGCCATCCTGGCACAGTACGACCATGAGTCGGATCAGAGGAGGATCATCGCCTATGCCAGTCGGAGCCTAACAGACCCTGAGAAACGATACTCCCAACCGGAGAAGGAGAGCCTGGCCGTCGTGTGGGCGTGCGAACACTTTCACATCTTCATATACGGGAAACACTTCACACTCATAACCGACCATCAGGCACTTGTCACGATCTATGGGAATCCCAAGTGCAAGATGCCCCCCAGGATCGAAAGATGGGGCTTGCGGCTGCAAGAGTACACGTTCTCGATCATTCACAAACCGGGGAAGGATGAGAATCCAGCTGACTATATGTCCCGCCACCCCCGAGACTCATCAGAGACTGCGCCCTCCATCGCGGAAGAATACATTCACTTTGTGGCTAATCATGCTCGTCCACCAGCCATCCCCATGCACGCCATTCGGGAAGCGACCAATCAAGACAACATCCTACAAGCAGTAATAAAGCGTACCCGAACCAACAGATGGAGATATCACCCGCAGGAGGAAGAGGAAAGCCCTGCTGTCAAGAAAGAACTCCAAGCCTTCCGACATGTCTCCGACGAACTCTCTGTAACCGGTGACGACCTCCTCCTCAGAGATCACAGACTAGTTATACCAGCGACACTGAGACAAGGAGTAATCGACTTGGCCCACGAAGGCCATCGAGGAGTCGTTTCCACCAAAAGAGCACTGAGAGAACGTGTCTGGTTCCCAGCCCTCGACCAGATGGTTGAAGACACGTTGAAAGACTGCCACCCATGTCAACTGACCAGCCACAGTAATCCACCTGCACCTCTACAGATGACCCCATTGCCTGATGGGGTATGGCAAGAAGTTGCCATGGACTTTTATGGCCCCCTGCAATCCGGGAAGTACGTAGTCGTCATCCTGGATGAATACTCCAGGTTCCCAGTGGCCCAGTTCATATCATCCACCAGTGCCGCCTGCGCCCTCAAGGTACTTGAAGAAGTCTTCGCGACTTGGGGTGTCCCCAGGGTCATCAAGACGGACAACGGGCCCCCATTCAATAGTCATGAATTCAGCGACTTCGCGAAACACATGGACTTTCAACATCGCAAAGTCACGCCACTCTGGCCCCAGGCCAATGGCACTGTGGAAAGATTCATGTCCACCATTAAGAGAACATTCCAGCAACCCACGGCCGAGAAGAAAGATCTTCAGTCAGCACTGAACGAGGTCCTTAGTGCCTACAGAACCACTCCCCACTCCACAACGGGCCAATGCCCTGCGACTCTCATGCTCGGGAGGACAATGAGGAATCGGATCCCCACATGGGACGGAGCACTGAGAAAGCCTCCGTGGGATCAACAACACAGAGAAATGGCTGTAACAGATCGGCACCGCAAAGACAAAATGAAGGAGTATGCGGACCACAAACGAAGAGCCCGGTCCCCCTCCCTGAAGGAAGGCGACAGAGTCGTTGTCAGACAGGAACAACGCCAAAAGACTGATTGTCGTTTCAAGGATGAGCCGCTAACAATTACCCAACAAAAGGGCACTATGGTGACAGCGGAATCAGAAACACGGAGAGTCACCCGCAACGCTTCTCATTTTAAGAAGTGCTCCCCTGAAGTCCAAGAAAGTACCACTGCAGTCCCCGTACCTGAAAACCGGGACAACCCTGAATCTGTTGCACCCGATACCGGACATTCACCTGTAAAGGAACCCTCAACTGAAGGCGCCGTGTCCACACCAGCGAGACCCCGCCGTCACGTGCAGCCTCCCAAGAGACTGATCGCAGAGATGGACTAATCTCTACTTCATTTGTTACTTTATTAAGAAAGGGGGAGATGTAAAGAAGTTAGCAGTCCAGTAGCTGGGGTGGGCGGAGCTAGGTGGGCAGAGGGGAAGAGGTGGGGACAGGACAGGAAGGGGCAGTCAGAGTAGGGACAGGGACGAGAGTAGATGTGTGATAATAAAGCTCCAGTGTTAGTAATATATAGTGTCTGTGATTATTGTAGCAGGATGCTACAGCAGTAACGAGGAGTTTCTTATTTTTACTAAAAAGCATCAAAAGCATAATATTTTTCACCTTTCACAGTGGCAGTGAGCTGCACGTTAATCAGAACTTCCAGTGCCACTGACACTGTCTCAGCCCTTCCAGTATGTCTGATGCTGTAATATGGAATATTTTTATTTTACTAAAAGGCACCATATTTTCGCCTTTTACAGCTGCAGAATAAATTGGGGGGTTGGATTGAAAAAGAAAGGCAGCTTTAATAACACAAGCATTTACAATGCACTAGGTTTCGCATTTGTGAGAGTTTAAGCTATTGGCATTGTAAATGACAATGCCTTTTATTTATGTTTTTAAAACCGAAACATGAATAAAAAGCATTATCATTTACAATGCCAATAGCTCAATCTTGCGTAAATGCAAGACCTATTGCATTGCTTGTATAAACATCTCTGTTATGGTATACATGCAAGTATCTTCTCTCCCTGGTGGGGGGGGGTACAATTATTACCAGATTATGGGGGGTTCCCTTGCTCTATTATTGTGTGATATGCAGATTTATTTAAATATGAAGCTTGAGGGGTCTTCAATAGTTCCTTTCTTTGTGATTCATAAGTGCCCCCACCCCAACCTACCAACTCTACATAGCAGGAGGCAGTCCCTCTTGCGGTGGCAGAATTACCTTTTTTCACGCTTTGCTTAGAGATGAACTTTTCTAGTTCGGTCCTCAGGGGGATGATCTTGGAGTCACAATTCTCCTCTGGCCCATCGTCCACCAGGATGAAGTTAGAGTGGTTGTGATCTAGAGAGCAGAGGTTGTCTTGAGTAGGCGCATCTGGACAGTACTCAGTTGGTTGACCGCCCTGTATGGAAATACATTTAAGAATGGGTACCTCTGATAGCGGAAAATCAAAGACAGGTATATAATTAAACAAGCATCTGCAATACAATAGGTCTCGCATTTGTGAGAGTTAGAGCTATTGGAGTTCTAGATGAAAAATTATTTTATCTATCTGTTTTAGTTTGGAGTGGAGTGGATGTATGTGGTGTGGATTGGAATTAAGTGGGGTGCATGGGAATTGTTAGTTATGGAATTAAGTGGGGTGGAATTTTGAATTGTGAAGTATATTTGTGTAATGGAATTATATGGTATGGTGAATAGATCGGGGTGAGAGCTGTATAGAATAGATAGAAAGGAAGAGAGAGAGTGATGTAACTGATGTAAACAAAATTAAAATATAAAAGCAGTTTGCCGCTCAAAAAGCATGTTAATATAATAATAGGAATACATTAATCCTTATGGCAGGCACTGTAAATTATGAAAAGGAACAAGTGATGAAGTAATATAATTCAACTTTTATCAGCATCTAAGTATGAAATACTTCTGTATTTTATTTTTGCAAACATAAATACATATTTTTAAATGCATGATGCCCTTTCATTGTGCACTAAACCACACAAATAACGATGTTAAATAGACAAAATTAGTACAATGTAGTGATAAACAATGGCTACAATGTAGCGGTGATGAGATAATTGTGAAAACAATATATTAACATGCTAACATTTGCACATAAATAATAAATGCAAAACAAAAAGAACCAATTAGGAATAATGCCTAATATAACTTATAATAATGTCCCAAAAAATTGCAATATGGTGTGATATGCAAAACAAATATTAAGTCACATTGGGAACTAGGATCCAGTGTCTTTGGGAAGCACCACACTGGACGGGGAGGGGTTAGGCAAATGGTCACACAATGTTTATGTGCCAAGAAATCACATATGCTAATGTTAGCACTGATAGCAATCTAAACAGTTACGCTACTGTATTTTTTGAGGTCTCGCCTACGCAGCGCGCATGCGCTGAATAGGAAAAAGACCTGTAGCAATCAAATCACCTGTTCAGCCAAAAACGTGCGCGCTTTGCATTGCTTTCAATGCAACGCGTGCACGTTTGGCGATTCCCTTGCGGGAGCGAGCTTTGAAAACCATCTGTTTGTAATTAACAGATGGTTCCTGCTCCCGCAAGGGAAACCGGCACCGGCCCCCTCCCCCTGCTGCCTCTTTTCAGCACGCGCCCTTGTTGTGAAGTTGACATGGAGTGCCTGTTCAGTCATGGTAGGCGCCCACAGACCTGCTGCAATCACAAGTTGGAGACCAGGGCGGACCTGTGAATGAAGAGCAAACAGGGAGGGGGTCTGGTCCAGCAATGGACTCCACGCCTGCCGTCATTTTTTGTTTTTGTTTGTCAGCATGGACGTCCAGTGACCTCCTTTTGCGGGAACCCGAGCGCCTCAGTGCTCGGGAGTACAGCGTCTCGGATCTAACGTGCGCAGTCAGAGCTCTCGGGGGTCCCAGCCAGGTTAAACAAGCAGTTCTGTCTTGATGGCAGCTGCTGGCAGCCAAGATGGTGGCTGTTACTGCCTCTCTGTGTTTATTAAGCTGCTGTGTGTGTACGAGGTTTAATGGGTTTAGATAGCTGCGTGGGCCGTCTTGCTGTGCTGGACGGAGGCGAAGGCAGAGACCCGGCTCGGGCTGACCCGTGTGAGTTTCTCAATGCCGGCCGTGCTGGGTTTCAGTTTCTGTCCGTCTTTCAAAGTGAGAGACTCTCACGTGCGATGGAGGACTTAAAAAATACATTTTAGATTTTACATCAAGTAAGTACATCATTGCAGAGGATGTCACGCGCCTGACGTGCAATTGGAATATATGCTCGGACCTGAAATTTAAATATCAAAAACACTGAAGGGTCTGCACCACCCAACTACATTTGAACCCGTAGGTTTTGGAAGATAGCCCCTTCCACTGCAGAGATAAAACTGCTGTACCTGTTTCTGGTTTGCTAGGGTCGAGGCTCCATTTGATTCCGACTGCTGGTGCCTTTTCGCTTGGGCACTCTCCCTACCAGAGTGCTCCTGGGCAAGTTTGCTTTAGCTGATGTAGGACTGACTTCTGTGATTGTCAGTTCGGGGGGTTGGAGACAGTAACCCACGTTATGCTGACTCTTCCCTGCCCCAGGCCACGCCCATTGTTCTGTAGATTGTCATCTAATCAGCAGAAGTGTTGTGTTTTATATTTGAAAGCTTTTCTAAGTGGCTGAACCTTTATTGTGAGTTATGGATAATGGTGACATCAATTGAACGAAAGGGATGCTATTTGATTTTAAAGATCCTTTTTATGGTTGTAGATGTATTATTGTATTTTGTAGTGTATACATTAGTTTATTCTACTAAGGCATATGCATGCTAATAATGATACACTTGTCAATTCTCTGTAACAAAATAGTCTGGCTCCAACTGCGCTGGCTGGGTTGGGGGGAGTGGGGATGGGAATCCTGTTTTCAGTATAGCAGGTGCAGGTTTCGTGGGTCTCACCATGGTTTGATAATCCACTGTTCCTCGTCCCTGAAACCAGACGCGTGCTCTCCCAGTGCACATGCACCCTTCTCCCCTGGCGCCAAGCTGTTCCAGCACGTGACTCCTGCACCTCACTCCTACCCCCCTGCCCAACCCACCTAGTTTATTCTACTTCAGTGGAGTCCAAGCTATGCTGCTGCACTCGTGCCCTGGCCTTCACCTCCTTGGGCATTTTCAGTTCTCTCACCGTCGCGTTACCATCACATGCACCATTAGTACTCTGAGCACCGTACACGCACAGTCCTGCCTTTGATAGCGTGGTTTCTGCAGATCCTAGCCTAGCTCTGTGGATGGGTCACCTCTGACTGCCCACCCAGCCTTGTGCCCTTGCAGTACACTCTGCAGTGCACACACACACACACACAACAGATGAGCGGGAAGGTGACAGTCTGGGAGGGGTGCCTTGTGCCAGTATGCTGCCTCGCGGTGTTGCTATGCAAGAACCTCTGACCTGGGACTCTAGAAGTCCCATTTCTGGGCTTTGTGGAAACGAGCGGAAAATAAAACCGTGCCTACGTCTAAGGCAACTCTCCAAGGGCAGGTCTTGAGGAGAGGTGCTGCCGGGCAAAGTGATGCAAAAGTTTGTATTTCCTGTTCATACAGTACGCTGAAGTTATCTGCCAGTGGGTGAGCCTCCCCACCCTCCACTTTCTCCCCCCCCAGTGATATGCGCAAAGGCGGTGCCAGATTAATGGCTATTGAAACATCACTGTACCCAGGCCTCCCCCAGCTTTGCATTAGCTTTGCCATTAAAGGCAAGTAGTCAGAGATTACCAATTTCTGGATAGTCCTTCTTACGCTTAAAAATACGTACAACACCATATACCTTTTGTACACACGCCTTCACAGGAAGAAGTCTGCTTATTTATGGATTATGAAGAAATATTCCTACGGGATTAGGCATCGAGATGGGAAGAGATGTATTATTATGAAAAGTTATGATAAAGACACTGTAGGCCTGATATATTGCTTGTGGAAACCATACATTAAAGTCAATAGGCAATTAGGGGTAGATTTGTTATTACTCTGTATTAAGCATACAGCTACGTATTTTGTTACATGGAATCTCACAGATCACTATAGTAGAAACAGGTGTTGGTCTTGGTTACCTCCCTCTGCCAAACCATAGGTATGGAAGATTTGCACTCTTATTATAGAAAGCATTTTGATTTGCCATCTATAATTTTATACACTTTGTAATATTATGACTGTATGCCCTTTTTGTTTGCCTTATTGTAAAGCTTACACTCCATACAGAAGGCCTCAGTTGTTTATGGTGACAAGCCAATTCTAACCGCTAGAGGCCTTTTTTTTTCACTTGGAAAATATTTCCCATAACGTAGACTTGTTTTCTTTATTACGATAAGTTATGAAAAACGCAGTAGCCCTGACATTGAATGTGAATATTATATGTTAAACTCTTTGTTTTTAAGGATGAATTGTTATTTCTCTCTACTGAGAGGTATTATGTTACATGAAAGATTACCTTTGCAGGGAAGGATTCCTGAAATACCTGACAGTGAAACACCCCATTACAGCCACTATTTACTTTTTGCCAAAAGTGCATAAGGACAAAAAGAACCCTCCCGGGAGACCCATACTATCAGCGAAGGGCTCCCTACTTGAACCAGTCTCAAACTATATTGACTTTTTTCTGAAGCCGTATGTGTTACAACTAAGTTCCTATATTCAGGACACTAATGATATGTTAAGGAAACTACAAAACATCCCGTGGCAAGACTCCTACCAACTCATAACTATGGATGTCATATCCCTATACACAAATATTGAGAACGATATGGGGATAAAGGCGTGTGATTACTTTCTACAGGAGAGAAACATCAAATATCGGAATCATAATCAAATGCTCCATGAAATGATCTTATTATGCTTATCCCAAAACATTTTTCTTTTCGGTGAAGAACTCTACCGACAAAACAACGGGACTGCTATGGGCTTTTCTTTTAGTCCAAATTACGCTTGTTTAGCCATGGGCTATTGGGAGAAAGAAATTGCATGGGCACCAGAATATGATAACATGACCAGCAAAATCATGTGCTGGATCAGATTTATCGATGATCTCCTGATTATTTGGGATGGATCCCAAGATGAATTTAAAGAATATCACACAGCCATTAATGGAAGCATGGCAGGGATAAACCTGACATATGAAATCAGCAACCAGGAGATAACCTTCCTAGACACGCATATTTACATCAAGAACAATGAGATACAATCAACTCTGCACAGAAAATCTACTGCAACTAATGCTACATTAGAAGCAACGAGTTTCCATCAAAATTCGTTAATCTCTAGTATTCCCTACGGAGAGTTCCTCCGAATAAGACGCATATGCAGCGAGGAATCGGAATGGCAAAAACATAGTGGGGAAACCAAAAAGAGATTTAAAAATCGGAAATACAATCAAGGGAATGTAGAAAAATGCTGGCAGAGAGCAAATGCAAAAACAAGAGAAGATTGCCTGAAAAAACATACCATGAAGAAAGATGAAAAAGAACCAATCAGATTGATTACGGATTTCGCAGAAGGAAGCAAATTGTTCATGGACATTCTAAGAAAAAACTGGAAAATATTGCATTTGGATGAAACGGTGGGCAAAATAGTTGGAAGTCACCCAACGGTAACCTTCCGGAGAGCCCCCAATTTGAAAGATCAATTGATCCATAGCCATTGCAAAACACAAAAGGACAAGAAAAAAGACTGGTTAAAAACAACTGGCTTTATCAAATGTTACGGATGCAAAATGTGCCAAATCGCCAAACAAACCAAAGAGGTGAAGATGCCAAATAACAAGACGTGGCAAATACGTCAACTGATCACGTGCAAGACTGAATTCACAATCTATGGAATTGAGTGCCCATGCCCCTTACTATATGTGGGAAGCACGAAGGGTGAGCTGAAAAAACGCATCATGGAACATGCAAGAGCAACCACGCACAAAGATCGAACAAACGCAGTGGCCAAACATATGGAACAGGCGCACAATGGAGACTGGCTAAAACTCAAATTCTTTGGCATAGAAACAATACCAAAACACATCCGTGGCGGTGACAGAGAGAAAACTCTAAGACAAAAGGAATCACGCCACATAATAAATTTCAGAACCCTAAACCCGTGGGGCCTTAACCAATCGGAGGAGTTGTACATTCATCTCGGCTAAACAGAAGCAGTAAAGTCAATTGACAAAGGACAAGATGAGTAAGATCTGGAATTTGGAGAAAATGAATATGGAGATAAAACAACACCCCACTAGAGGGGAGAATACAAAAAGAAAATATAGCATTAAAAAACACAAAAAAGAAACGACCCCCACCTGAGGGATTGAACTGAAAACATGAATAAAACTGTCAAAAATTATAAATAAAAAGACTTCGAATCCCACTGGAGGGATGGCAATATAAGGGATGGAAAAAGCCTCATGTGGTAGGAACTTTCTTGAGAAAATAAGACGTCATTATTCTCCTTATGATCAAAACTGTCAAAGAGACTTTAATTTTATATAAAAAAAGAAAAAAACATAAAAATTGAAAAACTACCATAACCACAATGCCGAGCGACTATAATGAGGAAATGATGTAACAATCATGTGACTGCCTTAAATAGGTTGGGAAAACTGTAGGAAGTTGATCGTGACCAAGATGCCTGCGGCATCGAAACGCGTTGATCTAATGCTTTCCAGTGCCTAAATCTTGAATAAACGAAAATTGTGGCAAATCTAAGGGAGTGCGCCCATTTATCCCTCTTGCTGGAGGGAGAGTGTGATGATATATATATATATATATATATATATGTATATATATGTATATATGTATATATGTATATGTATATTCACTGAAAAAACCATAGGTTTCAAGCCTTATATAGTTAGGAATTAGCATTTAAAAAAACCATTGAAATTGCTTCTATATAGTTAGTTGTACTAACTATATTTCGCGCACCCGCAATCCACTGCTGATGATGTCACATATTACATCATTCATGACATGGTCAGTGACATCACTGATGACATCTCAAATGATGCTAATTCCTAACTCTATCAGCTGTGAAACCTATGGGTTTTTTCAACAAATTTCCAAGGTTTTCTAAATGCTAATTCTATTAGTGAATAACAGTTAAATATGTTAATATCCTTGTGGGAACACCTGAGCAGCCCTAGGGGGTGAGGGTGTTTCTACCCTGCCTCCTTTTTGCATTCTACACATTTGTTTTTCTGCTTCTTTTGTGCGACGGTCTACCGAGCACAATATGACTGCCCAAACTTCCTGGTTTGGAGTGTTCACAGCCAATAAATGCAGCCCATGGTCGGAAAGGTCTGTGCGCACTCCTGATTGGCTGGCAGTTGTCTGTCAACATTCCAAAGTGTCCAAACCAAGAAGTGTTGGCCACCATCTTGTTTCTCAGGAGAACTGAGGCACAAGAGAGCCCAAAACAAGAGTGGAAAATGCGGGGTACGCGTTTTTAAAACTTTTTTTTCTGGCCCTTGGGGTTCTACTGGGACCCCCTGAGAAGGGCTAGATGTCCTATGGAAAATTGCATGGGGAAAAACATGTTTTGGGACCCCTTTTTCACAGTTTTCCCCTGTGGTACGCTCAGGGTACGCGTACGGGTAAACGCACATGTAAAAATATATATATATATATCCGGGGTCCCGCACATGGGCGGGGATATTTCATTGCTTATGACTGTTGATGAGTATCCCCTGGAAGAGAAATACTGTTATCCATAGTGAATCATTGTTTTACCATTTCAGGATAGCCAACATGTTGTTCTAAATGTGATGGCCCTGCTGGAACTTTAAAACAAGAGACTATTTTCAACAGCTATACAAGATTGACAACCACTGATATGTTTAGTTTTGTACTGCAAGAACATACCTGCAGTGTCTAAGAAGCATGTTATCTTTTTTCTACCTGTGTATTCTTTTCGTATCATATCAAAGACATTATTTCGCCTACAAAAGCAGCTGTAAAAGCACAACACAGAAATAGGTCAAATATCTCATCATTACATACTTTCTAAGTGCATACAACAGAAATAAGTAAAACAAATCTTATAATAACTAATGCATTAGTTAAAACACATTTATGTAAGATGACCAGAGTGGACGTCCTATAAAAATACAATTTGTAGGATTTTGGTGAAACCATCTGGAATTCTAGTCCAAAATCTAATAAAGTGACCCTATGCAACTAACTCTACTTGTGACTAAAATAGCATGAATTTCCTTTTTATAGTTGCACACTTTGAAGAAGAATACATGCTAATACAATGAGAGTGGGGAGTTTAACTGTTGCTTTGAGCTTACAGGGTCCTCAATTCCCCTGTATCAAACAGTATAGTATGAGGAATCCTGGATGGAAGTAACAGGATGGCCATGGAGATATACACTCTTCATGTTGTGAGACTTGGAACTCCAGACCATGGTAAAAGTTGTAGAGCGATAAGTAACAAGACCCAAGGATCCCATGAAGATAACAAATTCCTGAAACAGGGTATTTAAGCCATTGTAGGTTCTCCCAAGTAACACAGCATTGTCCACATAGAGTAATGCTGGGACCCCATTCCTACAGATCAGAGGGACATCCCCAGATCTGGCAGAAATGGCTGAGCTAAGGCCAATAATAAATCAGATTGGTGCCAAAACACAGCCCTGATACACTCCCTTCCCCACTTTAAAGCTAGCAGTGCACTCACCACCCGGGCCGAACCTAACAGACACCAATAGATCATAATGCAAGGACCAAAGAAAATCGACAAGCCCAGCATTGATCCCCAAATCAGTCAGTATAGACCACAATTTAGATCTTACCACTCTGTTGAAGGCGCAGGATGTGTCCATGAAAGCCAGGCAGATGGAGCCCCTCCTCGCGATGCTCTACTTGCTGATGAACAAGTACTCAACCATGCCTAGCTCCTCCTGAAATCTGTACTGCACCTCCTACAGTGTTTTTGAATCACTGACCCATATCAAAAGGCCTTCCAGCATGACTCTTCCTGAATCTGTACCGTGGAGTCCACTAGGGAGATTTGCCAATAGCAGCATGGGGCATGAGGGGCAACCTTTTTAGGCCCCGCTTAGGCAGGCAGCGCGCATGCACTGCTCTAGGAGGGCCTTTAGCCATCGGTCTTACCTTTCAAGCACTGCACTAGTGCTTGTGGAGGCATCCACCTTGCGGGAGCGAGGAGCAGCGCACCACAAGCACGAGTGCAGTGCTTGAAAAGTGAAGACTGCGCATGCACGCACCGCCTATTTTTCTGTAGGCAGCACGGCAGCTTGCTCCTCATTGGCTGCAATACGTCGCTGTAGTGACCGTAGCCCGTAGCGGTGGTTCTCACCCCCCTCCGCTCCTGCCTGGTTTTTATTAGCGTGGCATTTCACTTTCGCAGCTGCGCTTGTTTCAATTGTTGCTCTCTGCATGCCCCTGCTTGTTTTGTTTCCCTCAGCACCCACTTTATGCCTTTTATCTGGCACTCATTTTAGAGCCCCCTAGCTTTCACTATCCCACTTAAAGCCCTGCAGTGCAATGCACAATAGCTCCATCCTGACTAGAACTCATTATTGGAGAATTGCAGCCAGTGTTCTGTATGAGGTTTCCTACCAATAGAAGCCATGCGTTTAACAAACACATGCATCCTTCATTTCAAACATTTTGTCTGGTGAACTGTCTTTCAACAAACCAACGAAGAAAAACCTCCATGATAAATGGCTTCTGCCTGTTTGGCATTTGCACGGGCACAATTCCTCCTTGGGCCTTTACTAGGTGACTGTCACACTTTCTTAGGGGAAATGGCCTCGATTTTATGTGAAACATCACTGATAAGGTTTAATTGGACAAATATCCTTAGTCGCAGCAGCTGTAAGCAGATTTTTAATACGTTATTTGTTCCGCTGCGCTTCATACTGGAGTGTGGGGCAGACACCCAGTCAGAACGTCGATCATATTTTCTTGTGCTTTTGAAACAGCAGGAATTCTTGGAAAAGGGAAACCAGTGTTTCAAGCCCTGGCGAAGCACTGCCCCAGTGGGGAGTGAGTGCATTGTCTGTCTGTCTGTTCAGTCTGTCCCCGCACATCAGGGGTTCTTCTATATCAGGTCCGAGAAGCGCAAGTGACCTGAATATATCTGCTCATAGCGCATATATACAAATTATTCAGCTCAAGCGCTAAAGAAGTCACCACACTCTGCACACTTTCTTCCTTATTTGATTTTTCCACTGTGAGCCCAGAAAGTGTATATTTGTTTTCTCTTCATTAATATCAAACGAAAATGGATAGGAATCTCGTCCTGTACTGTCCACTTGCCGCCGTTTTATTTGTTGGTATGTTGTAAAAAAAAAAAAAAGTCTGTGCACGCGCGTGAGAGAGAAAGAGTTCGGAAGCCGACCCTGTGACCAAAACTTGCTGTAGTGTTTGTTTGGTAATGGGGAGGAGGAGCGGCCAATCAGATGATAGTCCTGGCTTCCCTACGTTTTCTTTTACCCTCGCTAATCTAAATCTTTCCCATGTTGCTCTCTGTCCCCTGGCTCCCTTCCTGTTGTGCTCGTCCTTGTGATTCGCTACAGTACCTACATACACCCTTCTTCGTGTTGCTTTTAGGTTAATCTCCACACCCTTCTTCATGTTGCTTTCAGGTTAATCTCCATACCCTTCTTCGTGTTGCTTTTAGGTTGATCTCCACACCCTTCTTCATGTTGCTTTCAGGTTAATCTCCACACCCTTCTTCGTGTTGCTTTCAGGTTAATCTCCACACCCTTCTTCAGGTTGCTTTCAGGTTAATCTCCATACCCTTCTTCGTGTTGCTTTTAGGTTAATCTCCACACCCTTCTTCGTGTTGCTTTTAGGTTAATCTCCATACCCTTCTTCGTGTTGCTTTTAGGTTAATCTCCATACCCTTCTTCGTGTTGCTTTTAGGTTAATCTCCACACCCTTCTTCATGTTGCTTTCAGGTTAATCTCCACACCCTTCTTCGTGTTGCTTTTAGGTTAATCTCCATACCCTTCTTCGTGTTGCTTTTAGGTTAATCTCCACACCCTTCTTCGTGTTGCTTTTAGGTTAATCTCCACACCCTTCTTCATGTTGCTTTCAGGTTAATCTCCACACCCTTCTTCGTGTTGCTTTTAGGTTAATCTCCATACCCTTCTTCGTGTTGCTTTTAGGTTAATCTCCACACCCTTCTTCGTGTTGCTTTTAGGTTAATCTCCATACCCTTCTTCGTGTTGCTTTTAGGTTAATCTCCATACCCTTCTTCGTGTTGCTTTTAGGTTAATCTCCACACCCTTCTTCGTGTTGCTTTTAGGTTAATCTCCACACCCTTCTTCGTGTTGCTTTCAGGTTAATCTCCACACCCTTCTTCGTGTTGCTTTCAGGTTAATCTAACTCTTACTCCCCTCCACCATCAGCTCCATCCACCACCCATTGATTCAGCAACACAGCATTGCTGTTGGAAACAAATGTCTTAAATAGTAAAAGGAAATTTTGTTCTAAAGTAAACTTTTGGCTGCAGGGCATTGCGTTATTCAATCCTTTACATTAATTACTGCTGAATTATCTTTTTTATTCCCTAAAACATGTGCATGTCCTCCAAGAAGAGTCACTTACATGGATATTTTGACTTTATTTCTTGTTCAGTCCGAGATAGCCCCCTACTACACTTTTTTGAACCCCAGCCGCAATACCGGTGTTGTTACATTCTGGCCCACTTGTTTCTGCGTCTGTCTCTATCATTCCCTCATGCTGGTGGCTCCAGGGCATGTAACACAATAAAAGTTGAATTTACCACCACACATGTACCCAGCATCTTACAATAATCATCAAAATAAGGACAACATGGAATACAAATAAAAACTTGCTCATAACTAAAACATAACTTACTTTGTTCCACATCACAATAGGACACTTGCTCCCTGTCTTAATTAATTACAGAAGCCTCATTTTAAATCCTTTTTCCATTTGTGTCATTTTTTCTTTTCCACTTCCCCTCCCTTGTAACCTGTTGCCCATTTTCTGGTTCTCCAGCGCCGCAGAGCTATACAAATGGCAATAGCACTATAAAAATATGATCACTCCACTGCAAACAAAACAAGCTTTGGCATAGCCACTAGATCTCGCCTTTGAAACCTTATAAGTATTTAGTTATGCAGTACAATATCCTTGGTGCAACAACATCAACTGTTGCATATCTAAACACTTATAAGGTCCCAAAGGCGAGACCTATTGGCTATGCCAATGCATGTTATACAGCGGAGCTATCTCCTTTCACACCAGAAGGACAACACATTTCAACGTTCTTCTAGCATTGCACACTTGTGGTCGCGTCTTTAATGTTTTTTACAAAGGTCCAACGTGAGCTCATTACAATATGCTTATATGCTAACCATAGCCTAGATTTAAAAAAAATAAGCATCTGATCTTTTGAAGCTACCTGAGGAAACGTTTTGATTCTCAAACAACACAAAATGTGTTTTGTTTGGAGTTATAGTATGAGGTTTCTGAATGAAATTAGGTGGATTAAATAGCAATTGTTAGTTGTGGAATTGTGGGGTGTGGCGTGTATTTGTGTAGTGGAATTATGTGGCATGGTGAATTGATAGGGGTGAGAGCTGCACAGAACAGATAGAATGGAAGATAGAGAGGGATAGGTAGGATGTGCACGGGGTGGTGAATGAACTCCAAATAGAGTATAATAAAGACAGTGTGAGTAAAAAGTGAACAGCAGGCAACAGAGACATCAAAAGAGTATAGCAGTGTATGCAGAAGATACCCTAAGAAGAGGAGTAGAGTGTGAGGTTTGAGGGACGAAAATTTTGAAAAGGTACATGAAAGAACTTGGACATCATTTGGAGCTCATGAAAAGATCATGCTTGCTACTTTGGGATCCTGGTCTTGATTGGGAAGACATTTAAAGACAAAATTCAGTACAGAATTATCTAATGTTGAGGGAGTAGAGCCTTTTTTTTGATAGTCAACTGCAGCAGAACCTCTTTAGGCGCTAATCTTTTGGAGGCAATGTTTTGGAGGCAATAGTTCATATATCTCTGTTGACTCCTTTGGGCTGCAGAGTCTTGAGTCATTTGTGTTGGCATATCCTTTATAGCTATTCTTAATTCTTCAAAGCCTGATCTAATGGCTACAGTACCATCAGTAATTGTTCAATCTAATTTCACTATCTATCAATTTGATTCAGATTTTCAACACTGATTGTTCCAGTGCATTGTTTTATGGTTCTACAACGTCTATACAATAAACAGTCCAATGTTAAACAGTAAGGTTTGATGATAAAAAAATAATCCCCACTTTCCCACAGAGCATCTGAAACACCAGAGACACTGTGGTGATCCACAGGCTGTAGGTGGCGATATCAGCATGACTAACTATGGATTAAGGAGATCCATAAACCCTTGCAATATACTCCATAGAATCTGCTGCCTTGTAATCTTTGAATGGAGTCTAATAATATCTCACTTAAAAAAGATTTCGCAACTTACAAATTTTAATATTGGCCAATAGTCCCATTCTCAGCTGAACCATCTAGATGACTTGAACGTTTTCAGCCATTCTTCATTGGCCAACGCCTGATTCTGTAAAGACCTGAAGTGAACCAATATGAAAGAGACAGGAAAAGTACGCGAGAGAGTAGTGAGAGAGAGGGACCAGTGAGAGAGGCACTTAGAGGGGAAGGGGGTGGGGGAGGCGAGAGGTGGACCAGTACAAAGATAACGGCATTTGTGACTACCTGTTAGTAATAAAGTATAGCATTATTAGGTGTTCAGTGGGGTGTCTATATCTTTGGTCTGGTGCCGCTGCACCTGCCTCACCATTCAAATTATGACCCTAGTGCCTAGTGCCTGAAAGATAACAGCCCTTGTGACTGCTTGTTAGTTATGAAACATAGCAATAATCAATGTTTAGTGGGGTGAATGGAGCTTTTGGTCCTGGGCCATTGCACCTGCTGCACCAGTGAAATCACAACCCTAGTGCCTGAAGATTATGGATAAATCTCAGTGAGAGAATAATAAGTGGAGAAGATTCCTTTCATACCATCTAGCTCGAGAACACAGCTGATTAAATGACATGTAGATAGTGAAAACAGCTTTGGCTGGATATAGGGTGTCAATAGACCAAACTAAAGAAATGTGTTTAGCTACTGCACAAAAATGCCTGCCTAAGTTTGGTATAGTAAAATGGTAAAATGATGGAGAAAGTGATTCAGCGACAGCTAAATAGCTATATTGAGGCCAACAATATTCTACACGAGGTGTGGCTACATTCTTATCTGTCAAACAGATCGCAGAGGGTGGCACTGGGGGCATGTTCCTCAAAATCCAGGAGCCTGACATGTGGCGTTCCGCAGGGGTCCGCACTAAGCCCTTTATTATTCAATATTTATCTGGCCCCGCTTTTCACATTAATTGCCAACTGGGGGGTTCACTGCAATATCTTATGCAGACGACACCCAGTTGGTTTTTTCCTACTCTGAAGTGTCAGAGGCAGCCTTTGCCAACTTCAAGGGCTGCCTCGGAGACGTGGCAGCCTGGATGAACACGAACAAAATAAAGTTGAATCCGAATAAAACGGAGGTGATCTTTTTCGGGAAAGGTACACCTCCTGCGGCAGATCTATGGTGGCCCGAGGTGATGGGGCCTGCACCTTTCAGCAAAAAACCTAGGGGTTAAATGGGACGATAGTCTAGCCTTTTCCTCGCATATTCAGCAGGTGACCGGGTGCTGTCTCAGCAAACTGAAGAACCTGCGGAAAATTCTCGCGCTCTTGCCTGAGCTGTGTAGGAAAATGGTGATCCATGCCCCAATTACAGCTAGGCTGGATTATGCTAATGGCCTATACCTAGGTCTCCCAAAATACTTGATCCAGCGTTTGCAAGTCGTGCAGAACGCGGCGGCTAGGCTGCTAAAGCGCATACCGTTCAAAGACCATGTGACCCCTCATCTCCGTTCATTGCACTGACTGCCGGTATCCAGTAGAATAAAATTCAAGGCTCTTACGCTGGCGTTTCGAGCTCTGCACGGAAGCTGTCCATTCTATTTAAGATCGCGGTTGCCCAGATACTCTCAGGCCCGTTCTCTCCGCTCGAATGGCCGGGTTCTGCTGCTAGAACCACGAGTGAGAAGGGCTCGAATAGGAGGACGTTCATTTTTGGCTAATACGGCTCGGTTATGGAACTTGTGGAAAAGTAAATTTTGCCATGTTATATGTGCCTACGTGTTCCCCATGTTATGCCATATGTGCATGATCGATATGCATGTATCCCCCTATGATCGATTAAAGACGCAATTACAGTTGTGTCCATCTCTAGTATGCCAGTTTCCAGTTTTCGTGAATACAACGAATATCAGGCCTATGTAAAGCTACGTTGCCACGTTTTACAGTGTGCACGTTAATTCATTGAAAAATCCCCGTTTCCAGGCCTCAAAAGGGCCCGGACTCAGATTCAGCTCCTGTCTCCTGAACCCTCTCCGAGGAGCGATACAGCCCCCACCTGTATCCCTGACCCTTAGCTTACTTTCATGCCTCGCAGTGCCCGGCTCGGCCTGGCTCTGCCTCCCAGTCTGCCAAGAGTATGTTATGTTTCTAGTTATCAGTCCAGCCCTCCTTCTCTGCATTCCTAAGCTACTGAATCGCATCATTAGTTTCCGTCATGGTCTAGCCTTAATGTCTCCATGTAAGAGAAATACTGTATTAATATTCATAGAATATTCCCCGCACACGCACTACATGTAGAATAATGCATGCACCAGTCTTAATGTCTGTTAGCCTTTACTCTGATAACTTTTGGATTCTATCAACATGTACTCTAAACACCAGATACTAGATATGCCTGGGTACATGTCGCTCTGACACTCCAGACTTTAGTCTCCTCTTCTAGCGCAGAAGTCATAGCCCCCCAGTTCTCCCTGGTAACACGTCATTGTCAGTTTGCGCGCACCACTAGGTTAGAGGTCCCAGCTGCTCAGGTAGCTCCCTCCATGTTTCCGCCCCGTTTATGACATATTCTGTTACGTTTGCATCACATGTCTATGTATACGCCCTGTACACGCCTTCTTGTTACCTCATTTCACCCTTATTTTTCGCGACTGCTACAAACCCCGCCTACTGCTACGCCTACTGTATTGAATGCAATGCAATTGTTTTGATATATATATTGTGCACCGATATTAAAGTTTGCTAGCCAATTCCCAGATCCTGCCCGACAGCTGTCGGGCCCGGCCATCCTATTCCTGTACAGGCTGTCCTGTTCCTGTCCTTTATGCTTGATTAAAGCCTGTCAACTTCAGCTACCTCGTATCTTGACTCTTATTTATTGAGCTACCTGTTTATTGATTATAGTCAAAAATAGATCCGGTAATAATTTATTTATTTACCACATAATGGCGCCCGAATAGGGACTTGCCCTTTCCCCACGCGCCGGAGAAGCCACGCAGGCCCCCTGATCCTCTGCAGCCGTGACGGAACCATACCGTGCACGTGCAGATATTTCTGCTTTAAGTATCCCTCAGGCCCACGGAGGAGACGGAGGTTGCGGTCCAGCGTCCAGACGAGGCGGTGGAGGAACGCGGCGAGTCCCGACCAGAGCCCAAGCCGAGAGTCCAAGGTCCGAGGTATCCGGAGGCCCACCTGTAACTGAAGTCCGAAGTTCGTCCGTCCGTCGTCGTAGCAGTCCAGTCCAGTCCGAGGCCTTCCGTTCTTGCTGCCCGGTGAGTACCGTTGCTGGGGTAGTATCTAGACAGGGTCAATTGATTTGTCTCTGGTCCGTGAGTTTGGGTACGCAAATCCAACACGAAGTGTTCACCTAGGTGGGCGCGGGTCCTGACGTGTCTCTTTATGGGACCGGTAAGTTTCGTGCTGTTTTAGCAGTGCATCTAGTCATTCTAGTAAGTTCTGTTCTCGAGAAATTCATGTGTTCTGTTTTCAGTATTTCAGGTAATATTCTGTCCGAACCGTTATTTTTAAATGTTATTCCATGTGTTTTCAATGTCGTGGTATGAATGATTCGTTTTTCAGTTATTATTGTGTTTATCGTGTATTGTATTGTGTCCAGACTCCAGCCTAGGTTATGCCTCTGTTCTCAAAGTTACGTCAGTTAAAAACTAGAAAAGGTCTGCTCGAGGAAGCAGTTCCTGTCCCGCCTAGGGACAGTCCAGGTCATTTTATGTATCAAAAGCATGGCATAAGTGCCATATTATATCTAGACTTATGGGTGGAGTACACCAAAGAATTAGAGGAAAAGTATAGATGGCCCGTATCAGGTACGTGGGATGCCGAGTGCATCATGCGAGTAGAAGAAGTATTATGGAAAAAGAAGGCCAGACAGTCCCAGAGAGATGCCATCGAGTTATGGCGCAAAGAATCTCATAAAAGAACCGAAAAAGAAGTCAGAAAGTTAGAATTAAGTAGAGAATCCTCAGAGAGAGCCCAAGAAAGGGAATTAATTGAAGTAGGTGAACGAGTTAAAGCCGAACAGTCAGACAGACAGAGAAATGCCCTCATTAAGGGTATGTATCCTCTTCTTGCCGAGGGCTTGCCAAAGGCAACCCCGGGAGCACCATGTAATTTCCCGCCGCCATTAGTTCCGATTAAGCTACGTCACAAACCGACCGCAGCTGATATTTTTCTCTCGTCCTATTTGGACGACACAGTCCCAGAATATGCGAATCCTGCTCCGCCAGCTCCTGTAAATAATGTAATTCCTGTTCCTCCAGCCACCGGGGCACCTGTTACAGCACCTGTTACGGTACCCCCGGTCCAGCCCGTAGTACAAGTTCCCGCTACATCAGTTACTCTGCCAGCACGAAGAGTATCAGTCGACGATTCCAGTTTAGGGGCCGCGGGGGGAGGTCCTCCTGGTACCTCGCCGCCACACAAACGTGTAACGTTAGTCGAGTTACATGAACGTGCGTTACAGCGTACGCCCAAACACCAGTCCGTTGCAGATATCAAGCGATCTCTTACCGAATGCCGTTATGATCCAGTCCCAGGCGATGATAATATGGTTATATATTCATTGCGTGTAAGACGGGTGACCGAGTATTTGGACACCCTACCGAATATGAAAGAAGATCTAGACAGGATATATCGTTTCATCCGTACGGGAGATGATCCAGAAAGTATTGGCGAAATCATGTCTCTAAGGAAAGCCGAGACTCAGCTCATGCTATTAAAGTTTCTAATCAATTGTTTAATAAGGGAACAAGATTATCCGACTAAAGATCCGGTCGAAATGAGAGTTCTGACAAAGTGGAGTGATCATATAGCCGAGGGTAGACACAGAACACTCAGTTGTATAGAGAGTATGTACAAGAAAATTCGTAAGGAAATAATAAGGTTACACGAGAAACGCAAAGCAGCACAAGTAAGCGAGAAAGAAGATAACTCTGATACTGAAGAGGTAGAAGACGAGAATACCGCCAGAATAGCGTATGTAGGTAAATCTAGATTTCCAGACCGACATTCACGTCCAGAATACAAGAAAGTCTTTCATCTTCCAGCACCAGAACAAGAGAATCTAGAACAAGTATTTCAAGCTACCGATCACATTCTGAAATCACGAATCGGTTATAGTGAACTTAGTACCATGCATGAACAAGAACTAGCCCGATCAGCAGTCCGATGGATTACTGATTCTACCACTTTTCCAGACGAAATAGTGGCACAAATGTTTCTGAAACTGCCCCCAGCCGAGCAGCGACTGGTGGGTATGTATATGATCCAGTACCTCATTACATTGTATGAGGGACAACATTCTGATCCAGGTCCGTTACATGATGTTCTGAACGAGTTACTCCAGTATAAATGGAAAGGTTTAGGTACAGATTTAATTAGTGTCATTCTAGAACAGCGCCACAAATATAGAACGTTTCTGAATCCGCATTTTGTTCACGTCTCACCTCCAGAAAGTAAACCATTTTACATAGATAGACAGCATCCGTTACGAGAAGTACACCCAGTTAGGACAACGGGTGGTGAAATGCAACGAGTATTTGTTTACACCCCTGTCACAAAGATGGAACTCTTAGAGATGAAGAAATTAATTCCCTGTCACGACAAAGATCCAGCAGGGTTCCATCGAGAATTAAAAGACATGCTCCGTATGGGAGAATACACGTATCCAGATATCATTAAAATGTTAAAGGTCCTGTTGCCCGCAGGGGTATATGAAAAACTCAAGGAAAAGGAATGGGAGGTTGGAGAGAAAAAGATTGATTGGACAGCCCTAGAAGCTGAAGATAAAATACGAGTACCAGGTACCGGTCTTGGGGACAAATGTAAAGAATTGCCCGAGTTATTGATACAAGTTTTGCCAAGGTTATTATCCACGAAAAAGGAAGATTGGGATGCAATCTCAGCATGCAAACAGAAACAGGATGAAGACACTAGTGATTTCTATTCTAGATTTGAGAAATGTTTTATTATCAACAGTGGTTTGAAGACAGGTAGCGAGTCATACCCTCATCTTTTTGTTACTAAACTAGTCGAGAATTCAAGTCCACAAGTTAAAAATCGAGTTTTGAAAGTCGAAAGTACCTGGCAAGCTAGTACTCCATCACAGATGCTCCAAATGCTCCAGTATCACCAGAATAGAATCAGGGAAGAGCAAGAACACGAAAGGAGACGTATGAAAGACACGAAAATGAAAGTACTAGTTGCACAATCTGTTCCACAAGACAGTCAGAAGAGGGGTCCGAATCAAGTCAGTCATCCTGCAGCTCCCGTTAAAGGGACATGCAATTATTGTAAACAGCCAGGTCATTTTATAAACGAGTGTGCAGTTCTGAAACACAACATAGCTACTGGTAAGACTAAAGAAAGACCACGTCCGCCTAGACAAGAGCAAGTTTCACAGACTTCTCAGCCACCACAGAATGCACAACAGACAGTTCCAGCACCGCAGCCTATCGCTGCAACACAGCATGTTACACAGCAGATGTACCAGTATGCCCAGACAGAGTATCCAGAGTATCAACAGTATTCATGAAACAGCCTAGAGAGGGAGGTAGGCTTGCCTCTCATCGAGATACCTGTAGATCAAGAGGGTCCCTATGTACACAGTCAAGTATTAGGGAAAGACAGAAAGTTTTTGATTGATACAGGGGCAAGTAGGACTACTATCAGTCATGACGAGGTTCCAGGGGGCTCCGCTCTCAGGCTCTAGAAATGTTTCCCTTGGATTTTCAGGAAAGCCTATTGTTAACGAGATTTCAAAGCCAGTTACTCTAGAAGTTGGTCCATTGTCCCGAACTACTGATTTGTTACTTACGAAATCATGTCCAGAAAATTTGTTAGGCATTAAAACATTAAAAGAATTAGGTGCAGTTATTTGCTGCTCCCCAGAAGGAATACGATTGTTTTTGCGTGACTTTAAAGGTCACTATGTATTACGCGATTTTGATCCAAGGTTATCCAATGTTCCACAGCATTTATGGGCGCAAGGTCCAACTGATGTAGGTTTTATGCGAATCACACCCCATCGTGTGACCCTCAAGCAAGGTATAGTCTTGCCACGAATCAGACAGTACAGATTGCCACCTGAGGCAGCCTTATCCAAAATTATTGACGAGCTCATTGCTCAAGGAGTGGTTGTAGAAACTGACTCCAATGTATGTAATTCTCCTATCATTCCAGTCATGAAACGTACTGATCCAAATGCACCTCCAGTATATCGATTAGTGATTGACCTTCGAGAACTTAATAAATGTATCATACCCCAGTATCCAGTAGTTCCAGATATTTCATCTCTATTGACAGCTATTGATTCTGAAGCTACATTTTTCACTGTTATAGACCTCAAGAATGCATTTTTCAGTGTCCCGATTCATCCAGACAGCCAGTACCTTTTCGGTTTTTGTTTAAATGGAAGGAGCTATAAATTCACACGAGCTCCTCAAGGTTTCACAGAAAGTCCTAGCATTTACAGTCAAGCACTTAAAAGACAACTAGACAATATCCACATGCCAACTGACACTGCCCTGCTCCAGTATGTAGATGATCTACTGATCACAGCCCGTTCTGAACGTGACTGCGAGCGAGCGTCACTTACAGTTCTGTATTTCCTAGCCGAGATGGGGCACAAGGTGTTCCCTTCGAAGCTCCAGTTCTGTGTCCAGCAAGTGATCTACTTAGGCCACTTACTGTCCAAGTGGGGTAGGCAGTTGACACCAGACCGTATCCAGTTAATAGCGAGTCTTCCACAGCCCAAGACACAGAAGGAGGTACGTGCTTTTATTGGCCTTACTTCTTATTGCAGACAATGGATTCCTCAGTATGCATTTCTAGCCAAACCACTGATACAGTTAACGACACAGGAGGCAGCCGTATCGACTGTCCTCCCTTGGACATCTGAACATACACTTGCTTTTAATGAGTTAAAGAAAGCTTTATGCCAAGCACCTGTTCTAGCTACACCGAACTACAGTAAGCCTTTTACACTTTTTGTCACAGAACGTGATGGTACTGCATTATCTGTTCTCACACAAGATCAAGCCGGACAGTACAAGCCCTGTGCTTATTTTTCGAGCACATTAGATCCAGTAGCCCAGGCTTTGCCTGCGTGCCTCAAGTCAGTTGCAGCCACAGCTCTAGCTATCAGACAAAGTGATTCCATAGTATTAGGACACTCCCTGACAGTACAAGTTCCACACTCCGTGGAAGTTCTTTTAAACCGAACACAGACTCAGCATTTGACCATTGCACGTTTAACAGGTTATGAACTGACATTGTTCCAGCCACACATAGAAATCAGACGCTGCAACGTTCTAAATCCTGCTACACTGTTACCGTCAGTTACTTCAAATCCTGCCACACATGACTGTGTGGAAGTCATTAACACTATGACTAAGCCAAGACAAGACCTGACAGACATTGCATTACCTAATCCCGACCTGACACTTTATGTGGATGGTTCATGTATGAGAACTAGTACAGGAGAACTAGTAGCCGCGTATGCAGTGACTACTGACACTGAAGTTATTGAAACACACCGTATTGACACGCTGTCTGCTCAAGCAGCAGAGCTAGTTGCTCTGACCCAAGCCTGCATACGTGCCAAGGACCAGAAAGTAAACATATATACAGATTCACGTTACGCATTCGGAGTTGTACACGACTTCGGGGTGCTCTGGCAGGAGAGAGGTTTCATGACTTCTCATGGAACCAAGATTCAGCATGGTCTCCTCATACAAGCTCTGTTAGATGCAATACATTTGCCGACAGCTATCGCTATCATGAAGTGCAAGGCACATACGAAAGTTACTGATATCATTTCCCAAGGTAACGATCTAGCAGACCGAACAGCCAAGCTTACAGCTCAGACACCAGACATTCCAGTTAACACGACACAGACATCCACTCCAGATCCGACTACATGTATGACAGTTAAGGACCCTACACAAGATGTCATAGACATACAGTTACATGCTACTCCTGAAGAAATCAAGAAATGGTCCGAACAAGGAGGGGTCCAGACAGATCAGGGATGGGTGACGAAGGGAAAAGCCACATGGTTTCTCCCCGACTCTATGGTTCAAGTCATTATCAATACCGCACATAGTCCAGCACACCTAGGAGAAAAAGCCATGTTAGATAGTATACAGAACCTTTGGTTCAACAAGCACTTACGCGCTGCAGCCAAGCAGAAAGTCCGTACCTGTATGATATGTTGTCAATTCAATCCAGGTAAAAGTGTCCCGGTGGAACAAGGTGTATTCCAACCTCCTGACCACCCTTTCGAAGTCCTCCAGATGGATTACATTCAGATGGAGCGATGTCGAGGTTTCAAGTATGTTCTCGTAGTTGTATGCGCTTTGTCCAGGTGGACAGAAGCATATCCAGTTCCAGATTATACAGCAGCGACCACTGCCAAGCAGTTGGTTCGTGAATTCTTTCCCCGTTATGGACTCCCTAGGGTCGTGTATTCTGATAACGGCCAGCCATTCTCATCCGAGTTAATGAAACATGTTTCCCTCTTGTTAGGGTACCAGTGGAAGTTCCATTGTGTGCGCCATCCTGAAGCAGCCGGTCTCGTAGAGAGACATAATCAGACCCTGAAAATCCGTATTGCTAAGACATGTAAAGAGAAAGGTGTAGACTGGCTAGTTGCCCTGCCAGTTGCTTTATTCTTTATGCGAATGGTTGCACATTCCAGATCAGGTCTGTCCCCTTATGAGGTCGTATTCGGCCGCCCCCCAAACATGTGGGGTACACCTAGACCCCGCAGTATTACAGATGTTTCCAGTAATATGTTGACAGATTACCTAGCTTCCTTGATGTCTGCCCTACACTCTTGTCGTTCACAGGTTGCCGCTGCATTCCCAGACAATACCGAAGTGAAACCGCATGAGGTCATTCCAGGCGACCTCGTCCTTGTAAGGAACTTTGATCGTTCAAGTTCGCTGGAGCCTCGTTGGAAGGAGCCGCGACTTGTCCTCCTGACCACCCGCACGGCCGTGAAGTTGGAAGGCCGCAAGGGGTGGGTCCATCTGTCTCATCTAAAGAAATTCCATGGAGTCCGAGAAAAAACATTTTTAAAGGACATTTCTAAAGACTGCCTGAAAGACTGCCTGAAACCAGACACTGATCTGAATCCTGAACTGAAAGTTCCTCTGTTAGAGAAAACTCCGCAACAGGAGTATAAGTTAAAGCTCCGGTCTAGTAAAATAAGTCAGCCAGTTTAATTGTCTAAGTCCCTCTCGGGTGAAACGGTTAGACAGGTATCTGACATGTATGAGATAGACCCCCATAGTGAGAGAGTTAGTCAAAACTCTATCCGATGTATCGTTTTTCTAAGTTTTCTATTGTTTCTAAGTTTGATGGTTACCTGCACAAGTTATGCATTACATTTATGTTTCCCAATTTCTCATGTAAATAAGTTTTCTAATGCTACAGTAGAGCACACATTTAGTGATCTGCCTCCTCACGAGTTATCCTATCGTCTTGCTATGAGAAATAATACATTTATAAGAATGTTACATTATTCACACCAGACCAGCAATGCTACTAATTGTTGGGTGTGTGGTCGACTCCCCCCTTTCCAGACACCGAAGGGAGTTCTGCCACTCTTTCCTTATCCGTTTTCACATAATGGTTCGTGTGGAGCATGGTCCATGTTAACGTCATCTTCAAATGATATGTCCCTTCTGAATAGAACATGTTTTCCAGACAAGCAAGGTCTCCCCCATAGAACAGGGTTAGATCTAGAAAATGAAGTTTACAATTTAGGTAATTATTCTTCGAATTTTATGGTCCTGAATGTTCAGTCTGATACTACTCCAGACTTGCCTGCTATTTCAGTACTACCAGTCAAAGGCGAATTATGTGTCCGAAAGAATGGTTCCGTACATGTAGGACATAGTGATTGTACTACTACTGTCGAGTATAGTGACAGTGGGAAATCTATTTTCAAAGCTTCACGTCATTCTTATTTTGTTTGTGGTCAGACCGCATATGTTCGTCTGCCCCTCGATTGGGAGGGAACCTGTTACATTGCCTTCCTACTGCCACCAGTTTTTCTAGCCCCATCTGATTATCACAGAAACACACATCTAGTACACGTCAGACATAGAAGGGAGATTGAGTCCCCAATTGTCGATCAAACTGAAACTGCTCTAGAACAGTATACAGATTTCAATAGAGGTTTCTTTTTCTTTATAGGCCCTGTCCAGAATAGTAAGTCAATCCGTAGATTAACCAGAACCCTTGAAGCAGTAGTGAATGAGACTACTTCTGCTCTAGGTAACTTAACCGAAGAGCAATCTGCTATGAGATTTGTCGTGCTCCAAAATCGTCTCGTTCTTGACGTCATACTGGCCGATAGAGGAGGAGCATGTAGAGTCATCGGATCTAGTTGTTGCATTTTCATTCCTAATAACGCGCCGTCTGTTTATTCAGCTATAACCAGACTTCACAAAATTGCCCATCAGTTACACCAGAATCCAGGCACCTGGACATGGTCCGGTTGGCTCTGGAGTATTATATCTGCCTGGGGATGGAAAGTATTGTCATTCCTAGGTATTGCAGTAATGATCATATTCAGTTGCTGCCTCTGTATACAATGTGGCCCTGCGATTTGCGGCATGTGCGCTACCTCTTGTATTCCTAGTCCTAAGTCCCGTTCCAAGACAATTCGAGACGAGCAAATGATGCTATATGAAATGATAGATGGTATCATGAATATAGATGTTTCCTGATGGAAACGTAGGGCACAAGGAGGGAATGTGGAAAAGTAAATTTTGCCATGTTATATGTGCCTACGTGTTCCCCATGTTATGCCATATGTGCATGATCGATATGCATGTATCCCCCTATGATCGATTAAAGACGCAATTACAGTTGTGTCCATCTCTAGTATGCCAGTTTCCAGTTTTCGTGAATACAACGAATATCAGGCCTATGTAAAGCTACGTTGCCACGTTTTACAGTGTGCACGTTAATTCATTGAAAAATCCCCGTTTCTAGGCCTCAAATGGGCCCGGACTCAGATTCAGCTCCTGTCTCCTGAACCCTCTCCGAGGAGCGATACAGCCCCCACCTGTATCCCTGACCCTTAGCTTACTTTCATGCCTCGCAGTGCCCGGCTCGGCCTGGCTCTGCCTCCCAGTCTGCCAAGAGTATGTTATGTTTCTAGTTATCAGTCCAGCCCTCCTTCTCTGCATTCCTAAGCTACTGAATCGCATCAATAGTTTCCGTCATGGTCTAGCCTTTATGTCTCCATGTAAGAGAAATACTGTATTAATATTCATAGAATATTCCCCGCACACGCACTACATGTAGAATAATGCATGCACCAGTCTTAATGTCTGTTAGCCTTTACTCTGATAACTTTTGGATTCTATCAACATGTACTCTAAACACCAGATACTAGATATGCCTGGGTACATGTCGCTCTGACACTCCAGACTTTAGTCTCCTCTTCTAGCGCAGAAGTCATAGCCCCCCAGTTCTCCCTGGTAACACGTCATTGTCAGTTTGCGCGCACCACTAGGTTAGAGGTCCCAGCTGCTCAGGTAGCCCCCTCCATGTTTCCGCCCCGTTTATGACATATTCTGTTACGTTTGCATCACATGTCTATGTATACGCCCTGTACACGCCTTCTTGTTACCTCATTTCACCCTTATCTTTCGCGACTGCTACAAACCCCGCCTACTGCTACGCCTACTGTATTGAATGCAATGCAATTGTTTTGATATATATATTGTGCACCGATATTAAAGTTTGCTAGCCAATTCCCAGATCCTGCCCGACAGCTGTCAGGCCCGGCCATCCTATTCCTGTACAGGCTGTCCTGTTCCTGTCCTTTATGCTTGATTAAAGCCTGTCAACTTCAGCTACCTCGTATCTTGACTCTTATTTATTGAGCTACCTGTTTATTGATTATAGTCAAAAATAGATCCGGTAATAATTTATTTATTTACCACAAACTCTCTGCCCCGAGCCTTCACAGCGCCCCCTCGGAATCCAGCTTTAGAAAGCAGTTGAAGACCTGGCTCTACACACAAGGAAACTAGATATTCCTCTCTTCCAGGGCTCGTAGTCCTGCACTGCTCTTACAGCGTCGGGACACCTCCTAGCAGAGGTAGCTGTTCGTGCTATACAAAAGGCTGTATTATAGCCAGACTTCTTAGCATTTTATGGGAATCAACTTTTGGCTTCTTCAGAAGGGAACATAAGCTGTGCAACAATGAATGAATGAATGAATGAATGAATGAATAAATGAATGAATTTATTTGTGTGGGTACTCAAAACCATTACAATAAAACAAAGTAAAAAAGAACACTACATTTTTAAAAGATAAACATTTAAAAACAAATAGACATTGTGAATAAAATCCAAGGGTTTAAAATTCAATGATCTTTAAATCCAAGATAGCTTTTTGAACTTAGCCAACAGTTGTACATACTCCTGTTAAGCTAAAAAGTTAGTTCAAGAAGATATGTAACCTCGGGGCAAGTACTTGCCTGATTACTTAGCTGGGGGTGTCCATCAGCTTCGTACGAGACTGTTGTACAAATTTGCCAAATATAGCCATATGCTTCAATATGTCCAGTGTATACAGTTGATGGACTGCCTCCTTTACAGTTCGAGTCCCCAGTTGTAGCAGGATGGGCCTAAGATAAAGCCTGCGAGCTAAGTGGAAGGTTGGGCAGCAAAGTAGGATATGGGCCAAGGACTCACGTTTATATTTGCAGAGCCTGCACTCCATGATCGTCGTTCTTGTCGACCCGGAGGGGTATAATTCTTTAAGAGGGAGAGGGTGTAGTCTAAACGCTAGGATCCTGTGTAAGGCCTGTCTCCCCACTGCCTGCGTAAGATGATGTTTGGGGTTATACTCTGTATGTGGGAGGCTTTGGGACTCGTGGAAGCCTCTTGCTACCAGCGATTCCATGTCCGAGGTGCGAGAGCAAAGACAAACTTGTTTTTTTATTGTGCTTTTGATGGCAGTGTACTTGACTGTCTTGGGGTTCCAGTTCTCTATTGCAAGTTTCAAAAGGTCTTTAGCAGGGGCAAGGCTTGTTGACCAGGGATTGCCGGGTTCCAGGAAAATACTTTTTATGGCAGCCTTCATTGTGTTCTCTGGTGCCGCCGTTGTAAGATAGAAGTATTTGCTCAGAGAGGCCATCTCTTCCAGTTTTTGTTGGTTCAGGTTGAATTCTAACCACACTAGATTATTCCTGGTGCATGCGGGTAGGTGGAATAACTTTTTGTAGGCTGAGCAGTGGATTTTTTCCAAGTATCTCGCTAGTTTCCCTGTAAAAGCCTGTTGTGCGTAATTAAGGGATGGTATTAATTTCGCCCTCAGCACTCTTTGGCTAGCCGTTATTGTGGGGCTATGTAGAGTTGCGTATAGCTTGCAGAGGGCGTAAATGATGTTTTTCCCGTTCATCTGCATTTTGTGGAGATGGACTCCTGGGCGACCTGTTTCACTACACCAAGCCCCCAAGTAATTGTAATGTTGTCTACAATCCAGAGTCAGCTGGCATAGCCTCCATTTTTTTTAGGGTATTGCCCAAAAATTACTGTTTTAGATTTTGATGGGTTGGCGACCAACTTATTTTTGACATTGTAGGTTGCTAGGGCCGTGATTGCTTTTTTTAAGCCTATTTTAGTATGGTCTAGGAGTACCAGGTCATCGGCGTATTGCATTAGTTGGATCTTAGGGCGCCCAATCCTAGGTTTTGCTAATGTGACTCCAATCAAGGCTTGGCCCATGTCTGCGGTGTATAGATTAAAGAGCATCGGAGCTAAGACGCACCCTTGCTTTAGGCAACGGTCCGTGTCAATTTTCTCTGTAGCAGATGAGCTCGAGAGTTGGATTCTTACCCAAGTTCTTGAGTACAATGATTGAATTGCTTGTAGTAAAGAAGGGTTGATATTCCAGCGTGCCAACTTCTGCCAGAGGATGAAGCGATCTACGCCGTCAAAAGCTGCAGAATAGTCAATAAAACAAGCAAAGAGGGGCAGACTTTGGCGAGACATGGCTTGTTGTGCTAGAAATGAAAGCGCAATTATATTGTCCACCGTTGATGCCCCAGGTCCAAACCCTGTTCGGAAAAAGGGCAGAAGGCCTTCAGTACTGGCCCAATTTGATAGTTCCGCCAGAAGGGCGCTTGCATAGGCCATGCCCTTGATATCCAACAGGGCAATCATACGGTAGTTTTGTGGGTCGGATTTAGGCCCTTTCTTATGTATTGGGTGCAATAGCGACCCTCTTCAGGAGTCTGGAACGTCTCCTAAGAACCAGCATTCAGCATATAACTGGGTCAGATTGTCTGTCCAGAAGTCTGTGTCAGCCCTGAAGAGGGAGCCAGGCAGGCCGTTGGGGCCTAATGCCCCATTATGTCTGATCTTTTTTAAGATTATACGGCTAAAGTTTTGCCTGGAGGAGCTTAGTCATCCAAGGTTTTTGATGTGTGTGCAGTGATGTCTAGTTCTCCACTCGCATTAAGGCCTTTGTTTAAGGAAGTTCTGCTTCAATCTTCTTTGTACAATGTTTTCACATGAGCGGCCCAAGTGCCTGCATCGAGTGAGTTCTCTCTGTGGGTGTCTCCTTGGGTTAGAGTATTTAGGTATCGCCAGAACTCTTGGGATTTGCAAGGTCTCAGTAAGTTAAAGATCTTCAGCCATTTCACCACAATGCATTCGCGTTTCGGGGCCCACACCTCCTTCGATTGACTTTTTACGGCTTCTTTAAGTAGCCTGTTGGCAGATGCTGAGCCAGTTTTCTGATAAGCCCTACGTTTGGCATTTGATTGTTTGGCACTCTCTTTAATTGCTGGGACACGAGTATGTGATGGGTATGGGGGGTTCTGCTTATTGTGTCCCCTCGAAGCAGTGAGGCTAATTTGCTGGCGGACCGGTCCCACTCGTCTATAGCGCCCCTGTTGTTTGCGCTGAGTTGCCAGCCTGCCCATGTTTTTGTTCATTTCTCAAACTTGTTGATAGCCTCTGGCCCCCATTTGTTTCTTCTTGATAACTTGTGCAGTTCTTCTCTGTTAGATGCCCCAATGCAGCGTAAAGTGTGGCGTATGTCTGCTGTGAGGTTCAACGCGGTCGTTAAGGCAGCATGTTCGCTTTCGTTTCGCTGGTGCACTGTATAGTTTGCCATGAGATTTTGTATTCTTTCGTCTAATAAAATGTAATCTATTGTCGTTTGATTATTATATGTGGGGGCGAAGAGTGCCCCTGGCATATTCCTTGAAAAAAGAGAGTGTGCTGTTAGCAGATAATAGGACTGCATTAGGGCGTTGAAGGCGACTGTAGCCCCAGAATGGTTGCTTTGTGTTGCAGTGTCCCCTATGTTATGTGTGTTGAAGTCCCCAAGGATGATGGATTCCATAGGTGCGAACTGTAAGAGCAGAGTTTCTATATGACTTATCAACTGGTTCAGCTTATCCTTGGCACCCGGCCCATGGGAGTTGTGATAAACGTTAATTAAGAGTATTGAGAGTGGGCCGTTAGTTGTGGAGAGGCCTTTCAGGGTGCCTGCCAGAAACATACTTGATGTTGTTTTTATTTCTGTGAAATGTATTTTCAAAGAGTGCTTAATGTATATAGAAATCCCTCCCGAGGGTCTTCCAAATATATTGTCTTTAATAGCTGGTTTAGAATAGTCCGCGTAGCCTCTTATTGATATTGAATTAGTTGCCCACGTTTCTTGGGTGCAGATTATGTTGGCTCCTTCAAGAAATGCCAATGTCATGATGTTTAGTCTTCGAATGCTGACCATTGAGTTGCTGTACTTAGCTTAGCCATTTTTCGGCAGATGCTGAACGATCTCTTTGCTTGCCGGGGGACAGGTATTAGGGACTGGGGTTTAAGGCCCGTGGCAGCCAAGACCAGTCTTTGCTGGTATTCCCCTTAATTGAGCAAGAGCGGATGCCTTGTCCCAGACTTGTTGTTATTTTAATTAAGCTGTCATTTGTAAAATGTATTTTTGTGCCGCCTTCATGTCCCATGAAGGATTGACTCGGCTAATGGCACTGAGTAGGTCAAGTCGTCCGTGAATGTTTTTTTTTCTTAATGTTCTGTTCCTGAGAAACTGATGGTTCCTTCGAGTCGCTGATTTTCAGGATCATTGTTTCTGGGAAACTGATGGTTTGTTTGAGTCACTGTTTTCCAGGCTACTTCGTGTTTTTATAAAAAGGAAGAACCTTGAATAAAGAAGCTATATATTACGACCTGATCCTTCTGTTCTTTAGAATTTGTCTTTGTATATATTGTTCTTACCACTAAATGGAGTGCCGGATCACTGTTTTTAAAATGATTGTTCTGTGGTATTGCTCCATAGGAGATGGAAGGGTATTGGGTCTCAGGTACTGGGCACCCAAACTCATAACTTTACCCAATTCAAGGGAATAGGTGCAGTCGCTTGTGCCCCATACCCTGTGTGCATTTGTTCATTATACCTTTCCCACTTAAGGTGACATATGCAAAAACAATTATTGATGGACGGAATGCTGGACAATGCAAACATTCACCCCCAGTCACAAGGATCTGGGTTTATCCATCATTCTTTTGCGCACCATACCACCCCAGTTTGGACCCAGCCATATGCAAATCAGTCTTGACCCTGTTTCTTAAGGGAACAGTCCAGCCCGAACTGCCAAGCTAGGTGCTCCCTGGACCAGAAACAAGTGTCCTGGGACCGGTTTCAGGGCATCACCCTTCATCAGCCACGCTAGCCTGAATCTAGTGGTGTAGTGAGCACGGGACCCACGTCTGGGAACACCCTTCCCACTTAGAGTGGCATATGCAAAAGAAACAATTTATAGACAGAATGCTGGACAATGCAAACATTCACCCCCAGTCAGAAGGATCTGGGTTTAATCCATCATTGTTTTGCTCACCACACCAACCCCATCTTGGTGTGAAAATACCTCAGCACAGAGTAGATGTGCCTTTGATATCTAATGGATACCAGAGCCCACTTTCAAGCACAGAACACCAAGGTAGAAATTAGTGAATTTGGTGTGCTGGTTATTTCTACATTTTCTCAGTTTTTCTCTTTTTTTCATCACCAGCTACAGAAGCACAGAAAAGAATATTGCACTTGGTGCGTAATCTGAACACTTAAGGTTAGTTATTACATGCTCACTTTACCACAGGATTCAAGCTAGCCTGGCTGATGAGGGGTGTTAACCCAAAGCCAGTTCCTGGATACTTGTTTCTGGTCCAGGGAAGACCTGGCTTGGCAGTTCGGTATGGATTGTTCCCATTATGTAGAGGGTCAATACTGATTTGTATATGGCTGGTCCGAACTGGGGTGGTGTAGTGGGCAAAAAATAATGAATTTAACCCAGGTCTCTCGCCTGTGGGAGAATGTTTGAATCATTCAGCATTCGTTCCATCATTTGTTGCAGTTACACTTTTCGCCCTAAGATGGATGGGTATGCCCAGACGTGGGTCCCTTGCTCACTGTGCTACTGGATTTAAGCTAGCCTGGCTGATGAAGTGTGACGTACCCTGAAACCATTCCCAAGATGCTTGTTTCCGGTCCACGGAGGACCTGGCTTGGCAGTTTTGTCTGGACAGGAGGCACAGGGTCAAGACTGATTTGCATATGGCTGGTCCAAACTGGAGGGTGTAGTGGGCAAACGAACAATGGATTTAACCCAGATCTCTTGACTGGGGGAATGTTTGAATCATTCAGCATTCCGTTCATCATTTGTTGCACTTACACTTTTTGCCCTAAGTGGGATGTGTATGCCCAGATGTGGGTCCCTTGCTCACTATGCCACTTGATTCAAGCTAGCCTGGCTGATCAAGGGTGAATGTTTGAATCATTCAAGATTCCGTCCATCATTTGTTGCTGTTATACTTTCTAAAAGTGGCATTTTCAACCACACAATTTAAAAACCATCTTCACTAAAAGATGCGTTATTAAATTCTCAGTTCAGACATCCTAAACTCCACTTCCCTATCTTTCCCAAATTGAAATTTAGGCTGGTAATGTGTTACACAGCAACTCCCATTCTATCCTTTTGGACAAGTAGCCTTTCAATAGTGAAGACCGAAGTGCACTGTATTTCACTATCAGGACATATTACATACACCAGTCCTACTTTTCACATACACTGCACCTTGCCCATGAGGGTACCCTGGGCCTACCTGAGGGGTGCCTTAAATGCAAGAAAAGGAAGGTTACAGTCTGGCAAGTGAGTGCACTGGGCAGGTCGACATGGCAGTTTAAAAAACATGTGCAGACACTGCAGCGGCAGATCTGTGATACTTATGGGGCTACTACTCACTGGGCCTACTTAGTGGAGTAGTGGAGTAGTGTGGCTCACTGGTTAGAGGCGGCAGGCCTGAGAGCAGAAGTCAGCCCGGGACCAGGGTTCAATTCCCGACGCGGCAGGGTCGTGGACCTTGGTCAGCGGACTCGATAATTCTCGCTTCGGTGCTTACAATAATCAGGGGTTCCACTCGGCAACTCTGGGCATTAGCTTGCCTAATCTCCACAACGGCCCCACCAATTCCGGGGATGCCTGGCTCCACCTTGGGGACTCCCAGCAAGGGACCATCCCACAGGGAAAGCCAGGACGGGTTCCCCAGAGTTATACAGCGCCGGGACGCCCCGTTGCTGGGGCAGCTGTGCGCTTTACAAGTATACTACATTTACATTTACATTTACTTCTGTGGGTGGCACAACCCATGCTGCAAGCCCACAAGTAGCATTTGATTTTTAGGCCCTGGGCACACACTGTGCACTTTACTAGGGATTTAACAGTAAATCAAATATACCAATCATGGAAACACCAATCCATAGCACAATTTACCTTCGGAGAACTTGTACTTTAACACTGAGCCGCAGTGAGAGAGTACTCAGAGGCACTAACCCATCAAAAACAGAGTCAAAACAAGGAGATCAGAAAGCAAAAAAGACAAGGGAAACTGTAATATCTTACCTACCTTATTTCATTTGTTGTACATATGCTTGTTCCTTATTTTAATTTTACTTTTACTTGTGCTTGTTGAATTCTAGTTGAGAATGTTATGATAGAGTGTTTAGACTCAACAGGTTGTGTGGTCAGTTATTCCTGTGAGCTGTGTGGCTAGGACGTACTTCATCTTGATTGAATACTTGAATGAATAAACATCTCTTCAATCAACTATTTGATGAGACCATCTTCATTTCACTGGCGACGATCTGGCTTACAACGTGTGCAATCTTTCAACATTTGCTGATTGATGCTGCCTTTCATCATTTGCCTGTGTTTGTTCTTTAATTTAAAAAAGAATAGACTTGAAGACGTCCTAACACGACCAGAAGATGTGGTAAAGCTCATTTTGCTTAAACCGGAAAGAAAAGGTACTGTTTCATTTCTCTTCATTAAGGGATCTCTTATTTTATTTTTATTTTTTACCGTTTACCCGAGTGTGCTCCCTACTATTTGGTTGAGCTATAATTAATAACCTTGAAGCATGGAGCAGTTATTTATTTATCTCCAATATTCGTTTGGGAGCACTCTTATTTATTTATAAAAAGAAATGGTCGACCTATAACTAGCAACCTTTGTACCTCGGAGCGTTTATTTATTTTTCTTCGAACATCATTTTCGAGCACTGTGACTTACTTTTAAAAAATAAATGCTCGAGCTTTGACTAGAGACTTTGAAACCCAGAGCGCTTATTTATTTATTTTTGATCTTCATTGGGCAGTACAGTCTTTTACTTATACGGAAACTTTGTGAACACACTTTGGGAGCCATCTGTTTTCTTTTGAAAATGCATCCGCTTACCTTCCGTCGCGAGAAGTCCATGTCATCCTTGCTCGCGCTCTTCATGTACGTGCACGAGTTCTGACACACATCACGTCATCTCCTCTCCTCATTGTACTGTCTGCGCACAACACCACGTGATCTACTTAGAACTGTCTCTTCCTGTTGGATGCGATTGTCATCACGTGACTTCTTCAGATTTTTCTCATTTCAGCTGCACTACGAGATCTCATTGTCTCATCATAGACTATTTTCTTAAGGAAATTCTACTTTAACTGTGATGAGATTCCAAACTCCTTGTGTCATCACAATCGTCTGCCCTTGAGGCTTACTTAACAAATAAACTTTGACAATACAATTTTGGAAATCTTCTCACAACAAAACAAGAAGTGGAAACAAGTTTTGACAATACAAATTTGTATTTTGTCTTTATATGTATTTCGTACGCACAATTTATTGTTTTTCTACGGTGATAAACAAACCTAGATTGTGAAAATTGTGTTTATTTTTAAAACTTTTGGCTGAATACTTATTTTATTTTAACTTCTTTTCAAGTTTATTTTACTTCTGTGATAAGTATATCGTATTCATTCTGTCACAATGCAAAATGTTACATGTGCACCATTTTTTCTATCTGAACCTGGCGAACCTCCCATTCGTTGGTCAAAATGGAAAAAGGTATTTTTGAATTACGCAAGAGTTTGTGGCACCTCTCTGAATGCTGAAAGAAAGTCGGCTCTCCTCCTACACTGCTTAGGGTCTGAGGGACAAGATGTGTTCGAACATCTTCCTGATCTCTCTGATGAAGAAACAAATGGCTTTAATGAATTAGAAGTGTGTATTAAAAAATTAGACAACCACTTTCTTCCTAAACTAAGTACTGTGTTGGAGAGATATCATTTTGGGAAGAGACTTCAACAACCTCAGGAATCAGTAGAGGTGTACATTACTCATTTACGTAAGTTGGCGGCCACTTGTAAGTTTGGTGAGTCACTTGAGGAATGCATCCGCGACCAATTCATGTTGGGATGCAACATTGAGAAGGTTAAAGACGAGTTGTGGCAAAAAGATGACCCTAAATTACATGAAATTATCTTAATTGCCAAACAACTTGAACATTCACTTGCCTATGTGGAAGTTATAAAGAAAAATTCTAACTCAGATATTTCTAATCCTGATAAAGTACAAAACGTCTCCAAACCTAGCACCTCTAAAACTGGGAATGCTCCCCAAACTAAATTTAAGACTTTCTCAAATTCTAATCAGAAAAAGACTACTTTAAAATGTTTTAGGTGTGATACAGTCGGCCACTTGGCCAATGATAAATCTTGTCCCGCCTTAGCTGCAAAGTGTAAGAATTGTGGTAAGGTAGGTAATTTTACCAGAGCATGCAAAGCTAGAAATTCTAAGAGTAAAGGGAAAGTAAAAGAGGTTTTCATTTCTAACACTTCAGATTCTGATTCTGATGTGCTTCATTGTGGTGAAGTCACTATCCAAAGTATTGACTCGTGTCAGAAAAAATCGAAAGACCCTATAGACTCTGTATCTATTAATGGATGTATGGTCACCTTGCTTTTTGACTCAGGTGCCAAAATAACTTTAATTCCTAAAAAATTGTATGATGAATTTTTGTACAAGAAAGTTACAATTTTTAAGCCTGACATTTGTCCCCTGGCTTATGGGAGAAACCCCATAAATCTTTTTGATTATTTCTTAGGTGAAATTGAATATAAAGGAAGGATCACCGCTGGGAAGGTCTACATATCTTGCAGGGGCGATTGTATTATCAGTTGGTTCCACCAAGCTGATTTAGGTGTTGAGTTGGTCCCTGGTGCTGATCCTTGTATTGTTCTAAGGGATCTTTCATCGATTCCTTGCAAATCTCCAACTGACCCAATTTCTACAGAAAAGGATGTTCAACTTAATTTCACCAAAAATATCAGTGAGGTGTCTCCGGTTGATAATGGGGGTGAGGTCACTCTTTTTCAAAATTTGAAAGATAATTTTCAAGCAGTTTTTTGTGAAAGACTTGGATGACTCTCTAATTACACTCACAAGATTGTTCTGAGACACAATGCCATCCCTATCTCTTGTAAAGTACGAAGTGTACCTTTGGTTTTGAGAGAACCCATGAAAAAGGAACTATTGAAGTTAGTTAAGGAGGGAATTATTGTTGAAACAGAAGCTAGCGATTGGTTGGCTCCCGTTGTCTTGGCACGAAAGGCTTCCGGAGAGATTAGATTGTGTGTGGACCTCCGCAATCTTAATCGCTCTGTTGTCGCTGATAAATATCCTCTCCCTAATATATCAGAGATGTTAACTCAACTTGAGGGGGCTGAGTTTTTTACTACTCTAGATTTAAGGGCGGCATATCATCAAATTAAAATTGATGATGTTTTGAGTAATTTGACTTTGTTCATTACGCCCTTTGGTACGTTCAGGTTCACCCGTCTTCCTTTTGGGCTTAATTCCGCTGCCTCCGTCTTCCAAAGAGCCATGGAGAATGTTTTGGAGGGTATCCCTGGGGTTAAAATATATCAAGATGACGTCTTGATTCATGGCTCCTCTCAGGCGGGAACATAATAATAGGCATAGAGAAGTACTTTTAAGGTTTAAGAATCGTGGCTTAACACTCAGAGAAAACAAATGCAAGTTCAACATGCAGGAATTAGATTACTTAGGACGTAAGCTTACGAAATGCGGTGTTAAACCGAAAGACAGTTTAGTAGATACCATTCTGAAATTAGTGGAGCCACAAAACAGAGATGAGTTAATCAGCTTTCTGGGTATGGCTGAATACTATAATAAATTTGTTCCCAGATTTGCTTCAAGAACACACAATTTAAGATTACTATTGAAGAAGGGGACAAAGTTCACATGGTCTGATGTTTGCAAAGATAAGTTCGTAGACATCAAGTCTGCATTGAAGTGTGCTCCTTCTCTTCATAGTTTCGACTCGAGTGCTAAATCTATTCTTGTCACTGATGCCAGCTCTAAGGGTTTGGGTGCCGTCCTCAAACAGATCAAAAATGGACATGAGAGAACCATCATGTTTCTCTCCCGAGCTCTTGTAGGGTCAGAAAAAATGTATTCTGTGATTGAAAAAGAGACTCTGTGCATCTTTTGGGAAATAAGGAAGTTGAAGAATTTCTTGTGGGGTGATTCCTTTATTGTTCGGTCTGATCACAAACCATTGAAAGATCTGTTTACTAAAAAAAGTTTGGATGCAGTTTCGTCAAGAATTTGTAGATGCATCATTGCACTGCAAGATTATGATGTCAGTGTATCTTATATACCTGGGGTTGAGAACAAAGTATCTGATTGTCTTTCTAGATTGGTTCATATGGGAAAACAAATTGATCCTGAGGATGTTAATGATATATGAGATGATGATGAGTATAAGGTGTGTGTGGTTGTCAATGAAGTGGTGACTGAAAATTAGTGGAAAATGCATATGAACAAAGATGTTACGTTGATGAAAGTGTCTGATTTGATCAGGCAAGGTTGGGTTAGCATGAAAAATTTAGATGGCGATGTTTGCAAGTTTTTGAATGTGCGCCATGAATTATTCACCAGCTCTGGTCTTTTGTGGAAAGGCACAAGACTAGTGCCCCCTACATGTCTTAGGGAAAAAATTGTTCAACAAGCACATCAAGGACATCTTGGAGTTTCAAAAACCAAAGAAAGAATTTGGTTACATTTTTGGTGGCCAGGAATTGATCTTCAGGTGGAGCGTATTGTTAGAGATTGTGCTTCTTGTAATGTTTCTGATAAGACTTTAACAACTAGAACTCAACCTTTGGTGTTACGTGAAGAGCCTTCTTGTTGTTGGGATGAGATTGCTCTAAATTTGTTAGGACCTATTCATGACTCCTCAGGTCAACATTTTATTTTTGTTCTTATTGATTTGTTTAGTAGATGGCCGTAAATTAAAATTGTCAGGAGTATTGAAACTAAGGACGTGGTTAGATTGCTGGAAGATTTGTTTGCTAGTGAAGGTCTACCTAGATCTATTTTGACTGACAATGGGGTCCAGTTAGTATCACGTGAGATGGAAGATTTTTGGGAAAAGAATGGCAATAAACACAAGAAATGTTCTCTCTATCATCCCAGAACCAACGGGATGGTAGAGAGGTTTAATCGGGTATTGAAGGTATCTATCCAAATTTCAACTTCCCAGGGGAAGGACTGGAAAGTGGAAATTTTAGAGAGAGTGAGAATATATTGTCTCACACCTCATTCCACTACTGGCAAGGTTCCTTTTGAGCTGTTTCGAGGACGGTGCCCTAATACTCATCTATATCAACCATGGGTGAGTGATAAATCTTCTGTCACTAGTTCAAGTTTAGCCCCAAATATGCGCCTATCTGATGATGACAAAAAATTTAAGGATTTGAAGTTGTTAAAGAGGAAGGCTTATTTTGATCAAAGAAATGCTGTATCACGTACGTGTGTTAGAGTGGGAGACAGGGTGAAGGTTCGTCTGTCAAGGAAAATCTGTGGCTTATCTAAGTACTCTGCTCCTTTTGTTGTAAAGAAATGTTTTGGAAATGCTGTTAAATTGAGTGATGGTCGTATTTGGAATTTGAGTAAAATTGCGCCTTTGTACAAAAATGTTCTGACTAAACCCATTTCTGAGACACACGATGGTATAAAAAAAACTGTTTTGCGCAGGAGCTGTTGTGAAAAGAAAATTCCTAAATGTTTTGATGATTTTGTTTTGAAGTAATTATGTATAGGGGAAAGGTGTGTAATATCTTACCAACCTTATTTCATTTGTTGTACATATGCTTGTTCCTTATTTTAATTTAACTTTTACTTGTGCTTGTTGAATTCTATTTGAGAATGTTATGATAGAGTGTTTAGACTCAACAGGTTGTGTGGTAAGTTATTCCTGTGAGCTGTGTGGCTAGGACGTACTTCATCTTGATTGACTACTTGAATGAATAAACATCTCTTCAATCAACTATTTGATCAGGCCATCTTCATTTCAGAAACACACTTAACAACTGCCAGATCTGACAGAGAGCAAAGGCAACCAAGATACCCTAGTGTACCACTGAAAGAAATAGTAATGAAAACCTGATTTGTGTGAGGGACTTGGTTCAAAAATAGAAAATGAAAGTGTATGCAGAATTGGTAAAGATCTCTCATTCCAAAACTGAGATTTTATGATCGCTTGACACTTATGGGAGAGAAAATCTGATGCTCCTTATGATGCTGAACCTTTTCAAGTGGTGTCTACCAAATGACAAATGCTGACTTTCCAAATACCTAGGAAGTCCCTTGCCAGAGACTATTCTCACTTCAGGCCTGTGTTTCTTCGGTCTTCGACTGAAGATGGTGAAAGAAAGACTGGTTCTGAAAATTCAATGAAGGTTGCTGTGTTTTTTTTTACCATCAGTCTCAATCTATGGCATTGAAGAATATCGTTTACAGCTTCCAGTAACCAGATTGGGCCGACAGATCAAAGCAACAAGTAGATTGATTGAGGAGATATAGTTCTGCATGTTTCTCTATATACGTAGATATGTGTGTCCCTTCTCATGATTTTCTAAATTGTTGCAATTTTTCATTTATTACAGGGGAGGCTTTAGTATCTTGCATGACTTAGAACTGAACCTTTCTGGCTCCCGAGGAAAGTGTATCAGTGTGTGATGTAATAGTTAGCCAAGAATGCATGAATGCTTGGTTTGGACCTTTGTAATTCACATGTACAAGTAGATGAATAAAGATGTGTGATATACCGCTCCGTGTGGCCTAGTCATTCAGCAGGTACCGGACTGTGGAAGACGCTACACAAGCAGCTAGTGACTTAAGGTTAGTTTTCTGCAAATACTATAAACCATTACGAAAATCGGGATCCTACCACTCCTTCAATCCTCAGGCCATAGATTATGCCACCCTGCATTTCTTTTCCTGCAGCTTCTGGACTCACCACATGTTGCGAAGCATATAGCCACTTTTTTAAAAGCCAGCATTAAAATACGGAAAAGCTTGTGATAAATATGAAACTTTTATTTTAAAACTGATGTATTTTTCTTTTATAATTTTTTTATATCTTAAACATGTTTTTCCTTCTTCTAAACTTTCTTATACTTTATAGTAGAAATTATTATTTGTTTAGTATACAGATATTGAAATTGTTAACGTTTATTGTATTTAATGTGTACTTTTTATGATTACAAACAAGTGGTAATCGAATAAAAGTTTATAAAACGAAACGAAACGACTTAAGGTTGGCACACTGCTCATTATTGCAAGCTGTGGTGGGCGGAAGCAAACTGTGAATGGCACTTGAACAAACTAATGGATAAGGATGCCGGCAGAAAGCCCGTGTATGAATATACTAGTATGTATTTTTACAATAATTTGGGAAAAAACTTGCGGCAGAAGGACTGCAACAGCTGTCTCTAGGACAGTCCTAAAAAGGACTGGTGATTTGAAATGATATGGCTATGAAAACAACATGACTTGTAGACAGGGGATTGTCACATGACCTAAGCACGTGATCTCAGTGTGTAAAAGACAGCTTTGACACATTTCCTGTCAGCATACCAGGATACTAATGTTCTATATTTTCCTCATTGGATTCCCCATGATAAAACCCCATCAGGCTCAATTCTTGAGTTCTCCCACACCTCCACCTGTCCTCCATGCCCTCTGCTCATCTAAACATGCTCTCATGGGCGACGTTCATAGTGTCAGACTCCACCTATCCACCCTTAATATCTCACTTTGCCTTCCAAGGAATTCTTCTGGAGAGCTGCCCCCCTCCCATTTGCATTTCACATGTCTGTTCCTCACATGCACTCCTTGATCTTTTTCCAATGTCACTTTCCCTCACCTTCATTCTGATCAGCTTGTCTCTGTTGCGGATGATGCCCCAGGGTGCGATGCCGATGGTGACAATTTCATTGTTGCCATTGCTGCTACCACTCCTGCTGAAGTCACGCACTGCTTCTCCAACAAGCTTCGCCACACCACCATGGCAGCCACCAGTGATGATCCAGGCACCTACATTGGCCAGAATGTGCAAAGGTAAGTTAGGCATGCTATTCTGAGTTCACAACTGGACTTTTTCAAATGTAATGTTTGTCTCAAAGGTGTGTCTAAGAACCCGAGGAGTTAACTAGTGGCAATGAGAGAAGACAGCCCAGGGACTATATGTACAAGCCCCTATCCCCACCACAATGTCACTTTTACGGACGTTGTGGTGGCGGTAGGGGATTCGCCTTATGTACAAGGCAGCGTTAAGCCACTTGACTTGGCTTAACGCTGCCTTGTACATAAGGCCCCCTTTCACACTATGGTTAGCGTGAAATGGGTGGGCAGTGGGTGTTGCCGTCGGCACTCCACCGCAACACCCATTGTATTTGACACTACCACCTATGTACAAGGGTGGCGTACATAGGAGGCAGCACCAAAATTAAGACTAGGTAAAACCTGATCTTAAGTTGGCGAAACAAGGAGAAATCATTATTTCTCCTCATATTTGCTTTTTCCATGTGTGCTGCGTTGTGCACAACACATGGAAAAAAGCACAATGCCATAGTTTGCTCATGTACAGGAAGGTGTCGTGTCCCTTCCTGTACATGAACAAACCTTTTAAAAAAAACATTTTATAACTTTCATGTGTGCTGCATGAAGCAGCACACATAAAAGTGCAAAAATCGCATTTTAGGCTTGTTTATGTGTAGGAAGGGACACCTTTCTACACATAACCAATCCTCTCCTGCACACATACATCCTTGCACTCTGGTGAAAGGGTGCCTGCATTGGTGTTAAGTTGTTAAACTTAGTGCCATTGGAGGGGGAAATGTAAGGCTTCACTACATTCTTGTAAATATGGTGCAGCTTTGCGATTCCGAAGTGGCGGAGCGTGTCGTTAACCCAAGGAGACTAACGACACGCTTCGCCACTTCATTGTACATATCCCTTCAGGAATCTTGCATCCTGGAATTAGAGGAAAATACTGAAGTAGTGGTGTCAATGAATTCCTATTGCAGGATTTAATTGGTGGCAAAATGTATGCTTCTCCATTTTGTGTAGAAGATGGCTGCCACGTGAATCCATGTGGTACCCTTTTTGGATCCTAGGTGGGACTAACAGTCAATGGAGCTAAGTAGGGGAGAGTGTGAAACTCTGCTTCCTTCTGCAAGACCTATTGAGAGAGCAGTGCTATTTACATCAGAATATACAGAAGACCTACTGAAGAATTTGAAACTACCAAAAGAAACCAATATCACATGTGGAGAAGGAGAATCACAGCTGGAAAGAGTTTCTCTTCAGCCAACTAGACAGGCAAGGTGACTAACCAGGATACTAATACACCTTTGTATGGTTCCATCTCAAGGGATGGACTGAACCCGGGTCTTCAGGCTCTCATTACTGATGTGTGGTGAGAAGCCCCTCCTCACCTATGCTCTGTGCTGCTTTGACAAGCCCCTTGCTGAAGAAGTTCTTCAGCTTGGCATTCATGGTGAAGCTTCTGGCTCCTCCTGTAACAGAGATCACCAGGTTGGGCTTGCTGAGCTGCCAAAGGTCGGTCATCATCTCATATAGAACTTTGGGAGAGGTGTTGATGGAGGCGCGCACATACTATGGAGAAAAAGCATCAGAAGGAAAAATGTTAGCAATTAAAGAGTCCACCGTACATGTAGCCAATTTTTCTATGAAACACTAATCAATAATTTGCACGTCTGCAATATGCTGTACAACCTTTAAAATGGTAATAACCCCTGTTACATTCCATTTTCTGTACCTTTAATTACTTTGCACATGTTCTCGTTTAGTGCATGTGCCATGGCTTGTTTTAAGTATCATTCTAAGCTCCAATTGGAATTTCTGCTGACTTAGCCAGTCAGACTGCAGTTGCTCCTGGAGTCTACTGCTGGACAGATGTTCTGCCGTGCTGTTATCAAATAAACTACTTTAACCAAAGTTAGTCCTTTCAAATTGTTGAAGGGGAGAGAACCCAGCTTCTAAATTATGCCCATGGTATGGTGGTTTAAGTAGAAGTGTAAAAGAAATGATTTGAACAGTGAATGTGTAAGAAACACAGCTGTTAGAGTTGAGAACAAGCAAATTAAAACTTGTGCATGGTTTGACAAGAAGTGGAAAACTAGAGCTCCTTCTTTTAAGATTGGTGATTGGGTCAGGATTTTAAAACCAGGTATCATCAGCAAGGGTGCCAATACATTTGGAAAACCAATACAGATAAAAAAAAGTTTTTAGGAATTCTGTTGCCACCCAAGATGGTAAAATATGGAATGTTAGAAGAGTTGTGAAATGTTCTATTGATATGTTCCGTGATGTTCTAACTAATTCGGTAATTCTGCAAATCAGGTTGTAGCAACGTATTTAGTTCTGAACAATATCAGAACTAAATACGTTGCTACAACCTGATTTGCAGAATTACCGAACTTAGTCACCGATAATGATTCTATTTCTTCTAGGGTTAAAAATTCGAATCTTTTGAGATTTTTCCCAAAAAGGTTTGAGGATTACATTTAATCTTCTTCATTTTTTGTTCTTGTTTTCCTTTTCTTTTGTTTTATTAAATAAGGGGGATGTGTTACATTCCATTTTCCGTACCTTTAATTACTTTGCACATGTTCTTGTTTAGTGCATGCACCATGTATTGTTTTAAGTATCATTCTAAGCTCCAATTGGAATTTCTGCTGACTTAGCCAGTGAGACTGCAGTTGTGCCTGGAGTCTACTGCTGGACAGATGTTCTGCCATGCTTTTATCAAATAAACTACTTTAACTAAACTACAGATTTGAGGGATTTAACAACCCCCCATGCTGTTTACATTTCTTTTTCTGTTCAAATCATTTTTATTTTTATTGGGAAAAAAACATAAACAAGGAAAATACATCCAAGAAATAACAGAAATAAAGGAGTAGAACAAAGGAAAAAGAAATGAAATGACAAAGACGTGAGTCCGACTAAAATAAAACAAACAAGTTAATCACTGTGTACACATTGGGAAACTCAAGTGCCTGTCAATTACATTCAATATTCACATGAAGGCCACATGATTAGAAATCAGCAGTAAACATAGATTTCCATTACAAGTATCCATATTTAAAAGCAATGCGATTGCATACAATACAGTGAAGTTACAACACGGTTGCATATATCATCACAATAGGGTGGATTCACGGAGGATCAAATGTGAGTGATGAGTCGTCTACAGACTTCCAAAGTTTCTTATTAGTCTTACGCCAAGGGGAGGTATGGAGGGCTGGGTTGTCTGCTCCCCTTAAGAAGGACAGCCACTCTTGCCAAATTCTAAAGGATACATCTTTAGCATTTGCCCATTTACATAATATGACTTTACAGGCTAAGGTAAGCAGGAGATCTAACAGGTGCCGGTCATTGTCGTTGACTAGTGCTGGATCTAAGACACCTAATAAAATATATGAGAATTCTCTGGAGGGGTTGATGTTGAATATGTGTTCAATACATTTATACATTTTATCCCAATAATCCTGTAGCATGGGGCAGGTGAAGAGAATATGAGCAAGGTCTCCACATCGGACTTACAGTCCAGCATGTCGGGTTATCTTGTAGGCCCAATTTAAAAAGTTTTCCAGGAGTCCAGTGCGACCTATTGATTGACTTATACTTAGTCTGTGATGAATCACGGACAAATTATCGAAAACACAAAAATCAAATTACACAATTATCGTGTCTCAAATATCGAGTACAATTAAATCGACACCCTATATTTATTTATAAAACAACAGAAACATTGATTATACAATATCGTACATTGTCTTCACATCTAACATGGGCTTCGATAGGAATTCATAGAGCATATTATCAAGCCCATTATCGCCGCTTTTATCGGCAGTTTCCTGCCGATAAAAGCTGCGATAATGTATCACCCGTCCTTGATAATATGCCCCCAAGTACCCTACAAAATATTTAACCAAAATACACATGTAAACATTCACTAAAATATACTTCACTTTTTTTCCACAGACCACTAAAATACAGAACAGCATCAACCAAAATAGAAAACATCTACATTGAAAGTCAACTACATTATAATTGGTAAGTACCTAACAAAAGTACATATATTATTATTTATTCCTATATTATAAATACATTTTCTAATAATATTTAATACATCCTTACTAGATTTAAGAAAACAACACTGACTGAAGAAGCAAAATGTATTACATCTCAGAAAGGAAAATGTTTGTTATGCTATATGGGGTATATTTATACTCAGGAAAAACAAAAAGACCTTAAAGTAAACTGGAAATGTACTAAGTATTACTCAAACAAATGTTATGGGCGTGCAACAACCAAAGAAACAAGTGTAATTATTACAACTGAACACAACCATCCACCTAATATCTCGAAATAGAGGTTAGATCTATTATAGAAAATATTAAGGAAATAAGCAATACCTCAGAACTACCAACAAGTGTAATACTTAAAGAAATACTACCTAGAGTACCTAGAGAAGCAAGAGGTCAATTACCAACAATAGCTTCTATAAAAAGAACCATAGCTAGAACAAACAAATCCACAAGACCAACAATACCAACACCTAAAACTTTTGAAGAGGTAATAATTCCACCTACCATAACTCATAACGATGAACCTTTTATCTTCTACGATAACAACAATAAAGATAAAAGGATAATAATGTTTTCTACAATAAACAACATAAAAAAATTCAAGGAAAGCCAAACATGGATGATGGATGGCACATTTACCATATGCCCCAAACCATTCTGTCAATTATATACCATACATGGGCAATACCATAATACTTGCATTCCATTTATCTATTGTTTGTTACCAAACAATCAAACTTCAACATACACAGAAATATTAAACAAAATAAAAGAAGAAACAACAGACTTCTTTCCCTTAAAAATAATAATAGACTTTGAACAAGCCATGATCAATTCCATCCTTAAAATATATCCTCACACATCCATACAAGGATGTTACTTCCACTTTAACCAATGTCTATGGAGACATTTGCAAAAATCAACACTTAGGGGGTCATTAGGATGGCGGGCGGACTTTGCCCGCCCGCCATCCTGTCGGGGATTGGTGGGGGTCCCGTGGGTGGTATTAGGATGCGGCCGCCACAGTGGTGGCCGCATACTGCATTTATAACACCGCCCACCACAATGCCATAAATGAATGCATGCATCTGCATACACAATGCGGCAGGCACCGCGCGGTGCCTACCGCATTGTATATACAAATGCAGGGGGGGGTACCACAGGTGTGCTCCCCCTACCCCGCCTTCACTTTGGGGGCCCGCAGGGGGCCCCCAAAGTGAGACCGCATGCCTTTCCGTGGCGGCATTACCGCCACGGAAAGGCATTGTACAATGCCCATCATAATATGGCTGGCGGTGTCTGATAGTCACCACCACCATATTATTCCTTTTCCGCCCGACAGCGGTCCCCCCGCCATACTAATATGGCGGGGGGGAAACGAGTGAGGATGATGGGCGGGTTGACCCCGCCAGGCTGGCGGTAGCCGCCAGCCTAGCGGGGGCAATCCGCCCGACATCCTAATGGGCCCCTTAGTGTTGAATATGCAACCAATATCACATTTGCATACCAAATAAAACACCTGATAGCCCTAGCATACGTGCCAATCACCGATGTGGCTGAGCACTATAACCTTTTAATAGAAAGTCCTTTCTATACAAAAAATGAACAAAAACTAGCTCCACTTCTCGATTATTTCGAGGACACCTGGGTGGGGAGACTACACAGGTCAGGCCACAGACGCCAACCAAAATTCCAAATACCTTGGTGGAATGTATATCTTCCAACCCTAAACCAAGAAGCTAAAACAAACAACGCAGTGGAGGGTCGGCATAATGCCTTCATATCTTCAACTGGCCGAACAACTCCTACACTACACAAACTCCTAATGGCAATACAAAAAGAGCAAAGTTTTCAAGAATTAAGAATGGAGCAATCTGTCTTACAATTAAAACCTAAACTATCAAGACAAACTGCCCAAATGTACCAATATTTACAACAAGTACAACTTTATCCTACAAGAGGACTAGAATACTCAAAAATGATTGCTAAAACACTAATCTAACAACACAAACCATATAAACTAAAAATAATCCTAAAATTCCTTAAAATATAAACAAACACATTTCCTTTACAAATTATTACGTATTTATTTTGTCTAATACATTTAAATATCTAAAAATATATCGACAAAATAAATATCTAACTAAACAAAAACTGTATAAACATAAAACATTTCCCAACCCACAAAAAAATGAATATAAAATCACTTACCTTTAACAGCAACGTAAATAGCAAATCCAAATGATCCAACATAATCCAGGTAGTGATAAATCCAAAGTAATAAAAAAAATACCCCAATAAAATGCAAAAATACAACTGTGCCAAATCCATCGAACATCCAAATAAATCGAAAATCCAGAATCCATCAAAAACCCGAAAAAGTTAACAAATAATAAGAAACGCTCCCTGAAACCCGAAAAATAAAGGAAGTGTAAAATACATATTAGTTGAAACAACTAAAACACACTTCCTTTAAAAAAAAAAACTGAAAAGTTCCAAAAACGAAAACGCTGTATCCAAAAACCTAGAATAGAAAAAGAAACATTCCCACCCACAACAAACTTAAAAACATACATTATTATTCACCATTACATACATATTTAACACAAAAAGTAAGTAAATACACACAAACACAATAACTCCAACTAGGCCGTAAATCGAGAAAACGCAGAGAAAACTAAAAACGTAAATAACCAACTACAAACAATCTAAATCCTAATACACAAGTCCACAAAGCCTAAATAACAAACTAATACCTTCTAAACATACTTACCTTCTCAGGCGCGAAGTAGCTTCCAACCGCGAGCTTGAATCTTCCCAAATGACCCAAAAAGACTAAGCGGGTCATTAGGATGGCAGGCGGACTTAGTCGGCCCGCCATCCTATCGGTCTTAGGGACAGGCCGCCATAAGGGCGGGGGTCCTGGGGGGGGGGGGATTAGGATGCGCCCGCCACAGTGGCGGACGCATCATGCATGTTTAGCATTGTTGGTTTTTTTTTAAATCTGTTTATTGATTTTTGCACAATATCAATATAAAACTCAGCTAGTTTGAACCATTACACTACAGCATTCTTCTCCGGATACATCGTGAAATAGTGTACATAGTCAAACAAAAGATCATTATTAGAAACATGCAAACTGACTCATCGCACGGTAGTACATTATTCGTCCTCAGTGTTCGTCGCATTAGTTCTTAAATAGTCTGTGAGGTATGCCCAATAGTCACGAGGTCTTGATCTGGCCGGTAATTCTTCCTCATAGGTGCGTAATGTGTCTTGGCAGTATGTCATGTCTGCAATCCAATGTGTAATAGACGGTGTCTGTTTACTGTCCCAGCATAGGGATATTCTGCGTTTTGCGAGCAGCAAAGCAATCATGCAAAATGTACGTTTCAAAGCTTTCACATTTGGTAATAGGCCTAATAAACAACTCTTTATGGTACATGCCACCTGGACCCCAATCATGTCAGTTAATTTCCCAGTGACCTGTGTCCAATAGTCGTTTACTTTCACACAATTCCATGCTAGATGGAGAAAGCACATCTAGGGCAGTTCGCTTCCGGTCGCAAACCATATTTATAGAGCTTGGCGGGTGTATAGTATGTTTGGTGTATGTACTTTATATGCAGCAATCTAAGGTTCACATTAGGTGTCAGTAATTGTGTTAGAGTGCAAGTTGTGAGCCATTCCTCTTCCGTTAATGGCTCCTCTAGAGCTATATTCCATCTATCCATAGCTTTTTGGGTTGTATAACCTATTTCATCTTGTGCTATCTTGTAGAGGCATGACACCAAATGTGTGGTATTAGGTGATGTTATGATATGCTGCAGTTATTTTAACTGCGTGGGTCCCTTGGGAAAGTCCGGGTACAAGTCCTTTACTGCCCTCTTTAATCTATGGTGATTGAATTGAAACAGTAGGGATTGATTATGTATGTAAGACAGATCTTGGGTCGTGTTAAAGACACCATCTGTGTATAAATCACCCATATTGACTATTCCCACTTGTCGTAGTAGGTCCGTACCCATCTTTTCATTCGTCACCGATATCTCAGGATGATGGTGTAGGGGAAGTGCTGGGGCATATAGAGGCATGTTGTTCGCTAGTCGTCCCAGTGTTCGCCACGCTTTAGCAGTCATGTCAATGGTGTTTATGTCTCGTTCATGCAATGGTGGTCTATCATACGTGATAATCTCGTCCAACGGGATCGGATATGCATCGCCTTCTTCTAAGGCTGTATGGGTTAAGTATGGAACCTCATGATACCAGTGGGTTGCGTATTGTGCCTGTGCGCACAAGTAATATAGATAAAAGTCTGGTACTTTTAGTCCGCCTCTAGAATATGGCAATGTAAGTGTGCGTAATTCGATTCTCGCCTGTTTGCCCACCCATATGAGCCTCAATACCATTGTCGTGATCATCTTAAATACTACCATAGGTGGGCGAATAGGAATGTTATTGAATAAGTAGAGTAGTTTAGGTAATATCACCATCTTGACCAGTGCTATACGATAAGCTAGCGAAAACGGGAGTTGTATCCATCTGCTTACTTTGTCCTCTACGGAGGATATTACTCTACCATAGTTAGTGCGTATAACCAGCTCTGGGTCTCTATGGTACCACATTCCGAGGTACTTAATGGGATCAGTTTGCCATCCTAGTGGGAACTCTACGTCATGTGGGGCAGTTGAATCAGTTAGTGGTATAATTGAGGATTTGTCCCAATTTATTTGTAAGCCAGAGTGCCCGCCAAAATTAATATATTCCCGTATTAATGACGTCAGATTTTGTTCTGGGTCTCTTACATAGAGCACCATGCCATCCGCATACAAAGACATGTGCAGTGGGCGGCTCAGGAACTGCAATGCAGAGTGATGGTGTAATTGTCTGATTTTACAAGCTCGCGGTTGAAGAGCAAGGGCAAATAATAAGGGGGATAGGGGGCAACCCTGTCTTGTCCCACACTCTATATCAAATGCCTCTGATAGATATCCATTTATTCGAACCCTGGCGACTGGCTTTGTATATAAAAGTTGTACCCATTGTATATACATCGGTGGAAATGCCATTTTCTGCAAAACAGTGATTAGATAGGGCCATTCAATGGAGTCGAAAGCTTTTGCAGCATCCAACATAACCGCCACTGCTTTAGTATTTGGGGTCAGATAATGTGATAAAGCAAATAGCGTCCTGGTGTTATGAGATGTGGATCTAGAGGGAATGAAGCCTGCTTGATCAGGTAGCACTAGCTTGGTCATAAGGGTCTGTAGCCTATTAGCCAATAGTTTAGCTAAAATTTTGGAGTTCACGTTGATTAGGGATAATGGTCTATATGAGTCGCAATTTTCTGGATTCTTAGTGGGCTTTAGCAATGCTATTATCACAGCTTCACGCAAACTTGTGGGTGAAACACCGCTATCGAAAGCCGCTCCATACATCTCTACCAGGTGTGGAGCTATTATATCCACGTATGCTTTGTAAAATTCTCCGGTGAATCCATCCGGTCCCGGCGCTTTACCGTTTGGTAGAGATTTTATCGTTTCTGTCACTTCCTCTACAGTTACTGGTAAGGATAGATACTGTCTATGGGTGTCAGATAACCACGCAATGGCCACATTTTCTAAGTATGCGAGTATCTCGGTTGTAGATTTGGTGGGTTGAGTTGTGTATAGGGCCTTGTGGGAATGTACAAAACTAGTCAATATTGATTGAGTGTCTGCGCACATATCGCCATTTGAATCTTTAACCTGTATTTCCGTTTGTTGGCCTCTGTTTTCACTTATCTTTGTGGCTAGTACTTTGCCTGATCTCCCACCCTCACCGAATCTCCTAGCCGTGGGGCGCTTATGTATATATTTGATCTCGTCCTGTGCAAATGTTTGGTATTCCGTGAGTGTTCGTCTAATATCTCCCAATATGGTTGTGTCTTGTGTGTTGTTGTATGTAGTTTCTAGGTCTGTCAGTCGTTTTTCACAGCGTGTTAACTGTGTTCTTATGTCACGCAAAATGCCCGTCGACGTGCTTATACAAATTCCCCTTATGGTCGCTTTAAAGGCTTCCCACAATAAACAAGGGTCATCTGAAAAGTTTTCGTTATTTATTAAATAATCCGCGATTGCTCGGGCCAGCGTGTCAGCATAAATCGTGTCCGTGAGTGCAGTTGCATTGAATCTCCAGGTGTATGGAGGTGGGGTGTACTGTGGGATCTGTAGTGTTAACACCACTGGATTATGATCTGACAGTGTCTTCGGGAGGTGTCTCACCTCTGTGGTCCATAACAGTGCATGCTCAGGCCCTAGCCAGTAATTTGTGACCAGCTATTATTAGCTGCAGACGTGTGTGTGGACATTCGTGACGTTGGGTGTTTCACTCTCCAAATATCATATAGTTGTTTGTCAGCCATTATGTCAAGTAGCTTAGTCTTTGCCCTGGTATGATGTTCAGTGGTTGATCCAGATCTGTCCAGTCGGTCATTTAATGCCAAGTTGAAGTCTCCTCCCCAAAATAGAGTACTATCTAGATCCTCCTGTAGATGTGTCTACATAGTGCGTGAAAAAAATCTGGATCATCTATGTTTGGTATATATGTGTTTAGTAGCGTTACTCCCTGTCCACGTAATAACCCTTTTAGTAAAATGTACCTGCCCTCTTTATCAATAATCGTGCTTTCTACTCAGAAATTCGTCTCCTTTTTAATCATGATGGACACTCCTCTGGAATAGGAAGAGTAAGCAGCATGGTATACCGTTTCTGCCCAGCGTGTGCCTATGTGTATTTGAGCTTGTAAGGCGCACTGCTACCCATCCATAGGTTTTCCTGGCGCTGTATAACTCTGGGGAACCCGTCCTGGCTTACCCTGTGGGATGGTCCCTGCTGGGAGTCCCCAAGGTGGAGCCAGGCATCCCTGGAATTGATGGGGCCGTTGTGGAGATTAGGCAATCTAATGCCCAGAGTTGCGGAGTGGAACCCCTGATTAGAGTAAGCACCGAAACGAGAATTATTGAGTCTGCTGACCCAGGTCCACGACCCTGCCGCGTCGGGAATTGAACCCTGGTCCCGGGCGGACTTCTGCTCTCGGGTCTGCTGCCTCTAACCAGTGAGCCATACTAGTTTTAGATGCATAGGGGGCCATGTGGGTCTCTTGCAACATAATGATATCAATATGCCACCTGTTAATGCTAGCAAAGATCTGCCGTATTTTTGGGGGGTTAGTAAAGCCCCGTATATTCCACGTTAACATGTTTAGCTTTGTTTTATCTGCCATGTCGTGTGTTACCTCCAAATGTTTCACCTAATATAATTCTCCGCAATGTGATAACAGCGGTTGTCTGCATGTTTCTTTGCTGCCTGCCTATGTACATTAAAAACATATTTCTTTAAGTGTGTGCCTTTCAAAGTATAGCAATGCTTCTCAAGTGTTTCGGTTCCAGAAACAGAACAATCCCCCTACCCCCCTCCCACAACAGTAGCCCAATCCTGCTGAAGCCATCCCCAAACATAGAGCTTTCCATAACTAGAATTCAGGCCAGGGAGCTCCCATTTGGAGGCTCGCCGAGAACACACATCTCCATCCAATTTAATGGATGTGGACGGACTATGTCATAGTGGTAGACAGTGTATATGGTCATATCTTACAAGTTTAACAGAAGTAGCCTGCACAATTATACAGAGAATTTAGACCTATTCCCATATATAAGCAGAAATACCATGCTCACAGATAGGCATTAGCATAATAAACATTTCGTTTGCCTTGTCTCATATTTATACATTCCTGTCTGTCCCAAAACATTCAGCATACTCTCCTCTGCGTCCTTTTACCAGATTGCCTGCAATGCACAGACCTGTATATACCTCAGTGTGCACGCTGGTCCATAGAGAGCACATCAACCGCTAATCGCAACACTTTCCAGGCAATACCTTGGTATTGTTACGCTCTGTACCTCAACCCCAGGTCATCCCAGCCTGGGAGAGGCAGGCGAACACTGTCGTAACTGTTCGTCAGCCAGTTTGATATATACAGATGAAAGAGGTGAGAAGTAACGTGTGATGTCACATGAGACCTTTCAGCCTGTGGATAAGTCTTCAGTAGCCCATTTATTTTCCTCGGAAGCAAATACCATTTTAAATGTCTCGGTGTATTCCTTAGACACTCTATACCTAATGGTCGCGTTGTCTTGTCATTACTACAGGTCCGCAGCATATGTCTCCTAAGTCTGTCCCAGTGATGTTGCGGATCACGCGATATACAGTTTTGCGCCATTGTGATCACTTTATCCTTAGCTCGCCTTCCCATCTTACCTTCTAGTGACGGTGCGTAGTAAATACACGCTGTGTCTCAACTGGATCGTAATCTCATTATACTGTCTTTATTCAGAGCCTTGCGCTTGGTCCGCTTGTTTTTGTTCTTTCCTCTGCTCGTGAACTTTCTTAATGAAGTCATGGGCGGCTTTTGGTGTGGAAAGTATTGTTATTCTCCCTCTCCAGTTAACTTTGAGACGGGCCGGATATAGCATCGCATATTCAATTTGTAAAGTACGTAGTTTTGATTTTGCAGTATTAAATTCCTTCCTTGCCTGTTGCACCGCATAGGTGTGGTCCGGATAAAACTCCAGACGGTTGCCTTGGTAGTCAATGTCCTTCTTTTCCCTTGCCATCCGTAATATGTCGTCTCGATCCCGATAATTCAGTATTCTGGCTACAATAGGTCGAGGAGTAGCTTCGAGTGGAGGCTTGGGCGCCAAGGAGCGGTGAGCCCGTTCAACTATAAAGATGGGTGATAGATGTTCAGCTCCGAATATTGCCTTGCACATGTCTTCCATATATTTCTCCATTTTCCCAGTGTTAGTTGTCTCTGGTATTCCCGCTATGCGGATGTTGTTGTGCCTTGAACGCGCTTCTAAATCTTCAGTCATGATTCTAAGCACTTCCAGAAGTTTTTCTTTTTCACCACTTTTTGCGGTATTGGCTCGTGTTTCATCCTCTACTGTCGATAACCGTTTCTCAGCCTCATCAAGTCTTTCGCCTTGTTTGTCTAGCTTTATCGCCATTGTGTCCACTCGGCAAGTTAGGTGGTCTAGTTTGCCGTTGATGTCTTTGAGGCTGGTTTGAATTGCTGTTAATATAGCTTCCATGTTGTGTTCGGTGCTGCCTTTCGCACCCGCGTCACTGTCAGTCGCGTTAGCCGGTCCTTTCACCGACCGTCGTGGTACAAACGTAAGTTTTGGCTGCTGTTTTTCTGGTTTCCCCATTGTCCCCTATATGCGGGGAAGGCGTGTTATATTGTTAGCCTGCCTTGCTCGCAATCGGAATCTTTATCTATCTCTTTTGTAGCCTTGGTCAGTAATAGACCGTTCTTTTCAATATATGCGATGTAGTGACGCTCCCTCTATGTCCTGCGCAGCTTTCACATCAGCTTTCCCGTACAGGATTAGTTCGGCATATAGCTACTTAATCGCATTTGCAGGTACGTGTCCGTTCAATGGATAGGTGAAGTGGCACTCTTTTGATATACTGTCAGAATGGCTATCTTCCACGTGCTGTCTGCCTAGCTCCTTGAAATAGGGTCTCCCTAACAGATATGTTGTTGCGCTTCTGCTGCGTGGAATTATGAACATGCGCCTGCAAGCGTGCCCTTTGCACGCTTATTCGACAGCCATCTCTTCTTTTATTAAGGGTTTGCTGCTTGCGGATTCCTAACCTTACGGTCTTCCCGCTAATTGTGGTCGCCGTGCGCAGCGTATTTAGCGCCGTCGCAAGTTATGCGTGGGCTGGAAGATCGTCCAGTAGCGTCCAGGTCAGTACAGCTGTCATGTCGCATCAGCGTTTCATGCGGCCATCCTCAGCATCGTTGGGGTCAGTTATTTGCCAAAAAAGGTAGCCACAGTTAAAATTGCGTGTTAATGCGGAGGTGGTGATCATTCGTGCCATTTTGCCGAGTCTTTCACATCTGCAGGCGCCGCCATCTTGGTGTAGTGTTACAGTTCAGGATTGCTATGTTAGCAGCGTGTTGTAGTTGGTTGTAATCTGTACTTGCAGTATTTATAGTAAACTAAGCGTCAAAGCGCGCTTCCCTTTTCAACAGTATGTAGTTAGATTTACAATGCCAATTGCAGCGCCGAATGCCGTTGCGATCGATTTCCCGCCGGCCGCCATCTTGGTACAGTTGTCTGTTTCCTCGCACATAGGCAGTTATATTGTGCACAACACCGCACTTCTTGCTTGCAGCTGTGGCAGTATATTGTGTATTATGATGCTTTGGAATGTATTCCGTATGCACATCACCTGCCTTGTAAGGACGCTTGCAGCGCGAGGAGCAGCTCCGATCGAGTGTGTTGTGACCGCCATCTTACCCGCTCACACTTCAGGCCAGTCGGCAGGTTTCAACAGCAGTTACAGCCTTCTACGCCAATGTTACCGCATCTTTCTGTCATCAAATGAGGTGCTGGATATTCCGACGGCAGTGTATGTCTACATCATCTCTGACGCTGTCGTTTTACTGCTGTAATTTCCCATTATTCAGTCCGTCCGGCAGAGCTGCTTTACAAGGCAGCCATTCCGCAGTGCGCCCTCTAGCGCCCCCGATGCATGTTTAGCATTGTGGCAGGCGATGCTCTCAGCACCGCCCGCCACAATGCTAAAAATGCATTAATGCATTTGCATTAACAAAGCGGCAGGCACCGCGCGGTGCCTGCCGCTTTGTTAATGCAAATGCTGGGGGGTACCACAGGTAACCCCGTGTGCACCCCCCACCTGTCCTTTACTTCGGGGGCCCGTAGGGGCCCCCTGAAGTGAAGACCGCATGCCCATCGCCGCCACGGAAAGGCATCTGTTTTTGGACATCCTAATATGGCTGGCGGTGTCTAATAGACACCACCACCATGTTAGGCCTTTTCCGCCCCGGCCGCAAGGCGACCGGGCGGAAAAGCGGCGGACGGTCTTTCCGTCCGCCACGGCACCCACTGCCATCCTATTATGGCGGGAAGACTTTAGGGCAAGGATGGCGTGCGGATTGCCCCCGCCAGGCCGGCGATGGCTACCGCCAGCCTGGCGGGGGCAATCCGCTGGCCATCCTAATGACCCCCTATGAGTGGTTACAAAATAACATACCCAAATAATAATATCACCGCAGAAATAGTTAAATAAATGACAATAACATTTTTGTTAAACTTTATTAAATAATTTTTCCAAATGTATATAATTTATGTATGCTTTTTGGAAAAATATATTATTATATTCATATATTGTAAAAATATCAAATTAAATATTATTACAGTATAATTAATATTATTTTTAAAAAGCATATGTCTGTTAAAAAATGCTAAAAACAGTGTATACTTTTAATGTATTTTGTTAAAACAAATTACAAACGTGAAAATTATTAATATTAATAATAAAAAAAAATTATAAAATTATAAAATGAAACAGATATTATAATTCAAAAATGTTAAGAACATTTATATTGTATAATATAAACAATGTATGATATCAATCTCGTTCTTGAAAACTATATCAACATGTATAACATAAATTCGACACAAAATCTATATGTTAAAATTTTTATAAAATGTACAGTAATAAAAATTTTGAAATGTACACTTTTTTTTCCAACTGTATGTACTATATATATTCTAATGTTAAATATATTTTCATTTACTATATTGTTTAATGGTACCTAAATGTACTTGACTCAACAACTATACAAAAACCAAATATTTTTTTCTAAATTAAAAAAATAACATTTTTTTTGTTAAAATAGTATACATTCATTTATAAAAATTTATTATTTGATTTATGTACTGTATGAATAATTAAATACATTTTTTTTTTACAAAAACTGTGCACTTTGTGTGTACTACCTATTAAAAAATATTACTATCAATATATAAAAATTGTTATTTTAAAACTTTATATATATAGATATTAAAAAATGTAAATAACTATACTAAAATATTTTTTTACATTTACTATTCACACTTGAATCTACATTTAATTGAGGTAGGTGCTGGACAATAAACATAATTAATTTTCTATTCCAACTCCAATTTGCATTTAATTAGGGTAGGTGCTGGACACTGAACCAAAATAATTTACTATTCCAACTGCAATCTACATTTAATTAGGGTAGGTGCTGGACACTGAACCTATTTAATTTACTATTCCAACTCCAATTAACATTTAATTAGGGTAGGTGCTGGACACTGAACCTATTTAATTTACTATTCCAATCTACATTTAATTACGGTAGGTGCTAGACACTGAACCTATTTAATTTACTATTCCAAATCCAATCTACATTTATTTAGGGTACATGCTGGACACTGAAACTATTTAATTTACTATTCCAACTCCAATCTACATTTAATTAGGGTAGGCGCTGGACACTGAACCAAAATAATGTAATATTCCAACTCCAATGTACATTTAATTAGGGTAGGTGCTGGACACTGAACCTATTTAATTTACTATTCCAACTCCAATTAACATTTAATTAGGGTAGGTGCTGGACATAACCTATTTAATTTACTATTCCAACTCCAATCTACATTTAACTAGGGTAGGTGCTGGACACTGAACCTATTTAATTTACAATTCCAACTCCAATCTACATTTAATTAGGGTAAGTGCTCGACACTGAACCTACTTAATTTATTATTCCAACTCCAATCTACATTTAACTAGGGGAGGCGCTGGACACTGAACCAAAATAATTTACTATTCCAACTTCAATTAACATTTAATTAGGGTAGGTGCTGGACACTGAACCAAAAAAAATTCCTATTCCAACTCCAATCTACATTTAATTAAGGTAGGTGCTGGACACTAAACATAATTAATTTACTAGTCCAACTCCAATCTACATTTAATTAGGGTAGGTGCTGGACACTGAACCTATTTAATTTACTATTCCAACTCCAATCTATATTTAATTAGGGTAGGTGCGGGTCACTGAACCTATTGAATTTACTATTCCAACTCCAATTAACATTTAATTATGGTAGGTGCTGGACTCTGAACCTATTTAATTTACTATTTCAACTCCAATCTACATTTAATTAGGTTAGGTGCTGGACACTGAACCTATTTAATTTACTATTCCAACTCCAATGTATATTTAATTAGGGTAGGTGCTGGACACTGAACCTATTTAATTTACTATTCCAACTCAAATATACATTTAATTAGTGTAGGTGCTGGACACTGAACCTATTTAATTTACTATTCCAACTCTAATCTACATTTAATTAGGGTAAGTGCTGGACACTGAACCTATTTAATTTACTATTCCAACTCCAATCTACATTTAATTAGGGTGGCGCTGGACACTGAACCAAAATAATTTACTATTCCAACTCCAATGTACATTTAATTAGGGTAGGTGCTGGACACTGAACCTGTTTAATTTACTATTCCAACTCCAATCTACATTTAATTGAGGTAGGTGCTGCACACTAAACATAATGAATTTACTATTCCAACTCCAATCTACATTTAATTAGGGTAGGTGCAGGACACTGAACCAAAAGAATTTACTATTCCAACTCCAATCTACATTTAATTAGGGTAGGTGCTGGACACTGAACTTATTTAATTTACTATTCCAACTCCAATTAACGTTTAATTAGGGTAGGTGCTGGACACTGAACCTATTTAATTTACTATTCCAACTCCAATCTACATTTAATTAGGGTAGGTCCTGGACACTGAACCTATTTAATTTACTATTCCAACTCCAACTAACATTTAATTAGGGTAGGTGCTGGACACTGAACCTATTTAATTTACTATTCCAACTCCAATCTACATTTAATTAGGGTAGATGCTGGACACTGAACCTATTTAATTTACTATTCCAACTCCAATTAACATTTAATTAGGGTAGGTGCTGGACACTGAACCTATTTAATTTACTTTTCCAAATCCAATCTACATATAATTAGGTTAGGTGCTGGACACTGAACCTATTTAATTTACTATTCCAACTCCAATGTACATTTAATTAGGGTAGGTGATGGACACTGAACCTATTTAATTTACTATTCCAACTCTAATCTACATTTAATTAGGGTAAGTGCTGGACACTGAACCTATTTAATTTACTATTCCAACTCCAATCTACATTTAATTAGGGTGGCGCTGGACACTGAACCAAAATAATTTACTATTCCAACTCCAATGTACATTTAATTAGGGTAGGTGCTGGACACTGAACCTGTTTAATTTACTATTCCAACTCCAATCTACATTTAATTGAGGTAGGTGCTGCACACTAAACATAATGAATTTACTATTCCAACTCCAATCTACATTTAATTAGGGTAGGTGCAGGACACTGAACCAAAAGAATTTACTATTCCAACTCCAATCTACATTTAATTAGGGTAGGTGCTGGACACTGAACTTATTTAATTTACTATTCCAACTCCAATTAACGTTTAATTAGGGTAGGTGCTGGACACTGAACCTATTTAATTTACTATTCTAACTCCAATCTACATTTAATTAGGGTAAGCGCTGGACACTGAACCTATTTAATTTACTATTCCAACTCCAATCTACATTTAATTAGGGTAGGCGCTGGACACTGAACCAAAATAAATTACTATTCCAACTCCAATGTTCATTTAATTAGGGTAGGTGCTGGACACTGAACCTATTTAATTTACTATTCCAACTCCAATCTACATTTAATTGAGGTAGGTGCTGGACACTAAACATAATTAATTTACTATTCCAACTCCAATCTATATTTAATTAGGGTAGGTGCTGGACACTGAACCTATTTAATTCACTATTGCAACTCCAATTAACATTTAATTAGGGTAGGTGCTGGACACTGAACCTATTTAATTTACTATTCCAACTCCAATCTACATTTAATTAGGGTAGGTGCTGGACACTGAACCTATTTAATTTACTATTCCAACTCCAATCTACATTTAATTAGGGTAGGTGCTGGACACTGAACCTATTTAATTTACTATTCCAACTCCAATGTACATTTAATTAGGGTAGGTGCTGGACACTGAACCTATTTAATTTACTATTCCAACTCCAATCTATATTTAATTGAGGTAGGTGCTGGACACTAAACATAATTAATGTACTATTCCAACTCCAATCTACATTTAATTAGGGTAGGTGCTGGACACTGAACCAACATAATTTAGTATTCCAACTCCAATCTACATTTAATTAGGGTAGGTGCTGGACACTGACCCTATTTAATTTACAATTCCAACTCTAATGTACATTTAATTAGGGTAGGTGCTGGACACTGAACCTATTTAATTTACTATTCCAACTCCAATCTATATTTAATTGAGGTAGGTGCTGGACACTAAACATAATTAATGTACTATTCCAACTCCAATCTACATTTAATTAGGGTAGGTGCTGGACACTGAACCAACATAATTTAGTATTCCAACTCCAATCTACATTTAATTAGGGTAGGTGCTGGACACTGAACCTATTTAATTTACTATTCCAACTCCAATCTATATTTAATTGAGGTAGGTGCTGGACACTAAACATAATTAATGTACTATTCCAACTCCAATCTACATTTAATTAGGGTAAGTGCTGGACACTGAACCAAAATAATTTAGTATTCCAACTCCAATCTACTTTTAATTAGGGTAGGTGCTGGACACTGTACCTATTTAATTTACTATTCCAACTCCAATCTACATTTAATTAGGGCAGGTACTGGACACTGAACATATTTAATTTATATTTCCAAATTATTTTCTAAATAATAAATACTTTTGAAATATCCTAATTTATTTTTTAGTGAATTTCAAATAATTTAAGTATTTGTTGAGGAAATTTGTTATATTTTAACAAAAATCACACATAAACACAACATCCAAATCATAAAAATGTAGTACAAAATTAAAAATTAGAATTAGAAATTTACTAATTCAATTTTGTTTTAAATTTTAAACATTTAATATTTTTCTAAATACTCACCACCCTTATCCCCTATAAAACAAACATCCACTCCTACAATTTCAAATAAAATTAAAAATTTCAAAATTAAAATTCTTATTTCTTTAATTTGTTTAAAAAATTAATTTCAATTATTAATTTTTTTAAACGGTCCCCACCCTTATCCCCTATAAACCCAACATCCCACTCCTAAAATTTGAAATAAAAATATACATTTTGAATTTCAAATTCCTATTTCAATGTAATAAATTTATTAAAAAAATTTTTTTTTAAATAAATATTTTTAAAACACTCCCCACCCTTATCCCCTATGAACCCAACATCCTGCTGCTAAAATTTTAAATGAAATTTTAAATTTCAAATTTCAAATTCCTATTTCAATTTTATAAATTTAATTAAAAAATTATTTTAAATTAAATATTTTTAAAACTTTCCCCACCCTTATCCCATGTAAACCCAACATCCTGCTCCTAAAACGTTTTAATACATTACTAAACTTTTTAAAATAACTATAAAAACATAATTCATAAAACAACGATATTTTGACATTTCGATATTTTTACATATCGATATTTCCTATCTCGACATTACTTGCATCGATATTAAATACAATACATCAAAACTATATTTTAAACTTTGATATTTACAACATCGACATTTCCTACCTTCGATATTTGAGACTCGATATTACTGCAAGTCGACATCAGGGACTCGATATTTTGACTGTGTACCGTCTGTGATAGGATAGGGGATATTTTATTTGAAAAGGCCGTGTTATAAATTTTATCCCATTCAAACAATATATTGGTGGAATTGAGTTCTGATTCCCATTTTGCCTCATTAAGATTATGCGCTTTCCTGGGGTTAGGTAAGAGAAGTTTATATATTCTGGACACAGTATGGCCGGCTTTCAGGATTCGCGATAGTCGAGAGATGAGTAATGGGTCATGAGGTTTAATGGCGCGTGCTGAAAGGAGAGCTTTCAGTTTTAGAAAGTCATAAAAATTCCAAAGGGGTTAAATTGTATTGGCTCTGAAGGGTTGAGAAGGGTAAAGGTCTTTTACCAGGTTTATGCCCTTCTGAGACCAGAGTTCCCAGTAGAGCATGTTACCTTCATTCCTTAGTGAGGGATTTCGCCATAAAGAGGCTAAATTAGACCTATTTACTCTTAGTTTATTTAGGAGGTCCAGTCTCAAGAGGGCCCGTCTGCTATTGAGGAGAATATATCGAGAGTGAGTGATGTGGGAGAGATCCATGGTGAGGAGGGCAGACAAGGGCATTTTGTCGATGAGTGACCTCTCTATATTTAGCCAAACTGGTGCATATTCCGGGTCTACGGTCAACCAGTTGGTACCTTGCTTGCATAAAAATGCTGTTTGATAATTCCTGAAGTTAATGAGACCCAGATCTCCTTTTTCTTTAGATAGTTGTAGCTTATTCAGTGATATTCTGGGTTTCTTCCCTTGCCGGAGGAATGTATTAAAAAGCTCATCTATCTTGTTCAAAAAATCAGAAGAGAAAGTCATCGGAAGCATACTAGCTAGATAATTCACTAAAGGAGTCACTATCATTTTCAGTGTTGCAGCTCTGCCCCACCACGAGAGATATTTGGGAGACCACCCTTCCAGTAGTGTAGTAATCTTTTTAATGACCAGGTTTTCGTTGGTGTGAAGGGTAGAGTTCAAATCTTTGTCAAAGTCAAGGCCCAGATACTTGAAACATTTTGGTTGCCATGTCAGACCGGAATCCCCCATAATCTCTTTGTTGCCCCGGTTAGTTAGGAGTTTTACTTATACCCGGATACACTAGAGACGTTTTCAATTGAGGACATGAGAGCAGGAATGGCTTTATCAGCTTCTTCGGAGACCACTAAAACGTCATCTGCGTAAGCGGTAATCTTTACCGTGTAATCGTGAAAGTGGACTCCTGAGATGCGATTATTGTTCCTAGTGTGGTATAAAAATGGCTCAATGGCTAGAAAAAATAGCTAGGGAGAAAGGGGGCAGCCCTGTCGGGTTCCTTGTTGTAAAGAGAAGGAAGGTGAGATCGAGCCTCCTGCTCTGACCCTAGCTGAGGGACTAAAATATAACACCATTACCATCCGCGTGAAATGTTCCCCAAGCCCAAACTTATTCAGCGCTGCTTCCAGATACGTCCAATCAACTTTATTGAAGGCCTTTTTAGAATCAAGCGTAATGGCTACTGTGGGGGATTTAGTAAGTTTTGCCTTCTCCAAAACATGGGCCAATATCCTGGAGTTGACACTGGAAAGTCTATTCTTTAAAAAACCAACCAGAGAAGGGTGAATAAGCTTGGGCAGGAACCTCTGTAGGCGACTGGCTAGGATCATTGCAAACAGTTTACAATCTAAGTTGATGAGGGAAATCGGTCTGTAGTTTTTGGGAAGTGTCGGGTCTTTCCCTTCCTTGGGCAGGACTGCGATGATGACTTCAGCCAGCGTTCCTGTGACTTTACCTGCCTCACTGAATTCATGGAAGAGGTGTAAGAGTGGCAGGGATAAAAGTGAGGAGAAACACTTATAGAATTTTGTGCTAAACCCATCGGGCCAGGTGCTTTCCTGCATTTAAGTGATTTAATTGACTTTTCAATTTCCAGAACGGTTATTGGGCTAGTATGCCCAACGGTTATTGGGCAATTCAGAGAGAGCTGGCAGATCGCATTCATTTAGATAGTCCTGGATCTTATCATTATCTATATCTTTGTTTTTAGAATATAGGGTGTTGTAAAAGTTTTTGAAGATTACCGCAATCTTTTCTGGATCAGAGTAGATTACGCCATTTTGATCTTTTATAATATTAATGGTGCTCTTCTGCACTTATTAGATATGCAGCTAGGCTTTTACCCGCTTTGTTTGATTCACAAAGCTTGAATCTCTTTTGCCTATTTATCCAGGCCCCAGCTCTATTGCTTATTATTTTATTATATTCATATTTTTTGTTCACCAATTTGTTCAATATTTATTCATCTCTAGATGCAATGTGTTTACTTTCTAGGGTCAAGATCTCCTTTTCTAACTCGATTAGGGCCTTGTTGTATTTCTTATTTATGGCTGATTTGAGTTTAATGATTTCACCCGGATGGTACTTTTCAGAGCTTCCCAGCGATTAAGATCAGATGTGTCATTCCTTTTATTGTGTATGAGATAAGACTGGATGGCAGTTTCTATGACTTTCTTATGTTGTTCATTTTCTAACAGCTCATCATTTAACCTCCAGAGGGGCCGACGACTGGACGGTTTTACGTTAGATATGGAGAGCGAAATACAGGAGTGATCAGAAACCACTCTAGGTTCTATTGAGGTTTCTACGATTCTAGAAGTGGCGTTGTTTGTGATAAGTAGATAGTCAATACGTGTGTAGGAATTTTTAGTTGGTGAGTAGAAAGTGTACTCCCTACCTGTGGGATTTTGTAATCTCCAGGAATCCAGCAAATTAAAACGTGAGCAGAGGTTAGTAAAGGCTTTATGAGATTTGTTGCTACGATAAGTGCATCTTGAGTCCCTGTCTAAAGCCGGGTCTAAAGGTAGATTAAAGTCTCCCTCAAGAATATGCATAGCCGAATCAGGAATAGTTTCAATCTGTTTAGTTAAGTCGTTCCACAAATCTAGTTCGCTAGTGTTGGGAGCATAGACATTGGTGATATAGAACTCCGTGTTGTCTTTAATCAGTTTGGTCATGACCCACCTCCCACTGATATCAGCTGTGTATATCCCTATGTCTATATTTGATTTTTTCACTACAAGGGTCAGAACACTGTTTTTCTTCCCTACTGCTTCAGAACCTACAACCTCATTGTAAAATCTATTTCTAACTGTATTGAATTGTTTGGAATCGATCTTTGTTTCTTGTAAACAAACAACATCCCCTTTCTGCCTCAGGAGATAGACCATGATCTTTCTATGTTTGACCGGATGGTTAAGGCCCTTAACGTTAAGTGAGAGTATTTTCAGGTTGTTTAGCACAGAGGACCCTAAGGGGGTTTTGATCGTGGTATATGACATCATAGTTGTTTCTTGAGTGTGATGCAGACTAGATCAGTGACCCTGCTGTTATTTCTGTCACTAAGCACTCAAATCATGTGAGTTATCATCGTATACAAGACATATGAGGGCCTATAAGACTGTGAATCATCTTTTACATTGGCGTTGTAAACACAAGTAGTAAGAAGTACCCATCTACTAGACCACATGTGCCATATGCACCACAGGGCCCAAGGGAGCCACAGTGTTTGACCCAAAGAGACATGTTGAATTACACAGTGGACCATGTCAATAAACGATAGAGTACTAAAGTTCCTTTTCGGTGAAAGCCATGAGGCCATAGAGACGCCATGGCTATTGGCACTTGAGCAACTAAAATAGTAGCACACCAGCAAAAATAAGCAAACTATATAGCAAAACATAAGAAAAACAAAGTTGAAGTCAGACCCGTACCCATCCCACCCTTCCCCCCAATCCCACCCCCCCCCTCACCCTGTAAGAAGCTAGTAGACATGGTGACAGGGGAAGATAGCTCCCCTCCCATGGCATTGAACAAAACTATGGTGGACTATTGGGGCTAGTCCGTTTATCAGAACAGTGGATGCTAATTACGAAACTATTATTAGCTAGGTAACTAATGCTAACTAACTGTGTGGGAGACAATAACATTTTCCAAGGATGGGTACCCAGCGTGTCTCTGTTTTCCTCTGACTGCTAGGCTGATTAATATAAGGTCTAACACTTGGATAAGGTCTAACACACAAGGTCTAATATATGGTTAAGGTCTAACACATGAATAGAAAATCCGGGATTAACATTGTCCCTAACCAGTAATGGACCTACATTAAAACAGTTTCCACCAGGTGATGGACCTATATCAGAACAGATCCCACCAGGCAAAGTTTTGGACACACCATCTAGTAGTGAGCCGCAACCCTACGGTGAAGAAATTATAAATGAAGAACAGAAGTTGTAGTAATTATAATCGCAAGTAGCTCATACAAAATTCAAAGACCTTGCAAAGGAAGGACCTAGTTGGAAATCTGCTAAGACATCTCTGACAATTTTAGAACATTTTACGAAATTGCAAGACAGTTACAGGAAGCATAACGAAGAACGTAGCATTGAGTAGCGAAAATGTAACTATGTAGGCCAAATATTGTGGCCACTTTAGGGCAATTTAGAAGGATACTTAGGTTTTTGTGGTGGAAGGGCCAGGTGTTGTTGTGTCCATAGAGAGTTCCTCCGGGCCATCAAGGAATCTTTTGAGGCGCTGGGGATCCGTAAAAATTTGGGGAACTCCTTGGATAATCACGTGAAATCTTGATGGACCTGCAAAACCAAACTGGTAGTTTAGGAGCGTAGTCTGGGTCGAAGAGCAAGTAAGCCTTTTCTTATGGCTATTGTCTCCTTACTATAGTCCTGCGAAATGAAGATTTTATTGGCCTTCCATAAGATATGGTTATTTTTACGCATGAAGGACAAAATCTGTTCAACATGTTGGTAATGCAGGGGCTTTCACACGATTGGTCTTGGACCTTTTTGGTTCGGAGTGATTCTTGAGGGGACTCTATGAGCCCTGTCAAATTCAAGTGGCTGGTGAAAGGTTAGGTTAGTTGCTTGTGAGAACCAGGATTTTAAAAGGAAATACAAGAATTAGAGGCATCTTCCGAGCCTTCCGGTATTCCAAAAATGCGTAGGTTCCCTCTCCGATTTCTGTCCTCAAGCTCAGATAGCCTCTTAGTCAGTGAATCTCCTGTGATTGATAAGTTTTTGAGGGATTTGCAAACTTTTGTCTCAGTATCTTCTAGGTGGCTTATCCTTGCCTTCGTTTCGGTTAGCCTGAAGTTGGTAGCTCTGATGTCTTGATTGCTGTGATTTCTTTTTTTGTAGATTTCGCCAAGTCGTGTACTTCCGCCAATTTATTCAGTATTGTGTCCACTGTAGCATTAATGTATTTGTTACCTTTTGTATGTGAGTCCGGATTTGGTGGATCCGCTTTGAGTCTCTTGAGGTTTTTAGCCTTTTTTTCACCCATAATGAACAAACTGCGGAACCGGGATGCGTTGCAAGCAATACACTTGGGAAGGAACTGTTTAACGTTAGCACCCAAAACATGAGCAGCTACTCCTTTGATTTAAGTGAATGAGGATAGTGGCTGAAATGTAGAATAGGCAGCATATCATCCAGATAGGTCTAGGTACTAGTTAGGTGAGTTTTACATCCAGTTGGCCATCTTATAGTCAGGCAAGGCATTTGGAAGAGATAGGCATCTTAGACAGTGGCCATTTTAAAGTCAGGCAACAAGAGAGATGACATAAAATAAAGGCACTTTTCAGGCAGAGAGCAAAAGGTTATCAATGGTTATCAATGGCTCTCACAGAATAGCTTTATCAATATCAGATACTTCTACTTGAGTAGATCCCAGCAATACCAATCACTCAAGCACTACTGTGCCTTGCATATTCCAGCACTGATCCCTATTGCGACCTCACAAGTGGCACAAGAGGCGTTTTCACGGGTGAACAACACAGGCTTAAAGTTCTGTGGGAGCCTTCCCTGTGGGACCCTCCTGTTGCTAAGACTGCCAGACCCCTGCTAATAACCATAAACATGACCCTTAAACACACCGTGACCAGAGATACCTCAGAGCCTCAGAGCATAGTAATATCATAGCCACAGAGCAAGAAGTCTGAGGACGCCGTTTCTAATTTCTAAGCCTGGGGAATGCGAGGGGTTGTTTGCATTTGGTGCCTCTAGATAATGCTGTTTCTGTCCGTCAGTTTGACCTATTCGTGTAATTGCCCAGCCCTGGTCAACGACTTTCACACAGAGCTAATGTTATAAGTTGTGAGCATCAGGGTGCAGACAAACGCTGATTACATTAGTGGACCTGATTTACGGTGCCATTAAGCAGTGCCGCCGGGAGGGGGGCCGCGTGCCACACATTAAAAAGGAAGCTCCGGGGGGTGGGGGTCCCCGGGGCTGCGGGAGGGCCAAGTGCCCTCCCGCACATAATTTTAAGCAAGCCCCATGGGGTGGTGGTCCCTGGGGCTGCGGGGGCCCTCGCGGGCCCCTGCATATATTTCTTGCCAATACCCCCAGGACCTGGCTCACCCGGGGACCTCAATTAAATGAAGCGCAGGAGCCCGTGCTTAATTTTATTTTTAAAAATCGGTGTTTCTACTCTGCCCCCTTTCTTGTTTTTAAACATTTTTTTCAATGTTTTCTTGTGACTCGGTTCTAGAGTCACAAGATGGCTGCCAACACGTCCTGGTTTGGAGTGTTGACAGCCAATTAGACTAAAGCTCGTGGTTGGGAGGGTTTGCGAATCCGCCGCAGCCATAGATATCAAAAATTTTATTTTTTTAATTTCTCAGCAACTACTAAATGGATTTACACCATTTTAAAAAAAAAAGGTCGCTTTCTGAGTCACGCACTACCTTTTTGCCAAATTTGGTGTAATTCCATTCAGTAGTTCGGGCTGTAGCCTGGCCTAAAGTTTCCTATGGGAAATAGAGTTTTTTTATGCTTATTTTTTAAATTTCTCAGCAACTACTGAACGGATTTACACCATTTAAAAAAACATTGCTCTCTGAACCAAGCACTACCTTTTTGCAAAATTTGGGGTAATTCCGTTCAGCAGTTCGAGCTGTACCCTGTCTCAAAATTTCCTATAGAAATTAACATGGGGAAAATGCGTTTTGAGACCCCCCCATTTTCTCAGCTCCTGCTCGACAAATCACCCCCAATCTTTAAGGATAAGACATGACCTGGATAGACTATTTATGGGGAGAATTTCACGAAGATTCGTCAAACGACACCAAAGTTATTAGCAAATCAAAAAACTTTCTTCCTATAGAAATTAGGTTCTAACTATAACTGTCTACTGGCGATCGCCTGCAGGAAATGTCTACATTTAAACCGCAGAATTCTAAAGATTGGCCCTGAGCTTTGTTCTTTTTTTATAACAAACTTTATTAAAAACCACAGTTAGTAGTACATGTATCATAGCAAGCACTCAAGGTATTTTTCTTTTTGCTGCTTGTTATCCAGGTTTTCCTGATATCAATTTGATACATATTTAAATCGCATCACATCAGTTGATATAACAGAAACAATCAGTACAGATGGTAGATGTTGGACGCATCCTTAATATATAACATGTAATAGAACCGCAGGTCGCGGTTGCATCGTGTTCTTTTAAATAATGTTGCATAGTGAACTAACTCCTCCCCCCTCCCTCCACCCACTTCCCGGTCTGCCATCCTGACACCAACTGTCCATCCTAATATATGTAGATTATTGTCTCTATGCGTCCCTTGTTAATGTTGCAAAGTGAACCAACTCCTCCCTCTCCCCCCACTTTCCGGTCTGCCATCCTGACACCAACTGTCCATCCTAATATGTGTAGACTTTTGCCTCTATGCGTCCCTTGTAGTTGTTGCGCAGCAAGCAAATCGATAGGGTCTGTTCGGCCTTTCGATTAAAAACAAGCGCGTATTGGACACACACGTATTCGAATCCAACGTTGTGTATATATAAACACGCGGTAATGTTGCAAAGTGAACCAACTCCTTCCCCCTCCCTCCACCGACTTACCGGTCTGCCATCCTGACACCAACTGTACATCCTAATATATGTAGACTTTTGTCTCTATGCCTCCCTTGTTAATGTTGCAAAGTGAACCAACTCCTCCCCCCTCCCTCCACCCACTTCCCGATCTGCCATCCTGATATATGTAGATTATTGTCTTTATGTGTCCCTTGTAGTTGTTTAGCAACAACCAAATGGATAGGGTCTGTTCGGCCTTTTTATTAAATACACGCGCGTATTTGACGCGCTCGTATTCGAATCCAACGGTGTGTATATATAAGCATGCGCTTAATTGAATCCAACGTTGTTTCAAAATTTCAAAGCAATCGGTGAAGAACTTTCGGAGATTTAAGATTTTTGAACAAACAAACATTTACATTTTTATGTGTCTGTTCGGGCTTTCGATTAAAAACACACACGTATTCGACACGCTCGTATTCGAATCCAAAGTTGTGTATATAAAAACACGCGCGTATTCGAATACAACGTTGTGTAAAATTTCAAAGCAATCAGTAAAGAACTTTCGGAGATTTACGATTTTGAACAAACGAACATTTACATTTATTTATATAGATATATATATATAGCAGGAATCTTCAAAACCTCCACCACAGCAGCGAAATGAAGAGACGGACCCCACGGCTTCAGGCAAGGCAAGATTTATTTTTAACCTTTCACGGGCGACGCGTTTCAAGCATCAAAGTGCTCTTGTTCACCGAAAAAAACATAGGTTTCAGGCACGTTATGGATAGAAATTAGCATTTACAAAACCATAGAAATTCACTGAAAAAAAACCATAGGTTTCGGGAACGTTATAGTTAGTTGGACATTTCACTTGTACAAAACCATAGAAATTCCGGCTGTACTAACTAGAACTCGTGTCCCCGCAATGCACTGCTGATGACGTCACATATTACATCGTTCATGACATGGTCAGTGACATCACTGATGACATCTCAATGAAATCACTGATGACATCATCCACCTGAAAATCTGATGCACCTCCTTAAACCTGAATATAACATTTGATACACCCACTCTAAAATACAGACTCCCATTTTCAAAACAATAGACACCCCAATACCAGTTACTAAATACGCACTGACTGATTCCTAGTTCTACACACATATCCACTCATTCACCCATACTGTCACTCATCCATGCAGTCACTCATCAATACAACACTATCATATGCACTCATACACCTATACAGACACTCACACACTGCCACATATCCAAAGTTACTCACACACCTAGTCAATCATGCAAAGAATCAATCATACTTCCATTTACTCACCTATACAGTTGTACAGACATCACCTCACTTATTCATACAGATACTAACACATAAGTACTCTCTTATAGAATCACTGATACAAATATACACTCATCCATGCAGCCACTCTCACAATTACTGACTCTCACATTTAGTTATTTATATAAACTATCAGTCACATATACTGCCTTTTACATATGTAGTTACTTGCACATGTACCACTGAGACATCCATTCACTCACCAACACACCCATACACATACTCACCCACCCATACAACTGTTTCCACATACACCCAGTGAATCAACCACTCATTCATCTATACACAGAGTCACACACTTGCCACCACCCAAACATACACTCAGGCATCCATACAAATGCTCGGGCAAGCAATCAAAAACCCATATAGACACTCATGCAGCTACTCACCAACCCATGCAGCAGCTTCCATAACAACAGACAGACTGATACAGACTTTCACACCGTTTAGTTACTAACCCATGCATTCAGTAAGACACATTTAATCACTCACTTATACAGTCAGTCACGTACCTACTAAATCATCCATTCAGACACTTATACACACACTCACTCTTCAATACAGCTTGGCATATATATAAAACAAATGTAAACTTTACAGAAACACACCGTCACTGGATGATGTTATCAGTGATGTCACATATATATATATAGCTATTGAGACTCAGTGATTTGGATATATATATGAAAAAGCTCCAAGGTTCCCACCCGTTGGGGACGCACTCTGACATTCACTGCAGCAACCTTCATGAGGTAAAAGCCGGATCAGCGAGCGGATCCAGTTTACAGCATGCCTATCGATTCACGCCGGACGCGTTTCGTGCTCATTGCACTCTTTAGCGGCACAACAGTCATTTTGGTATAGAGGCCACACCTCCCACTTAAAAATATGAGCCCTCCAATGGGCAACACAAATGAGTCCGCGTTGGTTTGTGGGTATTATAGTGTGTGCTTCAGTTATGTGCCACTGTCTGAGATGTTTCAAGCCCACCAATGGGCCTCCACTCGCACATTCGACTTGTCAATCCTCCATGGATGCCTCCACATTGAGACTCCGTGATTCGGAGCTCCGTGGCCCCAAATTTCCTGGTGGTGCATCTCCCGCGGCTGGGAGGCCGCGTATAAATCAAAGCTATCAGCATGCCTTTCGATTCACGCCGTACGCGTTTCATGCTCATTGCACTCTTCAGCAGCGCGACAGTCATTTTGGCATAGAGGCCACACCTCCCACTTAAAAATATGAGCCCTCCAATGGGCAAAGTCAAATGAGTCCGCGTTGGTTTGTGGGTCTTATAGTGGGTGCTTCAGTTATGTGCCGCTGTCTGAGATGTTTCAAGCCCACCAATGGGCCTCCACTCGCACATTTGGCTTGTCAATTCTCCATGGATGCCTCCACATTGAGACTCCGTGATTCGGAGGTCCGTGGCCCCAACTTTCCAGGTGGTGCATCTCCTGCGGCTGGGAGGCCGCGCATAAATCAAAGCTACAAGGTTCTCACCTGTTGGAGATGCACTCTGACATCCACTGCAGCAACCTTCAAGAGGTAAAAGCCGGATCGGCGGGCGGATCCAGTTCACAGCATGCCTGTCGATTCACGCCGGATGGGTTTCGTGCTCATTGCACTCTTTAGCGGCGCGACAGCCATTTTGGTATAGAGGCCACACCTCCCACTTAAAAATATGAGTCCTCCAACGGGCAAAGTCAAATGAGTCCTCGTTGGTTTGTGGGTCTTATAGTGTGTGCTTCAGTTATGTGCCGCTGTCTGAGATGTTTCAAGCCCACCAATGGGCCTCCACTCGGACATTCGGCTTGTCAATCCTCCATGGATGCCTCCACATTGAGACTCCGTGATTCGGAGCTCCGTGGCCCCAACTTTCCAGGTGGTGCATCTCCCGCAGCTGGGAGGCCGCGCATAAATCAAAGCTACAAGGTTCCCACCTGTTGGAGACACACTCTGACATCCACTGCAGCAACCTTCAAGAGGTAAAAGCCGGATCGGCGGGCGGATCCAGTTCACAGCATGCCTGTCGATTCACGCCGGACGGGTTTCGTGCTCATTGCACTCTTTAGCAGCGCGACAGTCATTTTGGTAGAGAGGCCACACCTCCCACTTAAAAATATGAGCCCTCCAATGGGCAACTCAAATGAGTGTGCGTTGGTTTGTGGGTCTTATAGTGTGTGCTTCAGTTATGTGCCGCTGTCTGAGATATTTCAAGCCCACCAATGGGCCTACACTCACACATCCAGCTTGTCAATCATCCATGGATGCCTCCACATTGAGACTCGTAAATTCGGAGCTCCGTGGCCCCAAATTTCCAGGTGGTGCATCTCCCACGGCTGGGAGGCCGCGTATAAATCATAGCTCCAATGTTCCCATCTGTTGGAGACGCACTCTGACATTCACTGCAGCAACCTTCCAGTGGTAAAAGCCTGATCGGCGGGCGGATCCAGTTCACAGCATGCCTGTCGATTCACGCCGGACGCGTTTCGTGCTCATTGCACTCTTCAGCGGCGCGAAAGTCATTTTGGCATAGAGGCCACACCTCTCACTTAAAAATATGAGCCCTCCAATGGGCAACTCAAATAAGTCTGCGTCGGTTTGTGGGTCTTATAGTGTGTGCTTCAGTTATGTGCCGCTGTCTGAGATGTTTGAAACCCACAAATGGGCCTCCAATCGCACATCCGGCTTGTCAATCCTCCATGGATGCCTCCACATTGAGACTCAGTGATTTGGAGCTCCGTGGCCCCATATTTCCAGGTGTTGCATCTCCCACGGCTGGGAGGCCGCGTATAAATCAAAGCTCCAAGGTTCCCACCTGTTGGAGACGCACTCTGATATCCACTGCAGCAACCTTGAAAAGGTAAAAGCCGGATCGGCTGGTGGATCCAGTTTACAGCATGCCTGTCGATTCACGCCGGACGTGTTTCCTGCTCATTGCACTCTTCAGCGGCGCGACAGTCATTTTGGCATAGAGGCCACATCACCCACTTAAAAATATGAGCCCTCCAATGGGCAACTCAAATGAGTCCGTGTTGGTTTGTGGGTCATATAGTGTGTGCTTCAGTTATGTGCCGCTGTCTAAGATGTTTCAAGCCCACCAATGGGCCTGCACTCGCACATCCGGTTTGTCAATCCTCCATGGATGCCTCCAGATTGAGACTCCGTGATTCGGAGCTGCGTGGCCCCAAATTTCCAGGTGGTGCATCTCCCACGGCTTGGAGGCCGCGTATAGATCAGAGCTTCAAGGTTCCCACCTGTTGGAGACGCACTCTGACATCCACTGCAGCAACCTTCAAGAGGTTAAAGCCGGATCGGCGGGCAGATCCAGTTCACAGCATGCCTGTCGATTCACGCCGGAAGCGTTTCGTGCTCATTGCACTCTGCAGCGGCGCGACAGTCATTTTGGCATTGAGGCCACACCTCCCACTTAAACCTCCCACTTAAAAATATGAGCCCTCCAATGGGCAACTCAAATGAGTCTGCGTTGGTTTTTGGGTCTTATAGTGTGTGCTTAAGTTATGTGCCGCTGTCTGAGATGTTTAAAACCCACTAATAGGCCTCTAATCGCACATCCGGCTTGTCAATCCTCCATGGATGCCCCCACATTGAGACTCCGTGATTTGGAGCTCCGTGACCCCAAATTTCCAGGTGGTGCATCTCCCGCGGCTGGGAGGCCGCGCATAAATCAAAGCTACAAGGTTCCCACCAGTTGGAGACACACTCTGACATCCACTGCAGCAACCTTCAAGAGGTAAAAGCCGGATCGGCGGGCGGATCCAGTTCACAGCATGCCTGTCGATTCACGCCGGACGGGTTTCGTGCTCATTGCACTCTTTAGCGGCGCGACAGTCATTTTGGTATAGAGGCCCCACCTCCCACTTAAAAATATGAGCCCTCCAACGGGCAAAGTCAAATGAGTCCTCGTTGGTTTGTGGGTCTTATAGTGTGTGCTTCAGTTATGTGCCGCTGTCTGAGATGTTTCAAGCCCACCAATGGGCCTCCACTCGCACATTCGGCTTGTCAATCCTCCATGGATGCCTCCACATTGAGACTCCGTGATTCGGAGCTCCGTGGCCCCAACTTTCCAGGTGGTGCATCTCCCTCGGCTGGGAGGCCGCGCATAAATCAAAGCTACAAGGTTCCCACCTGTTGGAGACACACTCTGACATCCACTGCAGCAAACTTCAAGAGGTAAAAGCCGGACCGGCGGGCAGATCCAGTTCACAGCATGCCTGTTGATTCACGCCGGAAGCGTTTCGTGCTCATTGCACTCTTCAGCGGGGCGACAGTCATTTTGGCATTGAGGCCACACCTCCCACTTAAACCTCCCACTTAAAAATATGAGCCCTCCAATGGGCAACTCAAATGAGTCTGCGTTGGTTTTTGGGTCTTATAGTGTGTGCTTAAGTTATGTGCCGCTGTCTGAGATGTTTAAAAACCCACTAATAGGCCTCTAATCGCACATCCGGCTTGTCAATCCTCCATGGATGCCTCCACATTGGGACTCCGTGATTTGGAGCTCCGTGACCCCAAATTTCCAGGTGGTGCATCTCCCGCAGCTGGGAGGCCGCGTATAAATCAAAGCTACAAGGTTCCCACCAGTTGGAGACGCACTCTGACATCCACTGCAGCAACCTTCAAGAGGTAAAATCCGGATCGGCGGGCGGATCCAGTTCACAACATGCCTGTCAATTCACGCCGGACGGGTTTCGTGCTCATTGCACTCTTTAGCGGCGCGACAGTCATTTTGGTATAAAGGCCACACCTCCCACTTAAAAATATGAGCCCTCCAACGGGCAAAGTCAAATGAGTCCTCTTTGGTTTGTGGGTCTTATAGTGTGTGCTTCAGTTATATGCCGCTGTCTGAGATGTTTCAAGCCCACAAATGGGCCTCCACTTGCACATCCGGCTTGTCAATCCTCCCTGGATGCCTCCACATTGAGACTCCGTGATTCGAAGCTCCGTGGCCCCAAATTTCCAGGTGGTGCATCTCCCGCGGCTGGGAGGCTGTGTATAAATCAAAGCTCCATTGTTCCCACCTGTTGGAGACGCACTCTGACATCCACTGCAGCAACCTTCAAGAGGTTAAAGTCGGATCGGTGGACGGATCCAGTTCACAGCATGCCTGTCGATTCACGCCGGACGCGTTTCGTGCTCATTGCACTCTTCAGCGGCGCGACAGTCATTTTGGCATAGAGGCCCCACCTCCCACTTAAAAATATGAGCCCTCCAATGGGCAACTCAAATGAGTCCTCTTTTTGTTTGTGGGTCTTATAGTGTGTGCTTCAGTTATGTGCCGCTGTCTGAGATGTTTCAAGCCCACCAATGGGGCTCCACTCGCACATCCGGCTTGTCAATCCTCTATGGATGCCTCCACATTGAGTCTCCGTGATTCGGAGCTCCGTGGCCCCAAATTTCCAGGTGGTGCATCTCCCGCGGCTGGGAGGCCGCGTATAAATCCAAGCTACAAGGTTCCCACCAGTTGGAGACGCACTCTGACATCCAGTGCAGCAACCTTCAAGAGGTAAAATCCGGATCAGCGGGCGGATCCAGTTCACAGCATGCCTGTCGATTCACGTCGGACGCGTTTCTTGCTCATTGCACTCATCAGCGGCGCGACAGTCAACAAGAATCACAGCCTAAATTAAAGGAGTTATTCAAGTCTTTGGAAAACGCCAGCAAGTCCGAACAGGCTAAGTGGTGGGAGCACCGCTCCCTAACAAGATGCCTAGAAGTTGGGCGAATTCCGCGAGAGCTCAGGATCATGTTGGCTCCGTCATATGAGAATCCTGACCCCCGGATGTTGTTAGAATGGGCAGAAAATAATTTGGAGTCCTCCAGGCGCCTAGTTGAGATGTTAGTGAAATACGCTGAGAGTGACCCGATTGCCCTACAAAAAGGATCTGATCCCAATGCTTTACCATCACCATCACCTGTAGGTAGTTCTGATCTATCACAGATTGTCCATCAAATGCAGATTGGGGCAGCAGTACCAGCATTGTGCTCGGACACAGGTCTTATTATTGTTACAGCTCCCACGCCATTCAAACCCAAGTCTACATATTGCCCTCTCATTTTAAAAGACTACATAGATTTGTTTCAAGACAAAGTCTCTCTTGAGCTTAAAGAATTGTTTATAAAACAAATGAAAACCAAGAAACAACACCACTACCGTAATGCCGCATACCATCAGTTAATTAAGAAATTACAAGGCAACACCAATATTATTATCTGTCAATCAGCTAAAAAGTGGAAATTTGGTGTTGTGGCCCAGGAACCTTTACATGGAAGAGGCTTGGGGGCAACTCAATGATCGAGACTGTTATAAAAGAACTAACATGAGTGAGGTGAAATTGGCTTGGAATATGGTGTATAGCAAGCTCATGGCATGGAGGAGCTTGGGACTGCTAACAATGGACGAGTACAAATTTCTCAAGGTTGCAAATCCAGTGATGCCGGTTGCATACTTTATCCCCAAAATACACAAAGACAATATTTAACCTCCAGGATGCCCGATATATCAGCGTGCAAAAGTATCCTGGAGAATGTGAGCAAGTACGTTGATTTTTTTCTCCAGGAGTAAGTCAAGAAGTTACCATCTTTTGGCTTAGACACTGGAGACTTGCTGAGCAAATTAAGGGATATTCAATGGCAACCAGATTTCTTACTGATTTCACTTGATGTTTCCTCCCTTTATACTTCCATTCATCATAGGGACGGACTCAAAGCTGTACAGTACTATCTCAACTGTAGACCTGCTTGCCTCCACGAGCACAGTAGAATGCTGTTGGACATGATTGCTCTGTGTTTTCATAACAATTTTTTCCTTTTTTCCAATCAGGTTTTCCATCAGGTAAGGGGGGTGGCAATGGGGGCCTGTTTTTCTCCCAGTTATGCCTGTCTCCACATGGGATACTGGGAGGAACGGGTCCTCACGCCATCCTTCCTGATGATAATCTCCAACAAGGTCGTCAAATGGCTCTGCTATATTGACGACCTCCTGATAATTTGGAAAGGGTCTGAGGGTGATGCGGTCAATTTCATTGAAGACTTGAATAATAACACTTTGAATTTGGGGTTCACCAGTCAAATTAGTGAGAAATCAATTTGTTTCTTGGATGTGGAAATCTATATTCACAACAGCAAACTGGAAACCAGAGTTTTTAGAAAACCGACAGCCGGCAATGTCGTGCTCCATGCGTCTAGCCACCACCCAGCCCATCTAATACGCAGCATCCCATATACTGTGGGAAGACTACGACCTGTAAGATCACTTGAGCACGTGTCTTCCACATCACAGAATGAGAACAGACTTATCCTAACGTACAGTAACCAGCATCTGCCAATTCGTAGAATTGTGCGAAAGAACTGGTCTCTTATTTCAAGTGACCCGGTTCAAGGAAAGCAATTATTTAACCCTCCTAGTATTACCGATAGAAAAGCTAGGTCTATGCATGACAGTTTGGTTTCCAGTAGTCCTGAAGTCAGAGTAGCAGGAAATTGGCTATCTGGCAGTAACGGGTTTTTAAGTGCTCAGTTTGCAAGGCGTACAAGAACGGAATAAACAAAAGTGAGTACATGATACCCTTTAGTGAGAAACCTGTTCGCATCCAATCAAAATTGACTTGCAAAACTGAGTACGCGGTGTATGTGCTGGAGTGTCCGTGCGGCCTACGTTATGTGGGCAGCACGAAGCTGCCGGTACACAAAAGGATACTCCAGCATCTCAGAGCCATTACCAACAGCGACACCGCGTACCCAGTTGCGAGACATTTTGAGGAAACTCACAATCAGAACCCCGCAGGATTGAAGTATTTTGTCATCGATACTGTTCCTCCACTCAGGAGAGGGGGTGACCGGGAGTCACTCCTACGTAAATTAGAAACAAGACGCATAATTTTGTTCGATTGCAAAATTCCCAACGGTATGAATTCAAGTGAAGATTTTTTACCTGTTTGTAGGCGTCCTTGTTGACTCGAACATATCTGTGATTATCTGCTCTTCCAACCGATATTCTGTTTTTTTAACTTTTTCATATATTTAGGTATTGTAAAAAAAACATTTTTGCACTTTTTGTAATCATTTTACACCTTGATTGGTACAGCGTGTTGATATGTATTTATTTGCGGAGTTTTGCACATTTAATTGCACATGATTGCTATTTGCACATTGATTATAGCCCACTTGGGCCATATAACTTAGGTAAATGCAACTAAATGAATGGACTGATGGGACATAACAGGCATGTTGGTGGAGAATGAACATAATAGGGTTATTTTCATTTATCTAACTTGTGCCTGGTTTTTATAGTTGTCCTTGGCGAGCTTTTTGTATGGGAGTTTTTACCAGTATCAATTTGAATGAATATGTGTATAGGAAGATGACTAAAGATCTTTTTAATTCTTGAATTTATTCAAGATCTTTTTACATGTTTTTATTCATTGTACTGTTGGATATATACATTTTGCTCTGCAATTTATTGTATTTTACATTTATACTTGTGGTCGACTCATTGCAATTACCCATATGTGTTTGACCGCAAACAAGGAGACATTAGTCTGTCTTCTGTGTTCATGTAACATTGTCAGCACGCTAGCACTTTAAAAGGTCACTCCACCTTCTCAGCGATGTCATGTGATCAAGGCCCTTCGCGGGCTGAAACGCGTCATGGCAGATTGGGTGTTTGGACTTCAAATAAATTAATATTTGCACCAGTTGCGGGTTAGTCTCGTCTTGTCCTATCAGCCTTTGAAGACGTTGTATGCCTCATATATATATATATATATGCAGGAAAGACTCCTTCCGAAAAAAGAGAGAACAGAGACCCAAGGGGATATATTCGGAGGCTTTATTGTGGATAGGGGCGGATGCATTTCTGGCTGTTGTTGTGCCTTTGTCAGCGCCCAAAGCCTCCACAGGAATATCACTCTGTTGAAAGTCCCGCCTCTCTCTTAAACTCGATGTGATGAGTCCGCACCTCCCCCAGAGAAACCTGAGGCAGCACACCTGTCTAGTATCCCGTGCATCTGGGAAAACTACAGGTCCCAGAGTCCCTTGTAAGTGGACCATGGGGTGAGAGCTGGGGGGATAGAGTAAAATTACAGTTCTGTGCGTGGATGTGGGAACAAAGCAGGGTGAGTCCAAAAACAAAACAAAATGTCATGCTCCGTTTTTTTAAAAAGCTTGTTTGTCCACAACGGAGCCTCCTCAGCTCCCCTCGTACGCCTAGCCCCAGATTACAGGTGTCCATTGAGCAGGGGCGGCGAAGACAATGCCTGCAGCCCAGGACGAGGTTGAGATAACCTCGCCACTGCCGGTTTTTCCTCCTGTGTTCCGAGGCGGGATCAGGACCATCCAAATCACTCTGGTGATATATATACAGTGATAAGGTTTTAAACAGTGCTTTGAAGAGAAGTCGTGAAAAATCGAGAGAATCTTTATTAAGATCCGATGCACGAAAACCTATTTTAGAAAACAATACTCCCCGCCTGATTCTTACCTACAGCAAACATGAAAAACAAATTAGGTCCATTGTCAAAAGACATTGGCCAATCTTAATGACTGATGGTTTTTATGGTGACATACTACAAGGTACTCCCACGATAACCTACAAAAAATCTCATAGTATGCATAACAGCCTAGTGAAAAGTAGCCCAGAGTTAGGTGGTGGCAGCACCTGGCTCAAATACAAAGGTTTTTTCAAATGCTCCACATGTAGGGCGTGCAAGTTTGGAGTTAACACCACTCACTACAGCACCCCTTTCTGTCCTACTAGGAAGGCCATTCGGGGCAATTTCAATTGTCACAGTGAGTTTGCTATATATGTCCTGACATGCACCTGTGGTCTGCGATATGTGGGTAGCACTAAGTTACAGGTGCATGTCAGGATCTTGCAACACTTGCGTGCAATTGTCAACAACGACAATACATACCCCGTGGCGCGCCACTTTAAATCAACACATAATAATGATTTGTCTCAGTTGACGTATTTTGTGATTGATGTAGTGGCCCCTCTCAATCGTGGAGGTGATAGAGAGGGACTTCTGAGAAGAAGGGAGACAGAGTACATAGTCGAGCTGGATAGTAAATATCCGAACGGGCTCAATACAACTGAAGATTTGCATCATCTGTTATGAATTGTGTGCAGCATGTATATTAAGACGTAGATCATATAGAGAATATGAAATAAATCCTGATGAGGATTTCTCTATTTTATTTCTCTGATTCTTTAAGGGCCGGTATGGATTCAAGATCACTATATCGTATATAAGAAAAATTTAAGGCAAGAAGTTGTGCATTTGGGGAAGTAACGATTGAAAAATTATTAATCGATCAAGATAATGAACTGACTTCCAGCTGTCAATACGGTTAAACTCTCTCCAAACGATTATGTATATATTTACAAACAAAAGTAAAAAGTCACAGTTTTTTTCTCATTTACCAAACACAAGGATTTTTTTGTACTTTGTTGTTTTTTTAAGTGTTGTTATCACTATTATATGTACTATCACTTATGGTTTGAGTGTGGATTATATGGGAAAAATAGGGAAGAATAATAAGCCAAATTTTGGGGAAAAAAATGCTGATTTATGATAAATAGTCCTTGTTCTCGTATATTCAATAGACAACAGTCAACAACTTTTTGATTGTAAATATTTGTAAATAGTGTAATTGTGTGTATATAGGATTCACATGTAGATATATATTTTTATATATATATATATATAGATATTTTTGTATTGAAACAGAGATTAGATTTATAGTGTGGGGATGTTGGTCTGATTGGATATGTAGGAGTTAATATCTTAACCCTTATATGATGAATTGTACAATAATTGTCTTATGAGAACTTTTTTGGCTTACTGCATTCATGCAGTTATGTATTCCCTTTTTTCCGTGGTTCCTACTCGTTGAGGGTAAGGTGGGTGTCGTGAAGTATTTCATCTATGTTCATGCACCATGTGACTCACTTTGGAGGTGGAGCACTGCAAAGAGAAATGTATTTAAGAAAATGTTGACCAGGTGTTTGGTGTGTGATCAAGGGCACAAGTTGCTCGAAACGCGTCGCCTGAGGGGAAAATAAAACCTACCTAACTGCAGTCTGAGGGTCCGTGTTTTCTGTTGCTGTGGCTGAATGTTCGCAGTGCTGAGGACTTGGTGTTTATATATATATATATATATATATATATGACAATGAAGCTTAGAAAGTATAGGGATCACATGTGCCCAATAATGGAAGGTAAGGGGTCTGTCGGGTATGAACCTGATTGCTTCATACCCGACAGAACCATTGTCTATATTGAAATTATATCGCCCAGGTTCTGAGGGATACTAGGTTACCCCGTAAGAAGTTTGTTCAATAATGGAAGGCAATATATTTTAAGAGTGCTTGGTCGGGAAAAGCACGAACTCCGGATTTAAAACATAGAGTGCTTGGCTATACTAATAAGAGTTGGTTTCTACCCAAATGAATTTATTTTAGCAACAATAGGATAATGAAAGACTGTGAGAAAATCAGAGTGCTCTAATCTATACCATGCAGTTTGCATGCAGCTCTTTGACAGTTAATATCTCACTGTGCTATGTCAGGATTGTAACTTATGAACTACAAGTAACCAAAGATCCTCTCTTACAAAAGCAGTAATCCACTTAACGATCTACATTAAATGCACGTTGTGATGTATTCCGGGCCTTGTGTGTATGGTATGTGTGGTTGCAGCCAGTGGCGGCTGGCAGGGAACGGGGTGGCAGAGAGTGAGGAGGTCGAAAAACAAATAGGTAAAACCCAACGTACATTTTCACGGCCGCCGTCTCTCTGTCATTGCTTCTCTTCTGGACGAGTCCCTGAACCAGGTAGCACCCAGGCTCCCCTAAGCCAATTAGCATTGTGATTGGTCTGAGTGTTGTGGTTCTGTGCTCAGACAGGCAGTGGAGCGTGTGCATGCCCTACACCCAAGCTGTGTATTACAGCTGGTGGAGAACATGCAAAGTGTGCATGACTGTTTTACCGGCCCAAGACGGCTGGCCAAACAATCATTCCAACTTAAGTGCATGACCCAATCCTATCCCTGTGACACTGTCGTGTATTTCTATAGGTTCTGAATCAGTCCCCCTATTCCTGACCCTATTCTGGTTAAACTAACTATCAAGTTAACTAACAGTCAGCCCATGAGGCAAGAAAACCCCCATGATGCAGATACCGTTATCTGACGCAGTCACACTACGGCACAGGAATGTGTTATCTGATTAGGTCATAACGCTTGAGATCTAATTAGACAAGCGACATTCCTCCAGCCCCTGATAAGGCATACGACGTTCTCATAACAAATCAAACCTATGACAACCTGGATAATCCGTGCGGCCATTGTTTTGATTTCACAGAGAACTTTAGTAAAGAATGTGCTAACGAGCAAGTCGTATGACATCTTTATTGACGTATCTATGTCCATCCTTACGTCAATCTCGGCACCTTTAAGGTATAAATATTGCCGACCTTGCCCTATGCAAACACACGCGTGGTGACAAGACGGAGCAGCCATACTTGCCGAAGCCGAGAGCAGAAGCAGACCCCGCTGGCAGCAGCCCCGCCTTCCTGACGCGCTGAGAGACGCGCTGCTATCTCAAGCCGAGAGACCCAGCACCGGCGCTTCCGGGTAGCCCTCGCAGGCAGCCTGGAATATCGAGAGCAGAGAAAGAGATACCATTCCTCATCCATCCTAACTTCCAGGTACAGAACTGAATAACCCCTCACAGAGAATTCTTTAGTTATTCACTTGGCAAAAACAAACTTAACTTAAACTGTAACTTTCTATTCCCGCCCACGCATTAGACTTAGGTCAGGTACACGGGGTAGGTGTATTTAGAAACACCAGTTGAGTACATTTCGTCAAATGTATATGTGTATGTAAATATATTTTAATCATTTTAAACATCATATGGCTCAGAAACCATATCAATGTTTTTACAGTATTATTTTATACTATTGCTTTTAATGTATGCACTTTACTTAACTATAAGTATTGCAATAATATCGATCCATTTCTCATGTATGAGAAAAGAGACTGATCAATAAATAACACCTTTTTATTGAACACGCCCGTCTCTTCCTTTTCTCTACATTCTGATGAGACTAAGAATGCACGTACTGACTGAGTAAAATAATTGCCTTGTGCTCACACGACTCTCGAGATTGACTCTTGATTAGGGGAGAGCAAAGTTGTCATGTTCTATGGTTGTCAGAAACTAAATCCCTTCTTGTCTAATCAGGGGAGTTAATTCCTTCCTTGAACATTCGAGAAAGTTTCTAGCGAACTCTGAGCTTAGCTGGCAAACCCAAAAATTAAGTCTAGTATCGACAGTAGTAGACCTAGTTAACGTCTGGCCTAGGCCTTTACTGCTGTAGGTACTATTCCAATGCGCAGAGCCTATTGGGAAAATAGGAGCTACACTACATGGCGCCCAACGCGTTTGGAAAGGGCGATAAAACTAACGTAAGACATTTAGAGTAACTCAGTCGTGCTTTCTCACTCAGACCCCTTTTTCCATTATACTCCAAAGACGTCTGGAGTGGGTGAAAGGTTATATCCTCCAAAACCTCGCAGGAGGGAACTCCTATGTATGGTTCTTGGTCAAGTCAACGTTGAAGGATACACTGTTCCAAAATATTGTGCATCTAATCTCTGTTTCCATAAAGAAACCTGATCTGCAAATAGACATAATACCATCCTGTCTGTAAAATGGGAGACAGTGATGAAGAAAGAGAGGCAGTTAGATTAGCTACTGAACTCGCAGATGCTGATGCTACCATGCAAGCAGCAGACCCGAATATAACACTCATTCCGGTCATTAAAAGGAGATCTATAACCTTAAAACTTATAGAAAATGGACTGACACCTAGAGGTGGCACAGTCATATTCGTAATTGAGGCACACGAATATCGGCAGACAGAGGTATACTACTCATGGATACATTTTCCAGCAGCAAATGCTGTAACAAAGTACTTCCACTATTACAAAGTAGAGGAACCTCCTGAAACATACACTCCTTTCGAGGAGGTGGAAGTACCACTCAAATTCCAAGAGCATTTGCTCTTATTTGATGGCGCCCTAATACATAACAATCACATTACAAGGCTCGGTTCTTTAGGAAGACCAGGAGCAACGTGGCCGGTCTTAGCCGGATACACACCACATCCAGACATCGATAGAATGCCTGCAGCAGAGCTGTTAATACAGCTAAAACAACTACTAAAAATTCATAGACAATTAGTTCAGTATGTAATGCGGACTTCAACAATTCAGCCAGCGATTAAACTTCCACAGCTGACCCCTCACCAGGGGAACACAAATAAAATCACACCACAGAACATCCAATCCTGCCTAGGTAGAGTTCCAGCTAAACGGGAACAAATACCATTCTGGTTGGCACAGAAAATCACCCAAATAGAGGCGGTCTTTCCTGACACCACCCCGCTGGAAAAACACAGGATTCTGACTATATGTCTCCCAATGGGAATCGCACCACACATTGAGGACTGTGACACTTGGGGTACAGTCTTTGCTTCCATCTATACAAAAACGCACGGTGTTCCATCCATTTCAGTAATACCAGATGTGCTAAAACAAATTCAAGATGAATACGGTCCAGAACTTGCTTTAACTCTTGGTATGAAATTACTGAAAGACTTCAAGCAGGTCTCGGCTATATTACTAGCCAACATAAAAGGTGAAGCAGCAAACGTGGCGATCCGCCAGAGGTTAAAAGAGACAGATATAGCAGACCAACCAGCTGAAATTGCCAGAATCATAGAAAAATCCTATGAAGAACTAGGCAGAGATAGTCTAGGTGGAATACCAGTAAAACCGCAACTGACTACAAGTCCAGAAAAAATATTTTTTAATAATAATAATTCACCAAAAAAGAACTGGGATGGAAACAAACAATCCAATCCTAAAGAAAAGAAATTCCAGTCCCGAGGAAGGTCTCCTAGGCGAAGAGAGAAATCTCCAAACCAAAGACAGAGGTCACCGCAGAGTGACCCCTCGGGGAATAGATATAACCTTAGAAATAGGGATAATATTAAAAAACCTGATAGATATCAAGACATTGATACACGTCCCTCTCAATCTTTTCAGAATTCCTCGCAGAAATCGGAAAGAAGAGGACGATCAGAACAAAGAGAACAGCACGCCAAGTCCAAAGACAAGGAACCTGCTCAACTAAAAAAGAAATTACAATTTCCAAAAAAGAGGGTAGCCAGTATCAAGGTAGTTAACAATGCCGAGAATACTGAGGACACAACTGAAAAACGGAGAGTGGGCTCAGACAATGCTAGACAGCGCAGCAGAGGTGAGCATAGCTCGCAAAGTCCTTATGAATCATCTGGAGACAGTGGACACGAATGAATACCTTCAAGTGGAAACTGCAGACACCAGAGTTAGCAAGCCCCACAAGATATACGAGATAACATTACGTATAGAGGGAGATAAGACTAGGAAAATAAGGGGACTATTTTGGGATAACCTCTCCAAAGGCTATGACATCCTTCTAGCTAAAAAAGACTGGCCACCAGAGTTTGTCAGGGAGTGCCCTCATGGCGAAGAAGTAATTATGCCTGCCTTCTCGAATCAGATCCCGATTCATAAAAAATATACACTTGCTAGAAAGTGGGCAGTGGCCTTAGCACCTGCTTTATATAAAAATCATGTAGGATGGGATGAGGATTCTCCTCCTCACAAAATCCAGTTAAAATCACAACCTACTGCACAAAGGCAGTACCCAATTAAGCAAGAAGCTAAAAAACAAGTAAATGAGATACTAGATCAGCTAGAATACCAGGGGGTGATTGAAACTTGCACCTCACAAATGAACAATCCTTTGTTTCCGGTCTCCAAACCAGACAATTCATATCGTCTAGTTTTGGATTACCGACACCTTAACACATGTTGCAAAACCTTTGCAGTGCAAAACTCACACAGTGCTGCACTAATGAATAACATAGTGCGCAAAAAATACAAAACAACCTTGGACATCTCCAATGGATTCTTTTGTCAAAACATAGCACCAGAGAGCAGATATTTAACTGCATTCTCAGTAAATGGCACTCAAAAACAATTCTGTCGGTTAGCCCAGGGGTACAAGAACAGCCCGGGGGTATTCTCAGCGAGAGTAACAGAATTACTACAACTATATGATGATGAAGCATTATCTTATGTCGATGACATTTACTTAACAGATGATGACTTGGAGACTCACTTGAAAAGAGTGAACACCATAATTCTTGGGTTCGCTGCAGAGGGTTACAAATTCAACTTTAAAAAATCCAGAATTGCCCATCTGACAGTCTTGTACGTAGGATATGAATTATCAAGCATAGCATGGTTGACAATTTTCTAAAAATCTAAAATATGAAAAGACGTATCCTCTGCCAATCGACATTCTGCCTCTACGACATTACGCCTGTGTAATCTATACAGACGGACATGCTCAACCCTCCGTTTGGGGAGAACAAGCATACAACCCCACATGTGAGATTACAAAAGAAGTGTGGCGCGGAGGTATATTAAAACCTCTATTAACAAAATCACACTCAGTAGAAACTAATTCAGAACAACAAACTGAAATAATTGCATTGAAAATGGCGCTAGATAATGCGGATCGCGAATTCCCGACACTTATAGTGTCAGATTCATATTACTGCGTCAAATCATATAACAGCGATTTGCAGACATGGATTCAGAACGGTTACAAAAATGACACAGATGCACCAATAAAGCAGAGACTGCTCTGGGAACAAATAGCTCTTTTACAAAAAGAACTACCAAAGACTCACGTGACTCACTCACTGAGTCATCAACGTGATGGCGTTCACGTTGTAGGGAATTCATTGGCTGAAACAGCCGCAGCGGCAGCCACTAAATCGGCTCCCGTAGTTCGAAAAAAGCGTACATTAAAATACATTGACGGTGAAACATTGCTGGCGGTGAAAACGTCATCAAAAGGCGACTGCTCAGCGTTACCGATCAACTATCCACTCAATTATACATACATAATTGATGCAAACTCCGTCCCTTTTGCTCGAATCCCTGGAGTGGGGGATAGAGTGATTCCAAACATGGACAGGAGAAGCTTGTTAATCGCAGACGCACATATGGGTGAGGGTCTTGGACACCTCAAACTAAAAGATTCTCTGGAAGATTTACAATCACGGTACTGGTGGCCAGGCATGAGCCTACATCATACCATGTTTGTAAAAAACTGCCCAAACTGCAACAGAAATCGCAGTGGGGAGAGAAAAAATAAAATACGGTGGAATCTGACTGCAGATAACATCACCGGTAAAAAGAATGGCTTGCGATTAACATATACAGGCTAGTTTCCACTTATAATGTAGATCCTCAGCACTCGGCTGACGTCCGGACTGTTATACAAAGATTTGCGAGTCTAAATGGCATATACGCTAAGAGCATGCTACGTTCGACCATTGTTTTCACTCAGGCAATCCAGCCTGGGGGGGAAACATGGCCAAATGAGCACAGCCCAGCGGGAATCTTCTCACTTCCTTCCTGAGGGTACGGGATGGTGTAAAGAAAAAACCAAGGCAGAAAGCAATCTATAATAGAAAGGATATTAGGTTCGGGAGCTGGGTGGGTCAAACATCTAATAAGTGTCCAACGTAGTCTAAATAACTTGCCAAGAAATTCTCTGAAGGGATTCAGTCCGTACGAATTATTATTCGGAACTAGGATGTTGATCTCTGACCTTGATAGTCAGACTTCAGTGGTAATAGAAAAAACCTTTGATGTCAAAGACCGTTTGGCTATTTTGCAGGACTTAAACAAAACAAGAAAAGACCTGAGCAACATACAGTTGAAACAACAGCCAACAACCACTGAAGAATCACCACCTGTCCCAGCAAGACCTGTCTGGATTCCAAAAGTCGGGGATCTAGTCAGGGAGAAGATCGCGGTAAAGAAGGAATTTGGGCCTTCTTACAGAAAAGCAGTTCCTGTCTTGTCTGTCAACGGGACAAGATCAGTTGTACTACCGCCACTTGCTGGAAAAAAGGAGAACCGAGTTGTATCCATCGACCTGGTAAAACCACAACATGTGGCCGATAACAAACAGTAGGCCAAGTGGACTCCCAATAAGTAGCAGAACACCAAGGTTTGCTACCAGTACAGAGGTCCTAACAAAGAGGCTCATCACTTTCGAATCGCCTACAGAAGAACAACAAGGACTATGCAACAATGCAATAGAACTAAGACCTCTGAAAACCCAAATAAAAACATTTAGCAGAGACACACCAATCTACAATGAAGTGCCGAGTGACAATGCAAGAAACAAAAATCCTGAAGCAATTGGAAAAATTGACAGAACTGCATCCGGGTACTTCATCAACTTCGATGATTCCTCTGAAAGCCTCAGTGAATCAAAGACACAGCCATCATCAAAATCCTTTAAAGACAAAGCTAAGGAACTTTTGAAACAACTGAAAGAAACCTATCTGGTTTCTCCATGGATTGAATTTTGGGTGGGTTTTGGTGCATTTATCCTCATACTTTGGCTCATCATGGTATTTACTTTGGGACGCTTCATTGAGGGAAAATATGCTAAAATGGACACAGCAAGTCAGAACATCAACTTGGTCCTCAAACCACACACATCTTCACACGTCGAGAAAAGAGAACTTTCTTCAGCCAACTTCACAGCCAATCCGATACCTGGTGGGGTAGCCTGGGACAACACTGACTATGAAATTTATGGTCCGGTGGAGATCCTGAAATATCCACACCAAATCAAGATCTCCTTGAGTGACTTTGCAAAACCAAACTCATTTGCTGATGATTGGGACTTCGAAAGCATTAACAACATGATGTCTGACTTAGTAATGTCTGCTAAATTTACAAAACATGATTATTTGCAAGGTTCTACAAATTATGATAGTATGTATTGCTATAACCATTATGGTAACCATTTTTTGCATAAATCTGCACAACCTAGAAATGTTTTAAATTATAATCAATGGGAACATTGTGCTACACCTCCAAAAGGGAGCTCTAGAACCGTTTATGACAAATATTCATATTTTTCAGGTTTTAACATAAGTAATGCTGAAACATTTTATTTTAAATTGTCAAACAAGACAGGGATGAAAACCATGATAACCAACACAAAATTGATATATTCAGATTCATTCTTTGAAAAAATGAATACTTTTGGATTTGATTATTGGGACAAAAATGTTGATTTGAAAAGTGTTTGGGGTACACAAGAATGGCAAGTACAGGGTTTAGAAGCTTTGTTTAGAGCCTGCATGATCCCAGAACAAATGATATTTTTAAATGACACTGTTCAACAAACCACCTGTCTTGGCTTAGCCAAAATCAAACATTTAAATAACCCGTCTATTCCGAAGCCAACAATGTTTAGCAATAGCTCTGATACAGATGAAGAGATAGACGTAAACCATATATTAAACCAAAACAGAACACATCCTGATTGGAAACAATGGTTGATCTGGCCCACAGATACAAATCACTGTCAAGATAGATTCCTGAATAAAACACAGGGTTTCAAAATGACCAGGCCAGACCCTAGATATCCCCAAAGACATCACCCAGGGATAATAACAACCTACAGTGTGGGCAAATTATGCCTTCAATGGCTACAGACTTCCACACTGCCTGAAATTAAGCAACACCTAACTTTACTTCCTGATGGTGCTGACTTGCATGATTTCATACTCGGACCACGCAAACAGCGTCAAAAGCGTTTCATAGCAGCCTCTGTATATGCAGCATACAATGAGGCCTGGAAGGTTACTCAAATTGAGACAGCAGAAAGAATACGGGAAATTGACCGTATCAATTTGGAAAAATCACTTTCTGTAGTGGACAATGGGTTAATGACTCTGTCCTCCAGAATTTTTTCATTGGACAGCATTGTGTCTTCAGCAATCGATATATTATCGCAGGACTCACTGTTATTACAACATGGTCAGTCACAATTGCGTTCTATTGTACAGCTTGGCTGGACGTTACAAAATCTGCGTTCAGGCTATGTGCCTTGGCGTTTAATCAACACAACGTCACTATTCCAAATCTTTAACCTTACTGATAGACAAATCGGTATGGCGCAAAAGGGTGCTGATTATACAATCTTGAGCATTGAAAAACTAGAAAGATTACCATTGACAATGTCAGATCGACCTGTCAGTGAATGGATAATCCATGGAATAATAAATATTCCAATCTCAACCTTCAGGTTTCAATACTGCCAAAAATATATACAGGCTGGCATGTACGAGAAATTGGGAAAGGGGTACCTTAAAACAACTTGGAACCTGCCCTATTCACATGCATGTGTCAGTAATAAAGGACAGAAAGTGTTTCTTAGTGGCAACAATTGTGCTATGTCACTAAGCGGCACGCTTCTGTGTAACGGAATTAGTTTGCATGGAGCCTGTGAAGGGAATTCATACAACCTTTCATGTCACCAGCAAGGCGCACCTGCAACTGAAATAGAACCATTCTTTCAAAGACTCTATAATGGGAGTTACATTCTTATTGTAGACCGCAGATGTTGCAGTCTTATGCCCGGGACTCCTTATCTAGTAACTACAACGGCGAAGGTCAAGTGCTGTGGACGTTCTTTGTTCCCCAGCTCCTTTCCAGACAGGGAGGCAAGGGCATGGCCCAGTTTGAAAATTACTTCTATTCGAATAGATACTTTAAGCAGAATGAAAACAGTGCTTCTTCAGACGCCTACAAGGCTCACGTCATCAAAAGAAACGTATGATCTACAAGTCGCAAGGACGACTGCAGAGATACATACATTATTATCAACTAATTCCCCCGTACATTTCGCGGAAATTCTAAGCGAAATCTTAAATATTTCTGATACCACTGGGGTCTCAAAGGTATTTAAGACAGTATTTTCGATGGCATTAACACCATTCAAAGCCATACTGGGTATTTTTCCAGATTTCGTCCATTCGATTTTTGGCGGACTTCCCCTGATCCTGGGACTAATTGCAGGAATCCTATTCCTAGTCCTTATTTTTCGTTATGGCAACCCATGTCACAGATCAAACTCTCGCGACAATGGAAGCTACGATCCTAGCCATTGGATACCGGGACCGGATATCAAAAATCCTGGGACTCTCCCGGCTTAGAGACCTGAACATGACTTGGTTTCTATCATTTCGACCAATGTGGCAAAGGTGTGTTTTACCTGTACTAAGGTGTCTGCTATGCGGAGAAGAATGCGTGTTAGACACCTGTCTGACGCTACAATCGGATGCGCCAGTGGATGCAGATACACTGTTGGTTCCTACCAAGGTTCACGCTTTGTGCTGCCCTCAAAGGCTGCCAATCCTGATGACGGCATTCCTGGAATCTTCACCACTACGATTGAAGAGTAGTGAAGTTCAAGATGAAAGTAGCATCGAACAGGTACGACCTTCTGTCAGCAATGCGAATCAGAATGTCAATGCAGACAATCATGCGCACGAATGCATGGTTACCCCTATTTCCGACTTAGTGGAACTTTCCCATGAAGCTGTTGACAGTTTTTTCGAAAGCCTGAATGATATGATGTTCTCTCCAGAACAGAAATAGAGACTTTTGAGTAAACTCGCACACGGCGTTCCCTGAATTCGGCCTTCAACTTTAAAAATAAAGTCACATGAACAATTTCACTCCAGCTCACGGACAGCAATATTTTTCAGCAAGCCCCTTAAAATATTTTTCTACATATTTTTTCCCGGGACACTGATCTTCTGCTTAAAGTAAGAAACTATTCCTAGAGAACTAAAATTTCTATTTTTAGATACTTTATAGACTTTAGCTGCTCGCTGGTATGTTCACGAATATTTTATTATGTGATGAAATGGTCTCGAACTTCCTTTCTGTATAGCCATATTAAGAGCCATTTCATGTGTATTTCTCATATACCAATAAGCAATGATGCATAAAAATGCGTGTTTACTTTTGCATTTAATTCATAGCTTAAGTGCATACAATATATATGACTGCAATTTTTCAGTATATTTGAAAATTTCGAAATGCATTTATGTATTTTGGGGTGGTAAGGTATACACTATACTCTATAGTATGTTGTACTATGTTATACTATGCATAGATTAGTAGATATGACCATAGTTAGCGTGGAGTGGGTGTCGTGTATTTCTATAGGTTCTGAATCAGTCCCCCTATTCCTGACCCTATTCTGGTTAAACTAACTATCAAGTTAACTAACAGTCAGCCCATGAGGCAAGAAAACCCCCATGATGCAGATACCGTTATCTGACGCAGTCACACTACGGCACAGGAACGTGTTATCTGATTAGGTCATAACGCTTGAGATCTAATTAGACAAGCGACATTCCTCCAGCCCCTGATAAGGCATACGACGTTCTCATAACAAATCAAACCTATGACAACCTGGATAATCCGTGCGGCCATTGTTTTGATTTCACAGAGAACTTTAGTAAAGAATGTGCTAACGAGCAAGTCGTATGACATCTTTATTGACGTATCTATGTCCATCCTTACGTCAATCTCGGCACCTTTAAGGTATAAATATTGCCGACCTTGCCCTATGCAAACACACGCGTGGTGACAAGACGGAGCAGCCATACTTGCCGAAGCCGAGAGCAGAAGCAGACCCCGCTGGCAGCAGCCCCGCCTTCCTGACGCGCTGAGAGACGCGCTGCTATCTCAAGCCGAGAGACCCAGCACCGGCGCTTCCGGGTAGCCCTCGCAGGCAGCCTGGAATATCGAGAGCAGAGAAAGAGATACCATTCCTCATCCATCCTAACTTCCAGGTACAGAACTGAATAACCCCTCACAGAGAATTCTTTATTTATTCACTTGGCAAAAACAAACTTAACTTAAAACTGTAACTTTCTATTCCCGCCCACGCATTAGACTTAGGTCAGGTACACGGGGTAGGCGTATTTAGAAACACCAGTTGAGTACGTTTAGTCAAATGTATATGTGTATGTAAATATATTTTAATCATTTTAAACATCATATGGCTCAGAAACCATATCAATGTTTTTACAGTATTATTTTATACTATTGCTTTTAATGTATGCACTTTACTTAACTATAAGTATTGCAATAATATCGATCCATTTCTCATGTATGAGAAAAGAGACTGATCAATAAATAACACCTTTTTATTGAACACGCCCGTCTCTTCCTTTTCTCTACATTCTGATGAGACTAAGAATGCACGTACTGACTGAGTAAAATAATTGCCTTGTGCTCACACGACTCTCGAGATTGACTCTTGATTAGGGGAGAGCAAAGTTGTCATGTTCTATGGTTGTCAAGAACTAAATCCCTTCTTGTCTAATCAGGGGAGTTAATTCCTTCCTTGAACATTCGAGAAAGTTTCTAGCGAACTCTGAGCTTAGCTGGCAAACCCAAAAATTAAGTCTAGTATCGACAGTAGTAGACCTAGTTAACGTCTGGCCTAGGCCTTTACTGCTGTAGGTACTATTCCAATGCGCAGAGCCTATTGGGAAAATAGGAGCTACACTACAACACCAGCCCCGCCTGCCTAGCCCTGTAGGTACGAAAAATAAAATTAGATTGACTCTGTTATTATCATTTTATTTTTCCCTTTGCCTTAGCGGTGGAGCCTCCCCTGTTTGCTGCAGGCATATTTACCCTCTGTGCTACTTTATGATGAGTAAAGACTGCCACTAGGCAAAGTGTTTCCAGCAGGTCCACTAATCACAAGAGTTATCTTGACATTTTTATTGTTGCCTGAAGATTGCTGAAGGCAAGGAACTCTGCAGCAGGTATGTTTAAATCAATGGTATATTTGAAAACTCTGCACACCGAGGTCAGCGCTTGGCGCTGTGGCACCGGTCGACTTTACCTCCATTGGGAGTTCACTCTCAATCTTTGTCTTGATGTTTTGTGTATTCACTGTTTGCTTCGTACGGGAAGGCTGCTCTTTCTTCAAATGGCCTCGTCCCTGGAACTTGACAAGCCTCTCACCGTTCTGTCCCAAAAAGCAAAGAGCATTAGTTTGGTAGAGGCTCCCCAAAACATTTTTTGGGTTGAGCCTGTTGTATCTACTTTGTGGAATCTGACTCCTCCTTTGCTTAGCATTGGCTTATCTTTGTGTCATTTAAAAATGCGAGTATGGTAATGGCTGATGGATGTGGCATGTCCCACCTTTTTATGTCGTGCCTACAGCGCTTGCGCTATAAGCCAATCTGTTGTCTGTACTGTGTGGGGTCTGACTCCTCTTACACTTTGAATTGGCTTGTGTGTCTTTCATTTAACAATGGTAGCCTGGAAGTGGCTACTGGTGGGTTTGTGTTCCACCTTTTCTGAAAAGTTCACTCCCAAGGAGTGAAAATGCCATTTGTGATCCATCGTGCACCTGTGGCTGACTTTGTCTGCCCTGGTGTTCAGGGAACCTGCAAGGTGTTGAACCACCAGGGATATGCCTTGATGTTCCAGCCATGTCCAGAGGAGTAGGGCCTCATGACATAGGGTCCATGACCCCACCCACCCTGTTTGTTGCAGTACCACATGGCGGTGGTGTTGTCCATGAACACCTTTACTACTCTTCCCCAGACAGAGGGAAGGAATGCTTTTAGTGCAAGATGAATCGCCTGAAGCTCCAGGAGGTTGATGTGGAGCAAAGACTCCGCCAGAGACCAGAGGACTCTGATCTCCACCTCAACATGTGGCCGCCCCTTCCCAGAAGTGATCTATCAGTGACCACTGTGAACTCTAGTTGAGGAAGGAAGAGAGATCTTCCGTTAACCCAATCCTGGTTCGTGAGCCACAACTGCAGTTGGCCTGCAGTACCCTCCGAGACGTGGATGCAATCGGGCAGGTTCAACTGATGCAGTGCCCACTTGAACTTCAGGTCCCACTGCAGAGCCCGCATATGCCATCTGGCATGATCCACCAGCAGGATGCAGGAGGCCATCAGGTCCAGTAGCCGGAGGGTATCCGGACCAAAACTCAGGATAGAGGCTGAAAGATTAGAATCATAGCCCGAATATACCGGACTCGCTGTTCGGGAGGATAGATCCAAAACTGCGTCCTATCCAGAACCGCTCCGATGAAAAGGAGCTTCAGAGAGGGAGACAGCTGTGACTTCAGCACATTGATGGAGAACTCCAGAGAATGCAGGAGGTCTGCTGTAGTCTGGAGGTCGGAGACGACTGCCTGGGGTGAGCTCACCTAAACAAGCAGTCTTCGATTTAGAAGACTGGAACCCCTGATCTGTTCAGATGAGCTGCGATCACTGCCATCACTTTCATGAACACCTGAGGGGTGCTCGTGAGGCCAAAAGGGAGCACGGTAAACTGAAAATGCTCATGGCCTACCATGAACCGCAGGTAAAACCGGTAGGCTGGTAGGACTGGGATGTGAAAATAAGTGTCCAGCAAGTCTAACACTACCATCCAGTCTCCAGGGTCGAGGGCAGACAGGACCTGAGCGAGGGTCAACGTTTTGAACTTCTCCTTCCGGAGGTAGCAGTTAACATTCCTGTGATCCAAGACAGGACGCAGGCCCAAGTCCTTCTTGGGCACCAGAAAGTAGTGGGAATAGCAACCATGACCAACTTCTGGGGCAGGAACTCGTACAATGGCTCCCCTGGCCAAGAGAACCATAACTTCCTGTTGGAGAAGGGCCAGATGATCCCCGACATACGATGGTACTGAGGTGGCATGGCTGAGGGGTAGTCTTGAAGGGGAGGGACTAGCCCCTTCAGACTATCTGCAAAACCCACCTGGGAGATGTGATGGTCTGCCAGTGGGCGACATGATGGCAAATCCTGCCTCCCCTTGGCGGGAGATTGGCCTGAAAGGTTGGACTAGGAGGGTTTGGAGGCAGCTGCAGAGGAGGCTGTGGGGGACTGGCCCACCCGCTGGCCCCAAGAACCACGGCGGTGGTTCCCGCATCCGGCCATGCTGGAGCTGAACAGCTTGAGCCTGCCTGTGGCCCTGGTAGGAACATGGGGGGGCACTCCTTCCATAGCCAATAAAAGGGCAAAAAGCGGACAGTGCAGGGCCTGTGGTGGAGAGGCCCAAGGACTTGGCCATAGCCCGAGAGTCCTTGACGCGCTCTAGCGCACTGTCTGCCTTGTCACCAAGCAGGCGATGGCTATCAAAGGGCATGTCCATTAGTGTTTTCTAGGCATCCCCAGAAAAACCAGTAGAACTCAGCCAGGCTTTTCAGAATATTCTTAAAATCACATTGCTATAACTGCACCAGCCTACACGTGTTTCACACTCAGTGGTCAGTTGGACTGGGGCTTTTTCAAGGCTGAAAGGGATGTTAATTGGGCAGTATCTGTCAATTTTAAATACAAGGCTACCTGTAATCAAACACCCAGTGTGAAGTGTGAGGATTACATGATTTGGAAAAGAGTTTTGTGCACTATAGCTGTGAACTACAGTGACAAAAGGAGAGGAAAGAAAAGAAGAAAATAAAAAGGAAAAAAAGGAAAAAAAAATAAGAATGATAAAGAGTGCAACAGGCGTTTAACCACGGATGGTATGATAGGAAAGATCTATCTTCTTGTTATATAAGGCAGGTACTATTAGAAAGCAACTCATTAGGTATTAAGAAAGGTTAGGTGAAATTGGAGCAAAGTTTAATTAAATAGAAACCCAATTTCCAGTGCTGGCCAGGCATTCATTGAAAAACTAATCATTTTAGTGTTCAGTTCATTCAGGCAATTCAGTGTATATTCATATGTTGGTAATTAGTTCATTCCGCATGCATATTAGTTTAACCTAAGCATTTCCTTGGGCACCTTAATTTCCACGTTTTAATCTTAACTTAACTATTTTGTTAATAACACTCGGTCAATTGCTACAGGATTTCATAGAAAATAATGTGTACCTTCTTGAATCATTAATACATCACGATTAGTTCATATAGTCACCATTAAAAACTTGAGCGATCTTCACATATATGTTATTAGTGTTAAAGTTCTCCTTGTGACAGAGTTAGCTGGCTACAAATAGCATGTACCGAAATAATGCTACACCGAGTTTGCACTTATCAAGTCAGTTGTTTGTGCCATAATATAGTTATCCTGGCTGAAGACGGCTGATAGCCAGAAAGGATGCTTGATTCCGGTCCAGGAAAGACATGGCTTGGCAGTTCGGGCTGGACTGTTCCCACAGGGCCAAGACTGATTTGCATATTGCCATGTCTGAACTGGGGTGGCTTGGTGAGCAAAATAATGATGGATTAAACCCAGATCTGTGACTGGGGGTGAATGTTTTGCCATTGTGCAGCATTCCGTCCATTAACTTGTGTGTTTTGCTATAATATAGTTAACAACAGCACAAATGAGAGTTCAGCTGACATTTAAAACAAAGCCAGGGTCCATTTTTATTTACTATGACATTAGAAAGACGGGCTCCAGTTTACGAGTCCCGAGTTCGGATTGGGCACCAGGCATATCCATAACGAGAGTACTAGGTACAGTCAATCAATTATCAGGGAGGCAAGTTAACTTACTTCTATCGTAGTTCAATCAGGAAAGGTCCAGAGTCAATTCCTTATGTAAGCGTCTCAACGGTCTTTCGGCCTACTGAATGGAGGCCATCTTTAAATAGTGAGCCAACTGAGATCATGTGTATGATTACTCGCCTAAGTTTCGTAAATGCGAGAAAGTTGTAAGGTAGTCATGCTCGTTTTGATTTAAAAGGACTACGAAAGAGTAGTACTTCAAATCTTTAGTATAGTTGTTCAACTGCCACCACATAACAATATATCTTGAGCTCTTAAAAAGGACTGTCGAAGAGTAGTACATCGAATCTGTGGTGTGCAGGTTCGAACTTCGCCACATTACGATTTAATTTAAGCTCTGATCCATGGGAGCATTGAAGTTTAAATATTGAGGGGACATAAACGACGTCCATAGATTTTCATCAGAAACATGATGTAAGAGGTGAGTCAATTAAGTTGTCGGTGCAACAGTATGGCAGCCACATACGAGGGCGGGGAAATTATGTCAGCCATCTTGAGATGTCCTCAATGGCTACCCCAAGTCGGTGTGGATTCAATATAGTCTATAATATTACCAATCTAGAAGGGTGGAAGCCTCCTGGCAATCGAGGCAAGTTGGTCCGACACATTAGAATATCCCCAATTACTAGCCTGTGTATGTATTGATCGAATAAAGAATCTCAGAACATGATCTGTAAGTTACAATTTTAACATTTATCTATTTTTAGCATTTGGTGAAGAGTTTGAGGAGGTGACTCTTCCAATTGGTCATGCCATTCGAATACATGATAAGCGAATTATGGGTCCTGAATATAGGTAGCCTATTCAAGTTATCGTTCAAATTAGCAAGTTTGAGTATTGTGTAACAAAGTGCCATTGTATGAAGGAGTCATAATTCTTGCAATGATTGAGGTCTACACCCTAGAGAGGAGAGAGAGAAAGTAGAGCAAGGACCTACAAGGATGTTCTACATAGGATAGTTTAGGTCTAAAAAGTAAGCATACAGATCTTCTACCAAAGACCAGGAGTATGTCGGCACATGATCATGGTGGAGAATATGTCATAAACATACAAACAGTATTTACGACAGCAATTTATTTACATTGGCATATTGATGTCTATGTCGTTCACTGACACAACATTTTGCACAAAGACTGCCATTTCGACTTGACAATTATGTCCAGTTCCAAGTAGGATTTTTCAAACCCAGTAGTGCCTCTCGTTGTCTTTGTTCAGACCATTCTCCACAATACCAAAGCAAATGATCAAGGCACTTTCTTGTTGGCTTAGTCTGAGCTCAAGATTAACTCCTCTTGCATGTTTCTTCAGTCTTTTGAGTGCACCAAAGGAGAAGTTCCGGGTGTGTGGATGGTTTTTCTCAAAATGTTCCACTAATGGTTGTTGAAAATCAGTTTTGTGAATATTCCAGTAATGTTCTTGAATCCGGATTTTGAGAGGGCGGATTGTGCTCCCTATGTAGTGTTTTCCACAGGGGCAAGTGATTAGATAAATTATGTTTTTGCTCTCGCAGTTTATAACATCTCTGATTTGGAATTGATGCCCATTCACATTTATGTCCTTGGTTTTGGACCTCCCTAATTTACAGATTGAGTAGTTGGAGCAAGTAAAAAAAGCCATTTGGTTTTTGTAAGAAGGTTGGAGAGTCTTGTTTCATTTGTAAAAATGAGGGATATGGAGAGTCATGAAGGTTCTTGCTCCAGATAGCTAGTATTCTCCTGAGGCACAGCCGGGAGCAGCAGCAAGTTCGTGTATTTTAATGTTTGAAACTGAAAATGTTCACTTGTTTTAAAAACCCACTCACCTTCCCTGTTGCACGATTACTGTGTGCAGGCACCCTTTCTTGTGTGAAAACGAGCGCTGGGCAGGGCGAAATCGCCGTTTTTGCCACCAGCTGCACTCCTCTCGACCTGACTGGGACACGCCCATTCGAGGCCACGCCCCCTTTTGCCAAAAGCTTTAAATACCGTGCTGAACTACAAGCGCTTAGATAGCTAGTATTCTCCTGAGGCACAGCCGGGAGCAGCAGCAAGTTTGTGTATTTTAATGTTTGAAACTGAAAATGTTCACTTGTTTTAAAAACCCACTCACCTTCCCTGCTGCACGATTACTGTGTGCAGGCACCCTTTCTTGTGTGAAAACGAGCGCTGGGCAGGGCGAAATCGCCGTTTTTGCCACCAGCTGTACTCCTCTCGACCTGACTGGGACACGACCATTCAAGGCCACGCCCCCTTTTGCCAAAAGCTTTAAATACCGTGCTGAACTACAAGCGCTTAGATAGCTAGTATTCTCCTGAGGCACAGCGGGGAGCAGCAGCAAGTCCGTGTATTTTAATGTTTGAAACTGAAAATTTTCACTTGTTTTAAAAACCCACTCACCTTCCCTGTTGCACGATTACTGTGTGCAGGCACCCTTTCTTGTGTAAAAACGAGCGCTGGGCAGGGCGAAATCGCCGTTTTTGCCACCAGCTGCACTCCTCTCGACCTGACTGGGACACACCCATTCGAGGACACGCCCCCTTTTGCCAAAAGCTTTAAATACCGCGCTGAACCACAAGCGCTTAGATAGCTAGTATTCTCCTGAGGCACAGCCGGGAGCAGCAGCAAGTTCTTGTATTTTAATGTTTGAAACTGAACATTTTCACTTGTTTTAAAAACCCACTCACCTTCCCTGCTGCACGATTACTGTGTGCAGGCACCCTTTCTTGTGTGAAAACGATCGCTGGGCAGGGCGAAATCGCCGTTTTTGCCACCAGCTGTACTCCTCTCGACCTGACTGGGACACGCCCATTCGAGGCCACGCCCCCTTTTACCAAAAGCTTTAAATACCGCGCTGAACTACAAGCGCTTAGATAGCTAGTATTCTCCTGAGGCACAGCCGGGAGCAGCAGCAAGTTCGTGTATTTTAATGTTTGAAACTGAAAATGTTCACTTGTTTTAAAAACCCACTCACCTTCCCTGTTGCACGATTACTGTGTGCAGGCACCCTTTCTTGTGTGAAAACGAGCGCTGGGCAGGGCGAAATCGCCGTTTTTGCCACCAGCTGCACTCCTCTCGACCTGACTGGGACACACCCATTCGAGGCCACGCCCCCTTTTGCCAAAAGCTTTAAATACCGCGCTGAACCACAAGCGCTTAGATAGCTAGTATTCTCCTGAGGCACAGCCGGGAGCAGCAGCAAGTTCGTGTATTTTAATGTTTGAAACTGAAAATGTTCACTTGTTTTAAAAACCCACTCACCTTCCCTGCTGCACGATTACTGTGTGCAGGCACCCTTTCTTGTGAGAAAACGAGCGCTGGGCAGGGCGAAATCGCCGCTTTTGCCACCAGCTGTACTCCTCTCGACCTGACTGGGACATGTCCATTCGAGGCCACGCCCCCTGCACTGCCCTTGCTACAAACATGTGCATGTGCCGGAAGCGCAGCGGACGAGCGCAGCGGGCGCGACGAATGCGCGCTGAAGGCGCGCTTAAGGCAAGCTCGTCTGCGCTCGTCCGCGTCGAGTCCGGGCCCTGGGCCACCCCTCCTGCATCTCAGCCATTACAGCGTAGATGCTACACCCCGGCAACCCTCCATGGACTAAGGCCCTCCGCTAGCTTTTGCACCCGGCATATCTTTCAAGCAGAGGAGCTGCCGCATTCCTGCCCCACCTGCTCCGTTCAGCTCAAGCCTAAACCCTGCTCTGTGCCCACACACGATTTTCTTATGTTCCTACTAAATTGCCGCTCTCTGCCTAAACATTGCGCTGAAATGGCCCTGCTGTTAGAGGAACATACCCCCGATATATTGTTCCTGACAGAAACGCGGCTCACCTCCGAGTCCGACCTCGCGATAGTAGATGCTCTCCCGTCTGGCTTCCAAATCACACAGCAAGACCGACCTAAAGGGAGAGGAGGAGGCTTGGCTATCATCAACAAGGAACAATACCACTGCCGAGTCACTTCTGAATCCATCTCGGACTGCGAGAGTATGGGTTTCAACATCGAACTCTCACCCAACAGTTGTTTCTCTGGCACCCTTATTTACCGCCCCCCCCGGCCTCCCCAAGCAGTTCCATGAAACGCTGCCATCTAGTGTGGCCGATAGAGTTAGTACCTCCTCTTACTTCACCGTGCTAGGTGACCTGAATTTTCATTTTGACTCCTCCTCTGATCATACAGCGGCCACCTTATCAGAGTATCTAGCAGCCCTGCAACTTACCCAACGTGTCACCACCCCCACCCATGACAGAGGCCACTTATTGGACCCAATTTTCACTAACTGCCCCGACCTCATCGTGGACTCAGTCATTCCACTGCCTTGGACAGACCACTTTCTGATCCCCTTCAGGTGGACATCGCTCAAAACACCACCATCTGCCCCCACCACAAGGCTCAGGCGAGCCTGGTCGCACCTTGAGGCTGACAACTGGTCCATCAAACTTGCCATCTCCCAACCCGGGGACCAAGAGGATCCTGCCCTAGCAAATCAGGCCTATGTCAACTGGATCACTCATACCCTGGACGCCACCCTCCCTATGAGCAAGACTGTACTGAAGCGTCCCCATAAAACTGCCCCTTGGTATACGCAGGCTCTTAGGGATAAGAAACGTCTTTGTAGAAGGGCGGAAAGACGCTGGCAGTTAGACGACACAGCAGACAATAAAACTCGCTACCGTGAATCTATCGGCGAGTATAAAACCCAAATAAAAGCAGCCCAGGCCACCTATTTCGCAGATAAAGTTCTACAGGCCAAGTCTAAACCCAGGGAGATCTTCCAGATCATTAAAAAGTTAACAAACCCGCCCCCTGCGCAACATGTCGAGAAACCTGTCACTCATTGCAATGATATTGCTGAGTTTTTTTAACAGAAAGTAAACACCATTTATTCGGCATTCCCTCCCCTAAAAACGAACTCATCAAACCAATCCAACATCCCCTCAATCCTCTCCTCTCCCCCCTCTCAACATACCCTGACCCATTTTCCCCCACTGAACCTTACCACCCTTGAACCACTAGCTCACAGTGTTAAATCAGGATCGCCGGACGATCCTGCTCCACCTGACATTGTAATGGCAGCTTCCTGGATCACCCTGCCCATCATCAGGAAGGTACTAAATGCATCCATCACCTCCAGCACTGTACCAACTGTCTGGAAACAAGCCATGGTTAGGTCGCTAATTAAGAAACCTAATCTAGACCCCTCTGATTTGGCCAACTATCGCCCCATCTCCCTGCTCCCATGGGTGAGCAAGGTCTTAGAAAAATATATTAACCAACAGCTAGTGAACTTTCTGGAAGACCATCACATACTAGTCACCACCCAGACGGGTTTCAGACCGAAACACGGGACTGAGACCGCTCTCCTCATGGTTACCGAGGAAGCTAGAAAAATCTTGGATCAGGGAGGATCAGTGGCAGTGCTCCTCCTTGATCTAAGAGCGGCATTTGACACGGTCAGTCATGACACCTTACTTGACCGTCTGTCCTGTGCTGGGATTAAGGATAAAGCCTGGGCATGGTTTAAATCTTTTTTGGAGAATAGATCCTTTAGGGTTTTGGATGGCGAGGCCGTGTCCTCTAGCAGACCTCTAAAGTGCGGAGTTCCTCAGGGTTCCTCTCTAAGCCCGGCTCTCTTCAATCTGTATATGAGACCGTTGGCTGATGTCGTCCGCCCATTTGGAGTTAAGATCATCTCCTACGCGGACGACACGCAGCTGGTGGTCTCACTGGCGCAGGAGGCAAACCGATCTCCGCCAGGCGGGCTTAGAGAATGCCTGGAGGAAGTGAAGACCTGGATGTCTTCATCATCCCTTAAGTTGAACGGGGACAAAACAGAGCTGATGCTCCTTGGCCTTTCAGATTGTAGCCTTCCTCCCACCCTGTGGCCCCCCTTTCTGGGTCCCCCACCACCCCCCAAAAATAACATCAAGAGCCTCGAAGTGTGGCTGGACAGATCTCTGTCCTTCAATGTTCAAGCCACAAAACTTTCAGCCACCTGTTTCGGCATCATGAGGATGCTAAATAAAATATTCCCCCTCCTTCCCATGGAAGCAAAACAGGTGGCTATACAAGGTCTCATACAGTCACGCCTTGATTTCAATAACGTACTCTACCTCGGCGCCCCAGAGTACACCCTACGTAGGCTGCAGATTGTGCAGAACTGCGCAGCGCGCCTACTGCTCAAAATCCCCCGTAGACACTCAGTGAGGGCCGGACTGACTAGCCTTCATTGGCTACCGGTTCGGCAGAGAGTTCTGTTTAAAGCATTATGCATAGCCCATCAAGCCTTCTGGGACACAGGTCCCAGCATCACCCGCGATCTGGTCACTCATTACACCCCTAACCGCAGTCTCCGTTCCGGCCAGACCTTCTTAGCAGTGGTACCAAGAATAAAAAGATCCAGATCTGGCGGAAGGACGTTTGCATACAACGCCTCCAAGATCTGGAATACTCTGCCACTCCATCTCAGAGCCAACCCGAACCTCAATGTGTTTCGTAAACAATTAAAGACCTTTCTGTTTACATCCCCCCACTAACTGCCGCTCTTCCTCCCTCTGCTCAACAGTAGGTCCTGGTTATCCTAGCGCTTGGACGCCTCCGGGCAACAATTTGCGCTATATAAATCTGCAAGTTTACAGTTTACAGATTGCTCTGTGTGAAACTGAATTGAGGTATATCTTTTATGGCATCTGATATTGTCGGTTTGTGTTAGAGGAGGTTCCAGTGTTTTTTAAGGGTTTTGTGTATATCATAATATCCATTGTTACATTGAGTCAAAAAATGAATTACTGGTTGATGGTTTTGGATCTTTTGGTATGTGTGTTGGGGGAACACCAGGAACTCTTACCTGTTTCTCTGCCATCGGGCAGTGCCGTGAGGGAAACGGCGAGGCACAACACGACGGGGAGGCAGTAGGAGGCGGTCGAAGGCATCGGACCACACTCCCCAGCAACCCCTTGGCCGGCGGCGCTCCGGTGACGCGGACAGAGCGCCCGGAGGCGCCAGTAAAAGGCTGACCCCCCGGGAGCCCAGTGGGGGAACACCAGGAACTCTTACCTGTTTCTCTGCCATCGGGCAGTGCCGTGAGGGAAACGGCGAGGCACAACACGACGGGGAGGCAGTAGGAGGCGGTCGAAGGCATCGGACCACACTCCCCAGCAACCCCTTGGCCGGCGGCGCTCCGGTGACGCGGACAGAGCGCCCGGAGGCGCCAGTAAAAGGCTGACCCCCCGGGAGCCCAGTGGGGGAACACCAGGAACTCTTACCTGTTTCTCTGCCATCGGGCAGTGCCGTGAGGGAAACGGCGAGGCACAACACGACGGGGAGGCAGTAGGAGGCGGTCGAAGGCATCGGACCACACTCCCCAGCAACCCCTTGGCCGGCGGCGCTCCGGTGACGCGGACAGAGCGCCCGGAGGCGCCAGTAAAAGGCTGACCCACCCTCTCGCCCCGCGAGTCGCGCGCGGGAGAAGCCCGGGAAAAGGGCGGGGCCGTCTGTGGCCGTCAGGGGCCAGAAGAGGCCGGGCAGGGCCACCCCCCTTGGCAGGGACTGTGAGTACTATAGAAGGATAATTCCTGTACAAGACACTGATACCCTTGTATTTTAATTTGTGTTATATGGACATTGTCACCGTAACCCTTGAAAATGTCAGTTCAAAGTACATTGCCGGATAACTACCTATTGAAAGTGGTATCCAAAATTAACACCGACAGGAGGAAGTCTTTGGGAAAAAGTACTATTGCTGATCCTTCTCCCACTGATGTAATTATTCATGTAAACCCTGTTATTCCTAATAATACTGTTTACGAGATGGACGCACCTGTGGAACTTAATAACAGCACCAATAGTATTAATGTTGAAGTAACTAAGGCCTTAGACCAGTCTAACATAGGGGATGAAGATCAAGGTAATAATTCCGAGGGGACACCTCAGCAATTTGGGAGGGCATCTAAATTTATGCGTGCCTGTAGAAAACCTATCCCTAAGCGAGGTAGTCATATCTCTAGAAGGAAAAAGGATACGACCCAAGTGGAACATACTAACGACTTAGTACCTGTGAATATTGATACTTATGTTTCTTTGAAGCCTGATCAAATTGACTCACTAACAAGTGTAATTCTTAGTAAACTTAGTATGGTGGTAGAGCCATTGTTAACTAAGATAGAAAATCTTCAGGAGGAAGTAGCCAGGTTAAGGGGCTTGGTGGGTAACCACGCAGACATTTTGGAAAAGTCCTTAGCTGACATCAAAAAATCAGTTGGTCTTGTTACTGCTCCTATCAGGGATAAGGAGCAGCCACAAGCCTCTACTAGTGCCACTCCCACTTTGGCCAGGAAACCCTCCACCAAAGATCAGCCGCAAATACAGAGGCCACCACCTATTCAGTCACAGGAGGGAGGAGGATCCGCAAATCCATCTAACCTTAGGGCTATAGGCAATTTAACGGGTAGTAAAAGACCAACACCCATGCAAGCCCCTATGCAAGTATCAGCACCTACGGTGATAGTTCCAACTGATACGATGGGAGGATTAAATAGGGAGCCTACCAGGATCTGTAGACGCCCTGTTGATCTACCACCCGACTGTGTACCTTATGTGGTGGTCCTAACTAATGTTCCCATTCTCACTCAGCCCCCAAGTGAACATGAGACACCTGATTCTTTGAGAAATAAAACCCTTTCCTGGCTAAATCGTCATTGTGGCTATCCAGTCGGCTATGCTGACCAAATAATCTCCATCAGAAGAGTAAATTGGATAGGTAACACCAAAAAAATAGGTGGGGGGGATTGCGTGATAATAAACTTCAAGCACCCACAACATGTGGCAACGGTCCTGCTTAAAGCCGCCTCAATTACACAGTCTGAGACTGAAGTAGTTGCTAGGCCGTTGGGGTATTTTTATAATCACCTTGGTGGGCAACCACCATCCAATTGTAGGGAAAAGGCTTTGAGCAATCCCACCTATCCGCATCTGATAAATAGACCAATGTTGCCTAACTTTTTCTTTGGCCCACAACATGGTCCATTCATTCCTTCGCTGCACATGGGGAACCCAATGTTTGGGGGGAATGCCCCTTTAATGCATACCCCTAATCCATTTGTTCCATTTGGCAACTCCCCTCTGTTTGATAATGGAATGGTGTACCAGGTCCCTACCCAGAATAGGTTTCAGTCCCTGAGTCACTTGGATCAGAATGATTGACATGAGATTGAACCCCCTAGAGATTTAGAGTCTAGGAATTTTAATGAAGCGGCCGTATTGTTAACTAATGAAATAAGTAATGTAAGTTTGAACTGTACGTTGAACGGGGGAGACACCCCTAACTCTATACCTAACATAGAGCTTTTTAATATTGATAATAACATGTCCATCCCTAATGTGGATCTGTCAAATGCTAACAACGAAAGAGAGAATATAACTTGTCATATCGCTAGTTGGAATATTGCGGGAATTGTGGCCAAGGAAGATGCCTTAGGCTGGATTGAATTCGTGCATTTGTTTGACATCCTATGTTTCCAAGAAACATGGAGTAAAAAATTTAATGGCATCGACGGGTATGTGTCTTATGAGCTCCCAGCACTGCCCTCACTTCACGGCAGAGCTAAAGGGGGTTTATTGGTGTTAATTTCTGTCAAACTACCAATTCTTGTAAAAAGATTTGTTAACGTGGGGGCGCATTCTCAAATCCTGTGGCTTACACAAGAACTAGGCAGAAATATCCTATTGATAAATTTCTACAATAACGTATTTGATAACACTAGATATATAGCGATTAATGAACTAGATATGGCGGTGAACAATTTGGTGAGGAATTCTAAAAATGTTTTTGAATTTATTTTTGTGGGGGATTTTAATGTTTCTGTGTGCCCATTATCCACCCTGAAAGTTTGTGGTGTGTATAATCGACAGGGGGAAGCTGAAGCTCATTTCCCACACCACACATATGGGGAAACTTTGAACAATTTTATGATTCATTACGATATAGAAATCTTGGAGAATGCTAAGAATGATATGGGCGGAATTATTCCAACTTTTAAAGGAAGGGGCGCTAATACTGCTATTGATTTTATATGTATGTCAGCAACTATTGCCCCGTTATGCCCGATGCCTAATGTGATAGATATTATGTTGAGTGACCATAACTGTTTGACCACTGAACTAACCTTTTGGGCTAAAAATCATGTCTGTGAATATGGTACTATTAATAACATTGAACCCCATAGACAGAACGGTTATAGATTGAGGTGGAAAGGAGATAAAGCAGCTCTGACCTCAGACTTGATTATATCTAGTTGTGTGACAGACATAGCGGCAATCTTAGAATGTGTAGACACCTCATCTGACAATATTGATCATTTCAACATTATTAACTCTATTATTAATGAAAAATTCACTAAAAAGGCGGGGTCTAAAGTAAGGTGCCCAAGGGGCTGGTTTGATCATGCCTGTTCCAATGCCCGCAGAGAACTCAAAGAGGCCCTTGCAGCTAAACCGAGGGACAAAGCTTTGGTGGTCCGACTTAGACAGGGTTTTAATTCTACCCTGAAACGTAGAAAAGTTGAATTACAGCAAGAGGCCTGGGATAATCTCACCCTAGCGGCGGACACGAACAATTGTACCCTGTTCTGGTCCACGGTAAATAGCCCATTTCTAAAAGATGACAGGGTTCCTGAACTCACTTCTAACGTGAGCATGGACTCTTGGATCCAACATTTTTCTAAAATCTTTGATTCAGGTAATTCAAAAGATACCAATGGGGATAGGTGGCCTATCCTTGCCTTAGATATAACCATCAGTGAAACTATGGCTAGTATTAGAGCTAGCAAAGGAGGCAAGGCTCAGGGGCCAGATGGCGTTCCCATAGACGTGTACAAGACCGCCCCAGACATATGGGGGCCTTTGCTCACCAAAATCTTTAATACAGCAGTAAGCGGTAACATACCGTCTACATGGGAAGAGTCAATAATCATCCCTATTTTTAAGAAAGGAGATCGTGGGGATGCAAAAAACTATAGACCTATATCCTTATTGGATTCATCAGTTAAAATCATGAGTAGGGTCCTCCTTGTAAGATTAGAAGAGTGGGCTGAATCTAATGAGATCCTAAGTAATTGCCAGTTTGGCTTCAGAAAAGGCCGTGGTACTATAGAACAGTGCTTGAATCTGGAGCTATTGGTGGGAAAATATACCAAGGCAAAAAACGGGTCGCTTTATCTCTGTTTCACCGACCTTAGTAGTGCCTTTGATTTGGTAGACCACGAAATACTATGGGTCAAATTACTAGAGATGGGTGCCCCAGAGGGAATTATCTACTTCTTAGCCCGTTTATATGAAAAACTTCGCACCAGTGTTCGCTATGGACCAAATGGAGAGTGTACCACTAAGTTTGGGATAGGAAGGGGCATCAGACAGGGGTGCGTTCTTGCGCCCCTGCTTTTTACCCTTTTTATTAATGAGGTTGAATCTACCCTGCAGGCAGTCGCTGCAGATGCCCCTAGAGTTAAAAATTTTAACATACCAGTATTACTCTATGCGGACGACGCAGTGTTACTGTCTAGGACACCATTGGGTCTCCAACGCTTAATGGATTGTTTTGTATCCTTTATTAAAAATAGGAAACTGGTGATTAATAAGGCTAAGACTTATGTAATGGAATGCAGCTCTGGAAAAGTTAAAAGAAATGGGAAAACCCATTATGTTATTGATGGCGAACCAGTGAAAAAAGTTGATAACTTTTGCTATTTAGGAATTACCTTTTCTCATAAGGGGAGCTGGGCCATTGAACATAAGGTGGTCAGAACTAAGATGACTAGGAGCGCTAACGGGGTCTTTCTGTTTGCCAAGAAATTAGGGAATAGACGTATTAAAGAAATGTTAAACATCTATAAATCAAAATGTCTTTCGGCTGCCCTTTACGGGGCCGGAGTCTGGGGGGTGACAAGTGCTAAGAGCTTGCAGGTAGAGGAGAACCTCTTCCTGAAAAAGCTCTTATGCTTACCCAGGTCCACCTCCAACTCCTTGGTTTACAATGAAACAGGGACCCAAGCCTTGAATGACTTGATCATGTTAAGGCCCATTCTACTGTGGCGCTCGATCTGGCTCAGTGAAGGTACCTCACTGAACAGAGCAATCATTAAGGACTGCCTTTTATTGGACCAACACCTGAAGATTCCCTGGATCGGTTACATTATTGATCGTGTACAAAATTTATTTGGAATCAATGTTTTAATGGACCCCCACAGGCTCTCGGAAATTCCCAAATCTGATGTGAAAACAATATTTTTAAATCACTGTAATGAAAGGCATCATTTGGAGGACTCTAAACTAACAACCTGTGTACTATACAATAATATGAATGAATTTACTGGTTTCAGAGCATATTTATCACAGGTGACTAGAACCTCACACCAGTTTGTATTGACCAGGATGAGGATGGGTATAGTACATCATCTGGTCGCGTGGCCTAATATCAAATCGCGCCCTGCTGGTCCCTGTAAATGTGACAATAAGTCTAAACAATGCACCAAGCACTTTTTGTTAACTTGTGATTTGTACACTGAGTTAAGGAAATTCTATTTGAAGCCATTATTCATTAGATTTGGAGTAAGAGACACTACAGCGGCTATGAAATTGATTTTTAATTTGAATCATGCGGACATTTGCTTTTTTACTGCATCTTTTTTTATATAAAGCGATTAGCGCCAGGAAAAGTATGTGCTTTTAATCAAATTTCTGTACATTTTAAATATTTATTCCATCCCCCCCTGGATATTATGTATATGTGTATTTCGTTTGCCTCTAAGTAATTGTATGAATTGTTTGTATTATTTGTGCTTTTATGGACATGTTTTTTTAAATGTTCCGAATAAAGCTTTATGGAATGGAATGGTGTGTTACAGTCTGAACAAGTAAAATACTGTCCTGTTTCTTTGAGGCGTCGATGGTCATAACCTTGTTTCTTTAGTCTTTCGGTAATCTCTAAAGATTTTTTTATCTAATTCTTCATTTGAGCTACAGTTGATACGAGCCCTGCGGTATTACTCATGATGGAATGTTATTGATGGTGTGATGGGGATGGCTGCTGGAAGCATGCAAGATGGAATTTGCAGCTGTACTCCTTCTGTGTATTTTTGTTTGTAATGTGTTATGTTCTATATAGATTGTTAGATCCAGAAAATCTATTTATTTCTTGGAGGTGGTATAAGTGATGTCTATGCCCCATTTGTTTGGAGTAAGGGTGTGGATGAATTCTTTCAGGAGTGCTTCCGATCCTTGCCATATAAGTGAGTCAAGTTAACTCAAGGAAAGCTTTATTCGATTGTTAATATACCAATCATAAAAGCACATACAATAAAAACAAATACAAATTTCATTATAAACTTAACAGATTTTCATATAATTACACATTAGAAATTCATCCAGCACCATCAAAGGAGGTAGTGCTCACAATTTACGCCTCAAATACCATACTTTTCCTCAGCTGGATCGCCTTTTTTTAAAACATGGCCGCTCTCCACGCAGTGTGTTCATCTACCAGAAGCTGCAGCCAAATAAAAGCCGGGCGAAATTGCCTTACGCCCATGTGTTTTAAAAGTGGAAGTAAATAGACTTTCCTCAACTTTACATAAAATGTACAGAATAGGACTAGGTGGATCGTACTGTGCCGAGTGGTTGTCACACGGGCAGGGTATCAGGGTTCGTGACCAGTTGTTCATAGTTGGTATTGACAGTAATCTATGTACAACTCCCAATCCTATCAAATATTCCTGGGACATATAACAAGTAGGGCTCCATCCCCATACATGTAAGCGTTAATTGATGCTGTCTAACGCTAGGTTTTAGCACTTCTTCTGCCAGTCGTATTGAACTCAATTATTGCAGACTTTGGGGTCTTTCCCAACACTGACAGCATAGTAACGGGGTCCGCAAAGTATTCCTGATGCCCTAAGTCTTTCATAAAATTACATATATATTTAATGCAAGGGACCTTGGCTGCCCTATCCAATCTCATGCTATCATTTAAAATCTCTCTATTCAACTTGGTCCGCTCCTTAGTCCAGATCCTATGCCATAAAAGCACTGGTTCCAATTTGATGAGGTCTGAAATAAAAGGGAGAGCCAGCTCCTCATGGCATGTGTAGGAGGGTGTGGATTGGGAGGCTGACAGAATATAACGCAAAAAAGAATTACCCACCAGCTGTAATGGGTGGGTATTAACAAAACCCCAAACACCTCCCCCATTTATTGTAGCTGTGATACACTTTGCTTTGTAAATTTGGAAAAGCTCCAGTGGCGGCTTTCTCTCTAGTTTATGGGCAAAGAAGACTAGGGCTGTCGTTGTTCTAGTAAACGTGAGTCTTTTCGTGTTTAACATCTGAGTCCAGGCATCATGCTGGTCCATGCTTTAGGGCAGTGCGACTGGTGCGGCCGCACTGGGCACTGACCTGTGGAGGGACGCCAAGCCTAATAACTTAGGATAGGAGAGATGAGGGGCACTTATGCCCGGTGGTAGTGAGAGAATCCGAGGAGGCGGTCATCAGATTTGGGGGCACCACAAAATGATTCTTGCAATGGGCGCCACCAGCGCTAAAGCCGGCCTTGCCAGGTGTCTTTTTGATTTACCAGAATGCCGTGATAAGTAAAATTCTTGGTGGTGGCTAACTTGTGTCAATCCAGAATTATTTCCCTCACCCTCTGGACCCCTTTACCACATCTCATGATAAATGTCTTAGAGACATTAATGCTTAATCCTAAGTCCTTCATAAAATCATTAAATGTATTCTAGGCCTTTTGCAAGCCATTTTGCGGGTGCGCCATTAGAACCGCGTCATCCGCATAAAGAAGGACTGGGATTGGTCGTCCACCAGCTTGAGGGCAATCTTGACCCTGATTAAGCAGTACTTTACCAAGGCCATTTGTTTAAAAAATGAAAAGGAAAGGGGCCAGGACACAACCCTGCCATACCCCTCATCTGATGATGAATTATCTAGTACGTTCCCCACCCTATCCATAACCGACACTGAAGGAAGCTCCTCTATATAAACTCTGCAGGAAGATTAGAATATTTAGATGCACCCCCATATCTGCTAGGATCATCCACAGTCTCCGGTGCCTTACAGAATCAAAGGCTGCTGTAAGGTCCACGAACGCCAGGTACAAACAACCTTTTTTTGCTCGTATATATTTACCTATACAAATAGATAGACAAATTTTTTGCTCAATAGTGCCTAGCCCTTCACGGAAGCCATACAGCAAGTCAGAAATGATCTGTTTTTCTTCCGCCCAATCTTGCAGTTGTTCCAGGATCACTCGCCCTACCACTCTAATCATTAAATCAAGTAAGGAGATCAGTCTGTAACACCCCGGTCATGTCGATCCCCCTTCTTGAAGATTGGAATGGTGATAGATTCCACCCAGGTCCTTGATTTTGATGTCTTCATACTAGCGTTTATAACTTGGGTTATTATAGGACCCCAGAGTGAAATATTGGCTTTGAATAAATCAACTTGCACTCCATCTGGTCCTGGAGCCTTACCCCCTAGGCTACGAGAAAGGGCTCTGTGCACTTCATCCACGGTAACTTGTAACTCTCCCTTATTAATCTGAACTAGGTGTGTTACAGGGGGTTGAAAAACTGTGTTGTCTTGTTCATTATATACCTTAGAAAAGTGATTGACCCAGACGGCCTCAGATATTGCTATCTCAATAGATGGCCTGTCTCCCTCTTGTAGAAAGGGAGCCCTTATTGCTCTCCAAAATGCTGCGCTGTCTTTTTGTTGGGCCCCAGCGTGAAGTGTTTCCCATATTTCCAGCCGCCGGGTGCATTTTCTATCCAAAATTGCCTGCTTATACTTCCCCCTAGCCCACCTGACCCCATTAGGGGATAGGGGTTGCCTATGCAACTCATACTTCAAGTTTGAAAGCGCTCAGAGCATTTTTATCAAACTACCCATAGCCTTTATGCTTGTTGCGATGATTGGTAGTTATAGTCTCCTAACCTCGTTACCTATAGCTATAAAGGAATGGATAATGCTATCGGAGGAAGATATCTCGCACAAACAGTTCCAAATCCAATTTGCAGTTCTTAATTAATTTCGTAATCATCACCTCAGGATCAACTTTAGACCACCGTATGGTGTAGCCATTCTTTCTGCTCAATTCAAGGTCACCTAATACTAGATCATTTTGTCTGACTTCCCTGTTCTACGGGGAGGCAGCGTAACCTGAAGACGTAGCGGAAAGTGTTCACTCATAGCGTTGTCCCCAACAATAAAAGAAGATACCCTTGCTGCAAATGAGGAAGAGGGTAGGATAAAATCAATTGTGGATGACAGACCACAGCCATTAAAAATGCTAGAAATGTGTATAGGTGGAATAACAAAGTCATTCACAAAGCCCAGATCATTAGAAAACAGGAGCTCATTAAACAAGTCGCCCGACAAAGTGTGACGAAAATGTGTGTTACGCCCCCCGGCATCATTCTAAAGTCCACATAATCTGATATCCACATGGTTACACAAGGTACAATTAAAATCCCCCAACAAAATTATCATACAGTCTTTGATGCCCTCATTATGGATAACAGTTAATGTCCTGGTTAAATTCATAACTACAATACCCAGTTCCCCAGATGGAACGTTATTATATAAATTTACCAGGACCATGCAATGAGTTAAGCTCAAAGAAAGTTCCAGTATATGATAATAACGATCCCCTGCACAAAGGGCTACACTTTCTATCTCCAGCATGTTGGAAATGTATGTGCAGAGTCCACCCTTGGGTCTACCCCCAACACCTTTAACTGCACTGGTATCAAATGTCTTAAAACCGTTGATGTGGATGGGGACTTAGCACCATGTTTCCTGTAAAACCAATATGTCGACTCCTGCCATGATCTCACACCAGTCAGGTTCTTGAATCTTGGAACGTAGCCCTGCAATATTCCAAGAGGTAATCCTCCAAGTGGAATCTACAGGAAGAGGCAAGGGGCTTATAGGCGACAAATCTAAGGGGATGTTCAGGTCAATACAACTTGGCAGCAATGGGCTGATACAATGGGTTGTGCCATGTAAGTAATATATCGTCGATATATCTACCCTATAAAATTATATTGCATGAGAATTTTTCTTTATGATCGTTCCAAATCCAATGACGTTCCACTTCCCCCATCAAGATGCTGGCATAGGGGGGAACAAATGTTGCCCCCATAGCCATCCCCTGTAGATGTAAATGGAAATCTCCATTGAAGAAGAAGTAGTTGTTATACTGGCAAAACTCGAGCATTTCCAAGTTCATATTATTTCTGGCAGTGTAGTGAACTGATCTAGTTTGGAGACATTTCCTGCTAGCTGCCAGTCCTTCTGGGTGTTTAATAGATGAATAGAGGCTGACTACGTCTATAAATGATAAGAGACAATCTGGCTGACATGTAATGTTTTTAAGTTTTTGGAGAACATCTTTAGTGTCTCTAAGGAAGGAATCCATTGACACAGCAATACAAGTATCTAAAAACCCACTCAGTGATTCCTAGATCCACACACACATCTAATCAATTAACTATAGATTCATTCATACATGTTGTCAATGATCAATTGAACACTATCAAATATACGTATACACCTATATTGATATTACACACCAGCACACATCCAATTCAGTTATGCAGTCATCCTACTCACTTTTGCAAACAATGTATCATATTTACATTTACTCAGCTACACACTTATACAAATAGCACTTTATTTATTCATATAGATAGTAACTCATACTTAGTGTGTTACGAAATCACTATTACAAGTATACAGTTATCTATACAGTCACTCATGCAATCAATGACTTGTATGTATACTTATTTATATACAACAACTGTCACATACACTGCTTTTTATTTTTACTACTTTGTTGGACATGTACCATAGAGAAATATATTTGCTCATCACCACACCCTTAAAGATATTTACTCACCCAAACAACTATTAGAACACGTAGTCTTAACGTCATATACCTACTGAATTAACTATTCACATATCTTTGGGCAATCACAGGTACCCCACCGAACCACACACACATTCACTCTCCCATACAAATAGTCAGTTAAGTAATCAATAACTAATATAGACTTTCACGTAGCTATTAACCAACTGGTGCAGCAGTTTACACAACTGACCAAGTAATACAGATATTCACACAGTTTAGTCACTATCCAATATATTTAGTGAGACACTTTAATTACTCAAGTAAACAATCAATCACACTGCTACTAAATCCTCTATCAAGATATTTATATAACCGCTTATTCTTCAATGCAAATTGGTGTATATATAATACATATTTAAATAACAAACCAAAACACATTCACTGGATGATGTCACCAGTGATGTCATTTGAGATGTCATCAGTGATGTCATCAGTGATGTCGCTGACCATGTCATGAATGATGTAATATGTGGCATTATCACCAGTGGATTGTGGGCACGCAAGTTACAGTTAGTACAACTAACTATAACAGAGGAATTTCAATGGCTTTGTATGAGTGAAAGGTCCAGCTAACTATAACACCCCTGAAACCTATGTTTTTTTCAATGAATTAGTAAGGTTTTTTGAATGATAATTCCTAACTATAACCTGCTTGAAACCTATGTTTTTTTTCAGTGAATTTCTAAGGTTTTTAAAATGATAATTCCTAACTATAACCTGCCTGAAACCTATGTTTTTTTTCAGTGAATATATATAACCATAAACACAATGCAGCCTTCCATACACTAAAAAGCTGGGCAATGTTATAAGAATCTTTCTTTGCACATGTATACAATTCCAATGAAGCAGGGAGAAAGAAAACACATTTGAAAACTGCTTTAACCCCTTCGACGCTGATGACGGAGCGGTTCCGTCATCAGCGTCGGTGGGCTGTGCTGATGACGAAACCGCTCCATCATCGGCACAGCCCTCGGGGGGAGCGCTGGCGCTCCCCCCCCTGGGGCATCGATCTTGGTGCCTTTACCAGGGGTGGCAGCGGAAGACTTTCCGCTGCCACCCCCTGGCCCCCCCCCACGCTTCCTGGTGACGTCAGCGCGCACAGCGCACGCTGACGTCATCAGGAAGCGCTGGACGCGCTGGAAGCCATTTGTTTCCTGCGCGTCCAGCTACAAGGTAGGTAAATGGTCTCCGGTGGGGCGGGGGGACCGTTTCTCGGTGCCTTGAGGCATCAGGGGGTGGAAACAGTGTTTCCTCTCCCCTGATGTCCCAATGCAGGGCATTTCTGGTGCAGGATCGCGCACAGGGTCGCGATCCTGCACCAGAAATGCCCCCACTAGACACCAGGGATGTTTTTCTTCATATAGGAAGCGACCCCTTGGGCAAGAGTCGCTTCCTTGGGGGTGCAATTATCATTTCAGACTTTTCTGCCCCCCCCGGGGGCAGATCGGGACTATTTTTCCCGAATCTGGACCCAGGAGGGGTAGAAAAGCCCACTAGATACCAGGGATTGTTATTTTTTTTATAAAGGAAGAGACCCCTTGGGTAAGGGTCGCTTCCGAGGGGCAAACAATTTTTTTTAGACTTTTCTGCCCCCCATGGGGGCAGTACAAAAGGGGGTGGTGATGGATGGAGCATCTGAATCAATCAAACACTCCCTGGACCGGAAACAAGCTTCCGAGGACCGGTTTCTGGCATTCCAGCCGTCTTCAGCCCGGCTTGCTTGAATCCAGTGGCAAAGTGAGCAAGGGACTCACGTCTGAGCATACCCTGCCACACTTATGGCGGCCAAAAGCAGTACAAAAGGGGGTGGTGATGGACGGAGCATCTGAATCAATCAAACACTCACACCCAGTCAAAAGATCTGGGTTTAATCCATCACCGTTCTTTAGCCCACTCTGCCACCCCAGTTCAGACATGGCTATATGCAAATCTGTCAGACTATATGCATCATGGGAACAGTCCAGCCCGAACTGCAAAGCCATGTCTTTCCTGGACCGGAAACAAGCTTCCGAGGACCGGTTTCTGGCATTCCAGCCGTCTTCAGCCCGGCTTGCTTGAATCCAGTGGCAAAGTGAGCAAGGGACTCGCGTCTGAGCATACCCTGCCACACTTATGGCGGCCAAAAGCAGTACAAAAGGGGGTGGTGATGGACAGAGCATCTGAATCAATCAAACACTCACACCGAGTCAAAAGATCTGTGTTTAATCCATCACCGTTCTGTAGCCCACTCTGCCACCCCAGTTCAGACATGGCTATATGCAAATCAGTCTGACCCTATGCCTCATGGGAACAGTCCAGCCCGAACTGCCAAGCCATGTCTTCCCTGGACCGGACACAAGCTTCCGAGGACCGGTTTCTGGCATTCCAGCCGTCTTCAGCCCAGCTTGCTTGAATCCAGTGGCAAAGTGAGCAAGGGACTTACGTCTGAGCATACCCTGCCACACTTATGGCGGCCAAAAGCAGTACAAAAGGGGGTGGTGATGGATGGAGCATCTGAATCAATCAAACACTCACACCCAGTCAAAAGATCTGGGTTTAATCCATCACCGGTCTTTAGCCCACTCTGCCACCCCAGTTCAGACATGGCTATATGCAACTCAGTCTGACCCTATGCCTCATGGGAACAGTCCAGCCCGAACTGCCAAGCCATGTCTTCCCTGGACCGGAAACAAGCTTCCGAGGACCGGTTTCTGGCATTCCAGCCGTCTTCAGCCCGGCTTGCTTGAATCCAGTGGCAAAGTGAGCAAGGGACTCACGTCTGAGCATACCCTGCCACACTTATGGCGGCCAAAAGCAGTACAAAAGGGGGTGGTGATGGACGGAGCATCTGAATCAATCAAACACTCACACCCAGTCAAAAGATCTGGGTTTAATCCATCACCGTTCTTTAGCCCACTCTGCCACCCCAGTTCAGACATGGCTATATGCAAATCAGTCTGACCCTATGCCTCATGGGAACAGTCCAGCCCAGACTTTTCTGCCCCCCCCCCCCGGGGGCAGATCGTCGGCCTTTTTTTGGGCCGAATCTGGACCCAGGGGGGATAGAAAAGCCCACTAGATACCAGGGATTGTTATTTTTTTTATAAAGGAAGCGACCTCTTGGGTAAGGGTCGCTTCCTAGGGGCAAACAATTTTTTTTAGACTTTTCTGCCCCCCCCCCTCCCTGGGGGCAGATTGGCCTTTTTTTGGGCCGAATCTGGACCCAGGGGGGTAGAAAAGCCCACTAGACACCAGGGATTGTTCTTTTTTTTATAAAGGAAGCGACCCCTTGGGCAAGGGTAGCTTCCAGGGGGCTAAATAATTTTTTTTGACTTTTATGCCCCCACTGGGGGCAGATCGGCCGCTTTTTGGGCCAAATCTGGACCCAGGGGGGATAGATTAGCCCACTAGACACCAGGGATTTGTTTTTTTTTATAAAGGAAGCGATCCCTTGGGCAAGGGTCGCTTCCAGGGGGCAATATAAATATTTTAGACTGTTCTGCACCCCTGGGGGCAGATCGGCTGTTTTTTTACCATTTCTGGACCCAGGGGGGGTAGAAAAGCCCACTAGACACCAGGGATTGTTTTTTTGTATAGGAAGCGACCCCTTGGCCAAGGGTCGCTTCCTGGGGCCCATTTGTTTTCAAAAATATGTTCTGCCCCCTCTGGGGGCAGATTAGTGTCTTAATTTGGCCTCTTTGCCCTCTGGAGGGTTGCTTCCAGGGGGCCCACATTTATAAAGATTTATATTCTGCCCCCCATGGGGACAGACACCCCATTTGTGACATACCCTGTGACATAGCCTGTTGTAATGTGTGTTGTTTTTGTTTTTTCTAATGTGTATTGTTTTATTTTCTCTTTAGATTGTTGCAGTGTGCGGCTACGTTACTAGTGGTTCTGCTGTTTGTGTAGTTGCATGTGTTTGGTAAGAGACCTTTTTTGTTCAATTGTAATGTAATTGTTTTTCTTGCAAAGTGTGTAATAATACGAGTATGTTTGGATTCTGTTTTTTGTGATTATAAAACATGTTTTGCATTTGTTCTTGATGTGTACTTCTGTAGATGTAAGTTTTTTTTCTTCTTTCTAGTGGGATATTGTTGCCTATTTGCTGTGTCTTTGCAGAGTAGGTGCTGGTGAGTGTAGCTGTCTCTTGTAAGTGAATTGTATATTTTTTCAGTTTATAGATCTTTGTGATAAAGGCTTACATTTTTTTACTTACTTTGCACAGTGTTGGCGTTGTAGAGTTGTTTGTGCAGACTCCTTTCTTAGTAAGGATAATGGCTAGCCGCCGGATTACTGCTCAGCAAGTTGTTGGAATGCTTTTTGATTCTTCCTCCGACCATGGTCCAGAGACTGACTCTGATTCTTAGCCAGATGTGGGAGGTGAAGATTCAAGTAGTGAGTTTTCTCTAGACATGGCTTCATCTGATGATGAAGATACTCTTTGTGCTGATGAAGCTACTTTTGGTGTGGATAAAGTGCCTGTGGTTGCGGAGGACATTGCTGTGCCGATAGTGCGGCAAGAGGCATCTGGGCTGCAGTCTGGGGCTGCTAGACTTCCAGTTGGTGTAGTGAGACAAGAGGCAGCTGGGCGGCAGCCTGCTGCTGCAAGACATGACGTTGAAAGTTCTGACCTCTGGGTTGCACCAGGCATGGTGCCGCCGGCATTGCCTGAATTTAATGGTGTTCCAGGGTGTAGGGTGAACACTGAAAACTTTTTGAAAATTGATTTTTTCAAGTTGTTTATGGATGATGTGTTTTTGGCAGAGATTGTAGAGCAGACTAATTTGTATGCAGAACATTTTTTGTGGGTGAATAGTGCCAGTCTTAAGCCCCCCGCTAGAGCTACCCGGTGGACTCCCACAAATTTGGAGGAGATGAAAAAGTTTTTGGGTTTAACTTTTTTGATGGGCTTGCTTAGGAAACCATCAATGGCTTCATATTGGTCTACTGGTCCCTTGATGGCAACAGCTATATTTCCGGCAGTCATGAGTCATGATAGGTATTTGCTTCTGCTTCGGATGATGCATTTTGTTGACAATGGTTCTGCTTTGCCACGAGATCACCCTGATTGTGACCGTCTTTTCAAGATTCGGCCTGTCATTGATCATTTCGTTGATCGATTTCCTGAGATCTTTGCTCCTGGGAAAGAAATTGCAGTGGATGAGTCTTTGCTGTTGTTCAAGGGCTGCTTGGTATTTCGGCAATACATTCCTAGTAAGAGGGCACGCTATGGCAATTTGCCTATGTGAAAACCACCAGCTTTTGCAAGGGGGGGTTACCTGGGTTTTTGGCCCGTGCTAGACGGCCATCTAGGTAAACCTACCAAACCCACACATTTCTGAAAAGTAGACACCCGGGGGCTTCCAAGGAGGTATGACTTGCGTGGATCCTCCAATGTTTCTTTACCCAGAATCCCTTGTAAACCTCAATTTTAGCTGAAAAAATCAGTTTTTCCAAACATATTTGTGTGGGAAAGCGTGGCATCACTGGGCTCACACAAATTTCCTCCCACCCAGCGTTCCCCCAGGTCTCCAGATAAAAATGGTACCTCACTTGCGTGGGTAAGCATAGTGGCTGCAACAGGAAAAGGCCTAATTCGTACGGTGGAGACTTAAAAATTACCTTTAGCAAAACAACTTTATTTTTGGGGGGGCACCTGAGTTTTTGACCCTGGGCTCTGCGGCCATCTTTGGAAACTACCAAACCCAAACAGTTCTGAAAACTGGACTGCCGCGGGAGTCCAGGGAGGTATGGCATGCGTTGGTCCCCCAACGTTTTCCTACCCAGAATTCCCTGCAAACCTTAAATTTAGGTTAAAAAAACACTTTTCCATACATTTTTGCGTGGGATCTCCGTGCCGGCACAAATGTCCTACCACCCAGCGTTTACCTTGTTCTCCCGAGTAAAATGACACCTCACTTGTGTGGGTGGGCCAAAGGCCTGTGACTAGGATGACCCCAAAACAGTAGAATTCTCTGTGCTTAATTTGTCAATCCCGAATTCTACAATTTCTTAAAAATAAATTTTTGGCCTGTTCTGCTTTGGCCCACCCACACAAGTGATGTATCATTTTACTCGGAAGAACAAGGGGAACACTGGGTGGTAGGACATTTGTGCCGGCATGGAGATCCCACGAAAAAAAGTATGGAAAAGTGATTTATTTTTTAACCTAATTTTAAGGTTTGCAGGGAATTCTGGGTAGGGAAACGTTGGGGGACCCTCGCATGCCATACCTCCCTGGACTCCCCCGGGTGTCTAGTTTTCAGAACTGTTTGGGTTTTGTAGTTTCTCAAGTTTGCTGCCGAGCCCCAGGCCAAAAACTCAGGTGCCCCCCCCCCCCAAAAAATAATGTAGTTTTGCTATAGGTTATCTTTAAGTCTCCACCGTACAATTTTGGCATTTTCCTATTGCAGCCATTATGCCTACCCACGCAAGTGAGATACCATTTTTTTCGGGAGACCTGGGGGAACGTGGGGTGGGTGGAAATTTGTTGATCCACGTAGATTCCAGAACTTTCCACCAAAGAAATGTGAGGAAAATGCGATTTTTTGTTAATTTTTTAGGTTTGTAAGGGATTCTGAGTAAGAGAACCTGGTGGGAGTCAGTTGAGTCACCCCATCCTGAATTTCCCTGGTTGTCTTGTTTTCGAAAATGTATAGGTTTGCTAGGTTTCCCTTGGTGCCGGCAGAGCTAGGGTTCAAAAACTACAGGTAGGCACTTTGCCAAAAAAGGGCCAGCATTGACTGCGAAATTGAGGTGCGACCACGTTGCGTTTTGTGCTGTTTCCTGTCGCAGGCACTAGGCAGACCCAGGCAAGTGAGGTACCATTTTTTTTGGGAGACCTGGGGGAACGCGGGGTGGGTGGAAATTTGTTCATCCACGCAGATTCCAGAACTTTCCACCACAGAAATTTGAGGAAAATGCGTTTTTTTTGTGAATGTTTTAGCTTTGCAAGGGATTCTGGGTAACAGAACCTGGTGGGAGGCAGTTGAGTTACCCCATCATGAATTCCCCTGGGTGTCTAGTTTTCACAAATGTATACGTTTGCTAGGTTTCCGTAGGTGCCGGCAGAGCTAGGGTTCAAAAACAAAAGGTAGGCACTTTGCCAAAAAAGGGCCAGTTTTCACTGCGAAATTGCGGTACGACCACGTTGCGTTTTGCGGTGTTTCCTGTCGCAGGCACTAGGCAGACCCATGCAAGTGAGGTACCATTTATTTTGGGAGCCCTGGGGGAACGCGGGGTGGGTTGAAATTTGTTGATCCACGCAGATTCCAGAACTTTCCACCACAGAAATGTGAGGAAAATGAATTTGTTTGTCAATTTTTTAGCTTTGCAAGGGATTCTGGGTAACAGAACCTGGTGGGAGTCAGTTGAGTCACCCCATCCTGAATTTCCCTGGTTGTCTAGTTGTCAAAAATGCATAGGTTTGCTAGGTTTCCCTTGGTGCCGGCAGAGCTAGGGTTCAAAAACTACAGGTAGGCACTTTGCCAAAAAAGGGCCAGTATTGACTGCGAAATTGAGGTGCGACCACGTTGCGTTTTGCGCTGTTTCCTGTCGCAGGCACTAGGCAGACCCAGGCAAGTGAGGTACCATTTTTCCCATAGGACTTAGGGGAACGCGAGGTGGTTAGAAATCTGTTGATCCACGCAGATTCTAGAACTTTCCACCACAGAAATGTAAGGAACATTCGTTTTTTCCCCAATTTTTTAGGTTTGCAAGGGATTCTGGGTAACAGAACCTGGTAGGAGGCAGTCGAGTCACCCCCATCCTGAATTTCCCTGGGTGTCTAGTTTTCAAAAATGTATAGGTTTGCTAGGTTTCCCTAGGTGCCGGCAGAGCTAGGGTGCAAAAACTACAGCTAGGCCCTTGGCCATAAAAGGGTCAATTTTTAACTGCAAAATTGAGGTGTGACCACGTTGCATTTTGCACCGTTTCCAGTCGCTGGCACTAGGCAGATCCAGGCAAGTGAGGTACAATTTTTCCCATAGGACTTAGGGGAACGCGAGGTGGGTAGAAATCTGTTGATCCACGCAGATTCTAGAACTTTCCACCACAGAAATGTGAGGAAAATTTGTTTTTCCCCCAATATTTTAGGTTTGCAAGGGATTCTGGGTAACAGAACCTGGAGGGAGGCAGTTGAGTGACCCCATCCTGAATTCCCCTGGGTGTCTAGTTTTCAAAAATGTATACGTTTTCTAGGTTTCCTTAGGTGCCGGCAGAGCTAGGGTTCAAAAACAAAAGGTAGGCACTTTGCCAAAAAAGGGCCCGTTTTCACTGCGAAATTGCGGTACGACCACGTTGCGTTTTGCGCTGTTTCCTGTCGCAGGCACTAGGCAGACCCAGGCAAGTGAGGTACCATTTTTCCCATAGGACTTAGGGGAACGCGAGGTGGGTAGAAATCTGTTGATTAACGCAGATTCCAGAACTTTCCACCACAGAAATGTGAGGAAAATGCCTTTTTTTGTCAATTTTTTTGCTTTGCAAGGGATTCTGGGTAACAGAATCTGGTGGGAGTCAGTTGAGTCACCCCATCCTGAATTTCCCTGGTTGTCTAGTTTTCAAATATTTATAGGTTTGCTAGGTTTCCCTTGGTGCCGGCAGAGCTAGGGTTCAAAAACTACAGGTAGGCACTTTGCCAAAAAAGGGCCAGTATTGACTGCAAAATTGAGGTGCGACCACGTTGCGTTTTGCGCTGTTTCCTGTCGCAGGCACTAGGCAGACCCAGGCAAGTGAGGTACCATTTTTCCCATAGGACTTAGGGGAACGCGAGGTGGGTAGAAATCTGTTGATTAACGCAGATTCTAGAACTTTCCACCACAGAAATGTGAGGAAAATTAGGTTTTTTCCCAATTGTTTAGGTTTGCAAGTGATTCTGGGTAACAGAACCTGGTGGGAGGCAGTCGAATCACCCCATCCTGAATTTCCCTAGGTGTCTAGTTTTCAAAAATGTATAGGTTTGCTAGGTTTCCCTAGGTGCCGGCAGAGCTAGGGTGCAAAAACTACAGCTAGGCACTTGGCCATAAAAGGGTCAATTTTTAACTGCAAAATTGAGGTGTGACCACGTTGCATTTTGCGCCGTTTCCAGTCGCAGGCACTAGGCAGACCCAGGCAAGTTAGGTACCATTTTTCCCATAGGACTTAGTGGAACGCGAAGTGGATAGAAATCTGTTGATCCACGCAGATTCTAGAACTTTCCACCACAGAAATGTGAGGAAAATTCGTTTTTTCCCCAATTTTTTAGGTTTGCAAGGGATTCTGGGTAGCAGAACCTGGTGGAGGCAGTTGAGTCACCCCATCCTGAATTCCCCTGGGTGTCTAGTTTTCAAAAATGTATACGTTTGCTAGGTTTCCGTAGGTGCCGGCAGAGCTAGGGTTCAAAAACAAAAGGTAGGCACTTTGCCAAAAAAGGGCCCGTTTTCACTGCGAAATTGCGGTACGACCACGTTGCGTTTTGCGCTCTTTCCTGTCGCAGGCACTAGGCAGACCCAGGCAAGTGAGGTACCATTTTTTTGGGGAAACCTGGGGGAACGCGGGGTGGGTGGAAATTTGTTGATCCACGCAGATTCCAGAACTTTCCACCACAGAAATGTGAGGAAAATGCATTTGTTTGACAATTTTTTAGCTTTGCAAGGGATTCTGGGTAACAGAACCTGATGGGAGTCAGTTGAGTCACCCCATCCTGAATTTCCCTGGTTGTCTAGTTTTCAAAAAAGTATAGGTTTGCTAGGTTTCCCTTGGTGCCGGCAGAGCTAGGGTTCAAAAACTACAGCTAGGCACTTGGCCATAAAAGGGTCAATTTTTAACTGCAAAATTGAGGTGTGACCACGTTGCATTTTGCGCCGTTTCCAGTCGCAGGCACAAGGCCGACCCACACAAGTGAGGTACCGTTTTTATCGGGAGACTTAGGGTAATTCAGATTTGTAAATCAACTGTTATTACCTATTGAGTTTTCATGCATTTCTTCCTTCCCAATGAAAGACATTGTGTAAAAAAAAGAATCTTTTTGAAAAATGACTAATAATTCTCATGCTAGTATGAGTATTCCCAATTTTGAAAATGTGCAAATATATACTGTTTCTAAACTCTATAATCTGTACCCAATTCAGAAATACATAGGTGTCTTTCATACCTATTTTTCCATGTATACATTTTCCAAGAATAAGTGCTCTATACCCAGTAGATAATAAAATACCATTGCAAGTTACTGCTCAGCTTTTGGCTCTGGGTTCGTTGGGTTCTTGGTGAAACTACAAGTCCCACAACCAGGAAGGTCAAACGGATGTAACGGAGCCTACTCAAGATATTTCCTTGTACTGAAAAAAGACTAACCAAACAAGTTCAGACCTATTCTAGATCTCCGATCTCTGAACAAGATCATTGGAAAGGAGAAGTTTCGGATGTTGGCGCTCCATCAAATACTTCCACATCTGCAGAAAGGGGATTGGATGTGTTCAGTGGATCTCCAAGATGTGTACCTCCACATTCCAGTTGCTCCACGGCATCGCAACTTCCTGCGATTCATGGTTGGCGCAAAGCATTACCTGTTCAGAGTCTTACCATACGGCCTCATATCTGCCCCACTGGTATTCACAAATTGCATAGCAGTGGTGGCAGCGGCATTACATCGCCAAGGCCTGTTTATGTATCCATACCTGGATGACTGGCTGTTGAAGGGGTCATCTCCTCACATGGTGCAGAACCACATTTGCACCTGCCTAGATCTACTTCACCGCTTGGGCCTTCATGTGCACATGGAAAAATAAGTTCATCAGCCCACTCAAACGCTCCACTATCTGGGCTCCACCCTGGACTCCGGCCTATGAAAAGTATTTCCTTAGGAGGAGAGACTGTTATCAATGAGAAACAAATGCAATATTATCCTTCAAACATATCAACCATCAGTAAGACAAGTGGCATCTCTACTGGGGTCGATGGCCTCTTGCATATTTCTCATACCCAACTGTAGATTGAGAATGAAACCATTACAGCAGGATCTGGAGGACAAATGGGACCAATCCTCAGGGCATTGAGAAGTCCGACTTCTACTCTTTTAATCAGCGAAGAAGTCCATTGTTTGGTGGACTCAGCCGAAGAATCTTCTAGTGGGAGTCCCATTCCATCAACCTCTCTCAAAACAATTCCTTATCACAGATGCATCTTTTCAGGGATGGGGGGCGGCGCACCTGGGTCAACTGCAGAGTCAGTGCAGATGATCGAACAAGGAGCAGACCTATTATATAAACATGTTAGAACTGCGGGCTGTTCATTGGCCCCTCAAGGCATTCCATCCATGGATTCGGTCAGAACGGACAATACAACCACCACGTATTACTCAAACAAACAAGGTGGAACACACTCTCGCCCTCTGTCACCGGAATCGCAAGCGATCTGGCACTGGATTCTGGCCAGGAACCACTCGATCACGTCAGTGCCTCTGCCAGGAGAACAAAACGTGCGAGCAGACGCTCTCAGACGGCACCTCGGAGAGCCAGAAGACTGGATGGTGGCAGACATCTTTCATCAATGGGGTTGTCCATCCATCGACCTCTTTGCAGACGATATAAACAGAAAATGTCACGCCTTCGCGTCCAGATTTTACCGACCAGGAACGAGAGGGAATGCTCTTTTGAAAGACTGGTCCGGGACATTTGCATACGCCTTTCGCCCCCTTCGTCTCATCCCGAAGGTGGTGACCAAGCTCATCCAATCCAGGATGAAGATGATACTGATAGCACTGGACCTATTAAAGCTCTCGATCTGTCCGCACAGGAAACTCCCGTACAGGCCGGACCTTCTGACCAAAATGGGCGGGAAGATTTTGCACCCCAGACTTCCCTCGCTGAGCTTGGCAGCGTGGCTCCTGAGGTCCTACAGTGCGGACACTTGAATCTCCCTCAGGACTGTATGGATATTTTGAGGGAGTCAAAGAGACAATCCACAAGGAGTTCTTACTCTTTTAAATGGAAGCGATTTTACTTGTGGTGTATACGTAATGGTTGGAGTCCAACTAGCGGGCAAGAAGAGGTAATCTTGCAGTGTCTGCTTTACTTGGCCAAATATGGTTTGAAGTACACTTCCATAAAAGTTAATTTGGCTGCCATTACAGCCTATAGACAATCACCTAACCAACCTTCTTTCTTTCAGCTTCAGGTGGTCAATGATTTTCTTCAAGGTTTGAAGAAGGTTTATCCCCCTGTCCGACCTCCTTCTCCTCCTTGGGAGTTGAATCTAGTTTTGTCCAAATTGATGGGTCCTCCTTTCGAACCCATTTATAAGGCCACATTACAGCATCTTACATGGGAAGTAGCTTTTCCGGTGGCTATTGCATCAGCATGCAGAGTGAGTGAAATCCAGGTGCTCTAAGGAACCATATACAGTTTTCCATCAAAATAGGGTGGTTTTGAGAACTCACCCTTCTTTCCTACCAAAAGTGGTGTCTGACTTCCATGTCAACCCGATGATTTCTCTCCCCTCTTTTTTTCCCAATCCTGCTACACCAGCAGAAAGGTCTCTTCACTTGCTAAACCTCAAGAGGGTTCTCAAATTTTATTTGGAGGGAACAAAATCCATTATAAAGGCTGACCAATTGTTTGTGAACTATGGCTCTGTTAGGACAGGCTTTCCAGCCTCCAAACAATCCATTTTGAGATGAATAGTGTCTTATATTAAATTGGCTTACCAATTAGCAAACAAGCCTCTGTTGGTCTCCCCTAAAGCCCACTCTACCAGGGGAAAGGCGGCTACAATAGCTTTATTACACAATGTACCGATGGGTGAGATTTGCAAGGCTGCAACTTGAAAGTCAGTACACACGTTTACTAGGCATTACTGTATTGATTCTGACTCCAGAGCGGATACCCAAGTAGGCCAAGCCTCCTTGAGGAATCTTTTCCAATGCTAGCTTGATTGGAGTCATTCATGTTTTTTAACAATGTCCTCTTTGTTTTATGCTTGTCACTTGCCCGCAGGAAGAGGGGATGGGCTCGCTACTCTACTCATGTGCTTATGACTATTGAGGAGGATCCCCTGGAAAAGAAGGATAAGATACTTACCTGTAATCCTAGTTATCTTCTAAGGGTATATTCATCAAAGTCATAAGCAACCCACTTGCCTCCCCGGGTAAGTGATCAAGGTAAATGTCATCTCTTTGTGCCCTGGCTTTCGGGTCTCTGCAAAGAACAACTGACCTAACTGTCACCCCTGAGGCATGATGAAAAGCTAGGGATCATGGCTGCCTTAAAGGCACAGTGGCAGTTTTATTCCATGTTTTTCTGTGGGTTAGCTTTTCAGCTTTCTACACTTATGTGTTCTGCAATGCAGCCTATGGGCTGGCAATATTTTTCATTCCTCTTTGCAGGATTATGTTTTCTATTGTGCATTTAAGCAGTTTTCAAATGTGTTTTCTTTCTCCCAGCTTTATTGGAATTGTATATGTGTGCAAAGAAAATTCTTATAACTTATATTGCTCAGCTTTTTAGTGTATGGAAGGCTGCACTGTGTTTATTGGTGTATATTTTTATAGGTGTGCGTGAGTAAATTCTCAATTGGGGGAGGAGAAATCAGGACGTGTTCACATATACTGAGCAGGATTGGGCACATTTGAAGCAGAACTCCATGCAGTTAAGGCGCTGAGGAAGGCTTATTGCTGAAATGCATTCGCCGTTGCTGCAATGTTCCGAATAAAGCGGTCTTCCTTACTGAAATCCCCTCTGGCCTCTGATCTTTTCATTGGGAGAGATGTCGTGACATATTTGCTGCGCCGGCCAGGGGCGCAGAACAGATGGCCCTGCTGCACAAGCGACCCGGACTGGTTACTGGCACCACATTGTTTTACAGCGCATTATGAATCGGGGGACCGAGATGTCCGGAGACCACCAAATTTGAATGCGGCTTGCATAAGAGATCGGAGGTATTTTACCTACACGGAGGTGCATTATTGTCGGCATGACGGCCCCTACCCTACTGCGGTCGTATCCATATTGGTAGCAGCAGCACGAGGGGACTCAGTGAGGTGCAGTGGATGTTATACTTCAAAGTTAAAACCCGAGTGGGTCTGGAAAATGTTCAAGGGGAGCATGAAACGCGTCAGGCTTGTAAATAGCATGGACTCTGTTCTCATCTTTCTACGCTGTTTTCCTGAAAATAAAAACGAAATTCCATACTCTACCTGAATGCTGGCTCCTTAAATTGGGACAATCTTTGTGTTCGATTATTTACCCTCCAGTCCTGGTCGGGGAAGAGCCCTTACTACATAGAAGTGGTCCTAGCTGCAGTCACATGGCACACAGCAGGAATTGGCAGGCAAGGTCGTTTTTCAGGATGTCATTCGCAGCGCAGAGCAGTTTGAACATTTTCCAGACCCACTCGGGTTTTAACTTTGAAGTATTATTTTACTCTGGGAGCAGCTCACTGCAGCAAGATTTATTGAACTACCAGCACCAGCAGGCCCCAGGGGCGCCAACGCCCACTGGAGCAGGTACAAATCATTGAAAAACTCTGAAAGCTCCACACAGAGTTTGCTGAAGCCTCTGAAGAAATGCTCAGGGGAGCATGAAACGCGCCAGGCTTGTAAATAGCATGGACTCTGTTCTCATCTTTCTACGCTGTTTTCCTGAAAATAAAAACGAAATTCCATAACCTACCTGAATGCTGGCTCTTTAAAGTGGGACAATCTTTGTGTTGTCTTTGTGTTGGATACTGCCCAACTGCTAAAACGTGCGCCCAGCTCTGTTATTCTCTCTGCAGCACTCCTTAATTGGTCAGTGCACGCCTGCCCCAACCATGTGATCGTTAGCTGCAGTGTCGATCTGCTGACACTACAACTCCCAGCATACTTCAATCTGGACTGTTGATACGTGGGGAAAACCAAAGTTCATTTTTGTGTTTTCAGGCGTATATCGTGCTTGGCGAACTTTCAACAGTCTTGTTTAAAAACCAAAGACCCCTCAAGTCCCCGCAGTACCGCTTCAACCCACAGAGTACAGGTCCGCCAGGTCGTGGGTCGGCAAAAATTCACCAATGCCATCTGTGAAGTCACAGACTGCTCTCATGCAGCGTCCTGTGCTTTCCTGTAGAACTGTAGGTGGGCTGCCTCGGGCCAATACCTTGGCGGAAGAAACTGCTCACGCAGACACCAGAAAAAAGGGCAGCCAACTTTGAGAAAACGGGAGCTCCTTACCGCGTCTCTGGATGACACGGAAATATGCAAATCCACCTCCAGGGAAACCGAAGGAAGGAGCCACACACGAGGATTGAGAAGAGAGGTTCTTTATTTGTTAAGCAGGTGAGGCGTGATGCATTTCGGCGTATATATATATATATATATTTCCGAAGCAAATACCCTTCAAAAAGAAAGAACGCCGCACACCACTCCAAAGGTTCTTTACGTTTTATTTCATTAGGGTTTTTTTTCCCCACCCTACGCGTTTCGGACAGACAATGTCCCTGTTCACAGTTAACAAACATTTGTCCCTTGTTTGTTTCACTTATTTATACCATGATCACCACGTGGCAGAGTTACATTGCATTGTGGGTTAGGTAGTTCAAACATATGTTACCAATCTCTGGAATCATCCAAGACCTTTGTCAGACCTGTGTTTCACATTTTCGAATCAAGTAAAGACATAGTTATGTTTCATGTGACACAATTGTTAAGATAATGTGTGATATTGTTGGGCTGAGTGCCCTATAATATTAACTTGAGAAAATGATTTTTCAAACAATTAAAAGGTGTGTCATTAAGAATTCATAGCTGAGTGCCTGAATTAATATACATTGTCAACTTGATACGGCTATGTTAATCTACTGGTGCGCGCTGGTTACGGATGAATGGTATTTTTATAAAATAATTTTTTGTTTCATTTAGCAAGTTTGTGGATCTTAATTACATCATATAAAGGTTATTAATTCACTCTAAGTCCTAGTTTGTAATTATAGCAGAAAGCCATACATAAACTATTGTCAAAGATATAATTCAAATGTTCAAATTGATAATGATTATTTACAGTCTCAAAGATGCACATACAGTTCTTCATCCGCGTTCATTCCCCACGGGCTACGAGTTTTGAATTTGATTATTAGCTTGGATTCAAGTCGTCTTAGTTTCTTGTTCTTGTCCCCACCACGTTCATTCTCCTTTATTATCGCAATCCCTGCATATTTTATATCTTTCCATGTTTTCCCTGGATGGCTTTTTAGGTGTTTGGCGATCTCATAACTGTTGTCATTATTCTCGATTGCTCGAATATGTTCAAGTATTCTTTTTTTCAAAGGGCATATGGTTGAGCAGATGTATCTTAAGCCACAGCAGCATTGGAGTTGGTAGACTACAAATTGCGAATCACATGTTATTTTGTCTTTTATTACAAAAGTTCTTCCTTTGCGATCTTTCAAACTTTTTAGGTTTTGTCCAATCTTGCAGGCTTTACATATTTGGCATTTAGTGAAACCCAGTTGTCTTTTTTCCAACCATGTTGCAGGTTTCTCTATTCTGAAATGACTGTTCACCAATGTGTCTTGAATTGAGGGGGCTTTGTGAAATGTGATCAAAGGTCTATCTCCTATTAATGATCCAATTTCTGTATCCTTTTTTAAAACATTCCAATATTTTGTCAGGATTTGTCTTATTTTAAAGCTCTCCTTTGAGTAGGTCAGAACTAGACGTGGTTTATCTTCATTTATTAGTTGATTCTTGTCTTTTGGTATGAGTGTTTCAGTTCTGGTTTTTACCCTTGCTCTTTGTTCCCCTCGTAGTACATCTTGCTGTTTATATCCACGATCGGTAAATCGTTCTTTTGTTTCCTTGAATTTTTTCTCCATTTCCAATGGTTCTGAGCAATTGCGTTTCATGCGTAAAAATTCGCCATATGGAATGCTTTGTTTGAGTGATGTTGGGTGGAAGCTAGTGCCATACAGGACACTGTTTGTAGATGTTTTCTTCCTAAAGACTGTGGTGTCCAATTTGTTGTCTTTGACATAGACCTTAGTGTCTAAAAAATCAATTTCTGCTTTCTGGATGTTGGAGGTGAATTTTAAGCCCACCTCATTTTGATTGAGTATTGGATTTATATATATATATATATATATATATATATATATATATATTCACTGAAAAAACCATAGGTTATAGACCATATATAGTTAGGAATTAGCATTTAAAAAACCTTATTTTACTCACACAAAACCATTGAAATTCCATATATAGTTAGTTGCACTAACTATATATTGCGCACCCGCAATCCACTGCTGATGATGTCACATATTACATCATTCATGACATGGTCAGTGACATCACTGATGACATCACTGATGACATCTCAAATGACATCACTGATGACATCACTGATGACAACATCCAGTGACTATGTTTCTGTAAAGTTAAAATATGTCTTACATATTGAAGAATGAGTGGATGTATAAGTGTCTGGACGAAGGATTTAGTAGGTGCATGACTGAATGTATGAGTGAGTGATTAAATGTGTCTCACTGAGTGCATGGGTTAGTGACTAAACTGTCTTAATTTGTGCATCATTATGTCTGTTGTTCTGTAAACTGCTGCATGTGTTGATCAGTAGCTATATGAGTAACTATATGGGTTATTGATTGATTGCCCAAGTATTTGCATGGGAGACTGAGTGTGTGTGTGGCTGGATGGGAGGTGTGTGACTCTGTACAGATCAATGTGTACTTGTATCAATGATTGTATAAGAGAGTAAGTATGTGTTAGTATATGGTTGAAAACGTAAGGTGCTCTATGTTTAACTGTATAGAGTAGAAAATGGAAGTGTGATTGATTCTTTACAGGACTGACTAGGTGTGTGAGTAACTCCATGGATGAGTGGCAGAGTGTGAGTGTCTGTATAGGTGTATGAGTGCATATGATTGTGTTGTAAACATGAGTGATTGTATGTATGAATGATTGTATGGGTGAATGAGTGAATGTGTGTGTAGACGTAGGAATCAGTGAGTACGTATGTAGTAACTAGTATTGGTGTGTCAATGGTTTCAAAAATTATACTCTGTTTTTAACACTGGGTGAAACAGAGGTTATATTAAAATGTGAGGAGATGCATTGTATTGTCACATGAATGATATCATCAGTGATGTGATCATTGATGTCAAGTGAGATGTCATCAGTGATGTCATTTGAGATGTCATCAGTGATGTCATCAGTGATGTCACTGACCATGTCATGAATGATGTAATATGTGACATCATCAGCAGTGGATTGCGGGTGCGCAATATATAGTTAGTGCAACTAACTATATATGGAATTTCAATGGTTTTGTGTGAGTAAAATAAGGTTTTTTAAATGCTAATTCCTAACTATATATGGTCTATAACCTATGGTTTTTTCAGTGAATTTTCAAGGTTTTGTAAATGCTAATTCCTAACTATATATGGTCTATAACCTATGGTTTTTTCAGTGAATTTCAATGGTTTTTTAATAGCAAATATCATAAGCTGTCGAATGTCAAGTACGTGGTAAGAATTTTTTTTTTCGTGTTTATGCACACTGATCTGCTTTGATTGCTGCCCCCCACCCCTCATTTCTATTAGGAGTACTCTCTCTTTGCAGATAGTGAAGGGTAGTTAACGCAGCCCTTTCCCCCTTTGTAATCCGTCGTGCCTGCTTCTCTCTCCATTTGATTGATTGTTCTCTTTGGTTCATTCTCTATTTACAAACAAGCACAGAGTCGCAATACTCTGTTTAGTCTTTGCAGATAGCGAAAAATCGTGTAAAAAAACAAAAGGAATCGAGCAAAATCAGTAGGCCACTAATGGGATCTCTTTTGACCTCGCTAAAATAGAAACATTAGGAACAACCTGTTGAAAATAGCAATGCGTATGTATATAAGCGGCGTTCATTTGTGTTCACAGTACCCCTTGTTGATTGTTTCAATCGAGCATTGAATTGTTCGAAGTTAATTCTCTTAACGATCTTCTCTACCTGCAAACAAGGAAGAATAGGAATATTCTATCTCCCTTTGCAGATAGTGAAGGGTAGGTAACGCAAGCCTTTAACACATCGTACCTATTTCATTCCTCATTGATTGATTGATTGTCCGAACATTGACTGTTTGGGAATTAGTTCTTTTTGGAGGTATTCCCTGTTTGCAAATAAACGTAGGAAAATCTTTGCAAGTAGTGAAAGGGTACGTAATGCGGACCGTTCTCCCCCGTTGTAATCTGTCATGCCTATCTACTCCCCACTGATTGATGCACCTTTTTCACCCGGACCATTTACTAGAGATACGTCATCTGGCCCGACCAGAGAGCACCCCTAGTGAAAAGGACATATGCAATAATAACGAAGTGATCACTGTATCCTGTTAACAGAAACTTTACCATGAAACAACCTGGAAAGAAAAAAATAGGAAAACGAAAATCAGTAGGCCACTGATGAACATGAACTTTTATTAAACAACGAACAAAGAAACGATAACATAACGTAATGATAAAACCTATTAATGTCCTAGAAACAAGAAAACGTTAAAATATGCCAGTGGTGAGAGACCAGAAAAACAGTAAGAGAAACCAAATCACCCCTCGCTGTCCCACCGCCTGCCACGCCAAAAAAATCGATAGACTAGGGAAAATGCAAGTCAGTAGAACATCCACCCCCACTCTGGAAACTTCCAAGGTGGGGCAGGGTTCCGGCTACGCCCAGCCGGGAGCAGCCCATATAAGGCAGGTCCTGCTGCCACGCCTCGGCCAGGAGATCCTAACGTAGGGTGTAGCCGGAGGAGAGGCCGAGACCAGCGGGACCCGGCCAGGGGATTGCCTTTACAACGCTGAACAGTTGCAGGGGGGGGGAATGTCTCCTCGACCCTCCCCTCTCTCTCCCAGTCCGGCCGCGGTGGCCCTTGAGAGTTGCAGGTAGTCCCGCCACATGCTCTTCCGGTCCGACCACCAACGGTCGGGGGGCCGAGGCCGACGGGATCCGGCTGCAGCCGATAAACCAAGAAACCCGTTCATGGGGCCAGAGCCAGGGGCGTCCGGCCGACATCCACCGGAAGCCCGGCCCGAAGACGGACGGGACACTTCTTTCTTTTATAATGGCTGCGACAACACTGGAGGGGGATGTCTTGCACATGCCTCCGACCCCCCCCTCGTCCTCATCGCCTGGTCCGGCCATAACAAATCTCAAGCGAGACGCCGTGGGGTGCACTGGGAGGGAGAGACGGTGCGAACAGGCCTCTCCCGCCTCCCCAGGTGGAGGCTTCCCAGCTGCACCCTCAGCGCTCCAGGCGGTGGCATCCTAACAACTACAGTGCTGCACAGTTTCGGAACGACCTAGATAACGGTTCTTCCACTGTGGCCATGCTGCAACGTCTCGCCCAGCAGGGTGGAGCCCGTCCGCTCATGTGACCCCGCGATCGCCGGTAGCTGCCGAACTCTCAAAATGGCGGTCGACCTGGCAAGAGCGGGCCCAACATAAAGAAATGGCCCGGTCACTGGTTGACTCCACCACCGTAGTCCTCCACGACCTTGAAGATTCTAGAGGAGCCGCGGGAGTCTCCGACCCCCGATGGGGAATGACTGCCATGATCGCCCGTGGAGTGACGAAACTGTATCCGCGGGACGTCGGCGCTCCCATGCTGGCGCCAGCCTCACTTTGAATTACTACAATCCTGCAGACCTTACTTCCGGTGAAAGCACAGTGTGACCCGGTAGGAAAAATTATTGCACCCCCTCCCCTTTTTGACTGATAGTTCAAACCACCGATCCTTTCCTTTGCCCTTTTAACGGAACTTTGGACTGCCTCCCCCTCTTTTACATTTTCTAGAGAAAACAAAACATTAACCACTACATTAGCATAGCAGTTGACACCAGAACTGTTTTCAAATTGAAAACCAACAACATCTTCAACAGAATCCTTTTTGTTTCTGCTGTGACCCTGCTACAGCACAGGCATTGTCCCCAGCAGTAATTCTGCAATGCCGGTAAGAATAGCTGTGGTGCCTACTGGACTCACTCACCCCCGCGGCGCCCCACGCCGTTTTTTGCTGGGCGGCAACTTACTAGACATCACTTTCGTGCCATCTAGATTTCAGCGCGTTCTGCTGCCTTGGAACTATTCGCACAACAGACCGCTACTGACAAGAATATTTCATTATTGGTGCTGTCAATTTCAATAAATCTATTGGATAATTAAAAAGAAATTGCCACGGTCTCTTCGTTGTTTAAATGTTTTTACTGTTTTTGTTTTGTTGTATATATTTATATGTTATTAAAGTTTTATATTCCTACTACTTTGTTGGAGTGCTATATATTTTTAATGTGACACATAATTGTAAAAACTTTGATGTACAAAGAGTCATTCCTGGAATCTTCCGCTTCAGGCTCGGTCCCCTCCCCAATCACAATACAGGATGGTTTTCAGATAGTAGGAACGCGTGTGCTGTGACGGATCACATCGGGTGTGGGCCTTGATCTACTATAACTCCTTTGAAGAGGGGTGATTCTTTACAGCTGGGGCCATAAACTACATCTGCAGGGCTAGCTGATAGCCTAGGACCGGCCTGGACATTCGGACACAGAGGAAGAGGAGTGTCAGAGGGTGCGGTAGTGAATAGGGCGAAAGGGAGGTGTCGGGCGGGCACAGAGTGTGATTCTCAGGGAAGAGCAGCGCAGATGGGGGAAGGTTTATTGCCCATGCATAAGACAGAGAGCGGTGGTGACCAGTGCCTGGGGGAGATGCTTACGAGGGTGAGGAGCCATGCTACGAATCGACAGCGTGCAGAGAGTGGGTCTGGTCAAGACATCTAAAATGGCTGCCGTGCACGACAAAAGTGTGGCATTTCAAAAAAGGCAAGATGGCGCAGACAATGTTTTTCAACACTTCCTCATTTCCTTCGAATCGAACGTTAACAGACGTTGGGGCATATTACCAAAGTTAAGCGATATTTATCGCTAACGATGCTTACCAACCAATTTTTTACCACTAAGCATCGTCAGAAATTATCGAAGATAAACCTTACTATTATCAAGGTTTATCGCAAATGCGATAATAAACGGCCGCAATGCATGAATATCGCTAAAAACTCAGCGATATTCATGCATTACCGAGCTAATACTCTTAGCCATGTTATCCACCTCCCATTGGATAACATGGCTAAGAACTGCTCAGGGCAGGTGTTACTTTTTGGAGATATTCGCGCTTAGCGCGAATATCTCCAAAAGTTGGTAATAGGAGATAGATATCTTGCATGTTGTAATGCAAGTTATTGTGGTATATGGAACTCATACCATAATCTCTCAGGAAAGCAGAAACTGATCCTTTTGGGACCGCCTAAAAAGGCCTAGGGGGTGAGGAGTACTCTACTTTGCCCCCTTTTCACGTTCCGAACTATTTTATTTTACTCTCTTCTGTAATTACACAAAATACCAGCGATAAGATGCATCGGAGACACACAGTGAGAGAAAGGAGGCCGGAGATGAAGAAGACATGTCAAATACACATTGGAGATAATATAGTGGCAGAAGGGAAGTAAATATGAGTAAACTTACCATGTAACATAAAAATGTTGCACTCTATACTATAAGTCTCATTTTATACTACAATCACTTCGCTACAACCTCATAAATTAAAAATAAAAATAAATAATGTCTCAAACAATTTTTGATTTCTAAATATAAATTTATTCTTCAGAATTTTCTAAATTTGAAACAACTAGTAACATGTCCTCATCAGTAATTTCCTCTTCAATCATCTCATCTGGAATCTCCTCATTAAAAGTCTGCAATGATGATTCTTGTAACTCTATGGTCTCCAAACACTCGATAAATTCGCCATCAAGAGATTGATCAAAAAAATCATTCAAGTCATCTCCTCCTTCTGACAATATTTCATTATTGGTGCTGTCCATTTCAATCAATGTAGTGGAATCATTCAAGTCATCTCCTCGTGACAATATTTCATTATTGGTGCTCTCAATTTCAATCAATGTAGTGGAATCATTCAAGTCATCTCCTCCTTGTGACAATATTTCATTATTGGTGCTGTCCATTTCAATCAATCTAATGGAATCATACAAGCCATCTCCTCCTTGTGACAATATTTCATTATTGGTGCTCTCAATTTCAATCAATGTAGTGGAATCATTCAAGTCATCTCCTTGTGACAATATTTCATTCTTGGTGCTGTCCATTTCAATCAATCTAATGGAATCATACAAGTCATGTCCTCCTTGTGACAATATTTCATTATTGGTGCTCTCAATTTCAATCAATGTAGTGGACAATTCAAAAGAAATTGCCACGGTCTCTTCATTGTGAGCCATTTTATTTTGAAATTGCTTGCTGTAAATTGCAGAAAAAAATAATCACTTTCATTTATCGTTTTTAGTAATACATAATATAAAACTAACTTCATCAAGTATTTAGTATAACAGAAGGACTGCAAATAAATAACAGAAAACATTTTTCAAATTATCTTCAAGTGTACAACATAGTTCCCCTTACAAATTAACAACTCACCTTTTTAAAAGTAGCAGAAGTGTTAGTACTGTGTAAATCAAACACCAGAAATTCACCACCAAAAATTCCTCACAAATGTACCTCAGACAGTAGTATCACAAAATGGCTGTGGTTTCCTCTCATTTGACATATATACATAACCAATTAACTTTCATCACACACAAATACAAAACCAAAGTAACATTTTAATTGGTTCTAAATTTCAACACTTTCAAATGTGTTTTCCCCATGCAATTTTCCATAGGACATTTACATACGTCTACAGCCTGAATGGCTGAACGGAATTACACCAAACTTGGCAAAATGGTACATCAAACCTAAGAGGTCAGGAAGGATCTACTATGCCCCCTTATGGTCATTTCCCCCTTCGCTTTGGCCTCCTCTTGTCTCTCAATCCTACCGAGGGACAAGATGGCGGCCGCTACGGACTGTTTGGAATGTTGACAGACGCCGGAGAACCAATCAGCTTCGCAAAGCTCCGTAACGCGAAAAGTACGCGAAGCGGAGCGCTGTTACAGATATATATCTTTTTTTCAACGTTAATTTCTCAAAATCCACTGGAGCACATATATTGAGACCTAGCAAAGGCACATCGGGCTACCAGTCCCTAATATTTTGCCAAGTTTCGTGCAAATCCATTCAGCCGTTCGATTATTATTATTTTGTTTTTTTTTTGCCCCGCGGGGCCCTTTTAAAACCTCCACATCAAACCTAGGGGGTCAGCGAGAAACTACTATGCCCCCTTATAGTTATTTCCCCCTTTGTTTTGACCTCCTCTTGTCTCTCGATTCTACCGAGAGACAAGATGGCGGCCGCTACGGACTGTTTGGAATGTTGACAGACGCCGGAGAACCAATCAGCTTCGCTTCACAAAGCTCCGTTGCGCGAAAAGTCCGCGAACCAGAGCGCTAACCGGTCCGCTGTTACAGATATATATCTTTTTTTAAACGTTAATTTCTCAAAATCCACTGGAGCACATATATTGAGACCTACAAAAGGCACATCGGGCTACCAGTCCCTACAATTTTGCCAAGTTTCGTGCAAATCCATTCAGCCGTTCGGGCTAAAAGTGAGGCCAACCGCCCTATGGAAAACTCAATGTTAAAAACACGTTTTGGGACCCCCCTTTTTTCTCGGCCCCCACTGGACGAACCCCCCCCAAATTTTCAAGGGCTGCTCAGAAACAAAATGTGCCATTTTCCTGAAAATTTCAGCCGATTCCGTCCACAAACGCCAAAGTTATTAGACATAGAATTTTCAAAAAACCCATAGAGAAAAAATCCTAACTATATATACCTACTGGCGACCGCCAGTAGGTAATATATATATATATATATATAAATCCAACCTCGCCTTGCTGCTTCAATGACCTTGAAAAGACCAGCGCGGACCCAAGAAATTTTCAGTGCATTATTTTATTTTGCCGATGCCGCCACGACGCGTTTCGGGAGATCCCTCCCTTGATCACATGCTTATATATACATTATCAATAAACAATGCGCTCCTGCGCTTTCGAAAGGCACACTCGACCTTCCTGCCATCCGACTATTCTGGCCCCTCGTAGCTCTGCAGTTACAGTTCACCACACTTCTGTGCCATGTACCCGACGCGTTTTGAGGCCACTCCGCCTCTTCTTCATGGGGTCCGTGCAGAGGAATTAGACATTACGCGTCCCTGTTCAAACCAACTTTTATTCAATTTGAACGTTGCCGCCCACAGTGGGCGTGGCTTCTCGTCTTTTCCATCAGAATGATGGTTAATGTAGTCCCTGGGGTGAGCGTCATAATCACCCTTAAGTAGGTTGCCTGCTTCCTCGTGATTACTATCCGTATTTTTTATCCTTTGAGTAGGGGGGTAAACTGAAAATCAGAGCTGTCATTGAATTTGAAACGTCGAACCTCCCAGCAACAACTAGTGTATTGCTGCAGCCTCTCCGCGTTGCTTAGTGTTACTTCACAACCGGGGATGGTGCTCTTCCGCATGGCCAGGGGCAGCCGTGTAAAACTTTATCAATAAACAATGAGTTCCTGCGCTTTCGAAAGGCACACTCGACCTTCCTGCCATCCGGCTATTCTGGCCCCTCGTATCTCTGCAGATACAGTTCACCACACTTCTGTGCCATGTACCCGAAGCGTTTCGTGGCCACTCCGCCTCTTCTTCATGGGGTCCGTGCAGAGGAATTAGACATTACGCTTCCCTGTTCAAAGCAACTTTTATTCAATTTGAACGTTGCCGTCCACAGTGGGCGTGGCTTCTCGTCTTTTCCATCAGAATGATGGTTAATGTAGTCCATGGGGTGAGCGTCATAATCACCCTTAAGTAGGTTGCCTGCTTCCTTGTGATTACTATCCGTATTTTTTATCCCTTGAGTGGGGGGGGGACTGAAAATCAGAGCTGACATTGAATTTGAAACATCGAACCTCCCAGCAACAACTAGTGTATTGCCGCAGTCTCTACGCGTTGCTTAGTGTTACTTCACAACCGGGGATAGTACTCTTCCGCACGGCCAGGGGCAGCCGTGTAAAACTTTATCAATAAACAATGCACTCCTGCGCTTTCGAAAAGCACACTCAACCTTCCTGCCATCTGGCTATACTGGCCCCTCGTAGCTCTGCAGTCACAGTTCACCACACTTCTGTGCCATGGACCCGACGCGTTTCGAGGCCACTCCGCCTCTTCTTCATTCGGTCCGTGCAGAGGAATTAGACTTTACGCTTCCCTGTTCAAACCAACTTTTATTCAATTTGAACGTTGCCGCCCACAGTGGGCGTGGCTTCTCGTCTTTTCCATCAGAATGATGGTTAATGTAGTCCATGGGGTGAGCGTCATAATCACCCTTAAGTAGGTTGCCTGCTTCCTCGTGATTACTATCCGTATTTATAATCCTTTGAGAAGGGAGGGAAACTGAAAATCAGAGCTGTCATTGAATTTGAAACGTCGAACCTCCCAGCAACAACTAGTGTATTGCCGCAGCCTCTCCTTGTTGCTTAGTGTTACTTCACAACCGGGGAGGGTACTCTTCTGCACTGCACGGGGCAGCTGTGTAAAACGTTATCAATAAACAATGCGCTCCTGCGCTTTCGAAAGGCACACTCGACCTTCCTGCCATCTGGCTATTCTGGCCCCTCGTAGCTCTGCAGTTACAGTTCACCACACTTCTGAGCCATGTACCCGGCGCGTTTCGAGGCCACTCCGCCTCTTCTTCATGGGGTCCGTGCAGAGGAATTTGATATTACGCTTCGCTGTTCAAACCAACTTTTATTCAATCTGGACGTTGCCGCCCACAGTGGGCGTGGCTTCTCGTCTTTTCCATCAGAATGACATATATGTTTTCCACATATATATTTTAGATTGTTCTGGGGTCCCCCCGCATGGGCGGGAATATTCATGTGCTTATGACTATTGATGAGGGTCCCCTGGAAGAGAATTGCATTTATTCCCATAATGAAATGCTTGTTGAAATAATGCATTGGGTAGGCACTTGCTTGGTGCCAGTATTAAGGGCCCTCACTCCAAGTTATGTTCCACCCTTGACATTAAGGGACAAGGTCATATTTACATATGTGATTTGTGGTACTAGAACCCGTTCCTTTGGGAGGGGTAAGAATAATTATGCAATGTAATCCAAAATAATTCCATCAGCTTGTGTATATCTGTAAATTGCTGCATAGTATTGAGTGGTGTGTGGGTAATAAATGTACTCTTTCCTTTTCCAAAAGAAAAAGCCCAGACTGTACAATCTTTTATTGAGTGCTATTATTGTGTGTCTCTGAATGGTGATTACTAACTCACCACCTCCCTTGAGTAGACCTTGGACTGCTCTGCAACGCCACCCTTTCAGAGTCAAGCACTACAATGAGGTGTTTGGTTTCCAGTGGAGAAAGAAATCTAGACCCATTTCTTGTGCAGGCCACACAACTAAAGCCTAATTTTCCAACAGATGGCATGGTACTGCGCTCTTAAGTCCCGTACATTCAATAGAGAACATTCATGTGAATCTGAAAATGACGCTGTCTCAAACATATATCAATACTTATACTTGGTAATAGTTAAAGTAAATGCAGGAAGAAGCCTCAATGCTTGAAAGAGAATGGATTCGATCAGGATGTGTAATGATTCAGGATGAGGTGTGGGTTTTGACTGATGGGAGGCCAGACCACCTGGATACCTTATTGCCTCCAATGGCAAGGCATTTCCACCATCCCACTCACATTGAAAGATATGCTATGGAACGAATGAATGAATGAATGAATGAATGAATACTTTATTGTTTGGTTACTCAAAACCATTACATTAAAAACAGAATCCAAAATTACAAAATTACAAAAATTAAAACCAGGGGAGTTTCAAGAGGTCAGTCTAGATGGTGCTGCCCTGAGCGCTGGGGATACAGTGAATAGGGTTCGTGTTGAGACATGGGTCTACAAGGTCTCTATAAGGACGGACCCTCGTGGGCCATCAGCAAGGATAGTGTCTGGTGGATAAACTTTTCAAAGGAGGCCATGTGCTTTACCATGGTCAGGGTGTAAAGATGGATGATCGCCTCCTTTGCGGTGCGGGATCCTGATTGTCTTAGGATTGGCCTGAGGTAAAGACTGCGGGCCGTGCGCAGGGCCGGGCAGCAGAATAGAAGATGGGCCAATGACTCACGTTTGTACCTACAAAGCCTACATTCCCGAACTTCTGAACCAACCATGCCAAAGGCGTATAGTTGTTTGAGGGGCAACGGATGTAGTCTGTAGGCTAGGATCTTATGAAGGGCTACGCGGCCCACGGCCTGCTTGAGGTGGTGTTTAGGATTGTGCATGGTGTGCGGTAAGCACAAGGGCTCATGAAAATCTTTTCTTGCCATCGACTCCAGGTCCAGTTCCCGTGACCGCGCGCGTACTTGTTTTTTGATGGAGTGTTTGATAGTGGTGTAGCTGACATGTTCGGGATTCCAAGACTCGATCGCAAGATTGAGATAGTCCTTAGCCGCGTTGAGAGTGGCCGACCAGGGGTTCCCTGGTTCTCTGAAGATGCAATTCAGGGCTGCCTTGAGTGTGTTCTCCTGAGCCGCCGTTGTTAGAAAGTAGTATTTACTTAGGGCGGCCATCTCTTCCAAATATTGCTGATTGAGTGAGAACTCCAGGCGGACAATGGTGTTTCTGGTGCACCTCGGTAGATGGAATAAACTCTTGTAGGTTCTACAATGGATTTTTTCTAGTTCATTGTTCAGTTTGCCCGGAAATGCCTGTAAAGCATAGTTGAGGGCCGGCATTAGCTTGGCTTTGAGTACTCTTTGGATGGCCATTGTGGACGGGCTATATAAGGAAGCTTGCAGCTTGCAAATGGCGTAGGTTATGGTTTTGCCTTTGCCTTGGATGGTCTTTAAGTGTGCACTTGAGAGCCCCGACTCCTGGAAGCAAATGCCCAAGTAGGTGTACCGCTGAGTACTTTCCAGCAAAAGATGGCCGAGCCTCCATTTAAATTATTTTTTCTTTAGATACTGTCCAAAGATGATAACTTTGGACTTGGAAGGGTTTGCTACGAGCTTGTTTTTGTCGTTATATACGGCAAGTGCCGTCAGCGCCTTTTGTAGCCCAATTCTCGTATGGTCCAAGAGTACCAGGCCGTCAGCGTATTTTATGAAATTAATTTTTGTCCCGCCGATCTTTGGGGTGGCCAAGGCTGCCCCAGTCAAGGCCCTCTCCATGTCCGCTGTATATAGGTTAGACAACAATGGGGCTAGCACGCACCCTTGTTTTAGACCTTGGTCTGTGTTGATCTTTGCGGATGCATGGTCCCTCAAGAGTTTGATTCACACCCACGTTTTGTGGTACAGGGATTGGATCGCCCTTAACAGGGATGGATTAATGTTCCATTGGACCAGCTTTCTCCACAGGATTGCACGATCTACCCCGTCAAACGCCGCCGAGTAGTCAATGAAGCAGGCGAATAAGGGAGGGCTTTTGCGTGTCCGCGCGTGGTGGACCAAATAAGAAAGTGCAGTGATGTTATCGACTGTGGCGGAAACAGGTCTAAATCCGGTTTGGCAGAGTGGAAGGAGGCCTTCTGCGCTCGTGCAGTCTGTGAGGTCCCTCAAGATGGCACTAGCGTAAGCTTTACCCTCGATGTCCAAAAGGGCGATCAGGCGATAATTTGATGGTTCAGATTTGGGGCCCTTTTTGTGGATTGGCTCTAGGAGCGAGCCTCTCCATGAATCTGGAACATCCACCAGGTGCCAGCATTCAGTGTACAGGTGGGTCAGGTTTTTGGACCAGAAGTCGATGTTTGCCTTGAATAAGTGTCCTGGGAGGTCGTTGGGACTGGGGGCGCCGTTTTGTCTGATGTTTTTTAGAATTTTGGACACTAACAATTTTCCCGGCGGGGCTTTTGTCTCGGTGGTTGGGTCTAGGTCAGCTCCTGCGATGGATGTTTAGTTTTGCTGGATGACGGGCCCGTTTTCGGTGTAAAGTGCTTTTACGTGGTCGACCCAGATGGAAGCCTCGAGGGAATTTTCTCTGTAGTTTGGGCCTTGTCCCAGGTTGCTTAAGTAGTGCCAAAACTCTTGCGATTTTCCTGGGCTCAGCAAATCAAAGATTTTCAGCCATTGTGTTTCGCAGTAGTCTCGTTTTGCTTCCCAAACCTTCTTTGAGTGACTTTTTCTGCCTCTTGTAATTGTTTCTTGATTGGGCTTGTGCCATTTTTGCGGAAAAGTTTGCGTTTCTTGTTCAGTTGTTTGGCGCTGATTTTAATTTCCGCCTTGTGTCCATATGTGGGTAGGGTGTCCCTATGAGATGTGCTGTTTGAGTTCCCGCGAAGAATCGCAGCCAGAGTCCCTGTGGTGGCATTCCAAGTAGCTATTGCTCCCTTTTTCTGTTCACTCGGTGGCCAGCCTGGCCACTGGTTTGCCCAGTTATTAAAAGTGGTGATTGAGGTCTGTCCCCATTTGATTCTTCTGGGCAACTTTATCAGTTCTTCGCCGTTGGATGCCCCGATGTATTCGAGCCTGTGGCGAGTGTCTGCTGTAAGGTTCAGTGTGATGGTTAAGGCAGCGTGATCGCTGTCGCTACGTGGGTGAACTGTAAAATTTAACATTAGTGGTTGCAGTTTATCGCTTAGGATAATGTAGTTGATCGTTGTTTGATTGTTGTATGTCGGACCGACGAAGGACCCTGGACTGTTCTTTAGGAGGACCGAGTGCGCTGTCGCCAGCCTATACGTTTTTAATAGGTCATTTAGAGCATTGGTGGCCCCGGGCAGGTGACTTCGTGTGGTTGGTATCCCTATGTTATGGGTGTTGAAATCGCCAAGAATGATGCCCTCTAAAGCCGGAAAATGGAGCAATAAAGACTCTAGGTGGGTTGTTAGCATGACCAAGTTGGATGTGGGCCCATGTGGATTATGATAGAGGTTGATTAATAAAAACGAAAAATTTCCGTTTATCGGGCGACGGCCTTTCGGGATGCCTGCCTGGAGGGTGTCCGGAGGATTAGGAATTACCGCAAATTCCAGATTGAGTGAATGTTTTATGTAGACACATATCCCCCCCGATGGTCTTCCGAATATGTTAGGCTTTTTTGCTGATTTTCCATATTCTGCATATCCTCTTAATGAAAGCGGGTGGAGCTGCCAGGATTCTTGTATGCAGATAATGTCTGCCTCCTCCATGAATGTCACATCGTTTTTATTGAGAAGCAACCTCCTGAGCCCAGCGACATTCCAAGTCATGATTTTCAAGCGGTCCGGATGCAGGTCCCTGTCTGGAGGCTTTTGTTGTGCATTAGTCGTGTTGCAGTGGGGTTGGCCCGAGACATTATGGCTATGTCAGTTAGTATCCCGGATTTAGTACTAGCGGCAGCCAGGACCAGTCTTTGCTCGCGCATCCCAGTGTTGCGCATGTGCGTGCGCCCTGGATCGGATTGGCTGTTATTTTGATTGGGGTGCTGATGATTAGAACTGTGTTTGTGGCACCTTTGGACCCCTGAAGGATGGGCGCCGCGTTTGGCGCATGGATGGGGTGGGCATGCGAGCGTGGGTTCCCTCCAGCTAGCTGAACCGTGTTTCCCATCTGGAAATGCGCGGAGTGTGTTTTTAAGATTAGGGGGTATTTTTGTGCGCGCTTAGATTTTATTTTTATGCCCCAACTCTCCAATAACTTGTGCTGGCTTTTCAGAGCCTCGGCCATGTCCGGGCTCATGAAGGTTAGCTCCGTGGATTCGTTTTTCTCCTCCGCATCTGGCAGGAGGAAGGAGATGGTTTCAATGTCTGTAGTTTTTATTCCCTCCAGCCCTGGGATGTTTGCACAAAGTGTTAGAAGATTACTGCGGTTGAGAATGTCCCACCTCCCCTGGGAGACATAATCGGGGTACAGCGTTATTTTCCGATCCTGGGATTGGGAGTGGTTTATTCGGCAGACGGAGTCCGCTACCTGGCCGCCTGTTTGTGGTGACTTTACTGTGCCAGGTGGAGGGACGTTTGCCTGCCTGTTTAACCCCAATATGAAACCAAGAAGAGGGTTTGGGCTCAATGCAGTAAGGTCAAGCCTCACTAAACTTAGAAACAGAACAAATTACCAGTACTGCGAACTTACTCAAGGAAAAATCAACATCATATAGTGAAACAAAACACCATAATAACAAGACTACTTTTTCTGTCTGAATTAAATCTTTATGTTTATAATTTTTCAAAAGAACATATTTTCAATTTTTATATCATATCACCACATATACTACAAAGATAAATCAGTTTTTTGAATGACACATGTACATTACAAAATTAGACATATACATTAGCAATCTCCTTTCATACCTTCCACACACATTCACCCAGACTCACTAGAGCCACTCATACTTGTTATTTACACAATATACATTTTTGTCAGCTGTTTTAACAATGATGAATAATTTTTGATCTGGAGCAACCTTGGACAAAATTATAATTTTCAAAACATTTGGTGCTTATTTAAAGGACTCCTAAGGTCGCAAAAAGGCTGGTCTACGCGTTTCGAACACCCTTATTAGGGGGTGCTCTCGTCAGGACCACATATCTGAAAAGACATACGGAAGATGTTTTAGGGTCAAGGCTTGAAGCACCTGATTGTTTTCGCAAAAGCGCCACACACTATTCTTACCTCTGCCTTCTGACAGAACGAATTGAAAGGAGAAATCTGCAAATAATCAAAAGAAGGGCGGGCTAAGTTATGCCATTCTTAACATAAACTAGTTTTAAAACAACTGCCAATAATAGAGCCGTGACCGTCGCTTCACAGTGCAATCATTCATACTTACACTCGTGAATTCTTGTAAACTGCCTTCACTGGGATATGTTGGATTATTTAAATTGGACCTGCAGGGTGGAAGAATTTGAAGTAAACTGTCAGAAGCCACTAATCTCAGGAGGTTGATACGGAAGGGGAATGCATTGCCCGAAGCTTACTTGTATTTGGTGATAATACTTCGTTTCTCTTTCTGTTCCGGCTCGTGAATTCAATTGTATCTACAGGACGGAGAATTCAGGGAATAATGTTAGGATACCAAATTGTATGTGTCTCGATGTTTGCCGAGGTTATTGGACTAACCTTGCTTTTGTCTTACCGTGTGAGTCGGCGTGCGAATCCTCTATTTTCCGTCTCAGTCGCTTTGTTTTCCGGCGGGTATCCGGTATTAGATAGTCGGAACATTGCCGACGTATAATTGTGGCGACCACTCCTAGGAATTCTTGGAATTGTAGTTACAGTGCACAAGCTTGTATTTGCCGAAATATTTATGTGCTCTTGTTTATTGCGGTTTACTACATGTGCGGTCCATAAAAAAATGTTTTTTTAAATGATTGATTGAACATGAGCTGGCAAAGCTATAGTTGTTAAAAAAAAAATTGTAGTAGCATAATCTATTCTGTTGGCATTGTTTATGGAAAATGTAAGGACTTGTTGGTAATACAGACTTCTAAATGGACACTATCACATGTGGTTATGATAGCCTATATATTTCTGAAATCTCATTGAGGCCATCAACTGCTGTGTTAAATTTGATAATAAGCATGGCTTCTCGTCTAGCCAATTTTTCTTCCATATCGCCTCCTCGAGGGTCTGGTTCGATTTTTGATAAAACTGTCCATTTGATCTCGGATTCTGTATGTTTTTTTGTTTTCCAATGATTTACTAAAGGTGCTGTCTGTACATTGTTTCTAATCCGTGATTTATGTTGTGTGATTCTGCTCCTTATTTCTTGGTTCGTTTTCCCAATGTAAACCATGTCACATGGACAACGAATTCCATATATTACATAGCGCGATTTACAATTTGTAAATACTTCATGTTTCCAAAAGGTTTGTTTGTGCTTAAACAGTGATCCTTCTTCAGTAGTGGAACAACATGCACAAGTGCCACATTTGTGGTGGCCTTGCACAGGAGGTAAGCTCAACATTGATCTTGTGGATGGTTGTTTCTTTTGAGGGAGTGCAGCACGGACCAGATGGTTCGCAATATTTTGATCTTTTTTGAAAGCAAACAAGGGTTTATCTTTTAGTGACACGTCCAAATTTTCGACCAAATGCCAGTTTTGGTTTATCACCTTTTTGAGGAGATTCGAATTCGGACAAAAAGTCGAAACGCACACGATTCTTTCTAGTGGAATTTTTTCTTTTTTCTTTAAGAGTTCCTCTCTTGGTGTCCACCACGCTCTCTTCATGGAGCGTTTCAGTAGTTTTTTGGGATACCCTCGTTCTAACAAGTTTTGTGTTAGTAGATTGGCATGAATCTCATATTCATCTCTGAAATGACAATTTCTTTTTATTCGCAGATACTGACCGAATGGTAGGTTTTCCTTTAGATTTCTGGGGTGATTGCTTTCAAAGTGTAACGCTTTGTTACGATCGGTCGGTTTTTTGTATGGTGTAGTAACCAATTTTTTGTCTGATGGATAAACTTCTACATCCAAGAAGGCCAGTTTTTTTCTCGAATAGTTTATGCTGAATTTAATTTCATAGGTTCGATTATTTAGCCATTCATGAAATTGTAGTAGTTCATCTTCATCTCCTGACCAAACGACAAACATGTCGTCGATGAAACGACTCCAGTGCAAGATATACTGTGCAAATGGATTGTCTTGATAAATGTATTTATCTTCAAATTTGGACATAAAAAGGATGGCCAATTCCGGAGCAAAGGGGCAGCCCATCGCTACACCCCCTGTCTTATAAAAAAATTCGCCGTTGAAGTTGAAATAGTTTTTTCTTAAGGCGAATGATGCCAGCTCTACAATGAACTCTGTTGGAATTCTGACAGGTTTTTCTCTAGTCTCCAGGAAAGATGCAATTACCTCCAAACCTTCAGTCTGCGGTATCTGAGTATATAATGAAGTCACATCTAATGTAACCAAAAAATGTGAATCCTCATTAAAGTCAATGGATGCAAGCTTGTTGATAAAATCTGAGGTATCTCTTAAATAAGATTTTACCTGAGGGAGGAACGGTTTGAGAAAATGATCCACAAATTTTGAGATCGGTTCTAGCAAGGAGTCACAGGCCGATACTATCGGTCTACCAGGTGGTGTTGATTGATCCTTGTGGATTTTTGGAAGAATGTTAAATTGTGGAATTCTTGGATGCTTACATTGAAGAAATTCAAATTCCTTTTTTCCTAGCAGTCCATCTGTGAATTCCTTTTCCAAAATTAGCTTCAACTGATTGTTGAGTTCTGACGTTGGATCTTTAGAAATTTTCCTGTAGCATTTTTGGTCATTAAGTTGTCTCATCACTTCAGTGATGTATTTTTCCGTGTCACAAATGACTATTGATCCCCCCTTGTCTGCCTGCTTAATTACGACTGTCGTGTCGTTTTTTAGACTTTCCAGAGCTTCTTTCTCTGCTTTTGAAATATTGTATTTTATCCATTTCTTCTTCTTTTTTTCCATATTGTTGATTGCTGAAAGTAGTGTTTTTTCAAACGTGATCACTTCTTTTGGGATTTTATTTGAAGAAGGACAAAAGGATGATTTCTTTCCTAAACCTGTTGTTTCTGTGGGTTGGTCAATCAACATATTGGCAAAAAATGTTTTTAATTTTATTTTCCGGCAGAATTCAATGGCTTCCGTCTTTAGTTTTACAAAATTGGTATGTTTAACTGGGACAAAAGTTAAACCCTTTTCCAAAATACTCAACTCTCCAATTGTTAGAATTTTGTTAGAAAGATTATGTATTGGTGATTTCACCAATTCTTGTAATTTTGCCGACGCGTTGACATTTCCCATGGTTGTTGGTTGTACCTGGGGCGTCCTCTTGTTTGCGGTTGGCCTCTCCCTAAAAAAGGTTGTTGTTGTTGTTGTTGTTGATAATTGCCTCTTTGATTGCCGTTGCGACGTATATCAGTAGTGTCATTCTCACTGCCACTAGAAGATGAAGTATCTGAGAAGGTGATAAAGTTTTTAGAAGATCGACCTTGGAATTCTCCTAAGTGCCGTCTGGATTCAGGTCTTGAATAAAAATCCTGTTGAAGAAATGGGTATACTTTTTCAAATGAGAAATTGCGTTTGTCTTTTTCAAACTGATTGCTCTTTTGAGTTATTGTGAAGTCTTTAAAGTCCAGTATTTCCTTTTCGACTTTCTCAAGGAGAGGTTTTGCGTCTGTGATCAATTGATTTGATTTAATCTCAGATTCAAGAATTTCTATTTCTTTCAATTGTTCAATGGAAAGTCTCTGGGCTGTTTCAATAGTAAGAACCATAAGGTCCCTACTGCACTTAGTTTCAATGAAACTGTATCCCTTCTTATAAATTGGGTCCTCCGTGAAGACTACCGGAACATTTTTAATTTGTAAGCCGCCAGGAATGGTTCCTGCTCTTAAGTGTTGGAGAAGAAAGTGTCCATGTAGGTCCGTCCTAATTTGTTTTTTCCTTAATCTCAGAAGTTTGTCCGTTTCATTTTGATTCTTTGCTGAGATGCTTAAGGATGCAGATGCGAAAACAGGTGGTGCTTCCAGCAATTTTTTAATATGGTCTTCGCTGTACGCAAATGTTTGGTCTTCTGACATTCTATTATATAAATTTCACACTACTTGACTCTTTCTACTTATCTCAACAAACATACAGTGTGGACACGCCGCACCACTCCCAACTAAATTCTGGCACAATTCAACAACCACTAAACCGGGCGCAAGACAACCTCGCAGAAAACTTTCTGCCAGTAGATATGAAACCAAGAAGAGGGTTTGGGCTTAATGCAGTAAGGTCAAGCCTCACTAAACTTAAAAACAGAACAAATTACCAGTACTGCTAACTTACTCAAGGAAAAATCAACATCATATAGTGAAACAAAACACCATAATAACAAGACTACTTTTTCTGTCTGAATTAAATCTTTATGTTTATAATTTTTCAAAAGAACATATTTTCAATTTTTATATCATATCACCACATATACTACAAAGATAAATCAGTTTTTTGAATGACACATGTACATTACAAAATTAGACATATACATTAGCAATCTCCTTTCATACCTTCCACACACACATTCACCCAGACTCACTAGAGCCACTCATACTTGTTATTTACACAATATACATTTTTGTCAGCTGTTTTAACAATGATGAATAATTTTTGATCTGGAGCAACCTTGGACAAAATTATAATTTTCAAAACATTTGGTGCTTATTTAAAGGACTCCTAGGGTCGCAAAAAGGCTGGTCTACGCGTTTCGAACACCTTTATTAGGGGGTGCTCTCGTCAGGGCCACATATCTGAAAAGACATACGGAAGATGTTTTAGGGTCAAGGCTTGAAGCACCTGATTGTTTTCGCAAAAGCGCCACACACTATTCTTACCTCTGCCTTCTGACAGAACGAATTGAAAGGAGAAATCTGCAAATAATCAAAAGAAGGGCGGGCTAAGTTATGCCATTCTTAACATAAACTAGTTTTAAAACAACTGCCAATAATAGAGCTGTGACCGTCGCTTCACAGTGCAATCATTCATACTTACACTCGTGAATTCTTGTAAACTGCCTTCACTGGGATATGTTGGATTATTTAAATTGGACCTGCAGGGTGGAAGAATTTGAAGTAAACTGTCAGAAGCCACTAATCTCAGGAGGTTGATACGGAAGGGGAATGCATTGCCCGAAGCTTACTTGTATTTGGTGATAATACTTTGTTTCTCTTTCTGTTCCGGCTCGTGAATTCAATTGTATGTACAGGACGGAGAATTCAGGGAATAATGTTAGGATACCAAATTGTATGTGTCTCGATGTTTGCCGAGGTTATTGGACTAAGCTTGCTTTTGTCTTACCGTGTGAGTCGGCGTGCGAATCCTCTATTTTCCGTCTCAGTCGCTTTGTTTTCCGGCGGGTATCCGGTATTAGATAGTCGGAACATTGCCGACGTATAATTGTGGCGACCACTCCTAGGAATTCTGGGAATTGTAGTTACAGTGCACAAGCTTGTATTTGCCGAAATATTTATGTGCTCTTGTTTATTGCGGTTTACTGCATGTGCGGTCCATGAAAAAATGTTTTTTTTAATGATTGATTGAACATGAGCTGGCAAAGCTATAGTTGTTAAAAAAAAATTGTAGTAGCATAATCTATTCTGTTGGCATTGTTTATGGAAAATGTAAGGACTTGTTGGTAATACAGACTTCTAAATGGACACTATCACATGTGGTTATGATAGCCTATATATTTCTGAAATCTCATTGAGGCCATCAACTGCTGTGTTAAATTTGATAATAAGCATGGCTTCTCGTCTAGCCAATTTTTCTTCCATATCGCCTCCTCGAGGGTCTGGTTCGATTTTTGATAAAACTGTCCATTTGATCTCGGATTCTGTATGTTTTTTTGTTTTCCAATGATTTACTAAAGGTGCTGTCTGTACATTGTTTCTAATCCGTGATTTATGTTGTGTGATTCTGCTCCTTATTTCTTGGTTCGTTTTCCCAATGTAAACCATGTCACATGGACAACGAATTCCATATATTACATAGCGCGATTTACAATTTGTAAATACTTCATGTTTCCAAAAGGTTTGTTTGTGCTTAAACAGTGATCCTTCTTCAGTAGTGGAACAACATGCACAAGTGCCACATTTGTGGTGGCCTTGCACAGGAGGTAAGCTCAACATTGATCTTGTGGATGGTTGTTTCTTTTGAGGGAGTGCAGCACGGACCAGATGGTTCGCAATATTTTGATCTTTTTTGAAAGCAAACAAGGGTTTATCTTTTAGTGACACGTCCAAATTTTCGACCAAATGCCAGTTTTGGTTTATCACCTTTTTGAGGAGATTCGAATTCGGACAAAAAGTCGAAACGCACACGATTCTTTCTAGTGGAATTTTTTCTTTTTTCTTTAAGAGTTCCTCTCTTGGTGTCCACCACGCTCTCTTCATGGAGCGTTTCAGTAGTTTTTTGGGATACCCTCGTTCTAACAAGTTTTGTGTTAGTAGATTGGCATGAATCTCATATTCATCTCTGAAATGACAATTTCTTTTTATTCGCAGATACTGACCGAATGGTAGGTTTTCCTTTAGATTTCTGGGGTGATTGCTTTCAAAGTGTAACGCTTTGTTACGATCGGTCGTTTTTTTGTATAGTGTAGTAACCAATTTTTTGTCTGATGGATAAACTTCTACATCCAAGAAGGCCAGTTTTTTTCTCGAATAGTTTATGCTGAATTTAATTTCATAAGTTCGATTATTTAGCCATTCATGAAATTGTAGTAGTTCATCTTCATCTGTGGTGATATGATATAAAAATTGAAAATATGTTCTTTTGAAAAATTATAAACATAAAGATTTAATTCAGACAGAAAAAGTAGTCTTGTTATTATGGTGTTTTGTTTCACTATATGATGTTGATTTTTCCTTGAGTAAGTTCGCAGTACTGGTAATTTGTTCTGTTTCTATGTTTAACCCCAATGGCCGCTGGAAGTCCTCCATGTGTGGTGAGCTGGGTGGGCCAATATTACGTGGCATGTATTCAATTTCCATGAGGTCTGTGACAATCAAAGGCGCTTGGGACGCACGGCACGTAGTCAGCGTTGATGAAGCGACAACCTGAGGGTCATATTTGTTTAAATTTGCTTGAGTTGCTTCCGCAGAACTTTGCCCGTGTAGGTCCATTACTTGATTTATGGTTGGTGCTGTTGTGGCTGGCTGGGGGGTTGCGAGAGAGGTTGTAGCTGAATTGGTCAAGTGGGTAACTTCATGGTTTGGCTCGGTTGTTTCTGGAACTTTAGTGGGTGCTCCCAGTTCGATCGTTTCCTGGTTCTCGGTGTGGCCGGGCGTCTCATTCTCGGGCTGTAGCCATTCCCGGATGGATCTGGGAGCGAGAGATTTGTTTTTATTTGCCTTGTTGAATTTTTTACATTTTTTCTTGTTTTTCCTGGATAGATTATGGAGGTCTAGGCTGGTCGGTGTGGTGGTATGCTGGGACTCATAGTTTTTTGTTTTGATCGGGATGGCATCTATCCTACTTATGCTGAGCGTGAGTGGTGGCGCCTCCCAAGAGCTTTTGTCTTCTTTGTGAGTTTCTGTGCAGTGATTTGGCGGATTTCTTGAGCCTTCTGTTTTTGGAGGGTATGGGGCTGGGGCCTGTGAGATCGAATCCTTGGTCTTGCCGGCTTCTTTCTTGGCATCCTCAATTAGTGTGGACATGATGTGTGGGTGTTTTCCTAGGTTGTTCAAGATTGGACTGCAACTACATGGCTCAGGCTTGAAGTGTGTGCTATCCTGTGCTCTGCGAATCAGGGAATTCAGATGATCCAGTTTGGAGTCGATCCCAGAGATTAGGTTTGCGACTGTTTGTAATATATTTATCTGGGCATCGAGCTTGTCGGTGTGCTTTATTGCCGCGCGTGTCATAGAGATGAGTGTCTCGTTGATCAGTGTTAGATGATCTACAATCACTGGGGAGCTCTCCCCCCTGTCCGAGCTTCTGCTCATAGACGTTGATAGCAGGGCCATTTTGTCTTGTTCCCGGGGGCTCTGGCACGACAAATTCGAAGGCGGGGTGTGCCGGGCCAGTAATTCTGTGGTTCCTCCTCCTTCATTGGTTTCGTATGTGCTGCTAGGTGCGTCAAGCATGTACTCTCCGTTTGCCGAGGCCTCACTGCGTATGCTGATCGGTGTGTCAGCCGTGAGGGCCCCGTTTAGGATCGTGTTCGATTGAGGGTCTTCCGATGATTGGTGAGTCGGAGTTATTGGTCTAGTGGGATCGGACCTGAGTGCGACCCTGTCCGGTGCCTCTGACTTGAGGGGTATTCCGCCCTGTAGCATAGTTATTATTGGTGATAGGGGTAATCCTGAGCCCGGGTGGCAGTGGGGCTGGGAGATAGGCCGTCCTCTGTTACTTTAATGGGCGGTGTGCGGCTTCGAGGTCTGGATGGTTCTGCTGGGCTTGTTACCAGGGGGCATAAGAAGCTTCTTATGTCTCTGTTTCCTAGGGTGACGTTTGCCCCGGGACGGGGAGTTAAGTTAACTGGGTTGTAGCACCTCCCATCTTGCCCTGCTTGAGATGATGTCAGTGCTGGGAACGCAGTTGGTAAACCTGGGTAAGTTGGCATCGCTCCGGTGGCACCAGGTGAACCCGAGAGCCTCCCCCTCCGAAAGCCCAGGCCCGGGGTAGAAGCCCCCCGCTCCCGGGGTATAGAAAAGTTTTTCCTTCCGTCTCCTGGCTGATCTGTGGGGGCGAGGTTTTTCCTGTGCCTGCAATAAGGTCGAGTTTCTGGTCCTCATTGTTTTGCCCTGTTTTCACTGTTGCTTTTTCCCTAGTACGAAGTGTTTGCTGCGATGGTGTGGAGCAGGGGGGGAGTGGTGGTATGTGGGCGGCCGTGGGCAGCGTGTTCTCCAATAAGGGGGGGGGTGTCGCCGTGTATAGCGGGTGAAGTACCCCCTACCACTGTTTCTCAGCCCACTGAGAAGCTGGAAAGCTGCCCGCTATCCCTATCCCTGACCCGTTAGGGCTGGCCAGGTGTTGGAAATCTGGCTTTACGTGCACAGCGTGTGCCCCCCCCCCCCCGGTCTGCGGCTATGGCTTGTTGCCCTGCTGACTTGCTGCCTTGCACCTTGATGTAGGCTCAATGGTGCCCAAGTCCACTTGTCTCTTGCCCTCCGGCTCCTGCACCAACACCTGTTCCTCGCTCCCCCTGGAGGTGGGCTGGCACTCGGTTCTTCAATTCGCTGGCCTTGTTGCCTTGGCTCCTGGTCACCAAGGTACTCGGGGACCAGCAAGGGTGGCTGAGGCAGTGTTGTGGCGGTGTTGTTACCGCAGCGCTCGGGGCTCCGGATGCAGCGCTCACACCTGCCAACAATGCATCAGCGGGGGGGGGGGGGCGGTAAGGGGCCAAAGTGACCAAGATGGCGGGTGACAGGCTTTTGCTGGGGGCGGTGTTGTTATCACAGCGCTTGTGGGGACTTGTGGTAGCGCTCACACCGCCTACAGCACATAGCTTCTTGCTTTTGCTCCTTCTGCTCCTGTCTCGAGGCACGCAGGGACGTGGGCGGGGGCGGTAGCTGTGGCAATAGCGATGCTGCTGACTTGGCGCACGCACCTGCTCTCATGCCCACCCGCCCACCTGCTTGCCCGCCGGACCCTGCTCCTACCCTGCTCGCGAGTTACCGTGTCTCAGAGCCAGCACGTTGGTCCGTTGGTCCAGTCGCGGTCGAGCTGACAGCCGCGGGCGGGCGGACCAGCAAGCAGGTTGAGGCAAATTCAGACCGGCAGCCCCTCGCAGCCCATCGCGCTCTGGCAAATCCGCCGGTCCGTGGTATCGTGGGTCCCCGGTTCCGTATTTCCGTGGCTCCCGGCTCCTTGACGAGCGTGGCGGGTAGGGCGCAGCGGGTAGAGGCGGCAGCCTCAGCGTCCGTCTCGCTTCGGCGAGGATGGCGTTCTGGCGATATGCTATGGTACTTCTCTTCAAAACCTATGGGCTAAACTCTCATTTCTGTGTTGTTGCAGAAAATCTGTGTGATAGGTGAGTTACTTACCAGTAGTTAAATGCAGAACAGAGGATAGTTGCAGATATTAATCATGTAGAATGTTCAGGGGGTCTCTTTAAACGACATGCAGATTTATTTTATGGGAATGCACTATATCTTGGTGGTAGTCTCTCTTCTTCTTGGTTACAGGTTTACCCGAGTAGGAGAAATGACTGTCTCCCAGTTGCTAAATTACTGCTCAAGGAGTTGGTCCCTCAGTTTGACCTACTAGTTTCTCTGGAGTCAGATCGTGGTAGGCATTTTAAAAACAAGCATTTGCAATGCAATAGGTCTCGCATTTATGAGAGTTTGAGCTATTGGCATTGTAAATGACAATGCCTTTTATTTATGTGTTGTTTTTAAAACAGATAAATAAAAAGCATTGTAACTTACAATGCGAAGGTATGCGTCCTGTATTGCCACTACCCTGACTACCACATTTTCTCCTTTGCTATTGGGGGAGATGGTCTCTATTCATGTGTCCTTGTACTGTCCCTTGCTTTAAAGCCCTGCTCCACCCCTCACTTCCGGTCCAGTTGCAGGGTGTGGAGTTCAGTGTCCTGGCTGTGGACTGGAAGGACTCTCTCTTGCTGGGTACCAGTGTCCTTAAACCGTTGCACACAGTGTGTGGCATTAACATATCATGAGAATTATTTCTTAAATCAGGCCCTAATCCAGGGGTTACCCATACCTCAGGTGCAGTGTGTCTTCAGATAAAAACATCTGCGTACTAAGCACTACATAAACGGTCAATGTTTGATAAGTAATATTAAATAATGCTCACAGATTATGATGGTGGGTGACTTTAATGCCAAAATATCCAACGGTGCAGTCATGTCTTTATCAAACCTCGAATTGGAGGAAGTATGGTCCATTCCAGATTCTGTTCTGCCCGATCACTTAAGACCAGAAAAACAAGGCTTGTTACTTTTGCATAATTTGAGAATGTCCGACCTAGTTATGCTAAATGGCAGACTTCCAGATGATTCCCCAGCCTCCTATACCCATCAGGGCATACATGGTCATTCATTGATTGATTACATGGTGGCTTCTTACCAACTATTTAGTGTAAGTACACAATTTAAGGTATTTTCTACAAGTATGAGTGACCATAGCATTTTGGGTGTTAATGTAGATATAGAAATCAAGAAGCCTGAACTCTGGAATTATAGGGATAAGAAGGTTCTATATAACCTCAGTAATGGGCGCACATGCTGGTCAAATAACTTGCTCCCAAATTTTAGGGGAGTTTTTGAAAATACAGCTTTTATTTGTAAGCAAGAAACACTAATTGATAGATTTGAGAGAATCTTGGCTGCAACAAGAACTTATGGAAGGAAAAAGCAAGTTGGCAGTTCTGCACCATTAGTAAATATATAATGGGAAATAAAAAAATTGAATTGGGAAATTAATGCATTAATTAGAGAACAATTTAAGCTGTCTACGATACCAAGGCAAGGGGAATTTGACAGATTGAAACAAGTACGGAAAAGGAAAACAGTATCAGAATGTAGGAGGGTCAAAGACTCAAATTGGGTTAAACTTCGAGTGAGAGGTTGCCCAATCTGGCGACACTAGGAAATATTCAATCAATCAATCAAACATTTGTAAAGCATGCTACTCACCCGAGAGGGTCTCAAGGTGCTGGGCGAGGCGGAAGCAGCTACTGATCAAACTGCCAGGTCCTGAGAATTCTCCTGAAGGTCAGCAGGTCCTGGGTCTGTTGTAGGTGGATGGAGAGGGAGTTCCATGTCTTGGCGGCGAGGTGGGAGAAGGATCTGCCGTCGGTGGTAGTTCGGTGGATGCCTAGAATGGTGGCGAGGTCAGTGGAGCAGAGCTGGCGGTTGGGGGTGTATAAGGTGAGTCGCTTGTTGAGGTATGTTGGTCCTGCGTTGTGGAGTGCTTTGTGAGAGTGGGTGAGTAGCGTGAAGGTGATCCTTTTGTTGACGGGTAGCAAGTGCAGGTCCTTAAGATGGGTGGTGATGTGGCTGTGGCGGGGGATGTCGAGGATGAGTCGTGCAGAGTCGTTCTGTATGCGTTAAAGTCTTCTGAAGTTTGGCCGTGGTTCCCGCTTAGAGGGTGTTGCTGTAGTCTAGCCTGCTGGTGACGAGGGCCTGAGTGACCTTCCTCCTGGTTTCGGTGGGGATCCATTTGTAGATCTGGCAAAGCATACGGCGGGTGTTGAAGCAGGAGGAGGAGACAGCCTGACTTGTTTGGTCATTGAGAGCGTTGAGTCCAGGATGAACCAGAGGTTGCGTGCGTGGTCGGTGGGTGTTGGCGCAGCTCCCAGTGAGGTCGGCCACCAGGAGTCGTCCCAGGCGGAAGGGGTGGAACTGAGGATGAGGACCTCTTTCTTGTCCGAGTTCAGTTTCAGGTGACTGTTCTTCATCCATTCGGCGACAGCCTTCATCCCTGCGTGGAAGTTGGTTTTGGCGGTGGTGGGATCTTTGGTGAGGGAGAGGATCCGCTGGGTGTCGATGGTGTATGAGATGATGTTGAGGTCGTGTGATTGTACGATGTTGGCGAGCGGTGTCATGTATACATTGAAGAGGGTCGGACTGAGGGATGATCCTTGGGGTACCCCGCAGGTGATCTTGGTGGCTCCGGAGCGGATGGAGGGAGGCGGACTCTTTGGGTTCTGTCGGTGATGAAGGAGGTGATCCAGTCCAAGACTTTGTCGCGAATCCCTGAGTTGTAGAGTCGTGTGCGCAGGGTGTGGTGGCAGACTGTGTCGAAGGTGGCCGAGAGGTCCAGGAGGACGAGGACCGTGGTTTTGCCATTGTCCAGCAGGGACCTGATGTCGTCGGTGGCGGCGATGAGGGCAGTTTCGGAGCTGTGGTTGCTGCGGAACTTGGATTGGGACGAGTCCAGGGTGTTGTTTTCTTTGAGGAATTGTGTCAGTTGCCTTTTGACGATCTTCTCGATGATCTTTGCCGGAAACGGGAGCAATATTGGGCATTGATAGCAACATTTTGTAATGGGAGAGAGAAGTCAAAAACTATTTTGATTCCAGAAGCAGAATGGTCTATATATATTTCCCAGCTGTATGCTTTAAATTCTGCAGCTGGATGGAATCAAGATGTTAGCTCTGCCCCGCTCACGGGGAGTCAATATGGTGCACCATCATGCTCTCAAATAGGTGGTTACATTAAGGGGGCAAGATATTCTAGTGCGATAGGCCCGGTTGATGTACCAATAGCTATAATAAAGCAGGACGGCAAAGCATGGGTGACATTTTTGCATCCACTGTTTGCCCAGAGTTATACTCATGGTGATAACCCACAATCCTGGAAGGGAAGTATAATCGTTCCACTATATAAAAAGGGTCAAATAAATGTCCCAGCCAGTTTTAGACAGATCTCTCTCCTGGCTGCAACTGGGAAATTATGTGCAAAGAGCATCCTTACCCATCTGCAAGATTGGGCATTCAGAAATAATTTTATTCCCTTGGAACAAACAGGATTTCGTAAAAATATTGGTACCTTGGATAATATCACCGTCCTCCAAACTTTAACTGAAAAATACCCAGTGAGTCGGGGAATGCTGTTATATACAGCTTTTATAGATTTTTCTACGGCATTAGACCGGGTAGATCGGGGGACGTTGTGGAGAAAATTGGTCACCATTGGGGATACAACAGAATTTATTACGATTGGTTATTGCTCTCCACACCTCTACTTGGACACAAGTTTTATTAGGGGGAACACAGAGACTCTCAAGAAAAATAGAAACTAATAATGGCTTGAAGCAAGGGTGTCTTCTGGTCCCTCTTATTTTTTCTATTTACATTAATGATTTGCCAAGAAGAATGGGCTCAGCAAAGGGGATTACCCTAAATTAGGACATTTAAATCTGAGCTGTCTGCTATATGCAGATGATGCCACAAAAAGGCATTTAACCCCAATCAGACTTCAAAGAAGCCTTGCAGAGTCTTGGTTAGGTACTCAGAAGAATAATTTTTACAAATAAATATTTTAAAGAGTAAAGTTATGATTTTTAGTTATCAATGATGTAAAGTTAGGATAAACTTGCATTGGATCCTGGGAACAGAAAAACTGGAAGTACTTAAGTTTTATCCATATTTAGGAAAAATCTTTACCAACAGATGCTCTGCTAGTAATCATATGGACCACTGTAAAGGCAAGGCAATTTCACAGGCCTTTACAATCAATCATTTGTACACACATTGCGGGAAAAGACACCACACATCTCAGTCTATGAAATAAAAACACCACCAGCACTGACCTATGCTTGTGAAACAATAGACGCACAGGAGTGGGGTACATTTGATAAAGTGAAGGGGCAGATCTGGCACCAAATATATAATTGGAATTGCGCTGCCCCTATTGCAGCGATTAGGCTTGCATTTGGTTTACTCTCCACTTAGGTGCTATCTATAGCTGCTTGCTTAAGATGGAGCAATGGACTATTAAATAGCTCTGAGAATTTGTTACAGGTAGCACTATATGGGGAATTTCTTTTTAATATGAAAGAAAAGAGTGCTCTTTTTTTTAGGAATTATTTAAGACCCATAACAATGTTCAGCTTAGATAAGGATAGTGTGGCGGGTCTTTGTAAACGGGCTTTGAAAATCAGAATTAAGAAAACAATTTATGAGGCTTCCTGTGAAAGAGACAATAAAATATGCACAGAGAAAAGTAATAATGATTGTATTGTGGGGATGCAGTATTTGCAAAAAAAAACAACCTTATGTTTTATGGCATCTTAAACATGGAGTACGTAGGGTCATTCTGTTGCTTGGCCTGAATTTACTTCCTCTAAGAAGTGTACAAGAAGCTTGGGAGGGCATCGCTAGACAGGAAAGACTTTGTAATTTATGTTACTCCTGTATACAAGACTTAAATCATGTCCTATTTGTTTGCCACACATTACAACCAGTACGTCGCAGATACCTAAGGATTTTTTTTTAAAGTATAATATCACTACAGCAGAAGAGGCCCGTAACCGTCTGCTGGAGCCCCTATCTGAACTTATGTGTTTTAAAGTTTTTCGGCTTTTTTAAACAATTTTTAAATATATATTAGAGTAGTATTGAGTGATACATTTTGGATGTTCCTGAGCACTTGCGCTTTCTCAGCTTTTTCCCTCTTTTGCTGCTAAAAGTAGTAAAGGATACTGAATTACTATGTATTCATCCGAGCACTTGCACTTTACCAACCTTTTTTGCTGCTAGCTATTAAGTACTGTATTCTGAAAATTGCTCTGTGAAGCTTTAAATACACTTGCACCGCTATTAAGATGCATATTACTTGTACCATATAGTGATATGACAAGTTCCTGCTCTTAAGTCTCGCCTACGCAGTGCGCATGCGCTGCATAGGAGGACCTCTAGCCGTCGCTCTGGTCATTTTCAAGCACACACTCGTGCTTGTGGTGGCATCCACCTTGCGGGAGCGAGCAGGGGCGCGCCACAAGCACAAGCACAAGTGCAGTGCTTGGAAATGAGCAGACTGCTCTCCCGGCTCGACATCCTTGCGCTTTCACTTTTGTTCACGGCAAGCGCGCACGCGCTCACCACTTGCAGGCTCACCTCCTGCTCCACCTCATCTCCCTCTCTCTCCTCGCCCACACGTCCCTCTCTCTCCTCGCCCACTCAATCTGCCCTCTCTGTCTCCTTTTTGAAGACAGCTTGTTCTTTCTTACAGCGCGGCACATCGGCAATGGTGCCAGCGCCTCTTCTTTTTTAAATGCAGGTTTATTTAGCAAAAAATATATTTATATATTTATGTTTGCAATGCTGGACGCTGTAAGAATAGTGTCCCGCGCCTTGCTTTTGTTAGGCTTTTATTTAATGAACACACTAGGATCCCGTTCTTTTCAGGGCAGCCGACGGTGCCTCACAACACCTCTCCATGCTGATTCCACAACAGCAGGGCGCGATGCACAGGGTGGAGGGCGCGCATGTTGCACAGGGTGTAGCACACGTGTAGCTCTGAGCAAGCCCTCCCCCGCCAATGCTCGCGGCTATGGGTAGGTGGGGGCTCTCATCCCACCGTTATCACAGTTAAGGCAGAGCCTGCCTCCCATCGTCTCTTTACGCCAGTTTCTTCTATTTGAATAGAGCTGAAAGAATACTCATTACGCCCTCCCACAACCCCTCTTTCACAAGTGCCAGCCTTAGGTTGGCTGGCTCCTACCTCCAACAGCATCTTTACTGTGTGCCCATGTGGCAAACACTAATTCTGTGTGATACGCTTAGTCAAGGAAGTAGGCACTATACATATTCATACACGGCAGTGTTTTGTGAACTGAAAAGATTTTTTTAATTTTAAGATGCAAAAATAGAATAAAATAAAATTATGATAGCAGTGGCACCCTTCCAGATCTCACAGGCTCAGCTCGTCATATTCTGCAGGGGACCAGACCATTTTGCTTAGGCCATGGAGGAATCCTGATGCCCCAACTATACTGCAATGTGTGTTCTTGTGCTGTCAGGGGAGCAACTCGGGGATGAAATCTAGGGGCTGAATTGACGGCTTAAAAAGTGTGTTTGTTGGGATCTGACCCTAGAACCCCTACTAACCACACTTGAGTGTGTGATCTTCACACATTTAAGCTCCCTGTGTGCCTCAGTAACCACATCCGTCAATAATGTAAGTGTCTACAGAAGGCTACAAGCTAGCATGAAGTACTATATAATACAACCTGTCTCAAATTCAAATGACTTTTACAGACCTCTTTGAAAATTTGACGCATACATTTTTCCTGACCACGTCATCTTAATCAAAGGCGTTAGACAAAAATATATAATTTTAGCGTATTTCTTGTATGTGTTGATCACTCGCAGCCTTTAAGGAAGAGTTGAGTTGTGACGTCTTTAATGGGAAAAGTAGCAATACTAAAATTAGGTTACAGAGCTATAGTTGGCCAACACGTTTTTTGCGTAAGAAGTGTTGTTAATACTAAATTCTGAACTTGTGCGTTATATTAAAAGGCCGAGTCCACCTGTTGAGATTCCTACGTTTGATCTACCACGGACCTCCGCAGTGGGCACTTAAACCATTGACCTATTCCGACATGCAAAACCATATCTGCACGAAGTGAAAAAGCCTACTGGGTTTGTGATTTGTGGAGCGCAGCCAGCATAAAAACCTAATCCTTTCAACATGTTCGCGTCTTATTTACCCAATTTACAGGCAATGAAATGCTTAGAAAGGAAGATTATATGATGCTGTCAGGATCACACAGTTTGGTATGGATAAGCCTGGAACAGAGTTTGGTTCTTATCTGGATACCGTTTTCGTATCATTATTTCATGTTGGCTTGCTTTTCATGAAAAGCAAAATGAAACATAAAGGTTGGGGTTGAACGAGGAGCTGTGGGGGCAGTCGGTAGAGGTGAGCATACTAGGGAGAAACAACATGGGGATTGGGAGATAAATGCACGGTGAGAAGCAGACAATGGAGTCAGGGTCGCACTTGGACAGAAAATAGGAATAAACTGCATTGTCATTTACAATGCCAATAGATTAAACTCGTGTAAATGCGAGACCTATTGCATTGCAAATGCTTGTTTACTATATGGTTATGCTGCTCATTATCTAGTATTGTATTGTGAATTGACAAATTCTACATTTTATTATAAGGTTTTACTTTTTAAAGTTTTATAGCATTAGATCATAATCTTCATACAAGTCTACAAGTATCCATGTATGGTAAGGCATTTTATTATGGAGCATAGCTTTTGCTGCTAACTAAGGAGCAAAGGATGCTGAAGCACTTTTTCAACTTTTTTCGCTGCTAGTTTTACGAGTAACGTATGCTGATTTACTATGTATGCATCTGAGCACTTGCACTTCACCAACCATTTTTGTTGCTAACTATCAAGTACTGTATGCTGAAAATTCTCCTGTGAAGTTTTAAATACTGTTGCACTGCTATTATGCTACTGGTTATCTTTTACTGCATAGTGAATTGACAAAGTCCTGTTTTTTAAAACATGGTTATGCTGCTCCTTATGTAGTACTGTATTGCGAATTTTAAAATTCTACATTTTATATAAGGTTTTACTGTTGAAAGTTTTATGATAGTGTTAGAAGCCGGCGTTCCCGCGCGCACCGTTGTTGTCAAGTGCGCGACCCGGACCCACTCGCTCCCACGTTAGGCCAAGAAAAGACACCGTCTGAGACAGCCCTGCTCACCCCCTTAGTAGCTTGACACGAGCAGCCAGGCTTATCTCCAAGGCACGAGTGTTCAGTATGTGCAACCACGCCTACAGCAATCCCAATAATGTCACCACAAATGGACTCCCCACGAGTTTGTATCAAACGAGTATACTTTATATAAAAAGATATACAAAATGACCACACGTTACAGCTCCCAAATAGACACTGGGTAATATTGTTTCCCGTAGGTTGGGCGGTCCTAATCCCCAACCACTGCTTCTAACCAACAGTTACACTAACTTTTAACCGTTCTCAACAGGTTAGGTGCTCCGTATCACTAGATTCATACACGTTGCAAAATACAAGGAATACTTCACTACTTAACGATGGGTTCCTGTACAGCCACAGTGAAACAATAGAATGCGTAGCGTCAGCATCATGTACTGAATCAACCTAAAATAATGCAACTCTGTTCGCTACCAGCATGCCCTGTTCAAGGAAGAAATATAGGAATGTGCCACGCTGCAATTACATACACTGCGATAGGAAGACAATGTAATGCATATCACCCCCAGCATGCCCTGTGCAAGGAAGGAATAAGGTAATGCATCACAGTGCAATTCAGTAGTGTGCAGTAAACAACCAATGCAGTGCGCTACGCTATGATCCTGTATCCTGCAAAAACAACATAACACAGTGCAGAGCGCACTAACCCCTGAGTTCATTAAGCACTTCTAGTGTCAGATGTTTGTCCAATAGTTCGATAGTTCGTTAGCAGCAAATATGCAAAGTGTTGTACGACTGTTTTTAGAAGTTGTGCTACCAGTTGCCCCCAGCACGGATCAACGATGACTCGCCAGTTCCACTCCGGGCCCTGGCCCCTGTACAGCCTCACCCAGGACCAGCACGGACCGAGATCTGGGCCGAAGCAACAGGCGCACACAGCTGCCAGCAGTGAGAGGCTGAGAGAGTGTCCCTCCGGGCCTGCACCCCGCCCCAGGCAATGATCCACTTTACCTGGGGGGGGTGCAACCCCACTCTCCTCTCCTGCCGCACTGGCTTGGCCTCACTTCAAAACCGTGTCCAAACGGGCAAGGCGCGCTTGGGCCGGTAGTTCAGTTCCTGCGGGGCTGCCGGTCCGGGCCGCCTACGTTCAGCACACACTCCTTCCACAAAGCCTTCCATCTGACGCTGGTACTACCTCACATTGCCTTCAAGGGCCTGATCACTTGGCCCTCCTCTCCAGCGCTATTAGGACTTCTTCTGTCCCCGGTGCTCACCGCTCCCCAGTACTCCTCACCAGTACCTCCGGTGGCAGCTATGACACGCACCCCTGGCGCGTCCGAGACTCACTTCGTCTCCTAGTGCACACGGTCTTCAGGCACTCTCCACTAATGCCCGGGTCGCACCACGACATGCACACTGCGCGTCTGAGTCTCACCTCTTCTCCTGGTGCACACGAGGTACCATGCGCTCTCCACTAATGCCCTGGCTGCACCATCACGCCCGACCCATGTGTCAGAGACTCACTCCTTCTGAGTGCCCACGATGTCCCGGCACTCTTCACTAGTGCCTGGACTGCACTGCGAAACGCACCCTCTGTGTATCCTGAATCTCGGCTCTCTTCCACGATGCCCACCATTCACAGGCCTACATCTGTAGCTGCAACGAGACATGCATCCTGCGCATCAGAGTCCTGATTCGTTCCGGGGGCCCGCGATCACCTTAGGCACCCCTTCGGAGGACTCAGGCTGCCACGACATGGTCCCACCACTGCGCCACTTGAGACTTCCTGGAAACTTTTGTGTTCCTGTGTTTCCAAACAGGGAGCCAGCTTACGTCAGGCCCTTGGGGTACAGGACGCAGCACACAGCAAAGTCCTGCTCGGGAAGAAGGGGGGACATGACCGACCCACTGTAGCGCCCATTCAGTCTCTCCTCGGTCAAGAGCTACAAACTGCCCACAAGCCGCAGATCATGAAGCAATGGTCAAGTGTCTCCTGCAGCCTATTCAGCAACTCTACCTAAGGCAGAGGTTTTCTTCGCAACCGCGGACAGGTCAGAGCCGCCAGAGACTCGACCAGTCCACAGCGTCTTCAAAGCGCTCTCAGCACTTCTCTGAACGATACCAAGACCGTTCTCAACGACATAACCAAAGTCTTGGGGTTACAGATCTTCCACTTATACCGCTCATTGTCTTTGAAGTTTCCTTGTGCTCAGGGGTCCCTGACCCCTCCCTAAATCAGTCTTGAGTATCCCCCGTGTGTCACCGTCCGCTCTTTGATACTGGGGGCCTGGATCTTTAATCACTCAGAGGGAGATGGGTCTATTGTTTTATGGCTCTGAACCAAGCTGCTTCACCTTGCAAAGCCTCTCCTTCTCCCCGCTCCAAGTGCAGGACAGCCTGGCGCTGTCTCCATCCCTCCCCTGGGGCATAACCTCTCTCAGCCTTTCTCACTTCTACCAGATCCAGGAAGGCAATTCACATTCTGCTGAGACACACAAAAAGGTCTAAAGCACAAACTCAGCAATTTTTCAAACAGCGCTTTCTGGACACACAGCGACAAAGCCATCTACCCAAAAAGATGCATGTGAGTTCAGACATACCAAACTTCGCTGTTCCATTTCTAATTCTTGGGAAACTAGGCTAACAATACTACACCCAGCCGCCCCATTCTGTCCTAAGGGCAGGATGGCCTTTCACCAGGGAAAACGTAATGGAGTATTTTCCACTGTCAGGGCCTACCACACACACTGGCACTGGTCCTACCTTTTACCTACACTGCACCCTGCCTAGGGGTTACCCACGACATCCTACAGGGGTGCCCCATGTGTATGCAAAAGGGAAAGTAAGGCCTGACAAGTGGTAGCACTTGTCAGGATAACATGCTAATTTTGCATATTTGCGCATAGGCCCTACACTGAAGACCTGTGTCCCCTCTCTGCGCATTTCTTTTAGTACTAGCTCTGGCACTCTCAGTGCATATCACTTAGGGATCTTGCTAGTAAGGCAAACATACCATTCAGAGACAACCAATTACCACTACAATTTATACAGGGAACATCTGTAATTGCGCACTGATTAGCAGTGGCAAGTACCTACAGCATCTAACTTCACAACTCTCTGTCAGGAAAACGGTCTAGGGGAAAAGCAAAAAGTTTAAGTGAACTATAGCGAACAAGGTCAAGTCCGGATAGCATTAGATTATAATTTTCACATAAGTCTGCAAGTATTCATCTATGGTAATCTGTTTTATTATGGATCAATCCCCTTGGCACTCGAAAGTTATAGAATGGTTCCCAATTATAGGATTTTCTGTGTTTGTATATATGGTACGATGAATTTAGTACTCCGTTGTCAATCTCTATGGAGTGTAATGTTGATTTTCAGATGTACTTTTATGTGGAACTCTTCGGAGTTCCAAATCATAATAAATAAAATGAATGACCTGGTCAATATTTGTGATCTTGTGGTTTAAAATAACATGTTACATGAATTATATGAAGTCCTCATTTAATGATCTATGTATTTTTTGTACTTTGCACTTCTGACAGAGATTTTTTCTATAAATATAAATGACAATAAAATAATTTAAACATCTCTAGCTTTTCTGTGAGCACTTTTTTCAGCTTATATTTTTGGAACTCATTAGTTCTTTATATTTTTGGGAACTGCCCTTTCATGTTGTTCTAATTAAAATAACAGGATACATGCACGTGCACAATAGGTGTATCATTACCCTGGTCTCTGTTGACAAATAAATGGGCTCTTGAAGTGGACGCACAGAAGATGTTTGGTTTAGAGGTGGTAATGAGCATCAGGAAAATTACTAGAAAAATATGAAGGTTTGGATTGTATAATAACAAATGTACCGTGTGAAAGTAACAAGCACACACACGCGCCAACGGACACTTAGCAACATTTATTACATAAAAACAAACAAAATATACAATAAACACTTCTACACAATCAAAGAAATAAAAAGCACAAAGCCAGCAAAACAAAATACAAGTACATTCAGGTGGGAGTCCGCAGATGAGAGATTCTTAGAGAGGTTTGTCTAACTCCTAACACCCTAACCATGCAACGTGAGAGGTGAGAGACACAAGCCAGCTTTCCTTTTCTAGGAAAAGGTCACAGCTTCCTTTTAGGTCTCATTGGTCAGTACTCTCTCCATAGAGGCCAGGGATTGTATGAACATGTAGTCAGAACACCAACAGAACGACAGCACTGTCAAAACCTTGCACTGGCTCCAGCATCAATTCTAGAGCTCTTAGTAGAGCCTGTGGTGTGCGAGGATTGGGCCTCGCACGTGGGCGCAGCAGCAAACAAATGGACACAGGTACGCTCAGTCACAGGGTGCCGGAAAGACCCCGAGCGGTCTTCCGCCTCTTCATTATATACACCCGGAGCAAGCCCACCCCGGCGGTGTGGGGATGCATGAGATTGTGGCTACAATGTATAGAGAGGCCCGGGTGGCTCACTACATCCCTCCTTCAATTTAGTCTGGCCTTCTGGCCGGGAAATCATCAGGGTGAAGTACACCAAAGTCTCTCAGTCTCTGGATCGGGCCCGGGTTAGGCCTCAGGTTGTATTGGCGGCTCCGGCATGCCGGGGAAGCCACAACCCCAGCCGGGGTTGTCTCGCTCCTCATGGACGGAGAAGCCGTGCACGACGAGGTGATGTTGCGTGCGGTAGTGGGACTGACATCTCCGACCGGCCTTCCTCCACCTGGTTGTGGGGAGGGGGGCCCGACCCATGGCTCGTCATCTTCTTGAGTGTAGACCTCTTCGGGCTCCTGACTGGTGACACCCGCGGGAAAGCCGGCTGGCCCTCCTGCCTTCTTGAAGTAAGATACGTTCCGGGTCACCGTTTAATGACCCCGACGAACAGTGACCATGGTCCCTTGAATCTTCTCTACAGTCCATTTTTCGGGCTCATAGGGTGTTCGGAATTTCCACCCTGGGTGTCGATCTTGAACCACCACGGTGCCTCCTTCTCGTAGGCTCGGTTGTCGGGCATGCCGAGCCTCACTCGCCTTTTGGTTGGTGGTTTGTCTCCAGGACTGGATAGCCTCGTCATCTCTTGCCTCAGGCGTCCAGTTGGATGCAGTCGGGATATTGCCCAGCGTAGTGATTGGTTCAGCGCACAGACTTCGGTTTTTTCACAGGCCAGCACCGCATTTCGAGCGCCGGCCCCTGCCTCGCTGATCCCGGTCTATTCACGCATGCGCAAGGCATAACGTAGGGAGTTGTCCAGCGCGCATGCTTCGCTTCTCACATACCAGCGCCTCACTGATCCCTGCTTATTGCGCATGCGCGAAGCCGAGATTCTCTCCTCGCGTCATGCGCTTTCACCACGTATTTTGCAGCCGCGCCTCCTACCTACAGGTGAGGATGATTAATTGGCGTCACTGCCAATTAGCGTACGTATAAATACGCATTTCCTCCTGTCCGTCTGCACCTCCCCTTCGGTTCAGGTTCATTCCTGGAGGTACCGACGGACAGGTAAGGATACGAAGACACCAGGGACCTGTTTGCCTTTTTGCTGTTGTTAGGGCTTCCGAACCCCTCTCAGTCTTTGTACAGCATCTCTGTGTAGTCCAGCTCGTGTCACCCTCGGCCGAGCTAGGTGGGCTCTAGATAATGCCTGATCTTTGCCATCTATTTCAAGTAGTCGACTTGTAGACTACAGAGATGTTTTTATATACTCATTTTTTATAAATGCAGATAAATGAATACACTGGATTTAACATATGTAGTATAATCAGTATATATGTCCCAGTTGTATGCAGCCCTCTGAGTGTAGCATTTCGCTTCTTTGGGACCCATGAGCCATATTGAACAACCAAGTTTTTTTAGATCACAACAATACATATGGAGAGTGTGACAGCTATCATGCCCTGAATTTGTCTTTCTCCATATGTCCAATAGAGCTCTCTATCCGAGCCGTTGCCGGGTGAGGTGAGGCTTACTTCCCACACAAAGCTGGGTAAGTGTATGTTAGTTTTACTATGTTTTTGTATACAGATTATCTGATTGTGACTTTACACTTTGCACAGGTTTCTATTTGGCCGGTATACATTTACCTGCCCTATGTAGTAATTGAATGCCACAAGAATTTGTTTTCACACATCTGTCGATAAAGAGCGTTCTTTGGTTGTTACAAAATTGTTTCTTTCTTCTCGATGTTCACAGGAAAGGACTGCTCTTTTCTTGCTTTATTACAAGGATACGGTAGGGTGGTTGATCCAGCCACACGACTCTATTTACCCTAACCATGTTATACTTGTTTTTTCTGATTTTGATTTCACACTGATAATAATAGTAGATGTTGCAGTAGCTGTTATTCCAGCTTGGCCCTGAAGAATGCCTGTAAAATATTACCATAATGGCAGAAACATGTTGGCCTAGATCGTATATGCTTACTGTACAGTGATATTGTTACACTGTCATCACACTCCTTTTAACCTGACGTCCAGGGAGATACCAATAAAAAAAAAAATTCTACCCTGACCGCCATTTTAATCACTCACTTTCTTCCTCGAGCACTGCACCCTATCAGTACCACTCTCAGTGAGGACACATCTTCCTTCAGCACAGGATCATTTGTTACCAAGCAACTACTTGAGAGCTTGGCCATATGAGAACCTGCTGATAAGGTCCTAGATGACGATGTTCCGCCATATGGGTGGGCTGATAGGACTTCTTCATAACTGATGGTCTTTCACCGTTAGTCGTGATAGTGGTGTGTGTTATTTTCTTGTGGCCACTTCTTTTTCTAAACTTTGACGGACCTTCAGGTTTCTTTGTTGTTGTCGTATTGCCTCGAGGTGCCTTCTTGAATAGCACGTGTGCTGGGGCACACTTCGTGGTGCTATGTGGAGTCTGCCGGTAGGGACTCAAGTACTGATCCAGAGCTGTTTCTGGGTCGTTTCCATTGTCCACAGCAATTCTGAGAGCTCTGTCGAGTGTTCTCATTAGTCTCTCTACTTCCCCGTTCGCCTGGGGCCATAGTGGTGTGATCTTTCGGTGTCTGATTCGGAGGTTCTCTAGATAGTTTTAGAACTCCCTTCCTTGGAATGGCGGTCCGTTGTCGGATTTTATCTCTTCGGGGAGCCCCATTGTGGCAAAGATGTGGTGGAGGGCTTTCTTGACTTGATGAAAAGCAACTGATGGAATTACTTCTACCACTGGGAATTTGGAAAAAGAGTCCACCACTACGAGCGTGTGTCTGCCATCGGGGAAGCTCCCAAAGTCGACGCTAAGGTGAGTCCATGGAGTTTGAGGGGCATCTTCCGTAATGACTGGCGCCGGCACCGGGTCTCCTCCTGTAATGGTGCAGGCATGGCAAGCGCGTACCATCTCGTCCACCATGTTGTCCATGGCGGGGAACCAGACTTTGTTCCTCAGCCTTGCCTTGGTCTTGGCCATTCCCTGGTGTCCAGCGTGTGCGATCGTCAGCATGTGTCGTTGAAGACTCTATGGCACGACAATCAGAAGCCCTCGGAGTACGACTCCTTCGTCTCCTACATTCAGTTCATTCCTGACCTGCCAAATTAGTTGCCGGGCATGACTGACTTCCGGCCTCAGACTCTGGATCCCGTCTAGGAAGCGTGTCCAGCGATTCTCCTCGAGAGCGCGCTTGACTCGGGATAGCGTCTCATCATTGGCTGTGGCCTCGCCTATCTCCTGCATCGTCATTGTGTCGGGGCAGGCCGCTTGTGATATCATGTGGACAAACTCTTCCACACCTGGTCCATCCGCGAGAGGGAGAGCCTGCTTCGCCACGTCCGGATGCCGGGAGAGATAATCTGCAGGGTTGTGTGCTCCTGGTCGGAACAAGAGTTTGAAGTTGTATCCTTGCAGTTGAACGGCCCACCGCTCTATCCGTGGGGGCGCGAGTCTGGATGATCCCGTAAACAGAGGCAACAATGGCTTGTGGTCTGTCACTACGGTGAATTCTTGTCCGCATAGGTATAAGTGAAAATGCTGGCACGCCCACTTTATGGCCAGGGCTTCACGCTCGATCTCAGCATACCGAGTCTCTGTGTCAGTCAGGGCTTTACACACGTATGCCATGGGTTTCCACTCGTCTAATCCATATTCTTGCAGTAGCACGGCTCCCAGGCCCACTGGGCTGGCATCCACGATCAGTTCTGTCTTCCGGCGTGGCTGGAAGTATGCCATTACTGTCTTGTCGAGAAGGCTTGCTTTAATGTCTCGGAATGCCTTGTTAGCTGTGCTGGTCCACTCCCACTCGTGATCTTGTCGAGTGAGTGCCCTCAGGGGTTCTGCCAGGGCCGCTAGACTGGGGATGAACCGGCCACAGTAAGTGGCCATGCCGAGGAAGCTCCGCACCTCGGAGGGGTTTCGCGGAGTGCTCGCGGTCCGGATTGCTTCCGCCTTTCTGGGGTCAACCTTCAGCCCTTCTCGTGTAAACGTGTATCCGAAGAAGTCGATGGATTCTTGGTAAAACGAACACTTGGACCGATGCAGGGTCAGCCCGTATTCCACCAGCCGCTGCAGTGTGGCTCTCAGATGGGTATGGTGTTCCTCGAGAGTGTTGGAGTAGATGAGTATATCATCGCTGAGGTTGATTACCCCACTCAGCCCTGACAACACCTCCCTTATGGCGTTCTGGAATACTTCCGCGGCTGAGGATATGCCGAAACTCAGCTGCTGGTACCGTCGGAGCCCTACGTGGGTCGAGAAAGTGGTTATATAGCGACTCTCGGGTTCCAATTCGAGTTGGTGGTACCTCGAGTTAAGATCCAACTTGGAAAACCACTTTGCCCCATTCAGGTCCGCGACGATGTCATCCATGGTCGGGGTAATATGACGTTCTCTCTTCACGGCGGCGTTGGGGAGCCTCATGTCAACGCACAGCCTGATTGCGCCTGGTTGTTTGGGTTTAGGTGCTACGAACAGTGGAGACACCCATGGGGTCGGGCCTGACACTTTATCTATGTCACCCAGATCCTCTAGCCTTTTAAGTTCAGCCTCCACCTGCGGTCGGAGGTTGAATGGCACACGCCGGTGTCTGAGAGCGACTGGGCGCACTGAGGTGTCTATGTGTAGACGAATTTTCTTCCCTTTCAGCTTCCCCAGTCCGCTGAACAGCGCTGGGAACTCCTGCAGCATATTATCCGCATGCGATTGATGCACTTGATTTGCGAAGAATACCAGACCTAAGTCTTCGGCTGTGTGACAGCTCAGAAGAGTGCCCTTCTTTCCTTCGGTGATATGGAATCGAGCTTCTGTCGAGTATTCGCCATTCATGATAGTGGTGCTGATGACTCTGCGCAGTGGGAGAGGGTCTGTGCCTCCGTAAGTGTAGATGCGTGCACTTGAGGGTGTCAGTGCAGGCTTGGGTGACATTTGCTCATATTGTTCTGAGTCCATGACATTCACAGACGCCCCTGTGTCTATGAGTGCTCGCATTTTGGTGCCTTCAACGGAGACGGTGCACATAGGTGGTGGTCTTCTCTTCGTGGATACCCTGCTGACATACGAGATGACCTATACTTCGTCATCATCATCATTCTCATACCGTGGCCTTCTTTCCTGAGCTTGGTTGTCGGGGGGCGGACGCTCAGACTCCAGAGACAGTTGCCTGACTCGCTGTGTCAGTTGCCTGGGCCCATATCCTGCACGGGACCTTGGTGCGTTCGGCCTGTATCTCCCTCCCTGTCACATCGCTGCAAAATGATTTAGTCGGCCACGCTTTAGACAGGTTTTTCCTTTTGCACTGCATGTCGCAGTTGTCGGGTGGTCCTCCCCGCAGTATGCGCACGGCGTGCCTCTGGAGGGCATTTGTCGCGGACGGTTGTACTGTGGTCTTCTTTGTATCGCGTCTACTCTTTCTTCTTTGATTGGTGACATTTTGGACACTGCGGGAAGCGCCATCGGGGAGCGTAGGGCAGCCTCCATTTCTTCGGCCCACACATCCGACAGCTCGTACAAACGGGCAAGAACAAGTATTTCATCTAGTATTATTCCAGGCTGTCGGAGGATGAGTTTTCGTAGCAGTTTTGAGCGACACCCCACGATGATTTGGTCTCTTATCTCTTCTCTAGGATTGAGGAATGGGCAGCTGCTGGCCAGCCGGCGCAGCCTTGCGTAGTACATGTCGACCGACTCGGACTCTGTTTGCCACGCCCTCTTGAACTTGAACTTCTCAAAATCATTGTTTAGTTGGGGGTCGAAGTGGGCGTTAAGCTCGTTGACTGCCGCATCATAGTCGTCCTCCCGTCCGGTGTCAGGGAGAGTCTCGAAGAGGTCATATATTTCAGGACCTCCGTATAGGATGAGGAGGGACCTCTTGACTGTTCCGTCTGTTTCGCGGGTTCCCCTGAAATATAGGTTGAGTCTTCCGAGCCAAGCTTTCCACCTCGGCGCTGCCGTCGCAGGGTCAGCTGACTCGCTGAACGGGGGAAGGGGCGCAACGCCTGTGTGGGCATGGCTGACTACTTGGGGCCCCGTAACTATGGCTTGGTTCTGGGCGTTCCCTGCCGGGCCAGGCGATGTCGGTGCGGGCGCTGCTGCCCCTGGCGCTGGGTTTGACATGGTGGACACCTTCACGAGTTGTGTCGCGGCCTATTGGGATGAGGTAGGCCAGGAGGTGCTCTCCCCTTCGTGATGGTGTCGTGGTTATTTTGGACAGTCTTCTGCCCCTCTTTGTCTCCACTGGGTGTGTAGGGCTACCGGTGAGTAGTGTAGGCAGGGCTGGGTCAAGGGAACATGGTGCCACTCTGCAGTTCGCCGCCAAAGTGTAGCTTCAGTAACTGAGAGAGCCACTAATTGCACAATGCCCCTTTCTATATTTTGCAGCTACCAATGCTTGTTTGCCCCGTTTGATGCTGGGGCTGATGAGCGGTGTCTCACGCTGGCTGAGAGAGACGGGGGCTGGCAGGCAGGAGTATGGAGCTGATGTGCAACGTCGCTCTGCTTCGCCCCTCCTCTTCGAGGCTGCGTGTGTGTCTCTCGCACGCCTGGGGGGGCTGTGTGTCCCGATGGGAGCACGTGGGGCCAAGGCTGTGTAGGCCGCTGGAGTTCGGCGTGGGCGGGGCCGCAGGACAAGCCACTCACCCGTCAGGCGCGCGCGGCGAGTCCCGCCAGCTGAAGGCGTCCTCGAGAGAGAGAGAGAGAGAGAGAGAGAGAGAGAGAGACGCGTGGGCGGGCCTCGAGCCGACACGCGAGCAGTGTGAAGAACCAGGTAGGCTCCTGGCCAGAGCGGGTGGGCTCCGCGTCGATCTTCCTCCGGCGCAGGCAGCGCACCGATGTACAGGCACAGGAGGCAATGCGGGGCACGCGCGAGGTCAGTATCGGCCTCGTCGCCAATGTGCTGTGCGAGGACTGGGCCTCGCACGTGGGCGTAGCAGCAAACAAATGGACACAGGTACGTTCAGTTACAGGGTGCCGGAAAGACCCCGAGCGGTCTTCCGCCTCTTTATTATATACCCCGGAGCGAGCCCGCCCCGGGGGTGTGGGGATGCATGAGATTGTGGCTACAATGTATAGAGAGGCCCGGGTAGCTTTCTACAGAACCCTCTTGTGAACACCCATCAGCACCCTGTACTCACCGAAAGATCTTGAGGCAAATCCGTTTGGCGCACGCGCCACACAATATTTATTTGCTGCATCAAATACAAACCTACAGAAACACATCTGGGAAAACTAAATACTCATGGGAAAATGGGCCCACATACCATGTAACGTGGTGTAAAACGCGAAAAATAAAGACTGCGTCACTGGCTTGGATTTCCTGAAGGATAATTGCACACATTGTAAGCATGTTAGCAGAGTGCCCCGGGGTAACTTGTTTCAGGTGCTGAGCACTGGCAGGACCGGCCCACTTAAAGCCACGTTTTTAGCAATTAAATTGTCGTCTCCCCGGACCACATACAACATAATAGGATCATAACCCAACCAGTGCTTAATTTGTAAAATATGGAGTGCAGGTGCTCAAAAAAACTTTTTAGGAGGCCACTCCCCCTCCGGCTCCACTTACTACCTCCCCTGACTGACCGAGTACAACACTTTCCCAATTTGACAAAACTATCAATGTCGAACAGCACAGTGACAGACCTCACTTACTCACTCTTTAAGAGCAGGCATTAGCACAGGTGGTACCCAGTGCAACAAACGTTTTTGGTGTTCCCCATCAATGACCTCCTTCTCGACTGATTCCCTTACTACCACTCTCCATTAGTGCCCCTTATCTCTCCATAGTTCAGTTCCTCTCTTACCAACATTTCATTTGTTTTTATAGCACTGCTCATACCAGTGCAGGGTGCCAGAGCACTTTATACCATAGACCCATTGTACATAGACAATGGATCATCCTAGGAAATGTTTTAAAACTCAATGAGGATTTCAAGGTGTAGGATCACGTCATCTTTAGTTAGGTAGGCATTTGTTTTAAGAGTGGTCTGGAATAGCAGAAACGTAGGGTTTAAAATGTACCACAGTAATTGTGGTTGTCTTTACTAATAAGAATGCATTTTTACCCAAACCAACTAATGAAAGTTTTTAGGCTACTGTGTGGAATAGGATTGTAATTTATGAATTATTAGTAACCAAAGAATCTCTGTTACAAATCAGTAACCCACTGAACTATCCACCTAAAATACAGTCTATAACATGCAAAATGCACATTCTTTGCAGCAGGCATGTTAACCCTCTGTGCTACTGGTGAGTTAAAACTTGTACTACACAAAACTCTCCAGCAGAAACAATAATCACCACGTTATCTTTGACTTACCAATAGAAGTCACTGACAGGGGTGGGTAAATAATGTCTGCTGCCTCGGGATGGTCGATGTAGTTGTAGTCTGTGGAGTCCCTCACTGCAGACAGCTGCGCTGACTGTCATGATGATGTACTGGAGACAGGAGTCGGTTACAGGTCATAGAGGTCCAGCTGCCGCAGTGAAAGAGGCAATGCTGGCTCTCTTCTCTGCAAATAGTACTGCACTGCACTGCGCCAAACCACTCTACTGAGGGAGCATTTTCCCATGCTAGACCTTAGAAGGCCCCACTAGACCTTAGAAGGCTTGAAGTCTTAGTACAAGCAGGTGTACCCTAGTGGTGTCAATTGTGGATTAACCTTGAAGGCCGGTCCACCACAATCCATACTAAGTTCATCTCCAGTCTTGCGGGGAGGCCTACAAAGCAGCAGACCCTAGAGCAACAGTGATCCAGTCACTGAGGTCACATGAACCTTGAGCAGGTTAGGGTGGTGCAAACGGTGTGACCACACTAGGTACCTATTTCGGGTGGGTGCGTAGTGTTTGTAAGTATATTATGGTTTAAAAAAAACTTGCTGCCTCCTTCCTAGCCTCCAGCAATTTTCAGAAACAATAAAAATGTCATGATAACTTTGGTGATTAACGTTCTTCCTAGAGAGAGATCTGAGTTTTGTCTAGTGGAAGGGTTAACTCCTGGAAAGGTAGCACAGAGGGTTAATGTGCCTGCTGCAAAGAACATGTACCATGCAGATCACAAAGTGCACTACTTTATTGGTGGGACCATGATGAATGGTCATTTAATGTCAGCTGTAGATGATGGATCCCTGAACAGTGTCATGTATGTGCATGGTTGTATTATGCTGAGGGGATTACCAGGTAATTGTTGACGCAGCTCTCTGCTGGATGTCACATGTGGTTTTTCTGAGTCCCCAGACAGATCAGGCAGTCTGTGTGTTCTCTTGTGTACTGCCAGTCACTGGTGTATTCAACTGTGTAGCCTTGGACCGTGTCATGCATGTAACTTGCATAATAGAGGTAACTATTAGCGCCGATACAACGTGTCTCTCTGACCTCTTTCAAGTGATCAACGTCCTTTTTCCCCAGCACCTCCTCACCCCCCTGGTGCTGCAATCTGAGGGATAGCACCGGGCACCACAGCTCTAGCTCTAGCTACGCCTCTGCGGTCAGGGGCAGCAGCTGTTAAGAAAATTGTAAATCCAGGCTGAAACTTCCGCCTGGACATTCAACAGGAATTTGCGCTTTTTTTGTGGAAAACATGAAAAACAGCCCTGAATCCATGTGAGCTGGGCCCAGCCTGTGCATAGCATATTCTGTCTCCGCTTCCAGGGAAGAATGCACCCAGTACTGAATGCACCAGAACCACTTGTCCCGGAGGCTGAGGTTGGCCCTCAACAAGACAGATTTGTGTTTTTTTATATCCCGTGCTGTTTCTAAAACAATGTGTCAAAAGACACAGATCAAATCCCCTGAGGGCCATCTACTGTGAGATCAGAGGCAGGTAAATGAATTGCATAGGGTGAGCAGCAGCGGGGCGTTTCTTTTTTAATTATGTGCAGGCCTCAGCGCTTCATTCGCATTCAATACGGGTAGATGTGAATGCGTGACTAATGCATTTTAGTGGGGTTATACGGGCACCAGAACTGAAATTCATTAGTCTAATCACTAATGGGTGGTACTTGGTAGGGCTGCCCAATGCCCAGGGAGGGAAAATTGATTCAAGAGCCCCGGCCCTGGGAAATAGGTGCAGGTGCCGAGCACCGGAAAGCACGGGCACAAATAAAGCACTGAACTCAAATAATACGGGGCTTTGATACTGTAATCACACATTCAGGAATTGAGGTCTAAACGAGACAGACATTATAAAACAAATACACTACATAAGCACCATATCACAAATTAACGTATTTCACAGTCAGTCGCACCGGCGAAATGCTATGTTACAGAACCGTGCGACTGCAGAATTTAAATGCTGCAACATCATTTCATTGATGTAAAGTTATAGTACAGTCAGCTGATATTCCTCTGCAGACGGGGTACTTGCCCTTTTTGCCTGCTCTATGGAAGCCAATTTGAAACAAGACGCAGGCGCACAGGTAAATGAGTTTGCACGTGGGGTGAAGGCGAGAAGGGGTGCCAGTGAATGAGCATGTTGTACAGGAGAGAAACAACGATGAGAGGGAAGGAGAGAGGGTGGCTTTACCTCATGTAGACATGAAAATAAGCCGATGTGCAAGCTGCAGTGAAACAGACCTGACCGACCTCCCAAACCTGCCGGCACCGCAGCACGCTTCTCTTCCTGCTCTGCAGCTGCCTGGGTCCTGGTAAACAACTTCCTCTTCGTGCGCAGGAGCATCTGTATAGCGGCTGATGGACGCATGCGTAATATAGCCATCTGGACAATTCAGGTAAAATATAGTGCAAACACACCCAGCCAATCCCAAGGGAGAGCAGGCATTTACAAATGCAATAGGAATTGTATTTACAGAAGACCTATTGCATTGTAAACAAAAGTGCGAGTGTTCAAGAACGTACGAACGGGAGTGGGGGGTGATGGTGGGCAGAGAAGTTACAAACTGCAGGAGGGAACGGGAGAGGCAGGGAAACAAAAGAGTTTTTAAAGTAAAGGGGCCGATAGCCATTGAAGGAGAAAAATGACGACATGGTTGTCATGAGGAGGGACTAACAAGCTGAAAACCAATGAGAATACAGCATTTACAATTTAAGCCAATGAAAAAGATGCTCAGAAAGTGAGCGGAGCTTCCCCAACTATACTGTATACAGCATGCCTCACAAGCAAGCAGCGCGTTGCGCTGCAACGCTATGCGAGACCTAATGAAGTAATGAAGATGCTGTGTTTAGCACTTCAAATGAAGCAGAGAGGATTTTTTGTGTGGAGGGGCACCATCTGTGGCAGGGTAACCCGAGCCGACAAAGGAGGCTCCGCAGGTAATAAATAGCACACACCGTGCCCCTAAAGGAGCTCAGCCTGCCAGGACCCAGATGAGGCCCAGGGCCCTCCTGCAGGGTCACCTCCCTCGTAGAACACCTACAATGTAGCACACACTGCACACTGACACTATACCATGTCCTCAGAGCTAAGATTGTATCACTCGGAAGACCAAAATGGAGAAAGGTATTAACATGCAGACCCAGGCGGTGTGGAGGGAGGGGCACTTCCCATTCACAAGTGTGCCACAGGACAACACACCACCACCCACGCCTGCCTCCCAAGGAAGGAGGGCGGTTCATAGGGCAAAAGCAAAGCAGGAGTTGAACAGATCCCATGGTCGCGTAATGGGCTAACTCAACGAGGGCAATACCACAATGTGCTAGTTCCCTAACTGCGTTCAGGATCAGCAGCATATTCACATGTGTGGGTAATACAGAGGGGTTTACACAGCTTGAAGGCAGCAGATGTTAAACCTCTAGGACGTTTCTGCACATATCAAGGTCTTACACCATGTTTACCATAATGCAACACTACGTAATTCTAAGTCAGCAGAATGTGATGCATATAAATGCAAGCTCTCGGGATAAATAATATTCACTGCATTTTTCAGTTACTTTACAGAAACTTTGAGGACAGCGTATGGCGTTACATTGCTCTTTATCCCTTATGTGACGTCAAATGCATAACTGCTTTTATTGAGAGACCTATATGCGTATGCCATGCCAGAGGAGATGTGTGCAGAGGCAGGAAACTCTTTAAAGAGAGAACAGGAGCCATGTTTGCGGCATCTGTGGCATGCGGGGTGTGAGAAGGTGGCCTGATATATGATGCTCACTAGTTCTAGTGATCACCTTGTATCAGTCCAAGCAACCCTTATGGTGTTTGGTTGTAAGTCAACCTGATAGACCAGCTATCCTAGTAGCGTGGACAAAAGCAGTCTTTAGGCTAAACTCTTTATGGCATGTGAAGCCAGCTGTTTTACCACAATATAACCCCTTGAATACCACATGAAAGGACACCACACAGGTTGTTATGAAAATAAACAATATATTTATTAATAACAACACCTCTGAACTCTTTATGAGGTCAGAGGGCTAAGCACATGACAATCTCTTCTGAAAAATATGTTAAGTTGCACGAAATCACAATGGTGCCCTAGGGGCACGACAAACCATATACTAAGTAAGTGGAATGTGAAAGTCAATCGAAGGAATGGAGCTGTCCAGAGGCTGTAGGATTGGTGGGACCACACTACACTAACTTGAGGTAAGTAATAGGAGGCCCACGAAACACGTGTGCAGAGTGTGAACTCACACGCGAGATGCGTAACAACGGCTATGGACAGTACAGTTTAAGAAAAAGGTGAGTACGGACAATCCTGACTAGATAGGACAACAACGACTGTGGAACTGGACACTAGGACAGTAAGACTACCCTTGAGCACCAAAATGCTCTTGTTACCTCACCCACGGGCCGCGGGTGCATAGGGTTCAAAGTGCGTCGGGTTCTCGCGTTGAAGTCAATGGAGCCTGAAAGAAAAGATGCTGCAGGCGACCAGGAGGAAGATGTCCGGTGCAATCCAAGGGTGGATTGTTGAAGAAGGAGACCTGAAAGCAGAGGGGACAATGTTCACAGTCACTAGCCAGTGACTGGAGTGGAACCAGGAAGGAACCAGATGTCGTCGTCGTGTTCAGGTGAAGAGTGGACGCTTGACTCTGCAGCCACGTGGACCAGGAGGTGTCTTCGACGACCAGGATGGAGGCACAAGCTGTCCCACGCAGGCTCTCGCTGTCGGCGGCGTTGGATCCGGAATCGGCGTCAACAGGCCTTGGCAAAGGCAACCCACGCGGTGAGGAGGAAAAGCGTCTGGTGCGGACTAGGAGAGTCCGGGATGCCCCTCTTTTGGAAGGGAGCATGGGCCAGTCTGGAGCAACCAGACCAGCAGAAAGAATTCAAAGGTTCATCGTCTAGGAGGCCACTAGCCAGCCGGCAAGTGACCAGGCAACACGTCGAGCAGGAACCAAGCAGAAGGGCCCCACGCAGATCTCGTTGAGGCTGGAGGGCTGGTCTTCGGTGCAGGGGCTGCTCGGGGTTGGGGCTTCTCAGTCCCCAAAGCACTTGGTCGAGTTTACCTCGGGAGTCGTGCTGGAAGCGAAGTGCAGTGTCTTCCAAGATGGCCGGTCCCACGTGTCTCGTCGCACCCACGAGTCTCAGCTTTGCTGCAGATGTGAGTTGAGGTCGGAGAGGTCTGGGAATCCGGGTCTTGTCGGGCTCTGAAGTCTGGATCCTCAAGGGAAGACGACAAAGGGAAGCCGCTGGACGCTTGGTGGTGCCTGCTTGTGCAGGGTGGACACTCCTTGTCCACAAGGGAGATTCTTCAGTCTTCTGTGGAGCAGAACGTCGAAGGGCCAGAGTTTCTTCTTGTAGAATAGTTCAGGATAATCTAATTTGGAATGGGGCCAGCTCCTACCTTTATTCTCCTAAAGGGGGCTGCACTACGACTAGGTCCCTCCCCTGGATGGGACCCGGAAGGGGGGTGGTTACACCCCGGATCCTTTGTCCAGTTTCCCGCCAGAGCTGGGGCTGGAGTGCCCCAGCAACTGGTTGGAACCGGTGTATGCACAGGGCACCTTGTGTGCCCCAGGCTTGTCTCATTCCTTTCAGCCTGGGCCTACCCAATACACAAAATCCTGTCTGGGGTGGTGCTAGCACCTCCCAAGGCAGGAAACCCTTTGTCTAAGCCTCCCTCGCTGGAAAGACTCCCAGCAGCAGGAGGTCAGACTTGTGTCTGTGGTGGCAGCATCCATTTTGTGATGCCAAGGCTCAAGTTAACTCTAACCGGGGTTCACAGTTACATACATGTCGTGTCCCTCTAGAAGGGTGGAATGCTACCCCCGTCGCCAGAATTGGCGAGGGGGTAGTATTCCAATTCGTATGACACCTTACTCGACATGTTTTGATAATGTTATACCAGAGTTAGCATTTAACCGCGAGGATTATAATGCACTTAAGAGTATATGGCATAGCGTTATCCTGGAACAGCTATTAGAACTTGGTTCCGCAAGCTGCAAACGGGCTCAGCTCATGCCAGAGCACCATCTCACATAATTCCAAGCAATCTGCCTTCAGGATTGCTAAGGCCTTTTCTGGGAGGGACTGATAGGAATATATGTGTCCATTTTAGGGTTAGATATAGGGAACTATATCTAAAGCAAAGGGTGATTACACCACCTTGCCCCAGCTGTCGTGCAGCCAGTTGTGTCTGTTTAGATGGCCAGCCAGGGGTGGCATAATACATGCTTCAGCCCCTGGTAGGCCCTGGGTACACCTATGCCCTGGATACAGGGACTGATAAGGTGGCCCAGTACTAATTGGTAAATGCACCTAAGGTACATGGTTGTTAATTTAGAGAGAGAACAGCTAGGCTGTGGGTCTGATTAGCAGGCCCACAGCCAGGGAAAGTCGTAAATCAGTGAAGCAAAAAGCAAAAATCAGGGGTGGCCATGGGATTGCAGACCCCACTCTCCTACACAACCCCCCCCCAAACTTAGGGACATTAAACTAACCTTGACCAGGTGAGTCTTCTTGCTCTAAGTGGAAGTACCTGGAGAGACCATCTGCATTACCATGGTCAGTCCCTGGGCGGTGCTCCACTGTAAAGTCCATCCCCTGTAGGGAAATGGACCACCTAAGAAGTTTGGGGTTTTCACCCTTCATTTGATTTAGCCATAAGAGGGGCTTATGGTCGGTCTGAATCTTGAAGTGAGTACCAAACAAGTATGGCCTCAACTTCTTCAGGGCCCAAGCCACAGCAAAGGCCTCCCTCTCAATAGCTGACCAACGTTTCTCTCTAGGGGTCAGCCTTCTGCTTATAAAAGCAATGGGCTGGTCATGACCATCAATATTCAGCTGAGATAGAACAGCTCCCACACCCAATTCAGAAGCATCTGTTTGGACAATGAAAAGTTTGGAGTAGTCTGGACTCTTGAGAATAGGTGCAGTGCACATGGCCTGCTTTAGGTCATCGAATGCCTTCTGACAGCTAACTGTCCACTGAACTTTCTTTGGCATTTTCTTGCTTGTCAGGTCATTAAGTGGAGTCACAATGGTTCCATAATTTCTGACACATTTTCTATAGTCATAAATGGATAGCCACCTCTGGGATAGAGGTAGCTGCCTACGTGCACAGCTTGGAGGAACCTCAATAGGTTTTTACAATCTCAATGAAGTTTATGAAGAGTCTGTTCTCAAGAGGATTTCATATTCAATGTTGTTTATTCACAACAATAGTTCATATTGTCCTTATATCTTCAGTACATATTGTTAGATAACATCTCTGTGGGTATTCATTTCCCAATGCATTTCGGGCTCTCCTGTTGCCCTTCGTCAGGGGATTCCACTCTAAACAGTAAAGAAAGAACTTAATATGTATGTTGCTATCCATAAGGGTATCTCACATACAGTATATCATACGGTGTCATGCCATATCTGGTAAAAATGGTGATGAAATTGCGCTACAGTTACTTGTGCTCGTGGTTAGAGGCTCACGTCTAATATTTATCCCAATATGTGCAGAAACAACAAAGAAGCTCTGTGAAACGGTAATATTTAACTCAAAAGCGTGCTCGAGTATGAATCTGTGTGGTTAGCTGAACCATGCTGACAGTAGCTGCTAGGTTTGCCGAGACGCGTTATTCTTCCAAGCAAAAATAATAACATCAATAAAGAGTGCTGGTCAGTAATAGAATAGCTAGCAAGTTAAAAACGCGTGAACCCGTGGTTGAGCATAGTGCAACCCTGTGTCTGTTCGAGTGACTGTATAAAGCGATAATCACTTACATGGCGGTGCGCTGATACGTACTCCGCCTGTATAAATATATATAAAACTTCATTGTAACTTAACCATGTGCTTTATTAAACCTTGTGAATAATAAAAGGTCCGGTGCGGTACTTACTGGAGAGTTTGAAGACAAGCTTTTTGCCGATCTAGTGGCGTGCTCGAAAGATGCGTGTAGCTGTGCCGGGATTCGAGTACAAATAAATAGTGAGGGAGGACTAAAAGGGTGCCGGGACGTGTGGGGGCCATTTTGGAGTGGTCAAACAATGCTCATAGGGCATACATAAACGTGTATGTGTGTAGTGTTCAAACTAATTGACTGTTATAGATAAAGTCAAACGAGTTAAAGATACTGTAAAGTATAAATCTAGAAATATGTGCAACAAGTATAAACAATATCATGTCATAAGAGTCAACAAAAATATAAATATATGCGAAAACAGGTAAACCATAAAGTACAGTAACATTGCATAGTTCATAGATAGCACATAAATTCCATCCTGTCATTCAGCCCGTGAGGCTGCATCGTGGCCAGGTATCGGATCCAAAAGTTTTCTCTTCTCAATAGTGTGTTCCTGTTGTTGGGTGTTAACTTGATCACTTCCAATATTAAGAATTTTAGTTGAGCTACTGAATGTCTGTTATTCATAAAGTGTACTGCCACACTTGACTTCACATTTTTTGTTCGTATATTGCTTTTATGTTCCAAGATTCTCGTGCGAATTTTCCTCTCTGTATGTCCCACGTAGCATAAGCCACATGGGCATTTCAACATGTATATCACGTTTGCTGTGTTGCACGTGGCATTAACCTTCAGTTTAATTTTCGTGCCCTTCATGGGGTGTTGGGTATAGTTTCCTGGGATGATGTTATTACAATTGCTGCAATTGTAGCATGGTTTCAAACCTTGGTAGTTGATGGGGGTGCCCATTTCTGATGGGTTAGTCAGTATTTCTTTCAAGTTTTTTCCTCTTGTGTATGCAAATGTCGGTTGTTGATCAAAGATTCCTTGAAAATCTGTTTCTCCACTGAGTAATGACCAATGCTTAAGAATGATCTTGCGGTATTTGTGGCTCGCTGTGGAATATTTGGATACAACTACTAGTCTATTGTTTCCGGATTTGTCTTTTACTTTCAATAGGTCCGATCTGTTGATCGTTTTGCATCGTTCTCGAGAAAATTCTACTATCTCTTGGGGGTATCCTCTCGCTGTGAATCTATCCATCATGTTGTTCATTTCTTGTTCACATTCATCTACGTTTGAAACTATTCTTTTGACCCGTAGTAATTGTGAGAAAGGAAGATTCTTTTTTAGACCAGGTCTGTGAAAACTGTTATAATGCAGCAAAGAGTTGCGGTCGGTGGGCTTGCGAAACACTGTCGTGGATAATTTACCTTCTCTTATTTGGATTTGTACGTCCAAAAAGTGTATGAGATGAGGACTAATGTCCCAAGTGAATTGTATTCGGTCATCCTTTTGATTCCATGTTGAAAGGAAGGTCTTTAATGTCTCTTCAGTGCCAGACCATAGCAGGAAAATGTTGTCAATAAATCTCAGGTAAAGCTTACCATGTGTAAACCAGTTGGGATCTGTCACTATGTATGTCTCCTCAAATGTCTTCATGAAAAGATTGGCATAGGCCGGAGCTGCACAATTGCCCATGGATGTGCCACAGAGTTGTTGGAACCACTTGTCATTGATCTTGAAGTAACTGTGATAAAGTGTAAACACCAATAACTCCATTAAAAATGTCTGTAAGTCTCCATCTAGATTTGAATTCACCAATGCTTGTTCAGTGGCCTCAATCCCCAACTCATGCGGGATTGAGGTATACAGTGATCGAACATCTACTGTACACATTAGGATTTCTTGTGAATCGATTGCAATGTAGCATGTGGACAACTTAGTTAGAAATTCAGTGGTGTCTCTAATGTGCGATTGGGTGGCCAAGACAAACGGTTGTAAATACCTGTCTAGAAATTTTCCTGTGGGTTCATGGATACTACCTCTTGTGGACACAATAGGTCGGAACGGTGGCTTGGTCGGGTGTTTATGTATTTTGGGTGTCATGAATAACACCGGTGCTTTGGGATTGGTTTGTATGAGGAATCTTCGTGCCTTGTCGTTGATGGTACCATTGTCAAATGCCCGATTGATGATATTGTTGAGTCTAGTTGCGTACTCTATTGTGGGATCATTCTCCAGTGCACCATATACATTGGCATCCGATATATGTTCTTCCACTTGTGCAAGATAATATGAGGTATCCATTATTACTAAGGCTCCGCCTTTGTCAGCGTTTTGACATACTACGTCTTTGTAGTTAGCCAGCTTTGAGATTATGTTTCTCTCTTGTATAGTCATATTCCTTCTCTTGGTGTTCTGTTGGAACTTTAATTTCATGATGTCTCGTTTGATGAGATTCTCAAAAGTATCAATGATTTTGTGGCTCACAGGTGCCATGAATGTACTGTGTGGTCTAAGCCCTCTTAAAATATCTTCTTCTTGTATGGATGTTGGAACCACGTTCTGAAAATAGTATCTTAATCTAATGTTGCGTGTCAGTTTGAAAGCACTCACTTCCAATTCTAGGGTGTTCGTCATAGTCGTGGGGACAAACGTTTGTCCTTTCTGTAATACCTTCATTTCATCTATAGTGAGGGGATACGATGAAATATTGATGACTAGATTATCCGTCTCTGTTATCTTCGCTTGTTGCCCTTCTTGTTCCTGGTTTCGACTTGTGCTTTTGGTGCTTCTGCGGATCTTGCCCCGCCTGGGTCTGCCTGTTCTCCTTGGCCTTCTGCTAAAAAATGAACCGCAGTGGGTGCTGATGTAGTCGATGTGGAAGGTGTAGCGTCTCCTTGGCGTGTTGGTCGCATAGCTGTTTGGGATCTGGTATCTCCTTCTGATGACGATGTTTCGTTTTCAGAATATGGGTTGTATGTGCGACCGGGGCGTCGGCGGGCGTACACTTCTGCCCAAGTGTACACCTCGCCGAGCTTGTAGTCTATGGTATCTCTCTTAAATTTTCGTATCTTGCGTTCTTGTGTTTCTTGTGTATGTTTTTGTAGTTGCAAGTTAATGTCTTCTAAAATCTTTATAAGCTCTGCAGGTTCCATGGCTTTGTTCAGTTCGGCCTTAGTGTTGGCTATTTCTTGTGTTAGTTCTTCCAGTGCTTTAGCGAGTTCTTCTATAATCAACAGGATTAGATCAAGTGAACACTTGTTGAGGATGGCATACCATCGCTCAACAAATTTGGTGTTGTTCTTACACAAGAGTGGTTTTAATGGGACCCTGAGGCCTCTGGGGATCCTTTGGGCTCGATGGTACCTCACTAGGGTGCTGGCATGAAGTTTCTGATTCGATTCTTTTTTTAGAAGGTATAAAAGTTGTCGAATGTTACTTTCTTTACCGCGAGTGTTGGTAGTTTGAGTAGTTTCTTCCTGAATTAACCCATAAATTTTGCTGGCGTCGTCTGTTGTAAAGGCGAAAGTGTCCGCCTTTAAATCTGTAAGGTTAGTGATATGCTCGAAATCCATTATACGGCGTGCTGGGTCCTGGGACAGAGTGCAGTAAATAATTCGAGAGGTTAGGACTCGCACAGCTAGTGTGTTCTTGAATTCGTGCATGAATTCAAGAACACACTAGCTGTGCGAGTCCTAACCTCTCAAATTTTCTATAGTAACCAGACAGGCCCAAGAAAGCTCTGACATGTGTCTGGGTGGTTGGAGGAGCCCAGTCCTTTATGGCCTGTATCTTGCTCTCCAGAGGTTGAACTTGGCCTCCACCTACAAGGTGGCCCAAGTATACAACTTGACTCTGCCCTATCTGGCACTTAGTAGCCTTGATAGTGAGGCCTGCCTTTTGCAGGGCCTCTAAAACTTTCCTTAGGTGGATCAGGTGATTTTCCCAGGTGGAGCTAAAGACAGCAATATCATCAAGATATGCTGCACAAAAGTCATCCAACCCAGTGAGAACTTGGTTCACCAACCTTTGAAAAGTGGCAGGTGCATTTTTCAAACCAAAGGGCATCACCACAAATTGGTAATGACCTCCTGGGGTGGAAAATGCTGTCTTGGCTTTGGCATCCTCAGCTAACCTGATTTGCCAATAACCAGCTGTCAGGTCAAATGTACTCAAGAACTTGGCAGAAGCCAATCTGTCAATGAGTTCATCTGCTCTTGGTATTGGATGGGCATCTGTCTTAGTGACAGCATTGAGACCCCTGTAGTCTACGCAAAACCTCATCTCTCTCTTACCATCCTGGGTGTGAGGTTTAGGCACTAGAACTACAGGACTAGCCCAAGGGCTCTCTGAGGGTTCAATGACTCCCAATTCCAACATCTTTTGTACTTCAGTTTTTATGCAGTCCCTGACGTGGTCAGGTTGCCTGTAGATTTTACTCTTTATAGGCAGACTGTCTCCAGTGTCCATCTCATGTGTGCACCAGTTTGTCTGACTGGGGGTCAGAGAAAACAATTGTCTGAAGGATTGAAGGACTTGCTTACAATCCTTTTGCTGATGCTCAGAGAGGCTGTCAGAAAAGACTGCACCATCTACTGACCCATCATCAGGGTTCTGAGTGAGCAGGTCTGGGAGAGGGTCACTCTCTTCCTCCTATCCCTCATCTGTGGTCATGAGCAAGCCCATGTCCTCCCTGTCAACAAATGCTTTGAGCCTATTCACATGAAGTACTCTGTGAGGGTTCCTGGGAGTTCCCATGTCCACCAAGTAGGTGACTTCTCCCTTTTGCTCAATGATGATGTGGGGTCCAGACCATTTGTCTTGGAGAGCTGCTGGGGCCACTGGCTCCAACACCCACACCTTCTGTCCTGCATGGTAAACAGTTAGGACAGCCTTTTGGTCATGCCAAGCTTTTTGAAGTTCTTGGCTGGCCTCCAGGTTTTTAGATGCCTTCTCCATGTACTCTGCCATCCGGGAACGGAGACCAAGTACATAGTCCACTATGTCAAGTTTAGGCTTTTTGAGAGGTAACTCCCATCCTTCCTTCACAAGACATAGGGGTCCTCTTACAGGATGTCCAAACAAAAGCTCAAAAGGGCTGTAACCAACCGCCTTCTGTGGGACCTCTCTGTAAGCAAACAGAAGGCAGGGTAAAAGGATGTCCCATCTTCGCCTAAGCTTTTCAGGTAACCCTTTTATCATCCCTTTGAGGGTCCTGTTGAATCTTTCAACAAGCCCATTGCATTGTGGGTGATAGGGAGTGGTACATTTGTAATTTACACCACACTCCTTCCACATAGCAGTCAAGTATCCTGACATGAAGTTTGCACCTCTGTCAGAGACAACCTCCCTAGGAAACCCCACTCTGGAGAAAACTCCAACCAGGGCCCTAGCCACAACAGGAGCTGTAGTGGTCCTAAGGGGAATAGCTTCTGGATACCTGGTGGCATGATCCACTACCACCAGTATAAATATGTGCCCAGATGCTGTTGGGGGGTCCATTGGTCCAACAATGTCAATCCCCACTCTTTCAAAGGGAACCCCCACGACAGGTAGTGGTATAAGGGGGGCCTTTGTTGTGCCACCGAATTTGCCACTGGCTTGGCAGGTGATACAGGAGCGACAAAACTCCTTGGTGTCCTCAGACATATGGGGCCAGTGAAAATGTGGGGCAAGCCTGTCCCAAGTCTTGTTCTGGCCTAAGTGACCTGCAAGGGGAATTTCATGGGCTAAGGTGAGAAGGAAACCTCTAAGAGACAAGGGGATGACCAGCCTCCTGGTAGCACCAGGTTTGGGGTCTCTTGCCTCAGAGTATAGGAGTCCATCGTCCCAATATACCTTATGGGCACCTGTAGCATTCCCTGCAGCCTCAGCAGCAGCCTTCTGTCTGAGGGGTTCAAGAGAGGAACAGTCTAACTGTGCCTGCCTCAGACCTGCCCTTGAAGGTCCCCCTGTCCCAAGAAACTCAACCTGTTCAGGCTCAAGTTCTTCTAGGACAGTTCCTTCTGGGGTCTTGGGGTCAGTCTCCTGGGAGAGCTGATCCTCTACCTGAGGCAGGGGGGAAGGGTCAACTTTACCCCTACTGCTCTTTCTCTTGGGTAGTGTCTGGTCCATTCTTCCAGGATCCAGCACTAGTTCAGCTGGGCATTTCTTGGCCTGTGACCTAGTCACAGCAAGGACATGTGCTGACAAACCTAACATTTCCACATGAGTCCTATACTCCACATCTGACCATAGGGAGGATTCCAAATCATTGCCCAAAAGACAGTCCACTGGGAGGTCTGAACTAACAACAACCCTTTTGAGGCCATTTACCCCTCCCCAGGAGAAGTTAACAAGTGCCATACTATGGGAGGTAGTGGCATTGCTAGCATTGGTCACCAGGTAGTCTGATCCCAGTATTACCTGGTCAGAGTCCACAAAGTTAGGTGTCACCATGGTGACACTGGCACAAGTGTCCCTGTAGGCCTGAGCCATTTTTCCATTAATCAAAGGCGTCTGCCTGTACTTGCCCAGAGTACTGGGACTTATTGTAGGGGTCATATCCATGTCCCCAGTACAAACAAGAACAGCCTGAGTAGGTGTTCTGACTAAGTCAGAGCCCGCCTCAGTTCCCAGGGTTAACCCCACTATAGCCTTAGGCGGATTACTACCACTACTAACTGTACTAGGGGGTGCAGGTGCCTTAGGGGCAGTAGTGGTAGGAGTTGGGCCTTTCTTGGTGCACTCACTAAACCAGTGAGTATTACTTTTACAGTACTGGCACCATGGTTTCTTCTGACCATTATTCTTCTTCTTTTGGGAATTCTGGGAATTCTGGGACCCACCCTCTTTAGATTGTTGGGGCCCTGTTGAAGACTTCTGGTCATTTTGCTTATTCTCATTACCCTTGGGATCTGCTTTCTTCTGGCCACCACCCTGGTTCTGGTTCTGTTGCTTTACCCTTGTCCGGACCCATCTGTCTGCCTTCTTTCCCAATTCTTGGGGAGAGGTCAGATCTGAGTCAATAAGGTGCTGATGCAACAACTGATTCTGACAATTACTTAAGATTTGTTCTCTCATAATTAGATTATACAATCCTGTGTAATCAGTAACTTTACTTCCCAGTAACCAGCCTTCAAAAGCTTTAGTGGCACAATCAACAAAGTCAGCCCAATCCTGAGACTGAATTTTCTGGGTGTCTCTGAACAGCAACCTGTACTGCTCAGTTGTTAAGCCAAACCCATCAATCAGTGTATTCTTCAGGACTTGGTAATTGTTAGCATCCTCAGCTCTAGTAGTGAGGAGCTTATCTCTACCTTTGCCTTCAAAGGAGAGCCACAATATAGCTGCCCACTGGCTCTGGGGGATGCACTGGACAGTGCAGGCCCTCTCCAAAGCAGTCATCCACTTGTGGATGTCATCCCCTTGTTTAAAGGGGGGCACTATTTTACTCAGGTGTCTAGTATCAAAACTCCTGTCTTTATCCTTAGGGATAATGCTGCCACCAGTGGGGACTGCCCCACTCAACTGTTGCTCTCTAGCAAAGGCAAACTTTTCTTTGGCAAGGGCCAGTTCTTCCCTCTGGATCCTCAGATTAGCTTGTTTCATCCTTGCTTCATGTTCTCTTCTCTGAGGGGAAGTCAATCTCCTCTGGGGAGAAATCATTCTTCTCTGGGAAGAGGCATGAGAGTGCACAGATCTATTGGAGTCCCTAGAATGAGACCTATCTCTTCTAACTCCAAAGTTAGGCCTGCTTAGGGTCAGTACTGGGGGTCCCCCAGATCCTTCCCTATGTAGGTCTAAGTTGGCCCTAGTAAGTCTGCTGACTAGCTCAGGACCTTTGTCTGCCTCATCCCCAGAGGCTTCCTCTTCTTCCTCCTCCTCTTCTACATCTACTGTGTCATGGAGGTCTGGATCACCAAGGGCACCTTCTAAGGGGGGCATGCTCCCATCTGTATGAGAAGCCTTTCTAGCATCATAAGTCTCTAAGAGACCTAACAGAAAAGGAGTGGTAGGGTTAGAACCCTGTTTCAATTTCCTGGAGGTACACAATTGTCTCATCTCCTGGAAACTGAGAGCTGCATATCTGGAGAGGACCTGTGGAGGGTCACTCACCACTAGGGGGGTCTCTGCAGACTCTCCATGGGTAGACATGCTTCTAGTGTGGTGTAAGTGATGCACCTACCTACACTATGGGTTTTCCTACTGATCCCTTGCTAAGAGTTGCAGTCAGGGTGTGCTAGGCCCTTTCTACTACAACAGCTGGTTCAGTAGAGCTCCGTGTATTTCTAAGCTTGTTATATGCACCTAGAGTACCTGATGTGATCTTTCAAATGATATTTTCAAGATTATACGTGGTAAAAACAACAACAAGCTCAAATCCCAACCGCTGCACACCAATGTGAGAAGTTGGCCTGATATATGATGCTCACTAGTTCTAGTGATCACCTTGTATCAGTCCAAGCAACCCTTATGGTGTTTGGTTGTAAGTCAACCTGATAGACCAGCTATCCTAGTAGCGTTTACAAAAGCAGTCTTTAGGCTAAACTCTTTATGGCATGTGAAGCCAGCTGTTTTACCACAATATAACTCCTTGAATACCACATGAAAGGACACCACACAGGTTGTTATGAAAATAAACAATATATTTAATAATAACAACACCTCTGAACTCTTTATGAGGTCAGAGGGCTAAGCACATGACAATCTCTTCTGAAAAATACGTTAAGTTGCACGAAATCACAATGGTGCCCTAGGGGCACGACAAACCATATACTAAGTAAGTGGAATGTGAAAGTCAATAGAAGGAATGGAGCTGTCCAGAGGCTGTAGGATCGGTGGGACCACACTACACTAACTTGAGGTAAGTAATAGGAGGCCCACGGAATGCGTGTGCAGAGTGTGAACTCACACGCGAGATGCGTAACAACGGCTATGGACAGTACAGTTTAAGAAAAAGGTGAGTACGGACAATCCTGACTAGATAGGACAACAATGACTGTAGAACTGGACACTAGGACAGTTAGACTACCCTTGAGCACCGAAATGCTCTTGTTACCTCACCCATGGGCCGCGGGTGCATAGGGTTCAAAGTGCGTCGGGTTCTCGCGTTGAAGCCAATAGAGCCTGAAAGAAAAGATGCTGCAGGCGACCAGGAGGAAGATGTCCGATGCAATCCAAGGGTGAATTGTTGAAGAAGGAGACCTGAAAGCAGAGGGGACAATGTTCACAGTCACTAGCCAGTGACTGGAGTGGAACCAGGAAGGAACCAGATGTCGCCGTCGTGTTCAGGTGAAGAGTGGACGCTTGACTCTGCAGCCACGTGGACCAGGAGGTGTCTTCGACGACCAGGATGGAGGCACGAGCTGTCCCACGCAGGCTCTCGCTGTCGGCGGTGTTGGATCCGGAATCGGCGTCAACAGGCCTTGGCAAAGGCAACCCACGCGGTGAGGAGGAAAAGCGTCTGGTGCGGACTAGGAGAGTCCGGGATGCCCCTCTTTTGGAAGGGAGCAAGGGCCAGTCTGGAGCAACCAGACCAGCAGAAAGAATTCAAAGGTTCGTCGTCTAGGAGGCCACTAGCCAGCCGGCAAGTGACCAGGCAACAAGTCGAGCAGGAACCAAGCAGAAGGGCCCCACGCAGATCTCGTGGAGGCTGGAGGGCTGGTCTTCGGTGCAGGGGCTGCTCGGGGTTGGGGCTTCTCAGTCCCCAAAGCACTTGGTCGAGTTTACCTCGGGAGTCGTGCTGGAAACGAAGTGTAGTTTCTTCCAAGCTGGCCGGTCCCACGTGTCTCGTCGCACACACGGGTCTCAGCTTTGCTGCAGATGTGAGTTGAGGTCGGAGACGTCTGGGAATCCGGGTCTCGTCGGGATCTGAAGTCTGGATCCTCAAGGGAAGACGACAAAGGGAAGCCGCTGGACGCTTGGTGGTGCCTGCTTGTGGAGGGTGGACACTCCTTGTCCACAAGGGAGATTCTTCAGTCTTCTGTGGAGCAGAACGTCGAAGGGCCAGAGTTTCTTCTTGTAGAATAGTTCAGGATAATCTAATTTGGAATGGGACCAGCTCCTACCTTTATTCTCCTAAAGGGGGCTGCCCTACGACTAGGTCCCTCCCCTGGGTGGGACCCGGAAGGGGGGTGGTTACACCCCCTATCCTTTGTCCAGTTTCCCACCAGAGCTGGGGCTGGAGTGCCCCAGCAACTGGTTGGAACCGGTGTATGCACAGGGCACCTTGTGTGCCCCAGGCATGTCTCATTCCTTTCAGCCTGGGCCTACCCAATACACAAAATCCTGTCTGGGGTGGTGCTAGCACCTCCCAAGGCAGGAAACCCTTTGTCTAAGCCTCCCTCGCTGGAAGGACTCCCAGCAGCAGGAGGTCAGACTTGTGTCTGTGGTGGCAGCATCCATTTTGTGATGCCAAGGCTCGAGTTAACTCTAACCGGGGTTCACAGTTACATACATGTCGTGTCCCTCTAGAAGGGTGGAATGCTACCCCCATCGCCAGAATTGGCAAGGGGGTAGTATTCCAATTCGTATGACACCTTACTCGACATGTTTTGATAATGTTATACCAGAGTTAGCATTTAACCGCGAGGATTATAATGCACTTAAGACTATATATGGTATAGCGTTATCCTGGAACAGCTATTAGGACTTGGTTCCGCAAGCTGCAAACGGGCTCAGCTCATGCCAGAGCACCATCTCACATAATTCCAAGCACTCTGCCTTCAGGATTGCTAAGGCCTTCTCTAGGAGGGACTGATAGGAATATATGTGTCCATTTTAGGGTTAGATATAGGGAACTATATCTAAAGCAAAGGGTGATTACACCACCTTGCCCCAGCTGTCGTGCAGTCAGTTGTGTCTGTTTAGATGGCCAGCCAGGGGTGGCATAATACATGCTTCAGCCCCTGGTAGGCCCTGGGTACACCTATGCCCTGGATACAGGGACTGATAAGGTGGTCCAGTACTAATTGGTAAATGCACCTAAGGTACATGGTTGTTAATTTAGAGAGAGAACAGCTAGGCTGTGGGTCTGATTAGCAGGCCCACAGCCAGGGAAAGTCGTAAATCAGTGAAGCAAAAAGCAAAAATCTGGGGTGGCCATGGGATTGCAGACCCCACTCTCCTACACGGGGTACTAAAAAACAACCAAGAATTTATTGCCTCACCCATGTGCTCTGTTCTGAAAATAATGTTGAATACAAAGATCGAATTTTAAACAAAATTCCGATTAGCTGAACACACTAAACTCGTTTTATTTTGCAAAAACATTCAGTTGAGTGGAAAACACATTTCCATCAAATAGAAAGCGCTCATGGCCCACTGTCGTGCATGCAGTAAGAGAAACTCAATAAAGAAAATAGTGCTTACAGACTTAAGAACACGTACTGTATAACAACCGAAGTAAAAGGGCCAGTCGCCATGGGAGGTTACAAATGAAGTATATACACAAAAGAAGCTACCCTGAAGGGAAATGACCGGGAGTTTACAAGGTACTCAGTGGAGTACCAGGCATCTCAAAAAAGTGAAGGACTGTCCTTACACACCACCAGGTGTCATGCTTCATTATTGGCAGTCCTCGCTCTCTAGAAACGCCGTTTGGTAGCGAGCAAGACTACACCAGGAGACAGGAGGCACTTCTAAATCTAAGTGGGGGCCGTGAAAGTGAGTGGTTTTAACCCGTTGGCTGCTGCCGTCGGCCATTGGCCGACGGCAGCACTACCTCGCTGGTGCTGCCGTCGGCCAATGGCCGACGCGACCGCGCCAATTTTTTTAAACGGCTGCACTGCCGCAAAAAAGCGGAAGCAGCCAACGGGTTAAAAACCAATGTAAAAGCCGCAATTCATTTATTAAACACGCAATTACTTGGTATTAAAAGTGTGGGGAATCGGAGAGTTAGTACCCCATCACCACCGTGATTGTGATCGTCAACATGGTTCTGCCTATATGGCCATAAGGGTTTGCAGCATTCATCAGGATGGGAAAAAATGGACTCCTATCTTACTAAGGTTGGTCCAAAATTACCACTGGGCAGGGTGACCTATGTCAACCTCTACCTGTCTGAGTTTCTTTAAACCTGTAATACAAAAAGAGATTGCCATCAGAGAGATATAAGAATCCATCGGAATAGTATCTGGTCAGAGAACAATAAACATTACAAAACATGCATGTATATATATATAGTGGCTATTAAGTGCGAGACACGTGTCACTGCAAACATGAGAGACACATTACTTTTTACACAATAGTCTGGGACCAGCACACAACCTTACCCCATGGAGGTTCCTAAATGCCCCATGGGATGAGGGTAAAAGAGAGACCACTGTAGTCACACTCTGGAAGAAAATTAAATGAGTTGGAAGATAAAGGTACGTTTAGTATTTCTTTTGGAAGTCGGGTTGACTACACACAAGAACTCATCCACACCATAATTCGTACTCTTACTTCCTCAAGGTGCGTCTCTCACTGCCTGCCTAGGTGTGTTACCACCTCTTCCCCAATGTAGAAAGGAGAGGGGTGAGAGTGTTACCTTATATATGTCATCATAATTGCTTAATTATTTGCATGTGTGCTGACAAGCTTGTTCAGGTCACTACCGGTGTCCGGCGGTTGCCTGGAGGCTCCATGCAATAAAGTGCCTGATGTTTGCGTCATTTGGGCCTTTTTGCTGCTTGCCGTAATTGGCGCCGAACCGATGCACATGTGTGAGCCCTGGTGTCCCGCATGGGACTGCCTGGACCTCGCATCAGCTGTGCGCCCCAATTAGCAATGAGCCGCTGCACGTGTGCAAGCCCCAGTGTCAGGGTAGCTTCTTTTGTGTTTGCATGTTTAGGTTGGAGTCCAGCTTCCCCAGAATAACCCTTAGCCTCTAGTTCCCTCCCCTGGGAAACCCCAGGGTTAATTGTGCGTTGCATGGTTTGTACAGCTGATGGCTTTGGGAACAAAACATGGGGTACTTCATATGTAGAAAATTGGCAAAACTAGAATGGAGGCCCATAGGAAGGAATGTCAATTACCGAATCGGTAAATATCGATTCGGTAAAATAGGGAAAGAGTCAAGGGTGGCAGGGTGTCACTTTGACACCCTGTTGCACCCCTGAATAGTGCTGGTGTGCACATGTCTTACATACATGCCCTAAGGGCATGTATGCCTGTCACATGGCACAGGTGTAAATGCACAGATTTGCATGTACAGAGGAATTCCTGATTTACCACCAACTAATAGTTGGTGGGAAATAACGAATCCTTAAAGCAAAAAAGCACCTTTAAAGTGCTTCCTACATCTCATTTACCGATTTGGTAAATACCGAATCGGTAAATGATGATTCGGTAAATATACCACCTATATCTGAAAAGGCTATTACCGGTCGGTAACGGCCGATTTCGGCCCTTACCGACCAGTAATAGCCTTCCTACATCTGGCCCAAAGAGATTTATGATCACTGCCTATTGACTCACCAATTTCAAAATCTTTTACCGAACAGAACTCTTTAGAGGAAATTATAGCATAATGAAAAGCAGTGCCCGCTCTCACGTTATAAAAAACGTTTTTGGCTCTTACACCTTCCTTTGATTATTGTCATATTAACTGTTGGACAGGCCGCATGGTCGGGCTGCCCCCCTCCCCGCAATGGGGCCTGGACCCTGGCTCCCACGGCATCCCCAGTCAGAGTCCCCGACGACCACCCGAAGTACACTGCAATTCCTCACCCACAAGACACCAGCTCCGGACCCAGCTGGCCCGGGTCACCATCCACACCACGGCCTCGGCCCAGCCGCCATCTTGGGGCACTGCAGCACGAGACCGCGTGGCCTCAACTCGACCCTCACCCTGGGCCCGGCCGGGCCCGACATCGAGGCACCAACCTCCCCCCAGGAGGCAGAGTGACCACTTGGCGAGTCAATGGGAGAAAGGAATCGTCAACGGCTCTCCTCCGCCAGGTGTCGATCACCCCCGGCCGCCTGGGCGCTGGCTCCACCCCCTGCTGGGTGTCTGGACTCCCTCATCCCGGACCCCCCGGCCCCCCAGGCGCGAGGGTCCGGACATCAAAGGGGACCAGACCTATAACTGGGGCAGGGCCAGACCAGGAAGCCAGTTGTATCCTGGAGTCGAGAGACCCGAGAAGAACTCATCTGTGACTGGCCTGCTGGCGCTGCCGCGGCCCTCTGCCTCGTGAAACCATCGTCTTGGCCTGCTGGCGCTGCCGCGGCCCTCTGCCTCGTGAAACCATCGTCTTGGCCTGCTGGCGCTGCCGCGGCCCTCTGCCTCGTGAAACCATCGTCTTGGCCTGCTGGCGCTGCCGCGGCCCTCTGCCTCGTGAAACCATCGTCTTGGCCTGCTGGCGCTGCCGCGGCCCTCTGCCTCGTGAGACCATCGTCTTGGCCTGCTGGCGCTGCCGCGGCCCTCTGCCTTGTGAGACTATCATCTTGGCCTGCTGGCGCTGCCGCGGCCCGATCCACCGACTCTCCAGCTCGAGGATTGTGAGCTCGCCTCTTACCACTACCTGTACCGATCCGGTACCAAGACTGTCCCGCTACCCCCTTTCCCTACAAAGACTAGAAGTGAGAGGACCCCCGGGTCCGAGATATCCTGTATCGCTGATATCCTTGCCTTACGAACCTTATATAAATTATTGAACTCGACTTGGTGTGGTGCCTGTTTGTGGGGAGGGAGGTAACTTGTCTGTACGATCGCCGGAGACGGTCCCCCTCGGGGATCTCTCCCTCAGTACCCGGCCGACCCTCAGGGTCCCCGTCTAACATTGGTGGCCAGCGACGGGATCCGAACCTACGCATAATCGTACAGAAAGTCACTCGACCCACGGCACACGACCACCATGACAACAGAGAGCGGAACAACGGAGAAATTCCAGATGGAAAAATTGGAAGACTACAACCACCGAGAACTGAAGCAATATTGCATGGAACTTGGTCTCCCAACCACAGGTCTGAGCACGAAGGAAGACTTCAAACGAACACTAGAAGCTTGGGCGGAAACGGGTACGGCCGTACCCCGAACACAAACAACCGAGACAAGCCCCGCACCAACTGAAGAAAGAAGAGCGGGTCTCTCCCTGGAAGAGATCCGAGAAAGAGAAAAAAGCAGACTCCACGAGTTAGAACTAGCCCGACTTCGCTTGGATGGGGAACTCAAGCTGGCGGAACAAAAAATAACTCTGGAACACTTACGGCTCCGAGAGGAGCGAGAAGAGAAGCAAAGACAGAGAGAGCTAGAGGAAAAGAAACTAGCGTACGAACATGAGCGAAATCTCAAAGAACTGGAGATCCAGAAACAGAATAAAGACCTCGGGCTCCCCGAACGACCGACCCTGCCTGCCTCTACCGAGCCCAAGGTCCACATCCCCAAAGATGTCATCCGGGAATACCACAAGAACGATGATATACAGCAGTGGTTTAAAGCCTATGAGGTGGCAATGACCTCCCACCGGATTCCCCGAAGCGACTGGGGAGCCGGATTATGGGGGAGGTTTGTCAACGAAGGGCGGGACGCCCTGCTGCAACTCCCGGACCAGCTGATGACCTCCTACGACCACATGAAGGCCGCCCTCCTCACTCGATACGGGCTCACACCTGAGATGTACCGCCAACGGTTCCGCGACTGCAAACGGATTCCGGGTACAACCTGGGTGGAGTACGTGAACTTCTTTAGCCGAGCCTTCGAGGGGTGGATCAGGGGCAACAAAGTGACCACCTACGAACAACTCTTTGACCTTATCGTATGGGAGCACCTGTCGAACAACTGCTTCGTGGAGCTCCGCCAACACCTCTTGGACAGTAAGCTAACCGAACCTCGACAACTCGCCGCCGAAGCCGACCGGTGGGAAAGCACCCGAGTTGGCCGGAACGGACCCAGCGAATCATCCAGACCGTACCCAGGGCCCCATCGCCCCCGAGGAGGAGGAGGAGGCCAGAGTCGGGGGAGAGACCCCGGCCCCTCGTCACCCCCCAGGAGCCCCTCGACCCCGGTCGGCCGAGGAAGCCCTGCCATCCGGGCCGGTTTTCGGGCCCACGTTATGTGCCACAGATGCCTGCGACCCAGCCACTACGCCAGTGATCCCAACTGCCCAAAGAATCCGAGCACTACCCCCCGCCAGGTCGCAGCGGCCGCCCTAGGGGAAGAATTAATCCCGGAAGACCAAGAAGAGTACGAGACCGACCCCTCTGAATGGGCTCCCGCCGCCATGGCCCTGGCCTGCTTAGGGGAGAGAGAGATGATTCCGCGGGGCCCCCTTCCCGCCAACACGCAGAAGTACAGTCAATGGGTCAACATTAATGGCCGCCGGGCGGGGGCCCTCCGCGACACCGGGGCCAGTGTAACGGCGGTCCGACGCCATCTCGTCACCCCAGACCAAATCCTGCCGAACATTCTCTGCCCTGTCCGCTCAGCAGACAATTCCGAAAGCCTGTGCCACATGGCCTGCGTCCCCTTCGAGTGGGGAGGAGTAACGGGGATGTTAAAGGTGACTGTCCGCGATGATGCCCCCGTGGATTGCCTCCTAGGAAACGACCTCGAAAGCTCTCCCTGGGCAGCTATCGAACGGAGGGAACACCTGGGGATGCTCGGCCTCCCCGAATGGGTCTGCGTCACGACCCGGTCCATGACCGCCCGCGCGGTCCCCAGTCTAGAAGAGCCCGAGTGGCCGGAACCTCCTCCCGCGCTCATCCCAGAGGAGGCCGCCCCAGACGCCAGTCCCTCGACCCAAACCGAAGAAGGACCCGACCAGCTTCGGGACGTCCCTGACCTGGCACAATGGCGGCAGGAGGGAGGCCCCACTCAGGAACAATTCCGGGCCGAACAGAAAGCATGTCCCTCTCTCGAAGGACTCCGGCAGCAAGCCCTGGCCCAGAGCACCGGGGATACCTCGGGGGCCCACTGGATCTACTGGGACCAAGACCTGCTCTACAGCGAGCAGAAAATTGCAGAACTAGGAGCCAGTCGGGTGCTGGTGGTGCCCCTTCGCTTCCGAGACTTCCTCCTGAACTTAGCCCACGATGTCCCCCTTGCCGGACACCTGGGACAGGATAAAACCTACGACCGCCTGGTGACCCATTTTTTCTGGCCCCAAATGCGAAAGGATGTCACCAACCACTGCAAGGCCTGCCCCACCTGTCAGGCCAGTGGAAAAAGTGGCCGAAAAATCAAAGCCCCTTTACAACCCTTCCGGTCGTCACCACCCCGTTTGAACGAGTGGGAATAGACATTGTGGGGCCCCTCGACCCTCAAACAGCCCAAGGACACCGGTTCATCCTGGTCCTAGTAGACCACACCACCCGCTATCCCGAGGCCATCCCCCTTCGGACTGTGACGGCCCCCGTGGTGGGCCGAGCTCTGATGGGGATCTTCTCCCGGGTGGGGTTCCCCCGGGAGGTCGTCAGTGACAGGGGCACGAACTTTATCTCCAAATATATGAAGTCTCTCTGGCAACAATGCGGGGTCACCTACAAATTCACGACCCCCTATCACCCGCAAGGAAACGGACTGGTGGAGAGGTTCAACCGCACCCTCAAAGGAATGATTATGGGCCTAGAAGAACCCCTTCGACGCCAGTGGGACGTGCTACTTCCATGCCTCCTGTTTGCCTATCGGGAGGTCCCGCAGAAATCCCTCGGTTTCAGCCCATTTGAACTCCTGTACGGGCACCCCGTCCGGGGCCCCCTCAGCCTAGTCAAGGAAGGGTGGGAGCAGCCCCCCCAGAAAACTCCCCCGGACATCTACAGGTACCTCCTGGCTCTCCGCAACCAGACCCGGCGGTTCCGAGACACCGCCAAAGCCAATCTCGAGGCCAGTCAGGAGGACATGAAGAGGTGGTACGACCAGCACGCGTCCTCCATTGAGTTCGAACCAGGACAACAGGTCTGGGTGATGTCTCCGGTTGAACCCTGTGCACTCCAAGACAGATGGTCCGGGCCCTTCAAGGTGATCGAACGCAAGGGGCCCGTCACCTATTTAATCGACATGGAGACTGCCCGGAACCCCCTACGGGTCCTCCATGCCAACAGGCTCAAACCCCATTTTGTGCGATCCGAACTCAGCCTCCTGATGGCTACCGATAATGGGACAGAAGAAGACTCCGAACCCCTGCCGGACTTACTGAGGGTCCTCGAACGGGATGGCTCAGTGGAAGGGGTCCAGCTCTCCGAGGCCCTGTCCCCGGAGCAACGCCAAGACTGCCAAACGCTCCTGAGGCGGTTCGCCTCCCTGTTCTCCCTCACCCCCGGAGTCACCCCCTGGTGCCTTCACGATGTGGACACCGGGGACAGCCCTCCTATTCGACACCGGGCGTACCGCGTACCCGACCGGGTGCGCAACTGCATCCAGACCGAGGTGTCCAAAATGCTGACCCTGGGAGTGATCGAACCCTCCGACAGCCCCTGGGCGAGCCCAGTCGTCCTGGTTCCCAAAGCGGCCGCCCCGGGCGTCGCCCCTGAGCTCCGGTTCTGCGTGGACTATCGGGGGCTGAATGCAGTTACCAGGACCGACGCTCATCCCATCCCCCGGGCAGATGAGCTAATTGACCGGATGGGGGCCGCCCGCTACCTGAGCATCTTCGACCTAACAGCGGGCTACTGGCAGATCGCCCTCACCCCTAGGGCCCAAGAACGTTCCGCCTTCTCTACCCCGGACGGGCACTACCACTTTAAAGTAATGCCCTTCGGCATGAAAAACGCCCCGGCAACGTTCCAACGGCTGGTAAACCAAGTACTGGCGGGCCTGGAAGACTTCAGCGCCGCCTACCTGGACGACATTGCTGTGTACAGCCACCAGTGGACCGACCACCTCCGCCACTTGCGGGAGGTTCTACACGCCCTCCAGCAAGCCGGGCTCACCATCAAGGCCAGCAAGTGCCAGGTTGGCCAAGGGTCCGTGACCTACCTGGGACACCAAGTGGGAAGCGGGCTGGTGGCCCCTCTCCAACTCAAGATTGCTGCCATCCAGGCCTGGCGACCCCCTACGACCCAAACGGAGGTCCGGGCCTTCCTGGGGCTCACCGGATACTACCGGCGGTTCGTGAAGGACTATGGCAGCATCATGGGGCCCCTCACAGAGCTCACCTCCAAGAAGGGCCCCAAAACCGTCAACTGGACCCCGGACTGCCAATCGGCCTTCGAGAAACTGAAGGCCGCCATGTGCACGGCCCCCGTGCTCCAGGCTCCCGACTATAGCCGGGAATTCATTGTGCAGACGGACGCCTCCGATCATGGTGTGGGGGCCGTCCTCTCCCAACTCAACGCCGAAGGGGTCGACCAACCAGTGGCCTACATCAGCAGACGCCTGCTGCCCCGAGAACAGCGCTGGAGCACCATTGAGAGGGAGGCCTTCGCCGTAGTCTGGGCACTCAAGAAGCTCCGGCCCTACCTCTTCGGCACCCACTTCCGGGTGCAAACAGACCACCGACCCCTGCAATGGCTGATGCAAATGCGGGGGGAGAACCCGAAGCTGTTGCGCTGGTCCATCTCCCTGCAGGGGATGGACTTCACGGTAGAACATCGTCCAGGCCAGGACCACGCCAACGCCGACGGCCTGTCACGCTTTTTCCGCCTCAGCGAGGAGAGTCCCCAGGAAGATGGCTGACTCTCCCCGCCTTCAGCTGGGGGGGACGCATGTTGGACAGGCCGCATGGTCGGGCTGCCCCCCTCCCCGCAATGGGGCCTGGACCCTGGCTCCCACGGCATCCCCAGTCAGAGTCCCCGACGACCACCCGAAGTACACTGCAATTCCTCACCCACAAGACACCAGCTCCGGACCCAGCTGGCCCGGGTCACCATCCACACCACGGCCTCGGCCCAGCCGCCATCTTGGGGCACTGCAGCACGAGACCGCGTGGCCTCAACTCGACCCTCACCCTGGGCCCGGCCGGGCCCGACATCGAGGCACCAACCTCCCCCCAGGAGGCAGAGTGACCACTTGGCGAGTCAATGGGAGAAAGGAATCGTCAACGGCTCTCCTCCGCCAGGTGTCGATCACCCCCGGCCGCCTGGGCGCTGGCTCCACCCCCTGCTGGGTGTCTGGACTCCCTCATCCCGGACCCCCCGGCCCCCCAGGCGCGAGGGTCCGGACATCAAAGGGGACCAGACCTATAACTGGGGCAGGGCCAGACCAGGAAGCCAGTTGTATCCTGGAGTCGAGAGACCCGAGAAGAACTCATCTGTGACTGGCCTGCTGGCGCTGCCGCGGCCCTCTGCCTCGTGAAACCATCGTCTTGGCCTGCTGGCGCTGCCGCGGCCCTCTGCCTCGTGAAACCATCGTCTTGGCCTGCTGGCGCTGCCGCGGCCCTCTGCCTCGTGAAACCATCGTCTTGGCCTGCTGGCGCTGCCGCGGCCCTCTGCCTCGTGAAACCATCGTCTTGGCCTGCTGGCGCTGCCGCGGCCCTCTGCCTCGTGAGACCATCGTCTTGGCCTGCTGGCGCTGCCGCGGCCCTCTGCCTTGTGAGACTATCATCTTGGCCTGCTGGCGCTGCCGCGGCCCGATCCACCGACTCTCCAGCTCGAGGATTGTGAGCTCGCCTCTTACCACTACCTGTACCGATCCGGTACCAAGACTGTCCCGCTACCCCCTTTCCCTACAAAGACTAGAAGTGAGAGGACCCCCGGGTCCGAGATATCCTGTATCGCTGATATCCTTGCCTTACGAACCTTATATAAAGTATTGAACTCGACTTGGTGTGGTGCCTGTTTGTGGGGAGGGAGGTAACTTGTCTGTACGATCGCCGGAGACGGTCCCCCTCGGGGATCTCTCCCTCAGTACCCGGCCGACCCTCAGGGTCCCCGTCTAACATTAACAAAGTCATATATAGACAAATTTCCTGCCTTTCACATCCTCAAGATTTTTTGCAAGAACCTGCCCGGGATACCTAATGTGTTATCCTTTTCCAAGTGTAATAGATCTCCAATGCTTTGCAGGGGATTTTTGTGCTAAAATCTCCTACCAGTAGAATTGGGATTGTGGGGAATTTCAAGGTGATTTTTTCCATCAACAATATCAATTCTTTTAGCCGTTTGTCGTGTTTTTGTTTTGGAGGGGGAGAGGCATAAGGATTCACTATTCTTTGACTGTTCTTGTAAGCGGTTACTGCCTTGTGGACTCTGAGCAGAAAATACCGCGTTTCCAAACTTCCAGCGCCTTGTGGTCCCTGTGAGCTATACCAGCGCTTTCCTACCTTCAAGCCTCGCGGAACCCGCTGCGCGGGTCCCGCATCGCAGAGGGGCTCTCTCCATTGTTGCTGCAAGCTGCTGCTGGGGCCAAACAGGGGCAGAGGGCTGCGAGCTAAGGGCTGGGACTCCATATCCCAGGAGCCCCAGGAAACCCGCGCCCGTTCCACCTGGGCTGCTCTCCCTCCCCGCCCCGCCCCCATCAAACCTCCCATCAATATCATTACAGCTACATAAAGGTATCTGCATCCCGCGGCGCGGGAGCGCGCGGGAGCCCGCCGGGAGAAGCCCGGGACAAGGGCGGGACCGTCTGTGGCCGTCCGGGGCCGAAGGAGGCCGGGCCGGGCCACCCCCTTAATAACTTCAGGTTAGTGACTTCTGCTTGGCCATATGCTGGACATGGCGACAGAAGAGGGAACCACAGGGAAAAAAGGAAGTCTACGCAATGGCTCATTGGAGAAATATTTCCCCAAGAAGAGCGAGGGAGATAAGGATTTCATTCTAGCAGAGCGTAGGGCAGAGCGGCGTCGCTCAGTGGAGAGTTTGAAACAAAGACCCCTTATTGACAGTTCCTTGCTGGATTCAACCCGGGACGGTGGTTCTGTAGATTTGAGCGGGGATAATGTTAGCACAGAAGGTGTCCCCCTATTGTTCCGGGATTTTGTATCCACACCCCTTTTTCCCTTGGATAACACGATATCTGTTTCCCCTACCCCTAGTCCTAATTGTGCTCCTTCCACATCTGTTCCCAGGAAACAAAAACCAAAGCTTTTAATTGCGGCCCAGATTCACCGCCCACCACCTAGTAAAAAAAGAAAGACACTCAGGGTGGTACCTGGCAAAGCTAAAACCTCGCATACTGAGTTTGGCAAAAGGTTAAAAACTCCCATTTTATCCGACAATACTCCTGTAATAGAACAGGATTGTATATCAGTAGTGGAACCACCATCGGGCTACAACCCGCCAGAGGTAGTTATTCAGCCAGTGATTCCTAATGATAGTACTGGAGCAGTAGCTGCTGTTACCTTATCCCCCCCTCCATTGATGGGAAATTTGGAGTTTTTGTTGAGATCTCTTCTCTTACCCATCAATGAGTCTATTAAAAAGGTGGAAATCAGACTCACCATACTGGAAGCTACCATAACCAGCATGGCCACTCTGACTAAAACCAAGGGGAGTGGGTTGGCGCATTCAACATCCTCGACACTGCCCCATGCTAATTTGGCACAAAATAACCCTTTCGTTCCAGCACAGCCGGCCAAGCAAACCCTACAGCCCCAGGGCACAGTCGATCTTATCACCCAAAAAGCACAGCCCCCAATTCAACCTAAGCCACCAGGTATCGATCCAGTCGCCGCCCCCAACAAACCAACCGTAAAGGCTATGATAAGCGCCAATCTGAACATGCAAGGGGTAGGTCGGAATAACAAGATTCCACATAAAAAGGTCCCACATGTAGAAATTCCCCCAGAAGCAGCGCCCTATGTGGTGGTCCTGACAGGGGTTCCCCAGATAGCGGAAAATAAGAAGGAGGGATATGTTGACCTTAAGAACAAAATTATTCATTGGTTGAGAACATACAGGCCGATAGCGCCCAATATAGATGGGGACATAGTCCATGTGAGACGGATTAATTGGCTGGGGAGTAGCACCAAAAATATAGAGGGGGACATAGTGGTGGTGAATTTCAGAGATCCTCGGGCTGTTGACTACATTTTAAATTGGTAACAAGGAAATGGCGCATCCTGTATTACCCCTCGAGCCTTAACATATTTCTACCCTAGGACAGAGGCTACCCTTTCTAAACTTCCAAATAAATTTCCAGTTTATAGGCCTTCTTTTATCCTGCCACCTATTAACAACTACCCCCAGCAGGGACATCATTTTCCCTCGTTGCTTGATCAGCCACCTCCGTGGTCTAGGGTCCCTTATAGTCATATGAGTAACCATGACAGCAGGCTGAGCTGCTTTAGACCCTTTACCCCGTTGGAAACATATAATCGGTTTTCTCAGCTCTCGGGGCTGGAAGACTGTGATTGAAGTTTAGTGCCCGGGGGGGAGTCAAGTGAACTGCGCGAGGGGGAGACCCCACGTTGTGCCGGTGGAAATGTAGATATGGAGAAGGTCGGGCCACCCCCAGTCCAAACTGTGATTATTAATAACACTATCGAGGCTTCTATGCTCGCCAGTCCTCTGACTGGCGTGGATGGTTGTCCTATGACCACTATTCCCCTGGTATTGGAGGGGGGGTGTTGTACGACCATGGTGGTCAACGAGGGTGGGTCTGGAGAGGGCCACATCCTAGTGCCAAAGGGAAGTCGTGTAATAAGTCTCCTTTCCTGGAACATTGCGGGGTTAAAAAGGAAGTTAGAAATATCAGAGTGGCACAAGTTTATTGAAAGGTTCGATGTTTGCCTGTTTCAGGAAACTTGGAGCCTAAATCCGCTATACAAATCGGGGTACACCACTCACTTTCTTCCAGCAGTAAGTAAGGGTAAGGGTAGACCGTCGGGGGGCCTTATGGTGTGGATTAAAATAGAATTGGATTGGGTGGTCACACGCCATACTTTGGAGTGTAATGATATCCTCCATCTCTCCGGTAGAGGAAGGGAGAAGGGTAGCAGGCTAGACCTTTTTAACGTTTACGCTAGAGGGGCCCCTGGGGACCCTGCCTCCCTAACTCTAACAGCCTTGGACTCCGCCTTAGCAAACTGCCCGCCCTTAGCAAAGATTATTGTGGGGGGTGATTTTAATTGCACGTTTGAACCGCTCCTCGGAGATGATCCCTTGGGCATCGAAGAGGAGGATTCAAAATGGTCCATTCCATCATTATCACTGCCCCCGATTAGGAAATGGTCAGCTAGGGCAATTCAAATTACTGCGCTGACTAGGGACCACAAGCTAAGAGCCCTTAACGGCAGGACGTCATCTGATCAGGCAGGGGCAATGACCTTTAATAGACTTACGGGCCCGTCCCGAATTGACTACATACTAATGGATGTCTGTTTCTGGGCGGACCTGATTGATATGGAGGTCTATCCAAGTCAGGATAGCGACCATAATCCCTTGTGCTGTAAATTTAACTGGGCTACCCCAAAAGACAGGAGGGCGAAAGTCACACCAAAAATATCTAAGGAGGTTATTCCATACAATAACTCTCGCAGATTAAAATGGGATAAGGTCAAACTCAGGGAGGACGATTTAGGGGCCATCAAATCCTTGGTGGAGCGTTTGACTTTAGATCTGGAGGGTTGGATTGGTGATGACGGGATTAGTGGGCTCCCTTATCCCTCTCTTGATTCTGCCTACAAGACCACACTAGACCATGTGGGCCAATTTTTCATCGCAAAAGTGAAGTGCAATAGGGCCAATAATGTACCCCCCCCCTCTTACTAATCCCTGGTATACTGATCAGTGTAAGGGCAAGAGGAGACAATTGACAGAAGCCCTGATTTCGGGGGATCCCTTGCTGGTTAGAGCGGCCAGGAAGGATTACCTGAAAGCATTATCATTGGCCAAACGTGAGTGGGAGGAACAGCATTGGCAGGACCTATCCAATGCTGTGAGCAGCAGGAACCCGAACCTCTTTTGGGATTTGATTAATAGATCTAGACAGAGGAAATCACAACCATTGGCTGCACATATAACTAGTCAGCAATGGTTTGATCATTTCTCATCCCTATATGGAGGATCAGAGGAAACAACTAGTCCTGGGACGGCTAGCCTGGGTGAGGGGGGTATCACAGGGGTGGATGACCTCCCATTTACGACCTCAGAGGTAGTGGCGGCGATCAGAAACCTATCCCCTAAGAAAGCAGCCGGACAGGACGGGATCCCTGGAGATTTGTTGATGGTTGAGCCACAGGTTTGGGCTAAACTAATAGCCATAATAATGAATCTGATCACTAGGGGTTACCAGGTGCCAGATTCCTGGAAAGGGGCAGAGGTGGTAACCGTGTTCAAGAAGGGGGCTAGAGAGGACCCTGCTAACTACAGACCTATCAGTTTGATAGATATAATTCAGAAAGTGGTTGGCAGGGTCATCATCTCTAGAGTAGGAGATTGGATGGAGGAGGCCAGTATTCTTTCCCACTTACAAGCGGGCTTTAGAAGTAAGGTAGGGACGATGGACCAGGTCTTTCGATTTTTTGCGATCTATTGGAAGGCAGTGACCATCAAGAAAGGTAGTTTATATATGGCCTTCATAGATCTCAAGACAGCGTTCGACCTGGTCCCTTGTGCAAAACTATGGAAAATCCTAGGGGAGATGGGTTTTCCCAGTGGACTCCTTAAACTAATCGTAAGGCTCCACGAGGGGAATTACGCGAGGGTTAGATGGGGATCCCAGGGTCAGTTAACAGATAGGGTCCCTGTGAGGAGAGGAGTACGCCAGGGCTGTGTTATGGCTCCGACACTCTTCTCCCTATTTGTGAATGGAGTGGTGGACCATCTGAAGGGAGAGGAGACGGATGCCCCATCCCTGGCGGGGGAAAAAATCCCCACCTTACTCTTCGCTGACGATACCTTATTAATTTCCAAATCCCCTGTGGGCCTGCAAAAACTCTTGAACCGGTTTAGCTCCTTTTGTACCAACCGTGGCTAAACCATTAATACGTCAAAAACTAAATTGATGGCATTCTCCCCCTCCAAGAGATTTAAAAACAACTTTCTACTTAATGGTGTTCCTTTGGAGTTGGTTAAATCCTTTGATTACCTTGGTGTCCGGATAAACAGTCGTATGACCTGGAAGAACCATCTGGCCAAAATGCTACTCAGTCACCATAGAGTATCCGGGGTGACTTTGAGGGAGCTCCGTGAATCAAACAGTAAGCCTGTCTCCCCTGCTATGGCTATTTACGAGGGCCAGATTCTCCCAGCGGCATTATATGGCTCTGAACTCTGGGGGTTCGAAAATGTGTCTGATTTATCGGCAGCGGAAAATATCTTCCTAAGGAAGGTGGTGGCTCTCCCTATTTCCACCCCATTGATCCCCCTGAGACTAGATCTGGGTAGAAGAGCATTAAAGGATTTGGTAAGGCTCCGCCCGTTGCTCTTTTGGACTCGATTGAGAAGAACTGCCGAGCTTGCAAAATACGCTGAAGGGCTGGACGATCTTCTGTTACTGGACACGGGCAAAAAAATAGTATGGCTGAATAAACTGAAAGACCTGGTTTTTAACCTAGGGTTAAGAGATGCATGGGAGTCACAATTGCCACCGCCCAAGGAAATGATTAAAAAGCTATATTGGGACTGGGTCCAGAACAATGCGCTGAGAGCTGCGGATGGGGGCCCACTCACGGACCGATTCCTGTTATTTAAGTGTGTGAGGAAATGGGAGCCCTTCCTCGATCTGATAACTAAACCCCTAGATCGCGCATTATACCTAAAACTGCGATATGGGACGCTTCCAGTGCATGAGTTTACGGCGAGGTGGTCAAACCCTGGTGCCCGCCAGTGTGCATGCCCAGGTTGTGTGGCACCTAAGGAGTCTGTGGCCCATTTGTTTTTTGCTTGCCCAGCTTACAAAGGAGCTCGGAATCTTTGGTTGAAACCAGTTTGCAGGGAACTTGGGTTGAGGTGCCACAAGCAGGCACTACGTGTTCTCTCTACGGACAGTTCATCTTCCATTATGATTTGTGGGGTTGCAAAATTTTTGGGTAGTGTGTGGTTGACGCGCTCCAGATTACTGAAACTATGTCCGGGGGTATAACGGTCTAATGCTGAATGCGCTGGTAGTATACAATATGTTTATCTCTAGTTTTTATTTGCCTATCTTGATAACTATCTAGGTTTAATCTATTCTTAGCTGTAAATTACTGGACATGCTATTTATTGTTTTAGCTATTTGTGTTTGTATGTATGTATTTTATCTGTACTTTTATGGTCTGTGGTGACCGAATAAAGTTATCAAAGAGATTCACTATAATTAGGTGAATACAACCATTTTTCACAAGTAGTTCTATACTTATTTTCTAACCTGATATTGTAATAATACAAAAATTGTGAAACTCATTAAGGATAACCTGTATATTTTGTTTTACTGGACCCAAAAATGCAATCCCCCCTGCGGGCCATCCATATTTTTCCTTAACCGCAGGCACACTGTAGACCATATAATCATTCATAACAATATTATCATTTTCTAACGTTTCTTGCGGGGCAATTATCAAACAATCTTTCTTTTTTAAAACAATAATGAATTCTAATTTCTTTTCAAGCCAGTTATGTTCCGTGACAGGAGTGCAACATCCGCATTATCAGGACCTCCAGATTGGTGGCTAAGATTTCCGAGTTAATCACTCCTGGCACAAAATTCTAGTCCTGTTCACATTTTACAGCAGATGATCATTTTTTTTTATAGATTTGCCTTCTATTCACCATTTTTGTTATTACAATCCTCTCACTCCTGTAACTGAGCGGCTACCGCTTGTTATCTCGCTTACTCTATGGTTTGGCTGAGCCACGCTCTGTATGTCTTTGGTACTAAGCCGGTCAATTTCATCCTCCCACTGCCTGTCGGTTAAATTTGAAGGGAAGACAATTTCCTATAGAGGTCATAGCCTGCTCATCGTAGCTCATCCATTGAATTAAGAACTTCCTCAGCAACTATCGTAGAGTAAAAATGGAAAGCAACTTATGGTCAAGATGATAATACATGTATTGTCTCAGCACACTGGATAAATAAGTGAGAGTTACATAGCAACTCAGATCTGGTGCCTGAAACTACAAGAGGATGAATGACTGCCCTGCTGGAATCCTGGCCTGCACCAAGAATAATGTGCTTTGAATGACTGCACCTGCTGCACACTAAGGAACTACAGCCCAAAGGACTTTGCCTTGCAACAAAAAGAGAGGGAGTGGACTACCTGAAAGCAACAGGTTAACAGAGCTTCACCTGCATCATCTCCAGCAAGAAGAACCAAGCTGACCGCCTTCAGCTGAACTGTAAAGCATTTGGCCAGGTGCATTGTGGGAGCTGTAGTCCCCACTTCTGAGAAGCAACTCAAAAACTCCGGACCCTTTGATTTAGTTTGTCAACACTTTGAACCCTGAGGAGGAACTTTAGGAAGAAGCTTTGGAAGTTTAGAGAAATTTGGAGCAACTGTGGGGAAACGTCCATAAGGTGACCGACTTGACGTCGAAAGTCAAGCTTACTACGTCTAATGTTCATCCCGCTGAAAGCTCCGGAGCTTCAGACTTCCAAGCATTAACCAGGTGCTCCTGCTAAACCAAGCTGGCGAACCTGTTGCGAATCAGGCCTGTTGCCCTGCCTTGCTTAACCTCGTGAGAAAAAGCTCCAGAAAAGTTTCAAAGTACAAAGGTAACATTTTGACTGAGGGCTCCATCGTGGTCAGTCATAAACGTTGACTTTGTCCCGGTCAAGCACGACCAGATGTCTTATTTGGTGCTATAGGTTTTTAAGCACAAGAAAATGTTTATTCTTTGAAAATTCATCTCTCTGGTTTCCTACATGGAATGCTACTCATTTTAGTGTCATTTTAAAAATACAAATATTTCCTATTGTTATGAGTTGGTGTTGGATTTTTATTGTGTGCTGTGTTTACTAATTTAATGCATTGGTGTCTTTAAATGCTTTACACACCAGTCTCCTAAGTTAAGCCTGCCTGCTCGTTGCCAGCTACCAAGGGACTAATTTATTGAGGTGTTGTCAGAAACGTATATAGCATTGGTGGCCTTATTGTTAGTGATAGGTACAAACTTACCCCTACCAATAATCCACCTTTGAACAGTGGGTCAGCATCTTGAATTGGCATGTCAAGAATGGGTCCGTTTCAGGAGGTTGAGGATTAGTTTTTCAGGTACTTCCTGTATTGTCTATATTCTTTTCAAGAGGTGTGTGATGATTCCTACGTAGAGTGTTTTCCCTATAGTCCAGTCTGCTGGTGATGATGTATTGCACGATGGTCCTTCTTGTTTGAATTGGGAGAAATCTGAAAATCTTGCAGAGCATACGTAGGTTGTAGAAGCAGGTAGATGATACTGCGTTGACTTGAATCTTCATAGAGAGCTTACTGTATTTTATGATACCTAGGTTGTGGTCGTGGCTTGTTGGGGTGGGAGTGCTGCAAGTGAAGCGGCAAGGCTTGCAGGCAAACAGCCCTCTGGTGGTGCATGGGGTTGCTCGGCAGCGGTTGTTGTTGTCAGTGCATCCGGTGTCCGAGATTTGGAGGTCTGCGGCAGTGGAGCTGCGTGGGGTGGAACAACCAGGGTTCCTGTTGCTGGGCAAGGTCCAGAGTGGACAGATGCAGAATGGTTTACCTTTGGCATGCCAGTAGTGCTACTGCACTGCTTGCCTCCATTAGGTAGGTCCTAGGAAGAGGGCAGGGCGCTGGGGGTGGGAAGTGGAATACAGGATTGCTGGAAGCAAGCAAGGACAGCAGCAGAAAAGTAAACAGAACACAGAGGCAGTGCAAGATAAACGGCTGACTGTGCTAAAATGGGCACTAACAGGAAGACTGGCTCATCTGCCTCACTAAATGGAAGCAGTGAAATACAATTTCAGTAACTGAACAGAAGCAGTGAAATACAAATAAAAAAACTGCAATGTGGGCTAAACCTGTACACAAAAGAAAAACGGCTAATACTGGTGGCTGAAAATACCCCAACAAGGCGGGAGCGACTAGAGGCGGCAAGCAGGGGAGGTCAGTGGCACACAAGCAGCGAGAAGGGGGACCTGGTTGCAGCAAGGGGAGCTGGTGCAAGGACCTGCTCAATGGATTTGCGCTGCGGCCTCCATTAAGTAGGTTTTGAGAGGGGGCGGGTGCTGGGAAGCAGGAGATGGGAGCACGGGGAGCGAGTGTCAGGGCCAACAGAAAAGTAAACAGAAAACAGAGGCAGTGCGAGATAAACTGCTGACTGAGCTAAAACAGGCACTAACAGGAAGGAAAAAGTTAGACAGGCTCCTCTACCAGGGCTTTAAGTGGGCTGGCTCATGAGCACCGGTAGATTTTAGGTCTCGCGAAGAGAGAGACCTAATACCGCAGATCCAGAAATCTAACTTTTATGACCCGGATTTGTAGAAGTTCACGTGAAATCACGTGGCCACAAGCTCCTCATGCACTAGCTTGCATTCTATCATCAAAGGCACACAAGCTTCTCCCAGCAGGCAGCCCACCCCCCTCCCTCTCCATATGGTCACTCGAGTTGCAGGCAGCCCACCCCCTCCCTCTAATCTGACATCTGCCCCGAGCCTTCTGCCTATCAGCCTCCCTCCCACCTCCCCCCTAATTGCTTTCCTTCAAAGAGATCCGCTCCGCAGCTAATCAGCCTGCCCACCCCCTCCCTGTCTGTGCCTTTAAGCAATTCTGTGTAACTGTCTTGTTATTTCGGCCCTCTCCTCGCGCTGCTTACACTTTTAATCCTCTTAATCTCGTCCATCTTCCCTTTCTTTCCCTTGCCTTTGATCCCTTCATGCCCTCTCTCTTCTTCCCGCCACTTTGTCTCCCCTCCCTTCTTCTCTCCTCTCTCCTCCTTTCCCGCCTCCTTTTACACCCCTGCCATTCAGCTTGTTTTCTTCTGTTTGTGACTCAAGGTCATTGTCCTAACCCCTTAATTAGTCGATCTCTTCACCCTTACTGTACTTCATCTGTTAGTGGATCACCCTCTTTGCAGTAACCCCTCACCTGGTCCCTGTTCGCCCCTCACTCAGCGCTCCTCTTTTATCCTCGCACTTTACTTGTTATGTTAGTAACCAACCCTCCTTATTGTGACCCACCTACTCCATTCTTGACCAGTCACTCGCCATGCATTAGCTACAGCTCACCACCAGTGGGCCTTTTGCCCCTCACTAAAAGCTCCGCTCCTCACCTTCGTTTCCCAATCCTCTACGCACCCCCAGACTCAACCACTGTTTCCCAAAGTGCACTTCCAAACTACTCTCAAATCATGGTTTACCCGAGTGCTGCTTATCTCCCCAGCCCTCGTCCATTGCTTATCCCTATTGAAACATCTCCTCTACTCGCCACTCTCCCTTTCCATTTACTCCCAAAGCCTTCCATTGCCCCCGTATTACCTCTCCTCACTGGCACTCACTACAAGGGATACAATTTGAAACTGGGTGGAATTACACTCTTTTCCCCACTCTCTCCTACTTGCAACATCTTTCTATCCTTAATTTCTCTTTTCTCGCCGAATGTTTTTCCCTCTCTTCCACAATCTCCCCTGCATCAATCATTCCATTGACAGTCTTCCCACCTTACTGTTACCCTTTATTCACGCACGTCTCCCCTCTTCCTCGGACAACTCGTTTTTTTATCATTTAATATTGCCAATGCTTGTTTTCCCTTCGCTTGCCCTGCAATCTCTTTAGCAGCGCCCCTTTGATGTTCTCCTTCAAAGAACATCCTTTTAGGGCTGCGACAACCCGCCCGCCCCCCTCCCCCTCCCTCCCTCTCCCCTCTTCCTCGCACAACTCGCGTTTATTTTTTTTAAATGATTTCATATTGCCAGTGCTTGTTTGGCATGCTCCTATGTGGCCCTTTCCCGCGGCACACATCCAGCTTTGCACTTTTGCAAGGGCTTGCCAGAGAAGCAGTTTGCAGCGCTGCTCCCTTTGTGAACCCTTTTCAAGGTAATAGCCTCGTGTTTCCCTGCTGACCACTATGATGCTAACTACTGACCACCTTCCCTTCCCCGTATCTTTCCACCTCTTTTGGCGCCCCTCCTGTCTAGCACTCCACTATTTGAGCACAATTCAGGCATTTTTTAATATGTTAATTATAAATTGAACACTTAATTCTGCATATAAAACGAGCAACCGGGAAGCAGGCCGCCACCTCCCCGACCCCCATCGCTCAGAAACAGGGGCTCTGCTAGCACGTGCACAGATAACGTCAGTAGTGAGGCCTTGAAACCCTTATCTCAGCTGGCAGAGCGCCTTCCAGTCAAGCTGATGGACCAGGCTGTTGGGAGGCGGCAGTTGTGGGTGTAGACAGCAGAGCTGGAAAAGTGCACTGGTCAAATGCAAAAGGATGGCCACAATGTGGTTGGTTACAGTGCTTAATTTGAGTCGGTGGTTTCCGGGGCTCGGCACCCACATCCACATCACCGCTCAAATACCCATCACCGCTCAAATACCCATCACCGCTCAAATACCCATCAACGCTCAACTCCACATCACCGCTCAACTCCACATCACCGCTCAACTCCACATCACCTCTCAACTCCACATCACCGCTCAACTCCACATCACCGCTCAACTCCACATCACAGCACAACTCCACATCACCGCACAACTCCACATCACCGCTCAACTCCACACCACCGCTCAACTCCACACCACCGCTCAACTCCACACCACCGCTCAACTCCACACCACCGCTCAACTCCACATCACCGCTCAACTCCACACCACCGCTCAACTCCACACCACCGCTCAACTCCACACCACCGCTCAACTCCACACCACCGGTCAAATACCCATCACTGCTCAACTCCGCATCACCGCTTAACCACCCATCACCGCTCAAATAACCATCACCGCTCAAGTGCACATCACCGCTCAAGTGCACATCACCGCTCAACTCCACATCACCGCTCAACTCCACATCACCGCTCAACTCCACATCACCGCTCAACTCCACATTACCGCTCAACTCCACATCAACGCTCAAATACCCATCACTGCTCAACTCCGCATCACCGCTCAAATACCTATCACCGCTCAAATACCCATCACCGCTCAAATACCCATCACCGCTCAACTCCGCATCACCGCTCAACTCCGCATCACCGCTCAAATACCCATCACCGCTCAAATACCCATCACCGCTCAACTCCACATCACCGCTCAACTCCACATGACCGCTCAACTCCACATCACCGCTCAACTCCACATCACCGCTCAACTCCACATCACCGCTCAACTTCACATCACCGCTCAACTCCACATCACCGCTCAACTCCACATCACCGCTCAACTCCACATCACCGCTCAACTCCACATCACCGCTCAAATACCCATCACCGCTCAAATACCCATCACAGCTCAACTCCACATCACCGCTCAAATACCCATCACCGCTCAAATACCCATCACCACTCAACTCCACATCACCGCTCAACTCCACATCACCGCTCAACTCCACATCACCGCTCAACTCCACATCACCGCTCAACTCCACATCACCGCTCAACTCCACATCACCGCTCAACTCCACATCACCGCTCAACTTCACATTACCGCTCAACTCCACATCACCGCTCAACTCCACATCACCGCTCAAATACCCATCACCGCTCAACTCCACATCACCGCTCAAATACCCATCACCGCTCAAATACCCATCACCGCTCAAATACCCATCACCGCTCAACTCCACATCACCGCTCAACTCCACATCACCGCTCAAGTCCACATCACCGCTCGCTCAAGTCCACATCACCGCTCAAGTCCACATCACCGCTCAAGTCCACATCACCGCTCAAGTCCACATCACTGCTCAACTCCACATCACCGCTCAACTCAACATCACCGCTCAACTCCACATCACCGCTCAACTCCACATCACCGCTCAACTCCACATCACCGCTCAAATACCCATCACCGCTCAAATACCCATCACCGCTCAACTCCACATCACCGCTCAAATAACCATCACCGCTCAAATAACCATCACCGCTCAAATACCCATCACCGCTCAACTCCACATCACCGCTCAACTCCACATCACCGCTCAACTCCACATCACCGCTCAACTCCACATCACCGCTCAACTCCACATCACCGCTCAAATACCCATCACCGCTCAAATCCGCATCACCGCTCAAATACCCATCACCGCTCAAAATAGCCATCACTGCTCAAATACCCATCACCGCTCAAATACCCATCACCGCTCAAATACCCATCACCGCTCAAATACCCATCACCGCTCAAATACCCATCACCGCTCAACTCCACATCACCGCTCAACTCCACATCACCGCTCATCGACAGACACACAACGCCAGCTGTCATTGCACGTTTTAACAGGCACACTCCTCCAGCCGTCAGTGCACATATTCACCAAACATACACACCACCAGCTATAATTGTATGCTTCCACCAAGCACACACACCACCAGCCGCCAGTGCACGCTTCGACCAGGCATACACACCACCAGCCGTCACTGCACACTTTCACCAGGCACACACTATCAGCCGTTAGTGCACACTTTTACTAGGCACACACACACCACCAACTGTCAGTTCACGTTTTAACAGGCACACTCCAGCCGTCAGTGCACACTTTCACTAGGAAAACACACCACCAGCTATAATTGCACGCTTCCACCAGGCACACACACCACCAGTTGTCAGTGCACGCTTCCACCAGGCACACACGACCATCCGTGTTGAAAATTAGTACGGTTTGGTGAACATTATCTGCGCCATCTTGCCTCTTCCCCTGATGCCACACTTTTGTCGTGCGCACCCGCCATTTTAAGATGCCCTGGGCAGAACAAACCCTTTTGCATGCCGCTGGCCTCTGATATCGCCCTTCGCCCTCACCAAGCCTGTACGCTGACCAACCCCCTGCTTGCACCTGCCTTGAATCATAAACCCCTTTTCAGCGCTGCTCTGCCTCAGGCCCTCATCCTGTTCCCAGCGCAACACCTCCCTTCTTCCCTTTCATGATCCCCGGCCCTTTTGATGCAAACCCTTTTCCCCGTGTGCCCGTTTGTCTTCCTCGTTCCCAGGCCGACACCCAGCTCTGCCGATACTATTCCTTGCCCCTCCCCGTACAATAGAAAGCTTCCCCCCATCAAAGGATCCCCGGGTTGATCAAAGCCCCCACCCCATGAGATCCGATCGAACCCTGCATTCCATGAATTGACGGAATATCCAGCTGTGCGATACTCATCACCTGTTGTGACTAGGGTGGGGACCTCTACTGTAAATGTGTGTGGGAGCGGGCCCGGAGGGGGGATTCCGGGAATGTCTTTCCGTACATCAAAGCTTTGTCATGAGTATGTAAACTGTAATAAAAACCGCAAAACCCTGTATATAAGGGGCCAGGCCTCAGACATAAGTTAGAGCACCTCAGAACGATACCTGCTGTCCGTTTTGCCGTGTTCTCCTCCGGAGAGAATAAAAACCTTGTTTCCTGCTTTCCAGTCTCCAGCGCCTGCCTCTTCATTTGATTAAATAATTAGAGGGTCACAGAGGCAATACCGCCGGGCAAATATCGATTGTCCCCGACCCGACTTTATTTTAACAATTGGCGTCCCAAGCGTGGGGCCCATCAGCGACTCGTGGATCCAGTGGGAGAGGTCCCGACGACAGAGTGAACGACTGCAATGATCGGGAGAGCTCTTGCCCGATAGACCCTCGTCTGGCAGCCGATCATCCGAACTTCACTAGTTCCGAACAGACCTCTCTCGAGTGATCTACGGCCCTGACTGGGGACCATTAGGAGTGCCGTGAGAAATACGAGAAAAAGAGGACGAACGGGCGCTGGATTCGGAAGACAAGAAACTGTCCATACGGTCCGGGTAAGGTCGTGTAAACACGACGGATTGCGAAAATAATTGATTGCTTGATTGTTTACAAAAAAATATACTAGTATTACTCTTTGTTAACTTATTTGGAGATTCACTGTCTGCACGCGGAGAAACAGTAGGCTCTTTCCCTTCTGCAAACAGTGAAGGATAGGTAACGCAACCGTCGCGCCTATTTTTCTCCCCCACTGACTCTATTATTTCCTAACGGTTTTTGGGAGACTTCCTCTCCCTCACTGATTAACTGGGTTCTTTGACCCCGAACTACTGTTCGCAGATTGTCTTCTGGAGATTCTCTGTCTGCAAACCGGAAACAACAGATTCCTCTTTGCCTATAGTGAAAGGGTAGAGGACGCAGACTTTTGCGCCCTACTCACTCTCCCCATTGATCTTACTCTATCTTATTTATTTATTGATTGTTTGATTGTTCCTCGTTATTTATTACTTTTTGTTCATGAGGTATTCACTGCCTGCAAACAACGTAGAATAGGAATATTCTGTCTAGTCTTTGCGCCCAGTGATAAGATAGGCAGTGCTGACTTTTGTCCCTCGTTACGAGCCGTCATGTCTGTCTTCTCCCCACTGATTGATAATTGGTTCAGCCCGGACCGTGTATTAGAGGTGGACCATATAGCTCCACTAGAAGGCACCCCTAATAAGGACATGTTCATAAACTATGGATTAGTTACCATAGCCTATAATAAATTGTGGCACAGGTATACCAAAGAAAGTCAAGACAAACAGTGGCCACTGGCAGGATCCTTTGACCTTGATAAAATAGAAACGTTGGAAATCGCCCTTCGCAATAATAAGACAACGCCTATTATGCTCGACAGTCTCGGTATGTGGCGCAGAGAGGCTATGCAACGACAGAGAAAAGACGAGGACAAACCAGGTAGAGAAATATACCGACAGGACAACCCCGGGGCACCACGACCCAAAAGTTATCCCCCGACACTACGCAAAAGACGGCCAGACTTAGGGCAAGACCAATGCGCTTTTTGTAGATATGTCGGACACTGGAAAGCCCAATGCCCGACTCTACTGAGCGTGAGTAAGGGCAAAGGGCCGACAGGAATGACAGGCCGGCAGAATGAGAAAAAGCGCGAGACAAAGAAAAATCCGACTCGCACGGACAGACCAGATAGAACCACCACGTTTGATTATGCCCGATGGCACATGTTCCGCCAGAACGATTTCAGCGACATGTTCGAGTTTTCCTAGGTCGGACAATATAAAAACGGGAACCCAGCCTAGCTCTAAATTAACAGACGGAAAAAGATAATTTTGGCCAAATAATCACTGTTTTATGTTTGTCTTTGGATCTTGTGTGTCATACTTTTCTACTACCCCCCCCGTCTGAGTTTATGTGTACGTAAATCTGCGTCATCCCCCTGCACGTGCTTCCATGTTACATAAACTATGTTAATAGAAATTTTAGCATGAAACAACCTGGAAAGAAAGAAATGGGAAACGAAATCAGTAAGCCACTGATAAAAACGAACTTTTATTTTAACATAACAAGCAAGGAAAAACACAATAACGCTAGAAAAACAAGAACGGTAAACTGTAGAACGTGAAAGTCAATAGAACATTCGCCCCCCCCCCACCTTCTGGAACCTTCCAAAGTAGGGTAGGGTTACGGCTACGCCCAACCGGCGGCAACCCATATAAGGCGGGCCCTGCTGCCAACTCTTGGTCAGGAAATCTTAACGTATTGGGGAGCCGGAGGAGAGGAAGGGGCCAGCGGCCTGGGCAGTTACAGGTAGTCCCGCCACATGTCTCCTCGGCCAGCCGCAACGGGCCTGGATAGTCTTAGGTAGTCCCACCGCATGTCCAGAGAAGAACGAGACACCTCTTCCTTTTCCCTTCCGTAACAGCCGCAGCAGCTCTGGACGGCGGGATGCCCTGCACGTACCTCCGCAACAATTTGTCCAAGTTGGGCTGGGAGGGAGAGGCGACGCGGACGAGCCTCTCCCACCTCCACGGATAGGAGGTCTCCCAGCCCCCCCGGCCCAACGCCGAACACCCCCAGCCAGGCGATGGTGCCCCAATACTTGCGCAGCACCGAACGTGCAATGGTGCCCATATTTTCGGAGCACCGAATATGCAATGACTGCACCGATACTTGTGCGGCACCGAGTGTGCGCCACAGATGGCCATACTCCCACAGCACTGAGCACAAGACTTGGGGAACACCGGATGTGGAGAGACCTTCGTGCGGGCCGATGAAAAGGAGCAGCATGGGGTGCACCGGAAGAAGGAGACGGCGCGAACGAGTCTCCCTCGCCCCCCCAGGTGGGGGCATCACAGCTGCACCCCAGCCGAACGTCCCGCTTTCACAAAACAGAGCCCTTTTCCTTTCACTCCGAAGGATCTCTTCCACTCTTGCAAACTCGACGAGAGTGGCCCCTGTAGGGCCCCAAAATGGCGTCTGGGTCCGCTGGAAGGCGGGCCTCGGCCGCTAGAGTAACTTTGAGCAGCAATGTAGCTCGGTCGCTCGTCCACCGGAGCACGAGCCCCCACCTCCGACAACATCTCCACAGCCTTGAAGATTCTACAAAGGTCCCCGGAGGAGCCCTCGGCCACTGCAGGCCTCCGGTAAGGGACAACTGCCTTGATCGCCAACGAAATAAACATGACATTGCCACTCCTTCTGTTAGCATGAATTCTAGAACTGCCGAAAAGGACTCTGGTCCAACTGCCAGTTGTAGGAAACATTTTTCCCTGATGCTACTTCCGGACTAACCCGGCCCCGCCCAAAATGGCGCCGGTATCAATAGGAACTTACGAACACCTCGTGGTGTCCCTTTTTACTATACAAACTTAATGTTCTGATACATATATGACCCTTTGTACACTTGACGAGAGGAAAGGAGAGCTCACTCGAGGAACATGTAAAAGGATCGCGTTAAAAATGATGATTATAAATGTACAATGTATTATATTTTTATAGCCGATGTATATCCTCGCTTATGATGCACGCACACGGTATGCATATAGGAAATCTGATTGCAACTAGTATGACTATGCTTCTAAATTATGAAATAAACGCCCCCGAGCCCCCGGCCAACTGATAGACGTTCTGGTTTGCTACAAAAGAATTACTAAAACTTTCTAACGTTTTTATTGCTGCAAAAACGACACCCCCACTGTACGCACTTTAGCCATTGCCGTGCCCGGCCAAATACGACTGCACCCTTATGAACCCACATACTATGATCTCGCAAAAATAAAGGTCCTTTTTTCGAAATGATGAACGGGTATTGCATGCTTTATTTAAAATATGGGATGGGCGGGAGAGTTCTTTTCTGTGCACCCTACTATGCTCTCTCTTTAAGGTTATTAAGAAGATGGCTGCCCAGCCCTGGAGGACGGATCGGATCGACAACACGACACTCTGCCTTCAAAGTACGCGACTGACTCATGAACTCTCGCATGGAGGAAGACCTCGACTTCCAAGGATGGGTAAAACGAACGGTACAAATGAGGGAATGTAAAAGAAGGGTAAAATAACACGATGTAAATGTTATAAAGTACGATGTTCAAAGGTATTGGGGAACAGAGCTGACCCGAGAACCGAAGAACCCTAGAACGTCACAGCGTTGAAGGAGATTTAAGGACCCCGATAGTGAGATACATCTGCTAACTAGATACCTCGCACTAGGCACCTCTGGTTCCCTTTTCACGTTTCCCCGCACACGACCTATAAGGACACACTGCCCCCCCCGACTCCAGAAACGATATCCCCGGGGATTCTACCCCGAGGAGGAAAGACGAGTATGAGGTAAGTAAAGGACTTTCGAATCCATGTATTGAATATGCGCGAATGTTGTCCCCCTCCCTTCCCCTCTTTTTCCCTCCCTCTACAGGTTACATCAGGGGCCGCAACCAAGGTATGGCGAAGATCTGAAGCCTTGCCATGTCTACTACACGAAACAGACTAGCGCTGCAAGGTGGCACCTAAGCACGCCTGCAAACTACTCACGTAGCAAACAAACCTGTAGAACTAGTATGATCTGATGAAAAGTGATCACTCTTAACCCAGGCTGCGCGAATGAACCTATGTCGCGGATGAATCAAAACTATGAGAGAATGTGCATGTGTGACTGAAGCATTGACTCAACTGGTCGAAGGACCGAGAATGCAAGAAAGTGCGACACAATGGTACTTCCCTTTTCTTTTTCCTTTTTCTCGAAGCATGTCCCCTCTACCCTGCCTAATGCTCGTCCGCCTCGGACTGCATGATTTCAAGATTCTAACGCAGACCCGTGAATGTCTTTTGCTGTGTAATGCACTAAATAGCCTTTCGTAAATACACTGCCACTCTCTGTCGCACGTGTACTATTTAGCCTGCCGTTGCACTCTCTCTCTCTCTCTCTCTCTCTCTCTCTCTCTCTCTCTCTCTCTCTCTCTCTCTCTCTCTCTCTCTCTCTCTCTCTCTCTCTCTTTCGCACTCCCACTCTTCCGAGCGATTAGCCCCGAAATTGACAGACTGCCACCCCTAGCACACCACCCAATTGGCTTCAAATACCGCCGGTATTTGCTCAAAACTTGTCTTTAATAAAATCACCCTAATGCTGTGTCACCACCTCTCCTTTCCGGAAATATTTTGATGAAACCGAGAATTGGCCATAAGGGAAAGGACAGGTAAGCTGACCGAGGTTCCCTAAATCTGACCCGAAATGAGGGAACTACATGTCAGCGGCTCCTATTATGAGATAAAATGCCTCAGATGACACGCCCTTCCCCGTCCCACATTGCCACGATACCCACACCATAAAGGTAACCGAAACCTCCCTGTCTTCTCAGGACGCACCCAGTATTGCGTTCAGTTGCCCCCCGATAAGAGTTTTAACTATCCTTCATCCCCCGATTGTAAAAGGTGGGTCAACTCGCGACTCACACAGGCCAGCTGTGGCTCCTAGAAATGATTTTTGTATATAGGCAAAATCTCAGAGTTTGGAATTCGAGAAATGTCACTGGATGCTCACCAACTGAATTGTGGCCTTCTGCCGACAGTACCCTTATAAACCAGAATGAGATGTTGCCCCCTTCCCCCCATCACAGTTTTCTATGTCCCTAGTTGTCTTCCGATGAGACCCCTGTCTTTTCTAATTTAGTAATCAGGCCGCGAGAGGCTGCATAGGGACCAGAATGATGTTTTACAAAGTTAAAGATTAGACCAGAGCAAAGAAAACCATTACAATGAACCTTGCCGAAAGTGAAAATGTTTAGTTAAAGGGCAGGATGCATTGGTAATATGAGAAAAAAAAAAAGAAAAAAGAAAATGTTTAGCCTATGTTCGTCCCTCAGCGAGAGGCCTTTTTAGTACCATGTTGATAGCTCACACCACCTTTTTGTAAATATAGACCCCTAAGCGAACGGTTCAGTATTGTCAGGCTTGCATTACAGAGGTGGGTCCCCCATCAGATGAACTGTCGTGACTATATTAAACAGTTGTGAAGGAAAGTCATAGTATATCCAGCAGGCCCACCGTCGATCATTTATATGTCAGTTGTGAACCCTAATATAACAAACGTTTCTATCCTCATTTACCTGGAGCTGGGAGAGAAATAGACTTATGTGGTTACCTTCCTCTGTCAATTCTCTAAAAACTGTCTTTTCAAACTCCTTCAAGGGTACGACTGTCGGGGGAAAGAAGGACCGGATGTGGGAGCACGTGGTCTGACTACGGACTATGGAACGTCTGCGACATGGGCCAAGGCGAGACCACGACAGAACAGAGCTACAGGACGAGGCACTATCTCCAACAAAGTGAGAAGAAAGGGCTAACCTGATGCCCCTGCTCCATGTTCGAATGTGTGCCGAAAGGTCCCCGCTCTCTAGACTCGGTCGTGAGCCCGCCTATCTGAAATCTCTTGTTCCCCTAGTTTGTTCCTGATTTGGCCTTGCTCCATCCCCCTTTTTCTCCGACCTACCCTATGGACTATTTTGTACTCTCTTCTTCCACCTGAACTTTTGACTATTGATCCCAAAGGACACCGGGCGAGAAAGACCTTTTTTGACCAGAAACGCGAGGAAAAGGTCGTGCCCTGCAACACGGAACTTAGAATAGAGCTGGACTCGTAGCTCCACCGCCGGTGCTCCACAGTGCCAACGGGAGACGAAGAGTTGCTGAAAACTTACTAAACCTCGAACATTCCTGATCATTTCTGCCACGTCTCGTTTCTCTCCCAGCCAACATTGTATTGATTATGTAACAATCCATCAGTTCACATTACGAAATGTACTCACTGCTCTCACTTCGAATCACTTTTTGCATTTCATTACTATGACTTTCCTGCTAAACAAGTTTATCAAAGTTTGTCTATGGGTCCGCCTCTTAAAACTAGAAATCTTAAGAGGGGCGTGGCCGAGACAGCGATGTGAGAAGACGTGTCTCGAGCGAGCTCCGTCGCCCCGCTGCTTTCTCAAGCCTGTATTAGCGTAGTTTTCGGGGGGCACACACTCCTGGAGACCCTCTGTGTACCACTGAACCTGCTGAAGTCCCTCTCTGGTGGTGATCTGCGGCTGGAAGTCCACACGCGGCAGCGGCATCAAACTCCGGAGCTCCTGTGAACGGCCGTTGGCCGCCATCTTACAACGGGGCCTGCTGCCGGGCCGCTTGGACCGGCCCCCACGGCAACGACCAACACTGTGGTTTGGGTGAGGCACCGGTACACCCCTGACCCCTCTTGTGGCTCCACTGCAGCGGAACCAGCCTGACGCCATAGGGGACGTGCCGATGCTGTCGGGGCCGGGCTGCCGAAGGCGGGGCACACAGCAGCGGCCCGGGCACCGAGACTACGCGAGCCCCCGGCTTGAGCCGGAGCACCAGGCCCGACCCAGAAGGATTGCCGGAGACCTCCCGCCTGCGGGCCCTGGCCGCGGCTCCCTCGCCCACCATCGGACTCCTCCGGTGAGCTGCAGCGCATCACCCCCCCCTCCCCGCCATCTCCCGGGGACCTGGGGACAGCGAGGCCAGGCCGCGGGCCTGCCCGAGGGGACGTGCCGGTGCTGTCGGGGCCGGGCTGCCGACGGCGGGGCACACAGCAGCGGCCTGGGCGCCGAGACTACGCGAGCCCCCGGCTTGAGCCGAAGCACCAGGCCCGACCCAGAAGGATTGCCGGAGACCACCCGCCTGCGGGCCCTGACCGCGGCTCCCTCGCCCACCATCGGACTCCTCCGGTGAGCTGCAGCGCATCGCCCCCCCCTCCCCGCCATCTCCCGGGGACCTGGGGACAGCGAGGCCCGGCCGCGGGCCTGCCCGCCATTTTGCCCTCTTGGTGGGGGACTGGCCCCAGCATACGGAAGATCCCTGCCGGGGTGGACGATCTGGAAAGGAATCCCACCGCTGCATACCGGTAAGGCCTGCGCCTTGGGGGCCCTCAGCACAGCCGCCCTCGCCCCCTGGCTCCCTCTTCGACGCAGCCCGCCCCTGCCGGGCCTTGTGAGCTGCTGACTTGGCGACCCTGCTGCGCACCTACGGGGACTCCGGGGGTTTCCACCGTCACCCTCCCCTGCTCCTGGGTCTCTTGCAGCTGGGACGCTCCCGGGGGCCTTCTTTGACACGGCCAGCTGGGCACCGCGCTGGGGGTGGATTCTGGCCCAGGCGGGACCAGGAGGCGGCGCCACACCACGTCCTTTCGGAGATCCTCCGCCTGCAGGCCCCAAGCCCGACCCACCGTGGAACACCTGCCGCCATCGCCCCCCTGACGCCTCTCCGGCCTACAAGCTACAACGCCCCCCTGGCTGCACTACCTGCCCCCGCTCCAGCGACCCCTTCGCATCCTGGACTGTCACTGGCCTACTGCTGCCTGTGTGCGCCCAGCGTACTGTCGCCGGGCGCGCCGCCGCCTCTCGCCTTGTGGCCTTGAGCCTTTAACCGTGGGACCCGGGCGCCTGGATCACGGAGGCACCGGCGCATTTCCCCCCCGGAATCCACCACGCCACCGCTCTGGGACTGCGTGCAGTGCTCGACCCAGTCTCCCACCGCCCCACGACGCCCCGAGTGGACTATGACCCGCGGCAAAGGGACCAGGCCGGACCCCCCACCTGCAACGACCAGAGGGTCCTCAGTGGCCACCATGTGGGGTAAGGCGGGCTCGCCATCATCCTCCGGGGGCCCCGCAGCATCATCGGGGGGGAAACTCCCCCCGCCGGCCGACTCCCCGCCAGTGACGCAGGCCTTCATGTCCTCCTTCATGGCTGACCTAAAGACTGAGATTGGGTCCCTCAGGACGGAGGTCCATACATGCGTCAAAGAACTGCGCAGGGAAGTCACCGATCTCGGCGACCGGGTCGACGGCCTGGAGAAGACGGTCGACTCCCGCACCGAGGACCTGGAGCAGATCTGGCAGAGGGTGGCGACCCTTGAGGAGCAACATATCCAGCTTCAGATCAAGCAGGAGGACTTGGAAAACAGAGGACGCCGCAACAACCTCTGCATTCGGGGCGTGCCTCTCGGAGAAGAGGGGACTGATACCATGGCCTACGTAGCCCTACTCCGGCAAGCGGTGAGGGGCGAGGAGGACGCCCCCCCGCCGCGCCTCGACCGCGCACACCGAGTCTTTGGAGCGGGTGGTAAAGCGGGCCTCCTGCCCGACATCGTCACCAGACTCCATTACTTCACTGAGAAGGAGGCCATCTTGAAGGCGGCTAGAGACAACCCGGACCTGCGGTATGAAGGCCACAAGATACAGATTTTCCAGGACTTGGCCCCCACCACGCTCCATAGACGGAAGGTTTTCCGCCCAGTCACGGAGAAGCTCCGGACCCTCAACATCTCATATCAGTGGGGCCATCCTTTTGCGCTCATCTTCCGGTGGGAGGGCAAACGCAGGACCCTCAGGTCCTATCGAGAAGCGGCGCAACTGCTAGGCATGCCGGAGTCCCCGGACCACAGTCCAACTCGCCCTCCTCACTCGGAGAGGGCACCTCCGCGTTCAGAGTGGTCCACTGTGCGCAAACATCGACGGTCTCCTCCGGTGGACGCACTCTCTACCTCGCAGACCAAGCAGGACATCATCGCACACATCCGCTCCCTTGAGGGCGATCGCGAGGGGCAGGCCTCCCAACCTATCGCCTCTGGATCTGAAGGTGGGGATCGCCCCACGACCCCGGAAGGCCGCTGACCATTGCTAGTGCGACTCCAGCTGCCCTGTCCACACTCTTGCCCTCTGGGCACTCTGGCCTGTCCACATCTGGTATAGTGACCTCACCCCACTGTGCCTGGGGGTGGGGCCCCCCCCTCCCACCAGCAGGGACCGAAGGAAATGGTCAACGCCCTTTGTCTCTACCAGGCCCTGAGCTATACCAATGAGTTCCAGCGCCCTCTAGGCAACTGCATGGACCATGTAGGCCCCATGGCTCGACACACCCCCGGACTACCTTGAGGCAGCGGGGTGCACGGACTCTGAGACGACCCGACTCCATTCATCTACCCAGATCTCCGCCCCCTCCCCTTGTCCTGTAGGAAGTGACATTCCTGAGTTCATCCAAACCCTCGGGTAGAGGATGTCCGGTACCTGGGACAATGTACACCGGCCCTGTTGGCCTGTTTGGGTTCTGATTCTTCTCTGCGCCTTTACCTTCTCTTCTTGCTTTTCTTCTCCTACTTCTCTCTCACGCTGCCTTCTCTTACTGCCCTCTTCCTGCGCTTGCGGAGGGGTGACATGGTGGGTCCTGCGGGGGTTGGCGAGCTGGAGGCGAGACGAGGCTGCCACTGCCCTATCTGCGGGGGGTTCTGCTACGCTGGGTCCCGAGCGACTTCACTCCCCTTTAGTGCTATGACGGCGAACATTCCCACGCCCTTGAAGGTCCTCTCCCTCAACGTCAAAGGGCTCAACTCCCCCAACAAGCGGAAGCAAGTATGGCGCTACCTCCTACACCACTCCCCTGACATTATCTTCCTTCAGGAGACACACCTTCTCAGGGGGGACATCAAACGCATGACACACCCTAGATACCCCACGCAATTCTGGGCATCCACTGACACCAAGACAGCGGGGGTGGCAATTCTCTGCAGGGCTGGCATTAGGCGGGGACCCGTGAAACCCTTCAAGAGCGCTGATGGGCGGTTCATCCGAGTCACGGTACAGATGGGCTGTGCCCGGCTCACTCTAGGATGTGTGTATGCACCCAACCAGTCGCAGGACAAATACCTCCAGGCGCTTCTGCGAGATCAGTTCCAACCGGGCGACACCAATGTGATCCTGGGCGGAGACTTCAATCTTGTTTGGGACCCAGAGTTAGATCGCGCGGGAGCCCCCTTTCACAATGCGGGAGCAATGTCCTCTACCCTTAGAACGCAAATAACCGACCTGGGACTTGTAGATGCGTGGCGCTACCACAACCCGGGGGCCCGAGACTATTCCTTCTACTCACATTCCCACCGGACGTACTCTCGGATCGACTACCTCTTCACCTCCCTGGAACTGGCCCGAGACTCCCTAGCTGCCGCTATATCCGACATATCCCTGTCGGACCACGCTCACGTGGAGCTCTTGCTTCAGGATCCCCTAGCCCGCACCCCTCGCGAACGCAGGTGGGTGCTCCCACCGAGGGTCCTTCGGGACCCGGAAGACGTCGCCAGCATCCGTGACGCCATTGACTCGTACTTCGCCGTTAACGACACTCCTGACCTGCCCTTCCACACGGTCTGGAACGCTTTCAAGGCCACCATACGGGGCCACATCACCTCCCTGGCGGCGGCACGGAGGAAGGAAGCGTTCAAGTTAGAAACCGACCTGACTACCGAGATCAAACTGGCGGAGGCCCGAGACCGGGACTCCCCTTCGCGGGCGTCAAAGAGGACCCTCGCCAATCTCAGGGGGCAGCTCCGCGCCCTGCGCACCAACAAGGCGGAGCACTCCCTACTAGCGCTCAAACAGCGGTATTATGAGGGAGGGGGCAAGGTTGGTCGCCTACTGGCTGGCAGGCTACGGGCACGCGCTGCTAGGGCCCATATTGCTAATGTTAAGCGGCAGGATGGCACCAGTGTCACCTCTGAGAAGGCCAAGCAGGCTGCATTTGTCGATTACTACTCCACTCTGTACGCGGAGGAACCTACCTCTGCGGAAGCGCGAGAGGCTGTCCTTGCGGACTTCGAGGGGTCTCCACTGTCTCCGGCATGTGCAGCCTCTTTGGAGGGTCCCCTGCTGGAAGTGGAAATAACGGACGCTGTCAAGGACCTCCCTGTGGGGAAAACCCCGGGACCGGACGGCCTGCCGTTGGCCTTCTATCGCCTGTTCCTGACCCAGCTCCGCCCGCATCTGCTGCGGCTCTATGGCTCCTTCTCTGACGACACTGGCCCGTCCCCTGATATGGGCCTGGCGGAAATTGCCTTGATTCCCAAGCCTGGAAAGGATCCCGACCTTTGTGCCTCATATCGCCCCATCGCCCTCCTTAACACCGATCTCAAGATCTACACTAAGATCCTGGCCAAACGGCTGGACCCCCACATGCCGGGGCTGGTGAACCCGGACCAGGTGGGATTTATACGAGATCGTCAGGGAGCCGACAATGTCCGCAGGCTGGCGCACTTGGTGGGGAAGGTGCACCATTGGAAGATCCCGGCCTGCCTCCTCTCACTTGACGCTGAGAAGGCCTTCGACCGGGTCGACTGGACCTTTCTGCGGGCGGTTCTCCGGAAACTAGGTCTTGGCCCCAACATGATTTCCAGGTGCATGGCCCCCTACCTTGGGCCACAGGCCAGAATTCGGGTCAACGGCCAACTGACATCGCCGCTCTCGATTCACAGGGGAACACGGCAGGGGTGCCCGCTCTCGCCACTTCTGTTCGCCTTAGCGATTGAGCCACTGGCGGAGCTACTTAGGCAAGCTCCTAACATTCATGGTATCCCCCTTGGGGGGCGCACCAACAAGGTAGCACTATTTGCGGACGATCTGATCCTTACTCTCACGAACCCTCGGGTTTCCCTCCCAGCGGTACACAAAGCCCTCTCGTTGTTTGAACAGGCGTCCGGCCTGAAAATTAACCATGCCAAATCTTGGGCACTCAGCCTCACCATCCCCGAAGAGGAGATCTCCTTCCTGAAGGGGGTTGCGCCCTACCGTTGGGCGGATGACCGCATTAAATACCTGGGTCTTGACATCACGCCCCACCTCAACTCGTGGTCCTCCAGGAACTGGGCCTCTTGCCGCAGGGAGGTCCTGGCAGACCTGCGGAAATGGAAACCCTTGATGGTATCCTGGCTGGGGCGACTCAATGCGGTCAAGATGTCGGTCCTCCCCCGCATTCTATATGTCTTCCAGTGCCTACCCACTCAGATCCCGATCCACTGCATCAGAAGCCTCCAGCGCGACCTCACGTCCTTCATCTGGGGGGGCAAACGACCCCGGTTCTCGCAGAAAGTCCTCATGGAACCGAGAGACAGGGGTGGCCTAGCCTGCCCGAATCTCCTCCACTACTATTGGGCGGCGCACCTCCGGTTTGTGGTTGAATGGGGAGTGCGCGAAAGCGACAAACATTGGTTTCACATGGACCGAGTGGTCACAGGGCGCACCATATGGGACCTGCCTTGGTTACCGCGGGTGGCGCGTTCTAGAAGCGCTTATATGGCAGTCCCCACGAGGACAGTGCTTGAGATTTGGGACCGAGTGGCAGTGTCCAAGGGTTTAACCACGTTCCCCTCTCCGCATACCCCCATTGCGGGTAACCCACACTTTCCCCCCGCTGCCCAGACCCGAGCTTTCGAGAGCTGGACACGAGGAGATTGCAGGGTTGCAGGGGATCTATTCCTCGGTGGGTCGCCTAAGTCGTGGCAGGACTGCAAGGAAGAATTTAACCTCCCTTTAACTGCCGGCCTACAGTATGCACAGCTGCGCCACTGGACCACGGGTGACGACATGTATCAGGCTGCGTCCAGGGCGTACACCCCGTTTGAGAAGTTGGCGCGCTCCCTCGGAGGACTGAAGCGACTCATCTCTCAAATTTATGACATCCTGCAACACCCGTCCGCCCCGCCCACACATCCCTACCAGAGACAGTGGCAGACGGCGACTGGCACCGAAATCACGCCATCCCAGTGGTCTAGGCTCTGGACCGACATCCCCAAAACTTACCGCAGCATCCCACAGAGGGAAAACGCATACAAGATACTAACGCAATGGTACTACACCCCCCTACGACTCAATAAAATGTTCCCCACCACCTCGCCGATGTGCTGGAGGTGTGGCACTGCGACTGGTGACTTCATACACATCTGGTGGTCGTGCCCCGCCCTGGCTGTCTTTTGGAAGGAAGTCCTCAGCCACATCAAGAAGGTGTTGGGTTTTCCCCTCCCCGAGGAGGTTTGCACGCTCCTGCTGGGCATTCGACCCCCCACACTTACAGCACTCACGCGCAGCGACTGGGTCCTCACCCTCCACATGCTAGGCGCTGCCAAACAACTCATTGCGCTATACTGGAAGCGGGCCGAGGCTCCGCCGATAGCTTCCTGGTTCGTGCGCCTCTGGCAGGTCTTGACCATGGAGCTGCTCACGGCGCGGATCCAATTGAGGGGAGTACGCTTCAAGGCAGTGTGGGAACCTCTGGTGCGTCACCTGTGCTCCATCAGCTATGCCCGACACATGCCTCCCAGGCTCCGCGCTCTGCAGTTGTTCGAGGACGCTCTCCTCCCTGCTGACCCGAGCAGGCTAAGCTCTTAGTCGCTTCCCTCAGTGCTGGATTGCGCTCTACATTTCCCGTAGGCGACCACAGATACACCTTCCCTGGCCTCATACCATCTCATCGCTGCTCCTCCTTTTCCGACTTTTTCTTCCTTCCTGCTTGCCACTCTGGCTTCCGCCCCCCTTTGGGGCAGTTTGGTCCCTGTTGGGCCTTTGAAAATGTGACACCGCTGCTCTACTTCCCATACGCACCTCCCCCGCACAGCGACACACTGCCAGCTTCTGGCTGCCTCTTGATGCACTCTCCCCTAAGCCACGCGGCCGGCCCTCTCGGGGGTTGTAGGCAGGGCGCTGTGTTAAGGATTCCACCCCCCCCGGTGAATTACATCTACCGACTTCTTACTGCGCGGCCGGCCCCGACAAGGGGTTGTAGGCTTATCGCTGTGTTCACAATAAAAACAGATTTGAACAAAAAAACTAGAAATCTTAAAATGTATCGTTTACAACTCTTTCATCTAGGGTTCCTACTGCTTTCTTTCTCATGCCCACCACAATAGAACCGAGTAGAAAATGAACCAGCAAGATGTCTTGAATATGTTAAAGGGAGGACTGTTGAAAATTAGTATGGTTTGGTGAACATTATCTGCGCCATCTTGCCTCTTCCCCTGATGCCACACTTTTGTTGTGCGCACCCGCCATTTTAAGATGCCCTGGGCAGAACAAACCCTTTTGCATGCCGCTGGCCTCTGACATCGCCCTTCGCCCTCACCAAGCCTGCACGCTGACCAACCCCCTGCTTGCACCTGCCTTGAATCATAAACCCCTTTTCAGCGCTGCTCTGCCTCAGGCCCTCATCCTGTTCCCAGCGCAACACCTCCCTTCTTCCCTTTCATGATCCCCGGCCCTTTTGATGCAAACCCTTTTCCCCGTGTGCCCGTTTGTCTTCCTCGTTCCCAGGCCGACACCCAGCTCTGCCGATACTATTCCTTGCCCCTCCCCGTACAATAGAAAGCTTCCCCCCATCAAAGGATCCCCGGGTTGATCAAAGCCCCCACCCCATGAGATCCGATCGAACCCCGCATTCCATGAATTGACGGAATATCCAGCTGTGCGATACTCATCACCTGTTGTGACTAGGGTGGGGACCTCTACTGTAAATGTGTGTGGGAGCGGGCCCGGAGGGGGGATTCCGGGAATGTCTTTCCGTACATCAAAGCTTTGTCATGAGTATGTAAACTGTAATAAAAACCGCAAAACCCTGTATATAAGGGGCCAGGCCTCAGACATAAGTTAGAGCACCTCAGAACGATACCTGCTGTCCGTTTTGCCGTGTTCTCCTCCGGAGAGAATAAAAACCTTGTTTCCTGCTTTCCAGTCTCCAGCGCCTGCCTCTTCATTTGATTAAATAATTAGAGGGTCACAGAGGCAATACCGCCGGGCAAATATCGATTGTCCCCGACCCGACTTTATTTTAACATCCGTCACTGCAGGCTTTCACCAGGCATACACACAACCAGTTGTCAATGCACGCTTCCACTGGGCACACACACCACCTGCCATCATCACCAGTCGTCGGTGCACGCTTCCACCATGCACACTCATTACTAGCTGTCAGTGCACGCTTCCACCAGGCAGACACAAACAGCCGTCAGTGCACGCTTTATAGGCGCTCACACACACACACCATTAGCGTCAGGCATCCACAAGCGTCAAAAATCCAAAAGTGTCAGACATACACAAGCGCCAGACATCCACAACCATCAGACATCCACAAACATCAAACATCCACAAGCATCAGGCATCTGCAGGCATCAGACATCCACAAGCATCAGACATCCACAAGCATCACACATCAGACATCCACAAGCGTCAAGCATCCACAACCATCAGACATCCACACACAACAGACATCCACAAACATCAGACATCCACAGGCATCAGACATCCACAAGCATCAGGCATCCACCTGCATCAGGCATCCACAGGCATCAGACATCCACAGGCATCAGACATCCACAGGCATCAGACATCCACAAACAACAGACATCCACAGGCATCAGACATCCACAGGCATCAGACATCCACAAGCATCAGGCATCCACAGGCATCAGACATCCACAGGCATCCGACATCCACAAGCATCACCCATCAGACATCCACAAGTGTCAGGCATCCACAAGCGTCAGGCATCCACAAGCGTCAAACATCCACAAGCGTCAGACATCCACAAGCGTCAGACATCCACAAGCGTCAGACATCCACAAGCGTCAGGCATCCACAAGCGTCAGGCATCCACAAGCGTCAGACATCCACAGGCGTCAGACATCCACAAGCATCAGGCATCCACATGCGTCAGGCATCCACAAGCGTCAGGCATCCACAAGCGTCAGGCATCCACAAGCGTCAGACATCCACAAGCATCAGACATCCACAAGTGTCAGGCATCCACAAGCGTCCCTTTCATCAGCTCTCTGCCATCCTCGTTAGCTTCAAATGTTTCTGGTTCCTCACAAGGCCCCTCCAGCTCTCGCCTTGCTACATTTTACATTGGCACAGCACCACTCAACGCCACAGCACCACTCAACGCCACAGCATCACTCAGCATCGCTCAACGCCACAGCATCACACAGCATCACTCAGTACCACTGAACGCCACAGCATCACTCAGCACCAGTGAATGCCACAGCATCACTTAGCACCACAGCATCACTCGTCGCCGCCACAACATCACTCAGCGCCACTACAGCATCAATCTGTGCAACCAGTCAATAACAACTGGTTCAAATATGTTCTCTCAATGTTTCAAGCTTTATTACAAATGTCACAAAAAGATGTTAATATTTCACTTCTGTTCTTGGATTTTCGTCACAATAAAATACACTTAACATAATCTTCACAAAAGTTATTTACAAAAGTTTAAGCTTTTGCCATTATAAATTACAATAACTTTTATTTAAGTATTAATTATTTAAAAAAAATTAAAAGCCAGTGTTATTTGTAATATCAATACATCTAAGTCAGGTAAATACAACACATATTGCATTACAAATGCTATAGGTGTCACATTTGCAAAAGTTAAAACCATTGGCATTGTAAATGACAAAGCTATTAATTTCACTATTTTCAAAACCAACACATAAAATAAAATACTTTGTCATTTACAAAACCAATAGCTCAAACTTTCCCAATGCGAGACCTATTGCATTGCAAATGCTTGTTTAAAAGGGGCCTCGAAATGGGTCTGTATCAGGCTCTGTTGTGTGCCCTGCCTATACACGCCATAGTTGCTGTTAATTTAGCTTTTGCAACTAACAACGCCAATAGTCCTGACTTGTTGTAGGTATGATGCTACTTGTATTTTTTTTAAAGAGTTCTATTTAGTGCAAACTTGACCCGAATCGGTTATCAGAGCGCTTTACATAGCACCAGTCACATTACATGAGGACACACATTCACTTTTGTTAGGCATAGGGAGATTACGTGATTTGCCCAGAACCACAGGATGTTTTTGGCGCGTCATTACCGAGACTCGAACCCAGTTCCCCAGGTCCGAGGTCGAGCGCCCTAGCCGTTACGCCAACTCCTCTCCCCTAATATATATTATATATCTGGATGCAATGACAGAAACAGCAAAATACAAGTCTAGCAGCACACTATGCTAAGCACAGATTTGTTATCTTAAGTGTTTTTAAGCCACGCCCGTAATTACATTGACCACGCCCCTTTGATAGACCCTCCAGTTTTTTCATCCCACTTAAAGCCTTGTCCTCTACATAACTAAAACAGTATGTACAATTACGGCAACTTAACAGAAGAAGTGAAATATAATCACAAAAAGTGTGCAATGTGGGCTAAACTACTACAGAAAAGGAAAACGGTTAATACTATTGGCTGAATATACCCCAACAAGGTGAGAGTGGTGGCAAGCGGTGGATGTCAGTGGCACCCAAGAAGCATCAAGGGGGACCTGGCTGCAGCAAGGGGAGCTGATGCAAGGACCAATGAGTGAGACCTATCTTTTTTACAGAGTTACTAAACAAAACATGCAACGTCCGTAAATCAGTTGGTGAGAGGTTTATAGTTATACTGGGTTTTTTTGTTTGTACCAAGAAGGGGTAACCCTGTGTCCCTCAGAACCTGGGTATGTATGGTTAAAGACAAAAATGGTTCCGTCGGGTGAATCAATTGCTTTTACGTGAAGGCTAGGTTAGCTCATAACAGAAGATAACAAATATTAAGAGAAAACCTCTCTGACAACAAATAAAATTCAAAGTATTTTTTATGAAAGAACAAAGTCACATTAAAACACCGGAATTACTTCATTCCATTTCAATTGCAATTATAAGTGAAAAAGTGACTATTGGTGAACAAGGTGAATAGTGCAACAATTTCAGGGACACTTATTTACAAATATTTACAAAGTTTATACAAGGAAGAATGGGCGAGGGGAAAGATTTTTGGCGGTCAGAGTTCTGAGTTAATACTCCAAGGAGACAGATGGTGACTGTGCCCGTTCCCGGAGGGTTCTTGACCAGTACTGTGCGTCGACGTTTCGATCCTAATGTGCCCCGGTTGGTGGTCACGCGGATCTTTATCAAGACAAGGGGGGGGGGGGTCTGGAAAGAGAGGTAAGTATTGTGTCAGAGAGGTAAATAACAGTTATTATAGCGACCGCGAGAAATGAAAGCCGGTTCCCTGCTCTATTGGAAAGTGTTTCTCCATGTGAGATTGACCTATTGGCCTACGCACAGCGTGTGACTGTCGCCTCCTGTGTATCCGGAAATCAATACAACCAAGTCACCCCCCCTTCCCCCTGTGTGAGTATGATGCACTCGCCACACTGCATCACTATAAATAACTGTTATTTACCTCTCTGACACAATACTTACCTCTCTTTCCAGACCACCCCCCCCCCTTGTCTTGATAAAGATCCGCGTGACCACCAACCGGGGCACATTAGGATCGAAACGTCGACGCACAGTACTGGTCAAGAACCCTCCGGGAACGGGCACAGTCACCATCTGTCTCCTTGGAGTATTAACTCAGAACTCTGACCGCCAAAAATCTTTCCCCTCGCCCATTCTTCCTTGTATAAACTTTGTAAATATTTGTAAATAAGTGTCACTGAAATTGTTGCACTATTCACCTTGTTCACCAATAGTCACTTTTTCACTTATAATTGCAATTGAAATGGAATGAAGTAATTCCGGTGTTTTAATGTGACTTTGTTCTTTCATAAAAAATACTTTGAATTTTATTTGTTGTCAGAGAGGTTTTCTCTTAATATTTGTTATCTTCTGTTATGAGCTAACCTAGCCTTCACGTAAAAGCAATTGATTCACCCGACGGAACCATTTTTGTCTTTAACTATAGTTATACTGGGGTCAGCTGCATCTGTGTCCTCCTCCCAACACTCATTCACTAGTAATGATAATTGAAATGATCCTTCTTTTAATAAAGAGTTCATATAGGTCTTTATCGAGTATTTAGATGCCTTCTTGGCACATTGTCTTTTCCTTAATTCCCATCTTTTCACCACTTGAGACCTCAAGACGTGCAATGGACTTGAGGTCGATCCAGCAGATGAGAAAACAGATGACTGCCAGTCACATTTGGATTCATGGAGACTACATCGAAAGGGTGCTCCAAAGGCTGCTTCCTGTCCACCAGGAAAACGTTTTGCGGAACGTAGGCTTGGCCATGTTATGCGCAGTTTGTGGACGACTTGGCCCAGCTCAGATCAGCGCAGTCCAGACCTCTCACTAGGCTCAATACAAGCACTGGCAACACTTCAAAAGAACTTCAATATCACAATAGTCCATAGCCGCTGCCCAATGCTCCATAGCCCAATAGTGCAGGGGGCACTAGAAAGCCAAAGAGCGTGGAGGCACCACAACTCAGACATCCAAACACTGCTTTGATGTCTGTTTGGCTGCTTTAACTATTTATAAAGACTAGCCCTGAATGACCTATCCTTGGTGATTATTCTCCCATTGAATGAAGAAGTATGCCAGCCAGTTATCCCATATTAACGAGACTGGCAAAAAATTCAGAGTGAAAAAGAAGACGCTCACATACATCCCCTCCCTGCCTCTGCCACCAATCACATTTCCTCACTGCTGCCTCTCAAGCTGATTACTTAGGGGAACCCCTCTCTGGCTTTCCTGAGCCTCTCCTGAGCAGTTACCACCTGCTGCTTCGCCAAGCGGTCTGGCCCACATGTGACCACTGCACGTCACGTCTGCCTCCCCTCCACTCCCCCCGGGGAGCAGGTACAGGAGTGTTGCAATCACTTCAGGGACAAGAAGGTGAAGTCAGGGAGGCTCCGCACCTCTGCAACTCTGCTCGAAGCTTATACAGACCCAGAAGGTTTTCAGCTCGGGTTCGTCTCCTCTGGCGTTAAATTCGAATTTCAAACCAGGAGTATGTTATCTTAAATTCATGTAACATAACATAACAGGTGTATTTGTAAAGCGCACGATTACCCGAAGGTGTCCTGGCGCTGAATGACAGATGTTTATTGCTACCCAACTCAATGGTACTTATTTTATCGACCCTATGTAAGATATGAACTAATTCTAATTTTTTTCATTTAGGAAGATTAAAAAGATTTGCCTAATGTTGGTACTGCCCATGTGCTGATAGTGATTTCTTTCACATGTTTTTTTTTGCCCACTGGTCAAATCCCTTTGGTCCCACATCTGGTCCAAAATAAATGACATTTTGGCCACAGACTTCCCTTTCGAGATTGTACATATTTTTCTGGGCAGTTTCTATGGAATCTTCAATGTAATGTGCGTACATTTATCGATCTATATTTAGCCATTTCCTTTCAGATAATCACAACCAACTGGAAAGACATTTCAAAAATTTCATACAATGAATGGGGGAACCTGTTATGTCATCATCATAGACTTGATCGTGCCTTTGCCACCACAGTACCTTTATTGATTAAAAGAGATTTGTTATAGTTACCTTTAACTGATTTTCTCTCTAGACATGTTTCTTGAAGTTCACCCTTTATCCCTAATCTTTTTTTTCTGCTTTTTTTTTTTAAATTGTTAATATTAGTTGCATTTCGCCCTTACTTTGCTATGTACCTTCTGAAATTGAATTAGTAATATACAGTGACCTTCTTTTCCTCTCTCCCTTTTCCCCTTCTCACTCTTTTTCTCTACGTCTCTCCCGTAAAACAAAATACCTTCAAAAAGCTCTTTTTCTTGGTATAGTTTTTATATCCCTCTTTTTTTAATCGATTTGCAAATATGGTAATTTAATATTCGTGCAATTTCTTATTACTGCCATTGTTTCTGTATTGATGTTTTACTATGCTTATTGTACTCAATAAATCTTTCTAAACTTAAAAAAAATAATTGTCTGAAAGGCCAATGCAGAATCTGAATGAATTTACAAGTCAGCCTCTTCCTGGAGGCTTTGGATTGATACTCAAAGGCAGATTTATCATCATTATTTCACGCAGCGCAGCAAGCCACCTTGCTGTGCTCCATGAAAGGGCAGCAATACACCATATTTAACATCATCATACAGCTTGGCACATTCCTGTCCTATTCTAGCGCTGGTGCACAATGTGCTGTCTTGCTCCCACGCCGGCACCCTTACACCCTGGGACAAGGGTGTCTGTGTTGCAGATAGGTTTATTTTTGTGCAGGAAGGGAAAAAAACAATATTCTGCTGCATTTTTCTCTTTCTACATGTGCTACAGAATTCAAGAGGAAAAAGCGAGGAGTAATAAAGATATTTATTCTCGTTATGCCTCACCTGGGAAGGCGCAGCATTTTGATACATTCCCAGGTTTACCAGTAATGGTAAAACTGGGAATGCGCCAAAATTAATCGGTGTTACGGGGGAACACCCAGGCAACATCCATGGAGCGCCTCCTTAGGCCAGAGTAATGCAACGCGGTGATTTGGACTGTCTTGCGATACTCTAGATTTATTAAGCCAAGCAGGGCTTTGCAAGGTGGCTTGCATAGCTTGATACATCTGACTTAGTAGTGGCATCTCCTTGGCCACCATGCGTGGCACAACGGGCACGACTCAATGATAGATCTGCCCCACAGTCTTTTTAATCCTACATTTGATATCCAAGATATGTCCTACATATCACTGTCTTGTTTTAGCCTAAAGACATGAGGTGGATATCAAACCCTGAATATTCTTTAACCCAGGGGATTGCCAAAGCTATAAAATCAGATGTGCCTTTGTCAACACCAACAATATCCAAAGCTCAGGCAATAGTATATCCTGTGTCAATACAGGCACAGGTCCAATAACACCAACAATAGCCACAGCTCAGGCAATAGTAAAACTTTGCATCATTATAGGCACAGTGGGAGATGTGTGGGGCAACAGCCAAAGTGGCTGACACTGGAGCACGGGCCTCACAGTCGATACCCCGCACTGGGGGCAGCTCAGCTCAGCATCATGTGACTATGGGCATTGGCTCACTGAATCTCCCCAACGGCTCCAGCGCGTTGAGACCCTTAGGGGTGATTAGTTTGTGCTTTACACATACCGGATTTATTTATTTAATAGGTCCAACAACATCAACAATATCCACCGCTCAAGCAATAGTGTATCTTGCCCCAATACGGGCTTATGTAGGTAGATTTTATTTCCTGTGTCTTAAGATTTCAAGTATAAAGATAAGTTGTGTCTGTTCAGTGCTTGTATCTCTAGTGGTCCCTCCAGGGCTGTAGTGGTGCAGACTGCAGCTTCCTGAAGGAGCCCCCGAGTCAGATGGCAGATACTTTAAAGTTCTCTTCCAGGGGATCCTCATCAATAGTCATGAGCATTAGAATATTCCCGCCCATGCGCGGGACCCCGGAAACAATATATTATATGTGCCCCACATATATATACTGATATATATATTACTGCTCCAAATTTTCCCCATTACAGGGAGAAAAACGACACCACTCACGGGATACTTTCAGCAAGCAAGCAGTGTTCTTTATTCCACTGACAAAAACAGACGCGTTTCGGTAATTCCCTTCTTCTGTGTCTTCCCGTGCAGTGCAACGGAGCGCCATTTGTAACTCGTGTTAATGGAAACAAACATAGGACTATTAGCGACCCTCAAGATTGTGGGCGCCATCTTAGAACATTACTTAGTTCATTATATATACAGTTTAAACACAATTTCTATGTCATATTTCATTGTATCATGAATATCGTTATGCTTGATAAAATTGAGTTTTCTAAACAGCCCCATGGGCACATCACATCTCGCCGTGGATCGGCAATGGCAACCAACCTGGTTGCCGTGCTGTCCTATTGTTGTGACCTGATACTCGAGTTACATAAATTACATATTATACCATACACTGTAGCTACCCCTATTCACATCTTAACATTAAATTTCATCTATAACCCATTCCGTGCAGCTTGGAAGGAACTAAACACATCTGGAAAATCAACACACTAACCAGAAAATCTCATAAAGTTTCAAGAGTACAGATTCCACAGTACAGTTCTCCACTTGTCAATATTACCCTTATCTATATTTATCTACATGCCCAAGTGTACTGACAGTTCTTCCCCCCCATTTAGGCCTTCTGGGCTTTTGGTCTGGAGATCTACTATATATCTAGACTCTAACCTGCGCAACTTTTGAAGTCTATCTCCACCTCTAGCGTTTTCAGGTACATGGTCTAGACAGAAGTATTGTAACAAACTCTTGTCGCTCTTATGCTTTATGTAAAAGTGGCGAGCCATCGGGTAAGTGAAATCCTTATTTGCAATAGCACGCATGTGCTCTAAGATTCTCAACTTAACACAATTGATGGTGCTGCCCACATATCTCATCCCGCAGGGACACTTTAAGCAATACACTGCGAATGTGGTTTGACAGGACATGAACTTCTTGATCTTTTTACCATTTTTAAGGCCCTTCACCTCATAGGACAAAGTGCGTTTGCTAGCTGAACATGCTTTGCACTTTCCACAGGGAAAGAACCCTTTTGCTTCATACAGTGTACCTCGCTTCTTTTTCACAACTGGATCTAGATGACTATGGACTAAGCCATCCCTTAAGGACCGAGCTTTTCTAAAGGTAATTAAAGGATTAGGTGTCACATCCTTTCCTATGATGTGGTCTGTTCTTAAAATAGTCCAATGTTTTTTTACCATACCTCTGAACCAGTCTGCATCTTGTGAAAAGATAGTTATTATGCGAAATCTACCATCATCGATCTTTCTGTCTTTCTTCTTAAAAAGATCTACTCTCGGAATGTTAGATACTTTCCGCAGAGTGGTGGTAAGTAGTTTCGCATTGTAACCCCTTGAAAGGAATCTATTGAAGCTCTCTTTGGCTGCTTCATCAAAGTCAGATCTCATCGAGCAATTCCGTTTCAATCGGAGAAATTCTCGTAAGGAATGCTGTTAATTAGTCTGGGGGAACGGCTGCTAGATGCATGCAGGGTACTGTTGCCTGCTGTTGGTTTTCTATATAGGCAACACGTTACCCTGTTTTCCTGAATCTTAACTTGAAGATCTAGGTAATTGGCTGTCACCTTACTGACCTGGCCCGTGAATCTCAAATTATTCTCATTGAGATTTAGATATTGAATATACTCTTCTCCCTCCTGTACTGTACCATTCCACACTAAGAACAAATCGTCGATATATCTATACCACGAAATTATTTTCTCAGTCCATATTTTGTTCTCCGTCGCCCAGGCTACCTGCTCCTCCCACCAGCCCACGAATAAATTCGCGTAGCTGGGGGCAAAGCAGGAGCCCATGGCAGTAACAGAGATTTGTCTGAACAGTTCCCCCTGGAAAGTGAAAATGTTGTTATACAGACAATATTGAGTTAGCTCCAACAGCATAAAATTATGGGCAGCGAATTTCAATTGTCGTTTCTTCAGGAAGTGTTCTACTGCAGACAGGCCTTGTGTGTGGTCAATGCAGGTATAGAGGCTGGTTATGTCTAAGGTGATCAGACAGTAAGCAGGTTGCCATTCCAGTTTCTCTACATGCTCAATGAAGTCTGTGGAGTCTCTGATATAAGATTTTAAATTCAGGACTGCCTCGAATAGGAAGTGATCCAAATAACGGGAAAGGTTCTCAGTAAGACTGCCTATCGATGAGACAATTGGTCTCCCGGGAGGCTGTTTTAAATCTTTATGTACCTTGGGTAGGTAATAGAATGTTGGCAAGACGGGACTAGTTGTTCTCAAAAACAAAAACTCATCCAAGTCTATCATCGATTTGTCATGTCATTTGGTCAACAGTTCATGTAGTTTGGTGATGCTATCATTGTATTGAATCTTTGTTGTTACTTCATAACAATTCCGATCGTTCAATTGTCTCATCGCCTCACCTATGTATTGTTTTCTTGTGAGGACTACGACATTTCCTCCCTTGTCAGAGGGTTTGCAAATGATTGTTGTATCATCCTCTAGATTTTTCAAGGCTTCTCTTTGTGGCCTCGTCAAATTGTCCTGGCCCCTCCTTGTTGGTTTTTTTCTCTCTGAATTTCATCAGATCCCTTATGGTTAGGTCCGAGAAAGTATCTATGGAGTCCATGGGCATTTGTGGTACAAATTTGGAAGGTAATTTGAGGCCACTAGATGGTGCTTCTTGTGCCACCTCAACGTTCCTTATTCGTTGCGTTGGTGTGACCGCTGATGGAGTGGTCTCAGTGGTATTCTCTTTTCGTAAGTCCTCAAGTATTTCCAAGGATGTCAAATCATTGACATTTAACAAATCTGTATCTTTCCAATTTGATTTTATAGTTTTGGCTTCTTTGGATGTAGGTTTGGTCTTGTGAAATTTGTACAATTTTAACTTGCGAATAAATTTATACAAGTCAATTCTTGTTTGTGTATATTCTAAACGTTGGTTGGGGCAAAAAGTTAAACCTAACTTCAAGACAATCTCCTCAGCTGTTGTTAGGGTTTTGTGGGAGAGGTTTATGATGGTCAGATGCTGATCGTCCGTTGTTACCATCTCGCCCCTCTTTTGCTTCTTGTCACTCTGGGTGTGTAATTTGTTTTTCCCCTTCCTTTTCCACCCGCCACGCCGGGTTTGTCTTCTTCCTCTGGGGGCTTGTTCTTCCCCCCGTAGCCAGCTTTGGCGGATGACATTGAACTCCTGATGAAAAGGAGTTTTGGGGAGTCCTCTCGCAGGACCTGCCACATCCTCTCCACTCAATTCTTCCTCAGTAACTTCAGATTCAGAGGTTTCTATTCTTGTCTGGGTGTCGTTCCGTTTGGCTTTATTACCAAGGCCACTCATCTCTTTTCGCGTTTGATCATACTTCTTGGCGAAAGTCAAGACTCTTCCCATTGCGTAGTCCCTCTCGTCGCGATCAAATTTCTCTTGTTTTCGCGATTTGATTTTACTCTCATACTTTTCCAGGCGTTTTTTCATCGCAGCTCTTAGCTGCTCTTGTTGATCTCTCTCCGTGTTCTGTTTTAATTCTTCCTCAAGGGCTTCGATTTCTTTGAGTGTTTTCTCTCTGTCACTCCATGCAAACTGGACAAGAATCTCCAGCATGCCCTTGCACGAGAGGGCCGTATGTTTAGCCCACGCCTCTAGTAAGAGAGGGTCCGGATTCTCGTAAGCGGGGATGGTGTAGATCCTCAAGCCACGCGGCACCCTTTGTACCTCAATATAACTCTGAAGAGAGGTGCCCTCCCACCATTTTCTCGTTTCTCGTTTGTATAATCTTCCCAGTTTTGTGTATTGGCCCGCCAGCGTGCTCTGCTTCTCCCTCGCTGCTGTCGCGGGTGGTAGCGTAATGGGCTCCAGGGCTGTAGTGGTGCAGACTGCAGCTTCCTGAAGGAGCCCCCGAGTCAGATGGCAGATACTTTAAAGTTCTCTTCCAGGGGATCCTCATTAATAGTCATAAGCATTAGAATATTCCCGCCCATGCGCAGGACCCCGGAAACACTATATTATATGTGCCCCACATATATATACTCATATATATATATATTCACTGAAAAAACCATAGGTTATAGACCATATATAGTTAGGAATTTGCATTTACAAAACCTTGAAAATTCACTGAAAAAACCATAGGTTAGAGACCATATATAGTTAGCAGGACATTTTATTGACATAAAACCAATGAAATTCCATATATAGTTAGTTGCACTAACTATATATCGCGCACCCGCAATCCACTGCTGATGATGTCACATATTACATCATTCATGACATGGTCAGTGACATCACTGATGACATCTCAAATGACATCACTGATGACATCACTGATGACATCTCAAATGACATCACTGATGACATCATCTAGTGGCTGTGTGTTTTTGTAAAGTTTAAATATGTTTTACATATTGAAGAATGAGTGGATGTATGGAAGACTGAGTGTGTGTGTGGCTGGCTGGGAGGTGTGTGACTCTGTGCATATCAATGTGTACTTGTATCAGTGATTGTATAAGAGAGTAAGTATGTGTTAGTATATGTGTGAAAAAGTATGGTGTTCTGTGTTTAACTGTATAGATGAGGAAATCGAAGTGTGATTGATTCTTCACAGGACTGACTAGGTGTATGAGTGCATATGATAGTGTTGTAATAATGAGTGACTGTATGTATGAGTGATTGTATGGGTGAATGAGTGAATGTGTGTGTAGACGTAGGAATCAGTGAGTGCGTATGTAGTAACTGGTATTGGTGTGTCATGATGTCATCAGTGATGTCATTTGAGATGTCATCAGTGATGTCATTTGAGATGTCATGATGTCATCAGTGATGTCACTGAAGTATGGTGTTCTGTGTTTAACTGTATAGATGAGGAAATGGAAGTGTGATTGATTCTTTACAGGACTGACTAGGTGTGTGAGTAACTCCATGGATGAGTGGCAGTGTGTGAGTGTCTGCATAGGTGTATGAGTGCATATGATAGTGTTGTAATAATGAGTGACTGTATGTATGAGTGATTGTATGGGTGAATGAGTGAATGTGTGTGTAGACGTAGGAATCAGTGAGTGCGTATGTAGTAACTGGTATTGGTGTGTCATGATGTCATCAGTGATGTCATTTGAGATGTCATCAGTGATGTCATCAGTGATGTCATTTGAGATGTCATCAGTGATGTCATCAGTGATGTCACTGACCATGTCATGAATGATGTAATATGTGACATCATCAGCAGTGGATTGCGGGTGCGCGATATATAGTTAGTGCAACTAACTATATATGGAATTTCATTGGTTTTATGTCAATAAAATGTCCTGCTAACTATATATGGTCTCTAACCTATGGTTTTTTCAGTGAATTTTCAAGGTTTTGTAAATGCAAATTCCTAACTATATATGGTCTATAACCTATGGTTTTTTCAGTGAATTTCATTGGTTTTTTAAAAGCTAATATCTATAGCTGTAAAATATATTCTTTATTACGTGACGTATCACGTAGCCACGTGAGACGCCTCATGACGCGTCGCATAACCGTGACGTATCGGCTGTGCAGCGCAAACAAAACCCGTAACGTAAGCGTGCCGGAGCACGCTTACAGATATATATATATTTTTTAACCTTAATTAGACAAAATCCACACGTGCACATATCTTGAGGCCTTGCAAAGGCACATCAAACAAACAGTCCCTACAATTTTGCCAACTTTGCTGGAAATCTATTCCCTTCATTTTTTTTTTACTGTTTCTCTTGGTTTTCCCCTTGTTACGCTTACCGGGACGCTACCCGGTACGCGAACCGGACGCTCCAAAAACACAAGATGGCGGACTCCCGTTACGCTGCCGGTTAGCTGCCCGGTTCGCGTACCGGGAATCGCCTCTACCGCGAAAAATCACGGGGGACTTTAATATCCCCCTCATCAATCCTAGGGGGTCAGGAGGGGTTTACCTTGCCCCCTTTCCTTCATTTCCCCCTTCTTTTTTCACCACATCTTGTCTCTCGAACCTACCGAGAGACAAGATGGCGGCCGCTCCGGACTGTTTAGAATGTTGACAGACACCGGAGAGCCAATCAGCTTCGCTTCGCGAAGTTCCGTTACGCGTCAGGTACGCGAACCGGGGCGCTAACCGGAGCGCTGTCACAGATATATATATTTTTTTAAACGTTAATTTCTCAAAATACACTGGAGCACATATATTGAGACATAGCAAAGGCACGTCGGGCAAACCATATCTACAATTTTGCCAAGTTTCATGTAAATCTATTCAGCCGTTCGAGCTAAAAGTGAGTCCAACCGCCCTTTGGAAAAATGAATGTGAAAAACGCGTTTTGGGACCCCCCTTTTTTCTCGGCCCCCCTTGACGAAACCCCCCCAAATTTTCAGGGGCTGCTCAGAAACAAAATGTGCCATTTTCCTGAACATTTCAGCCAATTCCGTCCACAAACGCCAAAGTTATTAGACATAGAATTTTCAGAAATCCCATGGAGAAAAAATCCTAACTATATATACCCACTGGCTATCGCCAGTAGGTAATATACATATATAAACATATATAATCTGCATATCTATATAAATATAAATGCATGCATACATATACATATATGCATACATATGCATGTTATTTACATGAAAGTTTTAAAAACACGAATAAAAGCAAAGCTAAAAAGCCACCTCATTACAAACAGAATGGCTTTAACTTAAACGAGGGCGAGATCTATTGCATTTTCAATGCTTGTTTACTTTGGTTCTATCAAGAAGGCATTCAGATGTGTCACACATTTGCCATAAATTCTGAATGTTAGCACTCTAGTTGCTCATTAGATCACTGTAGTAAAGCTAGTGCTCACCAGGGAAGTCTGCTGCTAATCATGGTTTGCAGCCATTTTCCCGCATTTTTTATCCCGCAGACTTTCAGTCCGCATACCATTATCCCGCAAGGTCATTGACCTCGCATACCATTATCCCGCATTTTTTCAAAACGCACGTGCATTTATCGCGCATGCCTTTACAAAGAATTACGTTTTAAAGGCATGTATGGTAAATGCATTTGCGTTGTGAAAACCACGATGACGAGAGAGGTAAGTGGGTTTGTGTTAATTTTTTCGTGGGTTAGTGATTGTGTAGTGTAGTGTTGTGTAGTGTAGTGTTGTGTTAGTGTAGTGTAGAGTTGTGATGGTTGTTTAGTGTAGGGTCATGCTAGGGGTAGTGTTTTAGGGTTTAGGGTTGTGTTGTAGTGTTTGCGTAGTGTAGGGTCATGCTGGGGCTAGTGTTTTAGGGTTTAGGGTAGTGTTGTAGTGTTTGCGTAGTGTAGGGTCATGCTGGGGGTAGTGTTTTAGGGTGTAGGGTAGTGTGGAAAAGTAAATTTTGCCATGTTCTGTGTCCCTACGCTTCATCCATCATATGTTATGTGTGCATGACCAATATGCATATGTTATTCCCCATGTCTGATTAATGACGCAATTCCAGTTGTGTCCACCTCTAGTATGCCAGTTTCCAGTCCTCGTGAATACTACGAATATCAGGCCTATGTAAAGTTACGTTGCCACGTTTCCCAGTGTGCACGTTATTCCATTATAAAGTCCCCGTTTCTAGGCCTCAAAAGGGCCCGGACATCAGATTCAGCTCCTGTCTCCTGAAAGCCTCGCTGAGGAGCGATACAGCCCCCACCTGTATCCTCGACCCTTCACTTACTTCCTGCCTCGCAGTGCCCGGTGCAGCTTGGCTCTGCCTCTGAGTCTGCCAAAAGTATGTTATAGTTCCAGCTATCAGTTCAGTCCTCCTCCTTTGCATTCCTAAGCTACTGAACTGCATCAATAGTTTCCGTCATTGTCTAGCCTTCTCGTCTCCACGTTAGAGAAATACTGCATTTAATGGTCATTTAGTATTCTTCATCACGCACTACATGTAGAATAATGCATGGTCCAGTCTTAGAGTCAAGTTAGCTTTTCCCCTCATGACTTCTAGTTTATATCAACATGTTCCCTAAACATCAGATACCAGATAGGGTTTAGGTACATGTCGCTCCGACCCTCCAGACTCTAGTCTCTGCTCCTAGCACAGAGTTCGTAGCCCCCAGCTTCTCCTAGTAACACGTCATTGCCAGTTTTCGCGCACCATTAGGTTAGAGGTCCCGGCTCCTTAGGTAGCCCCCTCCTATGTTTCCGCCCATTCATGACATATTCTGTTACGTTTGCATCACATGTCTATGTATACTCCCAGTTACACCTACTTTTACTGTTATCTCTCGCGACTGCTACGCGTCACGCCTTCTGCTCCACCCACTGCTACGCCTACTGCAATGTAATGCTATGTGTTTGCGCTATGTATATAAGTTGATGTATTGTTATTAAAAGTTAGCGCGCTCATCCCAGATCAAGCCCCGGCAGCTGCTGGGCCCCAGTTGTCCTGCTGGGCCCTGTCACCCCTGTTCCTATGCAGGTTGTCCTGATCCTGTCCTTATGCTGTAATAAACCTGCAGAAACTCCTACTACCTCGAATCTTGACTCTTATTTTATTGAGCTATCTGTTATTCATTCATTCATCCAAAAAATAGATCCGGTATTATTTATTTATATACCACATAATGGCGCCCGAATAGGGACTTGCCCTTTCCCCACGCGTCGGTGAAGCCACGCCGACCCCCTGACCCTCTGCAGTCGTGACGGAACCATACCGTGCACTGGCAGATATTTCTGCTCCAAGTATCCCTCAGGCCCACGGAGGAGACGGAGGAGGCGGTCCAGCATCCGAACGAGACGGTGGAGGAACGCGGCGAGTCCCGACCAGAGCCCAAGCCGAGAGTCCAAGGTCCGAGGTATCCGGAGGCCCACCTGTAACTGAAGTCCGAAGTTCGTCGTCCGTCGTCCAGTCCAGTCCGAGGCCTTCCGTTCCGTGCTGCCCGGTGAGTACCATTGCTGGGGTAGTATCTAGACAGGACCAATCTAAATTGACTCCTGGTCCGTGGGTTGGTGGTGCCCAGACTCACAAACGAAGTGTTCACCTAGGTGGATACGGGTCTTGATGCGTCCCTTTATGGGACCGGTATGTTCCGTACTGTTACAGCAGTGCATCCAGTAACTCTAGTCTGTTCCGTTCTCGAGAAAATCTGTTCTGTTTCTGTTCTCAGTATTTCAGGTAATATTCTGTTCGAACTGTTATTTATAATGTTCTTCATGTATTTTTAATGTTGTGGTATGAGTGTGATGTGATTTCGTGTTTTTATTGTGTATTGTATTGTGTTCCGATTCAAGTTTACAATGCCGCTCTTTTCCAAGTTACGTCAGTTAAAAACTAGAAAGGGTCTGTTAGAGGAAGCGGTTCCTGTCCCGCCTAGGGACAGTCCAGGTCACTTTATGTATCAGAAACATGGCATAAGCGCCATATTGTATCTAGATTTATGGGTAGAGTATACCAAACAGTTAGAAGAAAAGTATAGATGGCCCGTATCGGGTACATGGGATGCCGAATGTATCATGCGAGTAGAAGAAGCATTATGGAAAAAGAAAGCCAGACAGTCACAGAAAGATGCCATCGAGTTATGGCGTAAAGAAGCGCATAGAAGAACTGAAAAGGAAGTCAGAAAGTCAGAGTTAAGTAGAGAATCCCAAGAACGAGCCCAAGAAAGAGAATTAATCGAGATAGGTGAACAAGTCAAAGCCGAACAGTCAGACAGACAGAGGCATGCCCTTATTAAGGGTATGTATCCTCTCCTTGCCGAAGGCTTGCCAAAAGCAACCCCAGAGGCATCCAGTAATTTCCCGCCACCATTAGTTCCGACTAAGCTACGTCACAAACAGACCGCAGCTGATATTTTTATTTCGTCCTATCTGGACGACACAGTCCCCGAATATGCAAATCCTGTTCGCGCTCCGCCAGTCCCTGCAAATCAGGCACTTCCCGCTCCTCCAGACACCGGAGTACCTGTTACGGTACCCCCGGTCCAGCCTACAGTTCCATTTCCCACTCTGCCAGGACGTAGAGCCTCAGTAGACGACTCCAGTCTAGGGGCCGCAGGAGGAGCTACTCCTCAAACCCCGCCGCCACACAAGCGTTTAACGTTAGCCGAATTACATGCACAAGCATCACAGCGTACGCCTAGATATCAGTCTGTTGCAGAAATAAGAAAATCCCTTGCCGAATGTTGCTATGATCCAGTCCCAGGCGAGGATAATATGGTTTTATATTCATTTCGCGTAAGAAAGGTGGCCGAGTATCTGGTCACCTTACCGAATATGAAAGAAGATCTAGACAGAATATATCGTTTCATCCGTACAGGGGATGATCCAGAAAGTATTAGCGAGACTATGTCTCAAAGGAAAGCCGAGATCCAGCTCATGATATTAAAGTTCCTGATCAATTGTCTAATAAGAGAACAAGATTACCCGTCTAAAGATTCCGCCGAAATGAGAATCCTGACAAGGTGGAGTGATAATATAGCCGAGGGTAAGCACAAGACCGTCGGTGCCATGGAGAGTATGTACAAGAAAATTCGTAAAGAAATAATAAGGTTACACGACCAGCGTAAAGCAGCACAAGTAAGCGAGAAAGAAAGTATCTCTGATCCCGAAGAAGAGGAAGACGAGAATCCCGCCAGAATAGCGTATGTAGGAAAATCTAGATTTCCAGATCGCCATTTACGCCTAGAACACAAGTCTATTTTTCATCATCCAGCACCAGAACAAGGTTCTCTAGAACAAGTATTTCAAGCTACCGATCACATTCTGAAATCACGAGTCGGTTACAGTGAATTAAGTACTATGCATGAACAAGAACTAGCCCGATCAGCAGTCCGATGGATTACTGATTCTACCACTTTTCCAGATGAAATAGTGGCACAAATGTTTCTGAAACTGCCCCCAGCCGAGCAACGACTGGTGGGTATGTATATGATCCAGCACCTCATTACTCTGTATGAGGGTCAACATTCTGATCCAGGTCCGTTACACGATATCCTGAACGAGTTACTCCAGTATAGATGGAGAGGTCTAGGTACCGATTTAATTAGTGTCATTCTAGAACAGCGCCACAAATATAGAACGTTCCTGAACCCGCATTTTGTTCATGTCTCACCCCCAGAAAGTAAATCATTCTACATAGACAGACAGAATCCGTTACGAGAAGTCCACCCAGTCCAAGGGGCGGGTGGCGTAATGCAACGAGTGTTTGTATACACTCCGATTTCAAAGATGGAACTTCTTGAAATGAAGAAATTAATTCCCTGTCATGACAAAGATCCAGCAGGGTTCCATAGAGAATTAAAAGACATGCTCCGTATGGGAGAATACACTTACCCAGATATCATTAAAATGTTAAAGGTCCTGTTACCCGCAGGGGTGTATGAAAAGTTAAAAGAAAAAGAATGGGAGGTGGGAGAGAAAAAGATCGATTGGGCAGCTCTAGAAGCTGAAGACAAGGCACGAGTACCAGGTACCGGTCTTGGAGATAAATGTAAAGAATTACCAGAATTACTGATTCAAGTTTTACCCCGATTATTGACAACGAGAAAAGAAGACTGGGATGCAATCTCAGCCTGTAAACAGAAACAAGACGAAGATATTAGTGATTTTTATTCTAGATTTGAAAAATGTTTTAGTATTAACAGTGGTCTCAAGACAAGTAGTGAGTCATACCCTCATCTTTTTGTTACTAAATTAGTCGAGAATTCAAGTCCACAAATTAAAAATCGAGTTTTGAAAGTCGAAAGCACCTGGCAAGCAAATACCCCGTCCCAGATGCTCCAGATGCTCCAGTATCACCAGAATAGAATCAGGGAAGAGCAAGAACACGAAAGAAAACGTATGAAAGACACGAAAATGAAAGTGCTAGTTGCACAATCTGTTCCTCAAGACAGTCAGAAGAGGGGTCCGAATCAAGCCAGTCATCCTGCAGCTCCCGTTAAAGGGAACTGCAATTATTGTAAACAGCCAGGTCATTTTATAAACGAGTGTGCAGTTCTGAAACATAACATAGCTACTGGTAAGACTAAAGAAAGACCACGTCCGCCTAGACAAGAACAAGTTTCACAGATTCCTCAGCCACAGAATGCACAACAGACAGTTACAGCACCGCAGCCTATTGCTGCAACACAGCATGTTACATCGCAGATGTACCAGTATGCACAGTCTGAGTATCCAGAGTACCAGCCATATTCATGAAACAGCCTAGAGAGGGAGGTAGGCTTGCCTCTCATCGAGATACCTGTAGATCAAGAAGGTCCCTATGTTCACAGTCAAGTATTAGGGAAAGATAGAAAGTTTTTGATCGACACAGGGGCAAGTAGGACCACAATTAGTCACGCCGAAGTTCCAGGGGCTCCGCTCTCAGGCTCAAGAAATGTTTCCCTTGGATTTTCAGGAAAGCCAATAGTTAATGAAATATCTAAGCCAGTTACTCTAGAAGTAGGTCCATTGTCCCGCACTACTGATCTGTTACTTACTAAGTCATGTCCAGAAAATCTGTTAGGCATTAAGACACTGAAAGAATTAGGTGCAGTTATTTGCTGCTCCCCAGAGGGAATACGATTGTTCCTACGTGACTTCAAGGGTCACTATGTATTACGAGATTTTGATTCGAGATTGTCTAAAGTTCCACAGCATTTATGGGCGCAAGGTCCAACTGATGTAGGTTACATGCAAATCACACCCCATCGTGTGACTCTCAAACCAGGTGTAGTGTTACCCCGAATCAGACAGTACAGATTGCCACCTGAGGCTGTAGCAGCCTTATCCAAAATTATTGACGAGCTCATGGCTCAAGGAGTAGTTGTAGAAACTGACTCCAATGTATGCAATTCTCCGATCATTCCAGTTATGAAACGCACTGATCCGAATGCACCCCCAGTATATCGATTAGTGATTGATTTACGAGAGCTTAACAAATGTATTATTCCTCAGTACCCAGTTGTCCCAGATATTTCTTCCCTGTTAACTGCTATTGATTCCGAAGCCATGTTCTTCACTGTCATTGACCTCAAGAATGCATTTTTTAGTGTTCCAATTCATCCAGACAGCCAGTTTCTTTTCGGATTTTGTTTAAATGGAAGGAGCTATATGTTTACACGCGCTCCTCAAGGTTTCACAGAAAGTCCTAGTATTTACAGTCAAGCACTTAAGAGACAACTAGACAACATTCACATGCCAACTGACACTGCCCTGCTCCAGTATGTCGATGATCTACTGATCACAGCCCGTTCTGAACGTGCCTGCGAGCGAGCATCCCTTACAGTCCTGTATTTTCTAGCCGAGATGGGGCACAAAGTGTCCCCTTCGAAGCTTCAATTCTGTGTCCAGCAAGTGGTATACTTAGGACACTTGCTGTCCAAGAGGGGTAGGCAGTTGACACCCGACCGTATCCAGTTAATAGCGAGTCTTCCCCAGCCCAGAACCCAGAAGGAGGTACGTGCCTTTATCGGCCTTACTTCTTATTGTAGACAATGGATTCCCCAGTATGCATTTCTAGCCAAGCCACTGATACAGTTAACGACACAGGAGGCAGCCGTATCGACTGTCCTCCCTTGGACATCTGACCATACACTTAGTTTCAATGAGTTAAAGAAAGCCCTATGCCAAGCTCCAGTTCTAGCTACACCGAACTACAGTAAGCCTTTTACACTTTTCGTTACTGAACGCGAAGGTACAGCATTATCTGTTCTCACACAAGATCAAGCAGGACAATACAAGCCCTGTGCTTATTTTTCGAGCACATTAGATCCAGTCGCCCAGGCGTTGCCTGCGTGCCTCAAGTCAGTTGCAGCCACAGCACTAGCTATCAGACAAAGTGATTCCATAGTTTTAGGACATTCCCTGACAGTACAAGTCCCACATTCCGTGGAAGTTCTTTTAAACCGAACACAAACACAGCACTTGACAATTGCACGTTTAACAGGTTATGAATTGACACTGTTCCAGCCACACATAGAAATTAGACGCTGCAACGTCCTGAATCCTGCTACACTGTTACCATCAGTTAATTCAAATCCAGACCCACATGACTGTGTGGAAGTAGTTAATATTACGACAAAGCCAAGACAAGACCTGACAGACATTCCGTTACCAGATCCCGACCTGACACTTTATGTGGATGGTTCATGTATGAGAACTAGTACAGGAGAACTAGTCGCCGCGTATGCAGTGACTACTGACACCGAAGTTATTGAAACACACTGTATTGATACCCTGTCCGCTCAAGCAGCAGAGCTAGTCGCTCTGACACAAGCCTGTATACATGCCAAGAACCAGAGAGTTAATGTTTATACAGATTCACGTTACGCATTCGGAGTTGTACACGACTTCGGAGTGCTCTGGCAGGAGAGAGGTTTCATGACTTCTCATGGAACCAAGATTCAGCATGGTCTCCTTATTCAAGCCCTGTTAGATGCCATACATTTACCGACATCCATTGCCATCATGAAATGCAAAGCACATACGAAAGTTACTGACATTATTTCTCAAGGTAACGATCTAGCAGACCGCACAGCCAAGCTTACAGCACAGACTCTAGACATTCCAGTTAACATGACACATACTCCAGATCCGACTACATGTATGACAGTTAAGGACCCTACACAAGATGTCATAGATATCCAGTTACATGCTACTCCTGATGAAATCAAGAAATGGTCTGAACAAGGAGGGGTCCAGACAGATCAAGGATGGTTAACGAAGGGTAGAGCCACATGGTTTCTCCCCGATTCTATGGTTCAAGTCATTATTAATACCGCACATAGTCCAGCCCATTTAGGAGAAAAAGCTATGTTAGACAGTATCCAGAACATATGGTTCAACAAGCATTTACGAGCTGCAGCCAAGCAGAAAGTCCGTACCTGTATGATATGTTGTCAGTTTAATCCAGGTAAAAGTGTCCCGGTGGAACAAGGTGGTTTCCAGCCCCCTGACCACCCTTTTGAGGTCCTCCAGATGGATTATATTCAGATGGAGCGATGTCGAGGTTTCAAGTATGTCCTTGTAGTTGTATGCGCTTTGTCCAGATGGACAGAAGCATATCCAGTCCCAGATTACACAGCCGCGACCACTGCCAAGCAGTTGGTTCGTGAATTTTTCCCTAGATATGGACTCCCTAGAGTCGTATATTCTGATAACGGCCAACCATTCTCATCTGAACTCATGAAGCACGTTTCCCTTTTGTTAGGGTACCAGTGGAAGTTCCATTGTGTACGCCATCCTGAAGCAGCCGGTCTGGTCGAGAGACATAATCAGACCCTGAAAATCCGTATTGCCAAAGTTTGTAAAGAAAAAGGTGTGGACTGGCTAGTAGCTCTGCCAGTCGCTTTGTTTTATATGCGCATGGTCGCACATTCCAGATCAGGTCTGTCCCCGTATGAGGTCGTATTCGGCCGCCCCCCTAACATGTGGGGTACTCCTAGACCCCGAAGTATTACTGATGTTTCATGTAATATGTTGACAGATTACCTAGCTTCCTTGATGTCTGCCCTCAACTCATGTCGTTCACAGGTTGCCGCCGCATTTCCAGACAATACCGAGGTGGCACCGCACGAGATCGTTCCAGGCTCCTTGGTGATGATCAGAAATTTTGACAGATCAAGTCCGCTGGAACCACGTTGGAAGGAGCCACGTCAGGTCCTCCTCACCACCCGTACTGCCGTCAAGTTGGAAGGCAGAAAAGGATGGATCCACCTGTCTCATGTTAAACTTTTTAAAGGACTGAAATCCGTTTCTAAAAACATTTCCCAGGATTTGAAGGACTGCCCGAATATTGCTCTTAAGGACTGTCCCGCACAAGACATTATTACAACCCCTCCCTTGTTAGAGAAAACTCCGCAACAGGAGTATAAGTTAAAGCTCAGGTCTAGTAAAATAAGTCAGTCAGTTTGATTGTATAAGTCCTCCCCTAGGTGAAACGGTTAGACTGTTTCTGACATGTATAAAATAGACCCCCATAGTGAGAGAGTCAGTCAAAGTTCAATCAGATGTATCGTTTTTCTGAGTTTCGTATTATTCATCAGCATTTTGATTTCCTGCACCAGCTATGCGTTCTATCTGTATTTTCCAGTTCTTCATGTATATATGTCTGCTAATGCTACAGTAGAGCACACGTTTAGTGATCTGCCTCCTCACGAATATTCTTACCGCCTCGCTATGCGCAACAACACATTTATCCGTATGTTACATTATTCACACCAGACCAGCAATGCCACTAATTGTTGGGTGTGTGGTCGAATCCCCCCTTTCCAGACACCGAAGGGAGTTCTGCCACTCTTTCCTTATCCATTTTCACATAATGGTTCGTGTGGAGCATGGTCCACGTTAACGTCCTCCTCAACAGATATGTCTTTTCTTAACAGTACATGTTTCCCAGACAAGCAAGGTCTCCCCCACAGAACAGGTTTAGATCTAGAAAATGAAGTATATAATTTAGGTAATTATTCGTCGAATTTCATGGTCCTGAATGTTCAGTCTGATACTACTCCAGACTTACCTGCTATTTCAGTACTACCTGTCAAAGGCGAATTATGTGTCCGTAGTTATGGTTCCATACATGTAGGTCATAGTGATTGTACTACTGTTATCCAGTATAGTGACAGTGGGAAATCTGTTTTCAAAGCTTCACGTCATTCCTATTTTATTTGTGGTCAAACTGCATATGTTCGTCTGCCCCTCGATTGGGAGGGAACCTGTTACATTGCTTTCCTACTGCCACCTGTTTTCCTAGCCCCATCTGATTATCACAGAAACACACATCTAGTACACATTAGACATAGAAGGGAGTCCCCAATTGTCGATTATACTGAAACTACTCTAGAACAATATACAGATTTCAATAAAGGTTTCTTCTTCTTTGTAGGACCTGTCCAGAATAGTAAACTGATCCGTAGGTTAACAAGAACCCTTGAAGCAGTAGTTAATGAGACTGCCTCTGCTCTAGGTAACCTAACCGAAGAACAATCTGCTATGAGATTTGTCGTTTTGCAAAATCGTCTCGTCCTTGACGTCATACTGGCCGATAGGGGCGGGGCCTGTAGAGTCATCGGATCTAGTTGCTGCATTTTCATTCCAAATAACGCGCCGTCTGTTTATTCAGCTATAACCAGACTCCATAAAATTGCCCATCTGTTACACCAAGATCCAGGCACCTGGACATGGTCCGGTTGGTTCTGGAATATAATTTCCGCATGGGGATGGAAAGTCCTGTCCTTTTTAGGTATTGCAGTAGCGATCATATTTAGCTGCTGCCTCTGTATACAATGTGGCCCTGCGATTTGCGGCATTTGTGCTACCTCTTGTATTCCTAGTCCCAAGCCCCGTTCTAAATCCCGTTCCAAGACAATTCGAGACGAGCAAATGGTACTGTATGAAATGATAGATGGTATCATGAAAATTGATGTTTCCTGATGGAAACGTAGTGACAAGGAGGGAATGTGGAAAAGTAAATTTTGCCATGTTCTGTGTCCCTACGCTTCATCCATCATATGTTATGTGTGCATGACCAATATGCATATGTTATTCCCCATGTCTGATTAATGACGCAATTCCAGTTGTGTCCACCTCTAGTATGCCAGTTTCCAGTCCTCGTGAATACTACGAATATCAGGCCTATGTAAAGTTACGTTGCCACGTTTCCCAGTGTGCACGTTATTCCATTATAAAGTCCCCGTTTCTAGGCCTCAAAAGGGCCCGGACATCAGATTCAGCTCCTGTCTCCTGAAAGCCTCGCTGAGGAGCGATACAGCCCCCACCTGTATCCTCGGCCCTTCACTTACTTCCTGCCTCGCAGTGCCCGGTGCAGCTTGGCTCTGCCTCTGAGTCTGCCAAAAGTATGTTATAGTTCCAGCTATCAGTTCAGTCCTCCTCCTTTGCATTCCTAAGCTACTGAACTGCATCAATAGTTTCCGTCATTGTCTAGCCTTCTCGTCTCCACGTTAGAGAAATACTGCATTTAATGGTCATTTAGTATTCTTCATCACGCACTACATGTAGAATAATGCATGGTCCAGTCTTAGAGTCAAGTTAGCTTTTCCCCTCATGACTTCTAGTTTATATCAACATGTTCCCTAAACATCAGATACCAGATAGGGTTTAGGTACATGTCGCTCCGACCCTCCAGACTCTAGTCTCTGCTCCTAGCACAGAGTTCGTAGCCCCCAGCTTCTCCTAGTAACACGTCATTGCCAGTTTTCGCGCACCATTAGGTTAGAGGTCCCGGCTCCTTAGGTAGCCCCCTCCTATGTTTCCGCCCATTCATGACATATTCTGTTACGTTTGCATCACATGTCTATGTATACTCCCAGTTACACCTACTTTTACTGTTATCTCTCGCGACTGCTACGCGTCACGCCTTCTGCTCCACCCACTGCTACGCCTACTGCAATGTAATGCTATGTGTTTGCGCTATGTATATAAGTTGATGTATTGTTATTAAAAGTTAGCGCGCTCATCCCAGATCAAGCCCCGGCAGCTGCTGGGCCCCAGTTGTCCTGCTGGGCCCTGTCACCCCTGTTCCTATGCAGGTTGTCCTGATCCTGTCCTTATGCTGTAATAAACCTGCAGAAACTCCTACTACCTCGAATCTTGACTCTTATTTTATTGAGCTATCTGTTATTCATTCATTCATCCAAAAAATAGATCCGGTATTATTTATTTATATACCACAGTAGTGTTGTAGTGTTTGCGTAGTGTAGGGTCATGCTGGGGGTAGTGTTTTAGGGTTTTGGGTAGTGTTGTAGTGTTTGCGTAGTGTAGGGTCATGCTGGGGGTAGTGTTTTAGGGTTTAGGGTAGTGTTGTAGTGTTTGCGTAGTGTAGGGTCATGCTGGGGGGTAGTGTTTTAGGGTTTAGGGTAGTGTTGTAGTGTTTGCGTAGTGTAGGGTCATGCTGGGTGTAGTGTTTTAGGGTTTAGGGTAGTGTTGTAGTGTTTGCGTAGTGCAGGGTCATGCTGGGGGTAGTGTTTTAGGGTTTAGGGTAGTGTTGTAGTGTTTGCGTAGTGTAGGGTCATGCTGGGGTGTAGTGTTTTAGGGTTTAGGGTAGTGTTGTAGTGTTTGCGTAGTGTAGGGTCATGCTGGGGGTAGTGTTTTAGGGTGTAGGGTAGTGTTGTAGTGTTTGCGTAGTGTAGGGTCATGCTGGGGGTAGTGTTTTAGGGTTTAGGGTAGTGTTGTAGTGTTTGCGTAGTGTAGGGTCATGCTGGGGGTAGTGTTTTAGGGTTTAGGGTAGTGTTGTAGTGTTTGCGTAGTGTAGGGTCATGCTGGGGGGTAGTGTTTTAGGGTTTAGGGTAGTGTTGTAGTGCTTGCGTAGTGTAGGGTCATGCTGGGGGTAGTGTTTTAGGGTTTAGGGTAGTGTTGTAGTGTTTGCGTAGTGTAGGGTCATGCTGGGGGTAGTGTTTTAGGGTTTAGGGTAGTGTTGTAGTGTTTGCGTAGTGTAGGGTCATGCTGGGGTGTAGTGTTTTAGGGTTTTGGGTAGTGTTGTAGTGTTTGCGTAGTGTAGGGTCATGCTGGGGGTAGTGTTTTAGGGTTTAGGGTAGTGTTGTAATGTTTGCGTAGTGTAGGGTCATGCTGGGGGTAGTGTTTTAGGGTTTAGGGTAGTGTTGTAGTGTTTGCGTAGTGTAGGGTCATGCTGGGGTGTAGTGTTTTAGGGTTTTGGGTAGTGTTGTAGTGTTTGCGTAGTGTAGGGTCATGCTGGGGGTAGTGTTTTAGGGTTTAGGGTAGTGTTGTAGTGTTTGCGTAGTGTAGGGTCATGCTGGGGGTAGTGTTTTAGGGTTTAGGGTAGTGTTGTAGTGTTTGTGTAGTGTAGGGTCATGCTGGGGGTAGTGTTTTAGGGTTTAGGGTAGTGTTGTAGTGTTTGCGTAGTGTAGGGTCATGCTGGGGTGTAGTGTTTTAGGGTTTTGCGTAGTGTTGTAGTGTTTGCGTAGTGTAGGGTCATGCTGGGGGTAGTGTTTTAGGGTTTAGGGTAGTGTTGTAGTGTTTGAGTAGTGTAGGGTCATGCTGGGGTGTAGTGTTTTAGGGTTTAGGGTTGTGTTGTAGTGTTTGTGTAGTGTAGGGTCATGCTGGGGGTAGTGTTTTAGGGTTTAGGGTAGTGTTGTAGTGTTTGTGTAGTGTAGGGTCATGCTGGGGGTAGTGTTTTAGGGTTTAGGGTTGTGTTGTAGTGTTTGTGTAGTGTAGGGTCATGCTGGGGGTAGTGTTTTAGGATTTAGGGTAGTGTTGTAGTGTTTGCGTAGTGTAGGGTCATGCTGGGGTGTAGTGTTTTAGGGTTTTGGGTAGTGTTGTAGTGTTTGCGTAGTGTAGGGTCATGCTGGGGGTAGTGTTTTAGGGTTTAGGGTAGTGTTGTAGTGTTTGTGTAGTGTAGGGTCATGCTGGGGGTAGTGTTTTAGGGTTTAGGGTAGTGTTGTACTGTTTGTGTAGTGTAGGGTCATGCTGGGGGTAGTGTTTTAGGGTTTAGGGTAGTTTAGTTGTTTAGTGTATGCTAAAGGCATATTCGTTCTAAAAGTTTTCGTTATTTTAATTTGCGGCCTAATAGTACATGCAGGATTTTTTTTGCGGACTGATAGTATGCGGGATTTCGTCATATATTCGCTAATCATACTTTCTATGGCAAAATGAACCCCCTCATTTTGTTCCTTTTTAAATTAAATGTTTTAAGAGTTACCACTTTATTCCAATCAAGATGGCTTCAGGTGTGCCATACCTTTGTAATAAGTAGGACTGTTAGCACTCTAGTTGTTCTTTAGAACACTCTGGGACATTCTGTCATTGGGCTATAGTTGGGCTACATCTGGCTGATATTTGGGCTACATTTGTTTTTTTTTGTCTCTGGTGGCCATCTTTGGGCTACATTGGGCTACATTGGGCTACATTTGGGCTCCAACATATATATAGCCCAATGTAGCCCAATATATATTTTTCAAAGTTAATTTTCGTAAAAACCACTGGAGCCTATATCTTGAGACATAGCAAAGGCACATCGGGCTACCAGTCCCTACAATTTTGCCAAGTTTGGTGTAAATCCATTCAGCCGTTCGGGCTAAAAGTGAGGCCAACCGCCCTATGGAAAATTGCATGGGAAAAACACGTTTTGGGACCCCCCTTTTTTCTCGGCCCCCCCCTTGACGAAACCCCCCCAAATTTTCAGGGGCTGCTCAGAAACAAAATGTTCAATTTTCCTGAAAATTTCAGCCAATTCTGTCCTCAAACGCCAAAGTTATTCGACATAGAATTTTCAAAAATCCCATAGGAAAAAAATCCTAACTATATATACCTACTGGCTATCGCCAGTAGGTAATATACATATACATATATATATTCACTGAAAAAACCATAGGTTATAGACCATATATAGTTAGGAATTAGCATTTAAAAAACCTTATTTTACTCACACAAAACCATTGAAATTCCATATATAGTTAGTTGCAGTAACTATATATCGCGCACCCGCAATCCACTGCTGATCATGTCACATATTACATCATTCATGACATGGTCAGTGACATCACTGATGACATCATCTAGTGTCTGTGTGTTTTTGTAAAGTTTAAATATGTTTTACATATTGAAGAATGAGTGGATGTATGGAAGACTGAGTGTGTGTGTGGCTGGCTGGGAGGTGTGTGACTGTGCATATCAATGTGTACTTGTATCAGTGATTGTATAAGAGAGTAAGTATGTGTTAGTTTATGTGTGAAAAGTATGGTGTTCTGTGTTTAACTGTATAGATGAGGAAATCGAAGTGTGATTGATTCTTCACAGGACTGACTAGGTGTATGAGTGCATATGATAGTGTTGTAATAATGAGTGACTGTATTTATGAGTGATTGTATGGGTGAATGAGTGAATGTGTGTGTAGACGTAGGAATCAGTGAGTGCGTATGTAGTAACTGGTATTGGTGTGTCATGATGTCATCACTGATGTCATTTGAGATGTCATCAGTGATGTCATCAGTGATGTCATTTGAGATGTCATCAGTGATGTCATCAGTGATGTCACTGACCATGTCATGAATGATGTAATATGTGACATGATCAGCAGTGGATTGCGGGTGCGCGATATATAGTTACTGCAACTAACTATATATGGAATTTCAATGGTTTTGTGTGAGTAAAATAAGGTTTTTTAAATGCTAATTCCTAACTATATATGGTCTATAACCTATGGTTTTTTCAGTGAATTTTCAAGGTTTTGTAAATGCTAATTCCTAACTATATATGGTCTATAACCTATGGTTTTTTCAGTGAATTTCATAGGTTTTTTAATAGCAAATCTTTATAAAAATAATACATTTTAAATCTAATTTTATATTTTATAATTTTTTTATTTTTTTTTAATATTATTTTTAGTGCGCTCCCGGGGCGCGGACAGGTGAACGCACGGGTAAGCGCAATCTGGCGGCGCGCCCCGAGGCGCGTACTAATGCGCGTCCCGGAAGCGCTATTGTCGAGAACGAAAACAACATCGTGACGTATCGCGTAGCCGCCACGCCTTGCGTCATAAGACACGTATCGCGTAGCCGCGAGATGCGTCTTATGACGCACCGCGTAAGCGCACCCGGAAGCGCATACGATCGCGCAACGTAAGCGCCCCGATGCGCTTACGATACACGCCCGGGACGCGCCCCGGGCGCGTAGCGTAAGCGCGTCAAACCATGTGACTTTAAAATAACACTTTTCATTGGTTCAGAACTTTTTTTTTTCCAAATTGTGTGAAACCCACCCATTTCTCTCACTATTGCTTTGTACTTGGAGAGAGCAAGAGCTGTTGTGTCTACTCTATCTCCTACTTTTCTGATCTCCAGCAATGGCTGCAAGAGAGTCATCCAGCAGTGATTCAGAGGGATTTTTGGATGAGGACCCTCCTCAGCAAAAGAAAAAAACCCATTTCATTTGGAAATTTTACGACATCCCAGAAGGACAGAAAAAAGTGAACGCTCCCAAAGTAACATGCAAAATATGTGGGAGTAGTTTATCCAGAGGCAATCCTCTGAAAAAATATAGTTTTGGCAATGCCAATTTGATCCGGCATGTCAAAAGAAGACACCCTAACAACTTTGCCAGGGAGAGTGTCAGAGAGCTGGCACGGAATGTACCAACAGATGGCGGCAGCACCTCCACTGGTGGAGCAACACCTTCGGGACCACCCCGTGGAAGAATGATCCCTAACATTCAGCCGGTGTTTGCGGGCATCAAATTTTTGTGCGCAGAGTGTGACGAACTGCTCTGCTATGGGGAGCAGAGTGTTGAACTGATTGCTCTAAAGAAACAGCAACACCGCTGCTCTTCCAGTCCCTAAATTTTCAATTTTTTTTGCTCCTGTTGAGCAGTTTTGCAATCCTTGTTTTTGTTTTTCCCTTGAAAAAAATACAAAAAAAATATAAAATTGTTTTAAAAAGTCTAAAAAAATATAAAACAAAAAAAACAAAAAAAAAATATATATAAAACAACAAAATGAAAAAAAAAGTTCTTTTCAGAACTACCTCCAATTTTTAAAAAGAAGCTTTATTTTTTTTAAAGTCTGTCATTTTTAATCTCCATGGTACGCTCCCCCGTACGCTCCCCGGTGCGCGTACCGGGCGCTCACCCCCGCGAAAATCGATTTTTTTTTTATTTATTTTTTTCACCCGCGGGAGCCTTTTATGGCCCCCACATGAAACCTAGGGGGTCAGGGGGTGTGTACCCTGCCCCCTCTTGCTCATTTCCCCCTTTGATTTTTGCCACCTCTTGTGTCTCAATCCTACCGAGACACAAGATGGCGGCCGCTGCGGACTGTTTCGAATGTTTATAGACACCCGAGAACCAATCAGCTTGCCGTGCGCAAGTCGCGTGGCGCGCCTGGAGCGCTCTCCCGTACGCGTATCCGGGAGCGCTCCAGGCGCGGATCTAGATATATATCTTTTTTTGAACGTTAATTTCTCAAAATCCACTGGAGCACATACATTGAGACCTACAAAAGGCACATCGGGCTACCAGTCCCTACAAATTTGCCAAGTTTCGTGCAAATCCATTCAGCCGTTCGGGCTAAAAATGAGGCTAACCGCCCTATGGAAAACTCAATGTTAAAAACACGTTTTGGGACCCCCCTTTTTTCTCGGCCCCCCCTGGACCAACTCCCCCCAAATTTCCAGTGGCTGCTCAGAAACAAAATGTTCCATTTTGCTGAAAATTTCAGCCAATTCCGTCCACAAACGCCAAAGTTATTAGACATAGAATTTTCAAAAATCCCATAGGGAAAAAATCCTAACTATATATACCTACTGGCGACCGCCAGTAGGTAATATATATATATATATATATATATATATATATATATATATATATATATATATATATATATATATATATATATATATATATATATATATATATATATATATATATATATTTATTATATATATATATATATATATATATATATATATTACCTACTGGCGGTCGCCAGTAGGTATATATAGTTAGGATTTTTTCCCTATGGGTTTTTTGAAAATTCTATGTCTAATAACTTTGGCGTTTGTGGACGGAATTGGCTGAAATTTTCAGGAAAATGGCACATTTTGTTTCTGAGCAGCCCCTGAAAATTTGGGGGGGTTTCGTCAAGGGGGGGCCGAGAAAAAAGGGGGGTCCCAAAACGTGTTTTTAACATTGATTTTTCCATAGGGCGGTTAGCCTCACTTTTAGCCCGAACGGCTGAATAGATTTGCACGAAACTTGGCAAAATTGTAGGGACTGGTAGCCCGATGTGCCTTTTGTAGGTCTCAATATATGTGCTCCAGTGGATTTTGAGAAATTAACGTTTAAAAAAAGATATATATCTGTAGCAGCGGACCGGGAAGCGCTCCAGGACGCGTACTTTTCGCGCAACGGAGCTTTGTGAAGCGAAGCTGATTGGTTCTCTGGCGTCTGTCAACATTCCAAAAAGTCCGTAGCTGCCGCCATCTTGTCTCTCGGTAGGATCGAGAGGCAAGAGGAGGCCAAAACAAAGGGGCAAATAACCATAAGGGGGCATAGTAGATCCTCCCTGACCCCCTAGGTTTAATGTGGAGGCTTTAAAACGGCCCCGCGGGGCAAAAAAAAATAATTTTTTTTTTGTTTTTTTGCGTGGGTAGCGCCCGGTCCGGGAACCGGGAAGCTTTCTGGGCAGCGTACTGCAATGAAAAATGAATGATAGACTTTTATTTTTTAAGGATTGTTTATTGTGTTTAATAATTTATTAAACTTTCTAACGCGGCGCGTCATATGACGCATTACGCGACAACGCAGGTCCAGAATATAGTGAAAATGTCTCCACCAACCAGCGGACGGCACACAACCCCTTTCAGCAGGCTAAATAGTTCTGTTAAATGACAACAGAAGGGACAGGCAACAAGAACCATCAGTCAAAGAGGGGAGGGCAAGTTCTTCTCTACCGGGTCACGTTGGAGCGCTACCGGAACTGATCGAATTGGTAGTCTACAGTGTTTCTGGATGTTTCAGACTGAAGCTGGCGTTAGCATGAGAGCACCACCATTTCGTAGCTCCGTCGTGGCCATTCCACGAGCAATCATGCTAGGCGCTCCCCACCAGAAGCCTGCGGGAGTCGGGGGCCCCCCAAGACTTTTGTAGAATCTTCAAGGATGAGGGGACGCTTTCGAGAATGGAGCCCAAGCTCTAGCAGACAAGCGTCCGAGTTCCAAGGTGTCGCAGGCCCATTTTAGTGGACCACGCCCAAATCTGAAGAGATGGCCGCCATTTTGAGAGTCCTGTGGCAGCCGCCTATCGCTGCGCCGCAAGAGCGGGAGCAACTCAAGTACATGGTGAGCGAGACGCTGTAGTCGAAAGAGCGGGCGGTAAACAGCTGAATAGCGGAAGAGGCACAGTGTAGCAAAAGCGGGCTGAATGGCAAATGAAACGGAAAAGGGGTGCCCCACTACAGCGTGTCTTTAGGTGAAACGGATTGTGGGACAAGGTGAAGAATGGAAGAGTCACCAAAAGGAAAAAAGTTCCGCTTGACCCCGGGAGCCGGCCACCTATGTCGGGGGCGATCTCAGGCCACACCAGGGCAACACGACTTGGGGAGGGGGCCGGAGCCAAGCGCCCCCTCCGAGTCCGCGACATGACACCGTCCCTCGGGGGCCTCCGTCAAGCGGTTCAGGGTGGCACCGCATCACAACAGCCCCCACTTACTTTAAGAATAGTGAAGATGAAGCAATTGCAAATAGGCTTCAGACAATGTTACAAGCACTCCTCAAAACTTTGAACTTTCAGAGTGCATGAGTTGGGACAGCGAGGGGTGATTTGGTTTCTCGGATTTGGTTTCTCGGACTGTTTTTCTGGTCTCTCACCACTGGCATAGTTTAACGTTTTCTTGTTTCTAGGACATTAATAGGTTTTATCATTACGTTATGTTATCGTTTCTTTGTTTGTTGTTTAATAAAAGTTCATGTTCATCAGTGGCCTACTGATTTTCGTTTTCCTATTTTTTTCTTTCCAGGTTGTTTCATGGTAAAGTTTCTGTTAACAGGATACAGTGATCACTTCGTTATTATTGCATATGTCCTTTTCACTAGGGGTGCTCTCTGGTCGGGCCAGATGACGTATCTCTAGTAAATGGTCCGGGTGAAAAAGGTGCATCAATCAGTGGGGAGTAGATAGGCATGACAGATTACAACGGGGGAGAAAGGTCCGCATTACGTACCCTTTCACTACTTGCAAAGATTTTCCTACGTTTATATGCAAACAGGGAATACCTCCAAAAATAACTAATTCCCAAACAGTCAATGTTCGGACAATCAATCAATCAATGAGGAATGAAATAGGTACGACGTGTTAAAGGCTTGCGTTACCTACCCTTCACTATCTGCAAAGGGAGAGAGAATATTCCTATTCTTCCTCGTTTGCAGGTAGAGAAGATCCTTAAGAGAATTAACTTCGAACAATTCAATGGTCGATTGAAACAATCAACAAGGGGTACTGTGAACACAAATGAACGCCGCTTATGTACATACGCATTGCTATTTTCAACAGGTTGTTCCTAATGTTTCTATTTTAGCGAGGTCAAAAAGAGATCCCATTAGTGGCCTACTGATTTTGCTCGATTCCTTTTGTTTTTTTACACGATTTTTCGCTATCTGCAAAGACTAAACAGAGTATTGCGACTCTGTGCTTGTTTGTAAATAGAGAATGAACCAAAGAGAACAATCAATCAAATGGAGAGAGAAGCAGGCACGACGTATTACAAAGGGGGCAAAGGGCTGCGTTAACTACCCTTCACTATCTGCAAAGAGAGAGTACTCCTAATAGAAATGAGGGGTGGGGGGCAGTATTCAAAGCAGATCAGTGTGCATAAACACGAAAATGTTTTTACTTACCACGTACTTGACATTCGACAGCTTATGATATTTGCTATTAAAAAACCATTGAAATTCACTGAAAAAACCATAGGTTATAGACTATATATAGTTAGGAATTAGCATTTACAAAACCTTGAAAATTCACTGAAAAAACCATAGGTTATACACCATATATAGTTAGGAATTAGCATTTAAAAAACCTTATTTTACTCACACAAAACCATTGAAATTCCATATATAGTTAGTTGCACTAACTATATATCGCGCACCCGCAATCCACTGCTGATCATGTCACATATTACATCATTCATGACATGGTCAGTGACATCACTGATGACATCACTGATGACATCTCAAATGACATCACTGATGACATCACTGATGACATCTCATTTGACATCATTCTTGTGCTAATACGATAAACCTCTTCAGACTCTAATATAACCTTAGATACACTCAGTGTAAACAGACACTCACACACTGCCACTCATCCATGGAGTTACTCACACACCCAGTCAGTCATGCAAAGAAACAATCTCACCTCCATTTCTTCAACTATACAGTTAAACACACCTTACTTATTGAAACATATACTAACACATATTTACTCTCTTATACAATCCCTGATACAAGTTGACAATGATCGATACAACCACTCACTCATTCAGTGGCTCTCATGCACAGTTATTTATATATGCCAACTCTCACATGTACTGTGTTTTACATATGTACTTACTATGACATGTAGCATTGAGATATCCATTCACTCATCAATACACTCATGCACACAGTCAACTGCCCATGTAGCTGTTTCCACATGCACTCTTGAACTCATACACCTAGTGAATAAACTGCTCACACATCTATGCATAGAGTCACACACCTTCCAGCCACCCCCACACAAACTCAATCTCCCATAGAAATACTTGGGCAACCAATTAATAACACATATAGCCTCTCGTATAGCTAATGATCAACACATGCAGCAGTTTACAGAACAACAGACATAATGATGCACAAATTAAGACAGTTTAGTCACTAACCCATGCATTCAGTGAGACACATTTAATCACTCACTCATACAGTCAGTCATGCACCTACTAAATCCTTCATCCAGACACTTATACATCCACTCAAGACATATTTTAACTTTACAGAAAAATACAGTCACTGGATGTTGTCATCAGTGATGTCATTTGAGATGTCATCAGTGATGTCATCAGTGATGTCACTGACCATGTCATGAATGATGTAATATGTGACATGATCAGCAGTGGATTGCGGGTGCGCGATATATAGTTAGTGCAACTAACTATATATGGAATTTCAATGGTTTTGTGTGAGTAAAATAAGGTTTTTTAAATGCTAATTCCTAACTATATATGGTGTATAACCTATGGTTTTTTCAGTGAATATATATATATATATATATATATATATATGTATATATATATATATATATATATATATATATAAAAACACGCAATTGCAGCCAAATTCACAATAGAGCTGGATTATGCTGTAAAGAATTTCCACCATACATGAAACATATGCATTAGAAACATGAAAAACAACACCAAAAACAACACCAAAGATTGTTTTGAAACTGTTTTAATGCTGAAAGTTGCAGTAGAAAGTTCACTGATGGGGACAGTGTGAAGTAACTGTTGCTCTTTCACATTTTAGGGAACGGACTCAGGGAACAGACTCTCTGCTGATTGGTCCCTGGCCCTCATCAGACCTCACTGACTCTCTGCTGATTGGTCTCTGGCGTTCATCATACGCCACCCTTCTAACCAGCACCTCTGCACTTTGATGCTCTACACTGAAGGCACGGGATGTTCTGGCCCTGATGCTCAGGTTCCGCACACTGCGGCCAGGTTGGCTCCAGATATCTGGAGATTCAAGCACACAATGACTGTTCATCCAGTCACTTCATACGCAAGGTTATTCCTTCAGTACCTGTTGGTCTCTGGCTTCTAAGCGCACAGAGGGTGCCCTTGATTTTTTAATAGAAGCCATATTCGCATGGCATTGCATATGTGTCATAGGTCTCTATTTCTTTCTTCTTTATCATAATTGTGTTTTAACAATTGGGGCCAACCATCCTCATTTCCAGCATGGAGGAACCTTTACAGCCTTCGAGATTAATCTGATGCCCTTAATTCTGATTTGGCTCATGCCTCCTGCACAGTGCTGCCTCGAGCTAGAGCTGGCCTTGTCAGTGACAAGCTTTGGCCCCTTCTCCATCACTCACCTTTGCTTTCTTGATTTCTGGACCTTTGAAGGTGAGTTCCCCAAAGGCATCGGTGGGCATTTCTGCGATGTGCTTCTCCCGGTTCCATTCTGGTTCCGTGTGTTTGGTGTTCCCATACTTGTGCTGGCTCTTGGCATTTCCACAGTAACACACATCCTCCCTGAGGAAAACAAACAGAGCAGGGAGTGTGGGTGTGGGGAACTACAGGACAGTGAAAGGTAGACTTGAGTGGTCAGGTGCTGACCTTCAAAGAAACACCACAGGTCCATAGACACAAAAGACAGCGGGCATATTAGCAAAATCCTTGTTAAAATTATCGCTGTTTTAGTGGCAGGAAACTGCCGCTAAAACAGCGATAATGGGCTTCCTAATATGCGTTATAGATTTCCAATAGAAGCCAGGGTTAGATGTCTATTGGGTGCGCGTTAGTCCTCGTGACTGAATTGAGCCCTTGGTAGTCCACACGGAACCGGAGTTCTGGTGTGGCACCCGGTGCGGCAGCCTTTGGCACCAAGACCACAGTGCTGGCCCAAGGACTGTTAGAGGACTCAATCACACCTAACGCAAGCATCTTTGAGATCTCCTCCTTGATGCAAGCTCTCACCCTGTCAATCAAGTCACCTTGTAAGTTTTGTGCTTCACAGGAGGACTATCTCCAGTGTCCACATCGTGGATGCACCAATCAGTGACACTGGGAATCAGGGAGAACAGATCAGAAAACTGTCCCTGCAACTGGCAGCAGTCATTCTGTTGCTCAGGGGTCAGGGTGGAAGAGAGGTTCACACCGTCCACTGACCCATCTCGCTCTGTCGCCGACAGAAGGTCAGGAAGAGGCTGAGTCTCCTCCTCCATTCCATCATCTGTCACTAAGAGCATGCCCACTTCGGACCTCTCCAAGTGGGGCTTCAGGCGGTTGACATGCAGGACCCACAAGGGGTTCCTGGCAGCCCGCAAGTACACCAAGTAGGTAACAGGACTTTTGTGCTCCACCACCTCAAATGGTCGGGTCCACTTATCCTGGAGCGCACAGGGCTCCAATGGGGCCATGACCCACACATTCTGACCAGGCTGAAACTCTGGCATTCTGGTCGTACCACCGCTTCATCTCTTCATGGCTGGCTTCCAGATTCACCTCAGCGAGTTGCCTGGGTGGTGAGTGGGCTGTGGCAGGGCCGCTTACTGCTGGTGCGTGAAACAGTTGTCGGGGCAATGCAAATGTAAATGATAACGCAATCTTTTTAAACTTTGAGCACGTTTTAAATATTTTACTCGCATTTTAACGCATGGCATCACGATATTGTACTAGTGTACCTACCTGCTCTGGGGGCTCGTCAGGGGGTCCGTGAAAGCCTGGTCTCAATTTCCTCCTTCCCGCCCTGGTCCGACGCGGTGATAGCACCGTTGCGTGGAGGGCGTGGAAGGGTAGAGACAGGCACTTCCTGTTGGGACGGTTAGCGCTCTAGTCGCCAGCACAGATTACTCAGGAAGATATAAGGCGCAGAGGATAGGGCCACGACGTGGTGAGTGGGCTGTGGCAGGGCCGCTTACCGCTGGTGCGTGAAACAGTTGTCTGGGCAATGCAAATGTAAATGATATCGCAATCTCTTTAAACTTTGAGCACGTTTTGTTTTTAAATACTTTACTCGTATTTTAACGCGTGGCATCACGATATTGTACTTGTGTACCTACCTGCTCTGGGGGCTCATCAGGGGGTCCGTGAAAGCCTGGTCTCAATTTCCTCCTTCCCGCCCTGGTCCGAAGCGGTGATAGCACCGCTGCGTGGAGGGCGTGGAAGGGTAGAGACAGGCACTTCCTGTTGGGGCCCGAATTCCTCATTAACTGGGATCCTTATATATAGACCCCCAGGACCCTTAGGTAATTTCAGGGAGAGTTTGCTGGAGGGCATGGCCCACCTCGCAATTAGACGAGACAAACTCTTGGTTCTAGGTGACCTTAATGTACATTTTGAAGACCCTATGCATAAGGAGGCTGCTGAGTTGCGCCAGGATTTGCAGTCAATGCATTTGGATCTAAAATCCTGCTCCCCTACACACGAGCAAGGACACCTGTTAGACCCAGTGTTTTTAAGCTGGGAGAATGTGGAGGTAATGACTCCGTTACCAGTTCCTTGGTCGGACCACTTTCTGGTACCGTTCTGCATAGGTATGACTACAGAGGAGAGTCATAAGGGGGTAATGAATAGCTATCCATGTAGGAAGGGGAAAAACTTTACTCAGGATAACTTCAACAAAGAGCTGAGAGTAGAGGGCCCTCCAGGAGGCTCTCACAGTGAGACTGCGAGTGAGAACCTGGAGAGGCGTATCCTTAACGCACTCAATAAAGTGGCACCGCTGCTTCTGAATAAAACTGAGAACAGAGAGCAGAAATCCGCTCCTTGATTTACCCCTACCCTACAACAGGCTAAGGCAGGCTGCAAGCGACTGGAGAGAAAATGGAGAAAGGGATTTCGACCACAGGATAGATTGTTATATAGAGAAGGACAAAGAAGATATCAAAGCCTACTCAGAGGGGCTAAAGCCACGCACTATAAAACCAGAATTGGGAACGCTGAGAATTCCACCAAAGAACTTTTTAAAATCTATAAGGAAATCTCCACCCTGGCCCACCCTGGCTAGTTTGACAGCATCTAGCAATGACTCGGTGGAAGAATGCAATAGGGTGGCAAAATACTTCTCACAGAAGGTGAGGAACATTTATTCATCGTTGTCCGGCAGCCCTGTGAGTGGAGCTGATTTTGAGGAACATGTGGGAGATTGTGAGACGGGGCTGAGACTGAACCACTTTACTGTCCCCCCTCCTGAGAATTTAAGGAGTATCTGTCTCAGTGTAAAATCTGGCTCTCCAAGAGACCCTGCTCCTCCTAAGGTGATGGGGAAAGCTTGGAGACTCTTGAGCCCTATATTAGACATGTCCTTGATATCTCTTTCTCCTCTCATACGTTGCCAGTTAATGGGAAAAGAGCTGAGGTTCTGCCCATCAGGAAGAAACCGAATGTTAGCCAGGACATTCTATAAAATCTGTGACCCATCTCGTTGCTGCCATATTTAGCTAAGGTAGCAGAGAAAGTGGCCAATAAACAACTTATGGCGCATTTGGAAGACGCTAATCTCCTACACCCCTCTCAATCGGGATTTCGGAAAGGTTATTCCACGGAAACTTCTCTATTAAGGGCCACGGAGACCATCAGGCAGGGAGCTGATGCGGGACACACCATGGCACTGATAATGTTAGATCTCAGTGCAGCGTTTGACACTGTGGCGCATTACACCTTGCTGCAGTGTCTGAACATAGGTGGTGTCTCAGGTCCAGCTCTGAGGTGGCTAAAATCTTTCTTAGTAGGGTTCAGTTTCAAGGTCAGACGAGGGAATTACTACTCCGATTACATCGTTCTGGAACAGGGGGTACCTCAGGGCTCGGCCCTGAGTCCCACCCTGTTTAATTTATACATATCTCCACTGGCAGAGATTGTACAGGCTTTTGGGGTAGAGGTAGTCTCCTATGCAGATGACACCTAGTTGCTGATCTCCCTATCCCAGGCACCGACGGCTGCGGCATCCAACTTTAGAGCATGTATGCAGGAGCTTGCCTCCTGGATGGATAAGAACTGCCTAAAGCTGAATGGTAGCAAGACCGAGGTGCTGGTGGTAGGTGGAAACAGATCCAGCTGGACCTCAGAATGGTGGCCGTAATGTCTGGGTCTTAACCCCACACCTTGCACTGAGGCAAAAAATCTGGGAATATGGGTGGACCCCTCCCTCTCTTACAACGGTCATATCCGTCGCTTAGTGTGGAAATGTTTTGGAGTCTTAAAAACTTTACGTAAAACATTGGATCTTCTCCCTCTGGAAACCAGGCAGACGATGATACATGCTCTCATCACATCCCGTCTTGATTACGGGAATCTACTTTATCTGGGAGTTTCAGCCAAGAACCTGGGAAGGTTACAAGTTCTTCAGAATGTGACAGCAAGGCTGGATCTGATGCGGCCCAAAAGAGCGGCGTCGAAGCCAGCCCTTGAGTTTCTACACTGGCTCCCAGTCAAAAAAAGAGTGCTGTTTAAGGCACTACTTACCTGTCATCGTATCCTTCAAAATGTGGCCCCAGCATATCTGGGGAATTTGGTCACCAGATACGTACCAGGAAGGTCCCTTAGACCTTGTGGGACCGGGCAGTTGGTAATTCCTAAGATAAAGAAGGCGAGAATGGGTGGTCGCTCTTTTTGCTTTCTAGCAGCACAAAACTGGAACAAACTTCCTTTATCTCTTAGGCTTGAAAGATCGGAACCTAACTTTAGGAAATGACTTAAAACGTATCTGTTCACTGCCTAGTGTTTTCAATCTGCTGGAGTATTGCTCCACTGTTTTGGTCCTCTCACCCAGCGCGGGGACACGCCGAGATGGCGTAACCAGGCGCATTATACATTTTCTTTATTATTATTATTATTATTATTAAACTCCTAGTTTGGATCCTGAAGGCCAGCATGTAGCTACAGGGACTTTATATACTTGGAAATGAACTTTGTACCTCGGTCTGACACTACCTCTCTAGGGAATCCCGCTTGGGAGAAAATTCCCATCAGTGCCCGTCCCACCACGGGGGCCTTCACTGTCCTCAGAGGTATGGATTCCGGGTACTGGGTGGCATGGTCCACCAAGACCAGGAAGAACGTGTTGACCATGGCTGTCTTGGGGTCCAGAGGCCCCACAATGACAATACCCACCCATTCAAAGGGGGTGCTGACCACAGGGAGTGGCTGGAGAGGAGCCTTCTGCTTCCTCCCACTCTTTCCATTTGCCTAGCAAGTCTGACATGTCCTGCAATGAGTGTCTGAACTATTGCGCATTTGGGGGCAATAAAAGTGGGTGACAATCCTCTCAAAGGTCTTGTCCTGCCCCAAATGTCCTGTCAATGGCATATCCTGAGCAGCCCCAGTAGGAAGGCTCTGAAGCGCTGGGGTACCACCAGCACCCAGGCTGACCCAGGCTCAGCAACCTTAGGCTCACTATACAGGAGACTATTCTACCAGTAGATCCAATGTAATCCAGACTGATCACCTGCTGTCTGGTTTGTAGCCTGCTGCCGGAAACCCACAAGAGAAGGGTACTTGTTCTGCTCCTCACAGAACTCTTCCCGGGAGGGTCCTCCTTCCTGCTGCCAATGGGTCAGCTCAGGCAGCTCCTCCAGTTCAGCTACCTGTTCTTCTGTATGCTCCAGTGCATTCCCCTCAGGGTCTACCTCCTCCTGGACCGTGGGAACTTCAGGGGCCAGTTTCCCGCACCCCCTGCCTCTTGTCTTCAAGGCAGGTACCTGGGCCTCCCTCTCAGGCTCCAGGTCCTCTTGAACACCCTTACTGGCTGCCATGGACCATGTGCTCACACACGCCCAGTCAGTCAGACCCAACATCTCCAAGGTGAGCTCTCCAAATCGTTCCCTAATAAACAGTTAACAGGCATGGCTGGCCTCACAGCTACTTGAAGAGTACCAGAGACCCCCCACACACTCAAAGGGAACCTGAGCCACCTTGCAGTGGCTCTCTGTGTTGTCAGCAGCAACAACTGGATAAAATTCATTGGGGACAACCTGCTCTTGAGACACCAGGTGACACACTGGCTCATGTGTCTCTAAGAGCCTCCACTCTATGGCCATTGTTGGTTACCCACTGTCTATACTTTTTAGTGTTATCAGGCAGTTGGGTCCTGGGGACCACCTCACAGTGTCCTAAAGAGACAAGGGACATATCTGCAGTACCCCACCCACCTTGGATACCCCTCTCCTCCCCTAGGGCTACACTGGACATCTGCCGGGGTAGAGCACCAGTGGGTGCTGTCTTTCCAAACTGTGGGCACCGGGGATCAATAGACTTATGACCCACTTTACCACATTTAAGCACCTCAGATGTCCCTTGGGAACAGGCCTACCTGTCGGGCCCGGGCTTTTTCTCAAGGGGAGGCTGGGAACCTTTCCCTTGGTTCCCTTGGGAATTACTTTGGGGCCCTTTCTGGAACTCCCTCTGCTTACCCTTGTCCCCCCACTCTTCTGCTGGGGACCCTGTCCATTCTTGGCTAAGTCTCCCACGTGACCCTTGTGGACTCGCGTGCTCACCCAGCGGTCAGCCTCCACAGCAAGCTTCCTAGGGCTATTAAGCCTGCTATCAATCAGGTGTTGGCGTAGCTTGTGAAAACAATTACTTAACAAGTGCTCCCATGCAATTAAATCAAAGAGCCCCTCAAAATCATTAACTTTGCTACCCTTCACCCAACCATCCAATGCTCTTCAAAAGAAAGTGACATACTCTACCCATGTACTTGACTCCACCTTCTTGAAATTTCTAAACCTCTGTCTATACAATTTAGGAGTCAACCCATACCTGGACATCAATGCATCTTTCATGTGGCTATACGAATTATGAACTTCAGAAGGCAAGTCTAACAGTGTATCCCGCCCCTCAGTAAGGAACCGTGCCCACAACCCCGCTCCCCCATCCTACTCAGGGACCCGGTGGGAAGACATGGTTACCTCATAAGCTTTGAACCACTGCCCAATATCATCATTCTTATGAAATTCTTTTACCACATCTTTAGGAATATACACTCTTGCTTCAACAGGCATGGACGGGTGTGCTGCCACCAGAGGGAGTAATCTCTAAGCTTCTAGCTTTCAACTCCAACTCCCTCAAACTTTTCTCATGCTCCAACTGCATTCTCTTTTCCTCCAGGGCCAATCTCCTATTCTCTAACTCCAACTGCCCACCCAACTTGAGCTTGGCAAGCTCCAATTCGTGCATCCTGTTTTCCTTCCTGTCCGCCAACTCCTCTGGGGACAGGCCTTTGGCAGAAACAGGGCTACCTGCTGGGGAAGTTGCTCCCTTCCCCCCTGGACCCACTGGCCCATCCAGCTGCTCAGCTGCATTCTCAACCCCCTTCCCCTTCTCAGGGGTATTGCTTGCTTCGACCCAGGCCCTCAGCGCCTTTTGGACCTCATCCTTCTTGGTGAGACCGGTCATAGAAACTTTAAATTTCCTGCAGAAGTGCTTTAGCTGTTTTATATTGTATGATTCCAGTTTCTCCTCTTCCCAATCTTAATCAACAGATGCTATGGATGCTGCTTTACTCAAAGTGGATAAACTTGGCAGTTCTTTGCAAAAATAGAAAATCCAAGTAAAAACAATCTACCAAAAGTATGTGGTTGTGTTTTGGTCTGCACTCCCTAGTAGTGTTCACCAATCACTGTATATGAGTCACAAATGCAAGTCCAGAATCTTCACCGCTGAGCACCATTGTTAGATTTGGGGGTCTCTAGTTGGCAGCGGTAGGTAACTTTGTCCAAGAAGGGACCCTTGCGTCTAGTCAGGGCCCCCTTGGTAGCTTGGCACGAGCAGGCAGGCTTATCTCAAAGGCAGTATGTAAAGCATTTGTGAACACATACAGTAACGCAGTGACAACACTACAGATGGACACCCCACAAGTTGTAGTATAAAAATAAGTATTTTTATATAAAGCCACAATACTGTACTTCAAAAATGTTAGAATTAGCTCAGTTCTTTTAGGATGTAAAATGCGACACTCTGAGTTAAATGTACCTTAGGACGCGAACTTTATACAACGAAAGTGTTGCAAGGAAGGTGATGCGTTGGTTCCTTACACACAAGAACGGTGATGCGTCGGGTCCCTACTGAGGCTTAGGGGATGTGTTGGTTCTTCTCGGCGTGGGGAGGTAATGGGTTGGTTTCTTATTGCGCTTCCGTGGCAATGCGACCAGCAGTGCCGTGATGCGATGAAGATCCGGTGCGATGAAAGATGGCGTCTTCTTCTTGATGCGTGCACGCCCTCTGCTGGCGGCGAGTTAACGATTCTTTTAAGCCGCGACAGACCCTGCGACACGCTTCCCGGTGATGCGGCGGCGTAGGTGCGACATCGATCCTCTTCTCCGGCGATGCGAGGTGCTTCAGCGATGATGCAACAGCTGCAGCGGCGGCGACACGCTCCTCCATTGATGCGGAGGCATCTGATGTGACGTCGATCGTCCTCTCTGGCAATGTGACGACAGCGGCTGCGGCGGCGACACTCTTCTTCTTCATGAGTCATGCTTCCAGCTCCTTGCGACATGCAGTCCCTCGGAAAGCCCAACACAACAGCAGGCACTTCCAAAGAACTCTTGGGGAGCTGGTTGGTGAAGTCTGTTGTCCCTGATACATCAGCAGGAGGCAAGCTCTATCTCAAGCCCTTGGAGATCTTTCACAAGTTGAATGAAAGTAGCACAAAAGTCCTTTCTCCTGTCTTTGGCAGTCAGGCAAACACTGCAGGCCAATCCCTCACGCTTAGGATAGTCTCTTCTCAGTCTCTCTGGTTCTTCTCCTCAGCCAAGGCTTCTTCTTGATTCTCAAAAGTGACCTAAAATTCTGGGGTCTGGGTCCCTATTTTTATACACAGTTTCTCTTTGTTCTCTGTAGGCAGAGAGGCCTTTGCCTAGTGCAAACCAGTTCGGGTCAATCCTGGAGCACTTTGTTGACAAGACTCCGTATTTCCTTTCACAGTGCAGGGCAGGGACATCAGACGCACCACAGGAGTTGGAGCCTGCATTGTGGAGCGAAGGCACAGCCCTATTCAGGTCCCAGGTGCAACTCCTCCCATGCATGCAGATCTTTCTATTCAGCCCTGTGCTGACTCACCCTGTCCCCTGGAATCCCCCAGCCGCTGTCACTCAAACTCCAGACAAGGAATACCCAAGCAGAGGCAGGCTTGGATGGTTTTAACATTCTGTGTTTGAAAATACCACTTTTAGAAAGTAGGTATAAATACCTACTTTCTAAAAGTGGTATTTTCAAATACAGTATGTTAAAACCAACTTCACTAAAATATGCATTTTATCATTCTGAGTTCCGGCATAATTTCTACCTAGTTCCCTGAGTCAATTAAGTTGATAAAATGCAACTCAAACTGCCCATTCTGGCCTATGGGGAACAGGTAGCTTTGCAATAGTGAAAAACGAAAATGGCTGTAATTCAATATTAGGACATGCCATACACACCAGGGCATGTCCTATCTTATACTTACAATGCACACTGACCTTGGGCCTACCATAGGGGTGACTAATATGCAGCAGAAAAGAGGGGGTTTAGGTACTGGCAAGTAGGTGCCCTTGCCCAGTCAGCATGGCAGTACAAGACTGCACACAGGCTTTGCAATGGCAGACCTGAGACACACTTCAAAAGGCTGCTTCTGTGGGTGGCACAAACAGTGCTGCAAGCGCACTAGCGATACTAAAGGGGATGATGGACAGAGCGCTTGAGCAAATCAAACACTCACCCCCAGTCAACTGATCTGAGTTTAATCCATCAACATTCTTTAGCTCACTCCACCACCCCAGTTCAGACATGGCCATATGAAAAGCAGTCCGGCCCTCTGCCTAATGGGAACAGTCCAGCCCGAACTGCAAGCGCACTAGCAGCATTTGGATTTACAAGCCCTGGGCACACTCAGTGCACTGTACTAGGGTCTGACAAGTAAACCAAAACAGCCAATCATGGAGTCACTAATCCATACATCAATTTACCATAGGGAGCACTTGCACTGTGGCACTGGACAGCAGTGGCACAGTGCCCAAATCATCTATAACCAGCAAAAACACATGATGCAACAGCAAAAAAATGGAAGGGAGACCCACGCCAAGGTGCCAGGTCTAACAGCCTCCAATCAAGATCCGCTGTCACAGCCCGAGCCCACAATTCCACACCTGTGTCTCCACAATGCCGGATCATTCATAGAGTCAAATCTGTTTTTCAGGCGTAGCCTTGGAGTTTCAAAGAAATGCATGTTTAGCCACACTATGTAACTACAGTTATTTAAGTCATAAGGACACTCGCCTGGGACGGGCGCTCCGGGTTTGCACAATTAAGAGTCCAGGCAAATCAGCACCGGTCAGGTGAGTAAGCAGTGGTCATGTGCGCAGAGTGCATTATTTGAGACTCCAACACTACTCCTGACAAACAACAGAGACTCTACAATGCATATGAAGTTGGGGCAGCTTAGACATTTGATGCAAGGGCTGATCGTCATGAAACAGTTTGGAGACCACTAGAAGAGAAGGATTAAAACATGTTCTGGCCTGCCTACAGTCAATTATTACATTCCAAGTTAGTTCCTGAAGGAGGAACACCCAGAGGTTTGGTACAATCCTGCAGGTCATGGCCTTACCTTTGATTAGAAGAGGCAGGGCTCCTCACGAAGTGCACGCATTCCTTCTTTTTAATGTTGGTTTTGAACCACTCCTCGGTCTGCAGAAGAGAAAAGGAAGAGTTCAGTCCAATCTTGAATAGAAGAATGCTTCGCCCATCTGCTGGTTTGTGAACTGAGAGCTGCCCTCTCATAAACCCTCCTGAGGTGAGATGGGACAGTTCAGCTAACACCAGGCACTGACCCAGCAGACCTACAGGGGCATGCATGGTAGATTCAGCTCCTGGCACTGTGCTACTCATACTCTAAGCCCATTCACTAAATGAGTAAAGCTTGTAAAATGTGCCTGGGAATGAAGCTGACATGTGACATGTTCAGTTAATATAGTTAAAACAATGCCATTGATTAAAAATGAACCTGATTAAGTCATTATTGCAGTTATCATTGCACCAATAACCTAATATGTACATCAGCCTCACAACATTTGCATGTGTAATGTGTTATGATGGTGTTGTGTTTTTAAGTACAACAACATTGGTGGGTTATCTGTTTTGGTGTGTTGAAACTTCAGATCAGCTAACTGAAAAGTTTCACTGGACAATAGGCCACACATGAAACCACAGCAGAAATCAATTTTTCAATAATCTCTTTAGTAGAACAGTATTAAATCCACAGACAAGTAATTCAAACTTTGTATCCCTATGGGGGACTTGCCATCTGTGGGTCATGCAACACTAACATACAGTAAAACAACTGGAAAGGTGTTTAATTCCAATCTCAGAACAAGCATTAGCAAACATCAGGTCCGTCTTTTTGTTAAGGGAAGTGTTTGGTAATAGTTGGACAACTCTGTGTGTGATGCTCCTGGAAAGAAAATACCATAATGAGGCAACCTCTTGGGATCCACCAATACAGAAGCTGGAAGTAGGAACCTTTGTTCAACAGACTGCGTTAGCAGAATTATGATTCACCCTCAAAGAAGAGTGTAATAAAATGGAGTAGAGTCAAAAAACATGCCATCATGACAGCAAAGCAACACAAACTTGGAAGGGTGAAGAGTAAGTAGCTTTAGCCTATAGTAAAACACACAAGATGCACATTCTAAGCAAAAAAAGATATAAACCGGAAGTGAAGATGTCATCTCCAGTAAAGTAAATACATAAAAATACACACATTGACCCTGAATTACAATACATCTGTCATGTTGCTTCTGCAATCCGACAAAATCACAACTGGGGCCCATCACCGAAACCCAAAGGGAACACAAATGGGACCATGTAAACATAATCGAAAGGCAATGTGTTGATGCAATGGTAAATGATCCAAAAACGTAAACCATGACCAACCCATGGAAGTAGTCATGAGGTCTCTCAGACAGACATAGCAGTTCAAAGTGAGACCTAGGGAAGGTGCTCCAGTGGCCTCCTTGCACTTGTGTTTTGAGTGTCATTAAAAAAGAAACAACGCTATGTATAATCATTGCCTAAATGTTGAAGGGAAATGCATATTCAATAGTAGATTAGTAATATTTCCTTCTGTATTTTAAGGCGGCTTCAAACTCTTCTGTGAGATGTTTCTGCCAACAACTTTGACTTTTTCACATTAATAACTACTTGTTGTAATCTGAACTTGTCAAGTCCACTAAGAGGGCTTCAGCAGAGATGTGCTTCTTTAAGGCCAGGGGGACCAACTGCCCTAAAGCTCAACCTGAGGAGGCCATACAGAAGTGCCAGATGTATAAGTGATGGGGGTGGGGGGGCAGTCAAGTTAAATTGTAATTTCCTCTGGGACTCTGACAATCATTTCACTAGAGGGGAACTTGTTGTCCGACAATAATTGTTTTACATTCTGAGGCATATTTAGTGTTATTAGTTACCTGCTGGAGACCCCTTGATTCACAATGGCCATCTAACTTAGGTCAAAATCATATTAGAGCATGATTTGGCCACTACAGGATGCTAAGGTTTTATCACTGCCTATCCGAAGAACAAGTTACTTACCTTTGGTAACGCCTTTTCTGGTAGAGGCTTTATCTAGCCACAAATTCCTTACTGACCCTTCCCGCTTCATGCCCTGAACATGTCACCTCTAAGAGATCCTTCAGGACCTCGCTTTGACATACGAAAACTGAGGTCAGCGCCCTGGGGTGGCGCCTATATAGGCACCGTGAACATTACTTCTGGTGCCTACGATGCCGCACTCAGCTCAACAACACCACCTGCTGGTGGGCAAGAGAACTGCTGAAAAATCGTTCTGCACCCAGTCTGACACCTGAAGACTGTACTATGGTAAGATAAGGAATGTGTGGCTTGATAAAGTCCCTACCAGATTCTGTGAAAAACAAATGTGAGCATGGGTTCTCCACCCGTGTAATCCACCTCTACCTCGAGCAGTGCTTATCTTTGTCCTTCCACAGGATCTTCGCAACAGTCTTTCCCAGTGGATGCTCAGATGCTATTGCAAGAGTGCCCACATGGAGCTCCTGGCTGAGTGTCACTTGCTCCGGAAGGGCAAAGACACTGTAAAGTGCTAAGCTACTGACATACACTGTCCACACAGGGATGGGACTCTGCAGTTGCTTCACCTGTGTAGAGCACACACTGAGTCTTACTTATGTCGAACTACTAATCCTCATTTCACACTTCATCTTTGGCACATAAAATGCCAATTTTACCATTTCTGTCCCGTATAGGAGACTCTGCAGTGCACAGTAACTTAGGTTAAGTCTATAGGCCCCTAATCGGGTAGATTTGTTTTTAAGCGCTGTTCGGTTAAATTGTCTGGGGTGAATATAAGACCAGGATTTTATACCAGCACCAGACATGCGAGTGCATGGTGTGGGGTCGGGAGCGAGTGGGTTAGGGGTCTCTCAGCTCCTGCACTCATGATGTTTCATTACAAGCATTGGCATAGCCAATAGATCTCGCTTTTGGGACCTAGTAGGTATTTAGTTATGCAGCACAATATCCTTGGTGCAACAACATTAACTGTTGCATGGTTAAACACTTATAAGGCCATAAATGCGATGCAATGGATTAGGCCCAGATCACTGTACTGGGGTGAATTTATGACATAGTTCTGCATTCTGTCCATCAAAGGTTCTTTTTACATTCATCATCCCGAATGGGACGGGTATGCCCAGACGTGGGTCCTTTGATCTCCATGCCACTGGATTCAAGCTTTTTTGGCTGATGAGGTGTGAAAGCCCGAAACCTGTCCTAAGAAGCTTGTTTCCAGTCCAGAGAGGACCTGGCCTTGCAGTTTGTGCTGGCCTGCTCCCATTAGGCTCAGGGTCAAGACTGATTTGCATGTGGCTGGGTTTAAACTGGAATGGCACAGGGAGCAAACAAATGGTGAATGTACGCCCAGATCTTTGTACGGTGGTGAATGTATGACATTGTTCTGCATTCTGTCCATTAATTGTTCTTTTTGCATTTGTTACCCGGAGCTGGACGGGTATGCCCAGACGTGGGACCTGTGCTCAACATGCCTCTGCGGTACAAAAGGGGGTGGTGATGGACGGAGCATCTGAACCAATCAAACACTCACACCCAGTCAAAAGATCTGGGTTTGACCCATCACCGTTCTTTAGCCCACTCTGCCACCCCAGTTCAGACATGGCTATATGCAAATCAGTCTGACCCTGTCCCTCATGGGAACAGTCCAGCCCGAACTGCCAAGCCATGCCTTCCCTGGACCGGAAACAAGCTTCCGAGGACCGGTTTCTGGCATTACAGCCGTCATCAGCCCGGCTTGCTTGAATCCAGTGGCAAAGTGAGCAAGGGACTCACGTCTGAGCATACCCTGCCACACTTATGGCGGCCAAAAGCGGTACAAAAGGGGGTGGTGATGGACGGAGCATCTGAACCAATCAAACACTCACACCCAGTCAAAAGATCTGGGTTTGACCCATCACCGTTCTTTAGCCCACTCTGTCACCCCAGTTCAGACACGGCTATATGCAAATCAGTCTGACCCTGTGCCTCATGGGAACAGTCCAGCCCGAACATGCCTCTGCAGCCAAACTATCCTGGCTCATGAGGGGTGAAACCCTGAAACCGGTCCTGGGATGCTTGTTTCCAGTCCACAGACGACCTGACCTGGCAGTTTGGGCTGGACTGCCCCCATTTGGCATAGGGGGAGGACTGATCTGCATATGGCTGGTTTCAAACTGGAATGACATGGGGAGCAAAAAAGAACGATGGATTTAGACCCCGACCTCTGAACTGGGATGAATGCATGATATTACTCTGCATTCTGTCCATAAATTGTTCTTTTTGCATTTGTCACCCCAGTGGGACTGGTATGCCAAGAAGGAGGTGCTCTCCAAGACACTGGAGTCAAGCTATCCTGGCTGATGAGGGGTGAAATCCTAAAACTGGTCCTGGGATGTTTTATTCCAGTTCAGAGAGTACCTGGCTTGGCAGTTCGGGCTGGACTGCTCCCATTGGGCGCAGGGTAAAGACTGATTTCCATCTTGCTGCGTTCAAACTGGAATGGGATGGGGAGCAAAACAACAATGGATTTAGGCCCAGATCTCTGTACTGGGGAGAATGTATGACATTGTTCTGCATTCTGTCCATCAACAGTTCTTTTTGCATGTGTCACTCCGAGTGGGACAGGTATGCCCAGACGTGGGTCCGGTGCTCTCTATGCCACTGGAGTCAAGCTATCCTGGCTGATGAGCTGTGAAACCCCAATACTGGTCCTAGGAACCTTGTTTCCAGTCCTGAGTGGATCTGGCCTGTCAGTTTGGGCTGTACTGCTCTCATTGGGCGCAGGGTCAAGACTGATTTCCATCTCGCTGCGTTCAAACTGGAATGGGATGGGGAGCAAAACAACAATGGATTTAGGCCCAGATCTTTGTACTGGGGTGAATGTATGACATTGTTCTGCATTCTGTACATCAATTGTTCTTTTTTCATGTCACCCCGAGTGGGAAGGATATACCCAGACATAGGTCCCGTGCTCTACATGCCACTGGAGTCAAGCTATTCTGGCTGATGAGGGGTAAAACTCTGTAACTGGTCCTAGGTTAATTGTTTCCAGTGCAGGGAGGACCCGGCCAGGCAGTTCGTGCTGGCCAGCTCCCATTGGGCTTAGGCTCAAGAGTGATTTGCATATGGCTGGGTTCAAACTGGAATGGCATGGGGAGAAAAAAAAACAATTGATTTAGGCCCAGATCTCTGTACTGGGGGTAATGTATGACATTGTTCTTCATTCTGTACATCAATTGTTCTTTTTGAATTTGTCCCCCAGAGTGGGACAGGTATGGGAAACGTTGTTTACCCCATATATTTTACTCCGCAAGGCTTTACCCTGCATTAATTACTCTGCAAAAACTTTTAGAAGAAGGGCTTCACACCGCAAAATTGTTACATCTCATGCGGGGTAAAGCCGTCTGGAGTAAAAAATGTGGGGTAAAATGTCCTATTCGACTGGTATGCCGAGAAGTGGGTCCTGTGCTCTCCATGCCACTGGAGTCAAGCTATCCTGGCTGATATGGGGTGAAACCCCAAAACCAGTCCTAGGATGCTTGTTTCCAGTCCAGAGCGGACCCCACCCTTCAGTTCGGGCTGGACTACTCCCATTCGGCGCAGGGTCAAGACTGATTTGCATATGGCTGGGATTCTAACTATTTAGGCCCAGATCTCTGTACTGGGGTGATTCTATGACATTGTTCTGCATTCTGTCCATCAAATGTTCTTTTTGAATTTGTCACCCCGAGAGGAACGGGTATGCCCAGACATGGTTCCGTTCTCTCCATGCCACTGAGTTAAGCTATCCTGGCTGATCAGGGGTGAAACCCAAAACTAGTCCTAGGATGCTTGTTTCCAGTCCAGAGATGAGATGGCCTGGCAGTTCGGGCTGGACTGCTCTCATTAGGCGCAGGGTCAAGACTGATTTGCAAATGGCTGGGTTCAAAGTGGAATGGCATGGGAGCAAAGAAATGATGGATTTAGGCCCAGATCTCTGTACTGGGGGGCCATGTATGACATTGTTCTGCATTCTGTACATCAATTGTTCTTTTTGAATATGTCCCCCTGAGCGGGACAGGTATGGCAAATGTCGTTTACCCCGGATATTTTACTCCGCAAGGCTTTACCCTGCATTAATTACTCCGCAAAAACTTTTACAACGCAGGGCTTCACAACACAAAACTGATACAACTCATTCCTCAAAGTAAAGCCCCCCTGGAGATAGAATAGTAATTGCGTTGGAAGGTGTAATGCGTTGTAAGGAATTGTGTTGTAAAGCCCTGTGCTGTAAACGTTTTTGCGGAGTAAAACATGAGGGGTAAAGCCATGCGGGGTAAAAAATGCTGGGTAAAGTGTCCTATTTGACAGGTATGCCCAGACATTGGTCCTGTGCTCTCCATGCCACTGGAGTCAAGCTATCCTGGCTGATGAGGGGAGAAACCCTGAAACCGCTACTAGGATCATTGTTTTCAGTCCAAAGCGGACCTGGCCCTGCAGTGAGGGCTGGGCTGCTCCCATTCAGAGCAGGGTCAAGACTGATTTGCATATGGCTGGGATTCAAACTATTTAGGGCCAGATATCTATACTAAGGTGAGTGTATGGCATTGTTCTGCATTCTATGCATCAATTATTCTTTTTTCATTTTTCACCCCCCGAGTGGGACGGGTATGCCCAGACGTGGGTCCTGTGCTCTCCATGCCACTCGAGTCAAGCTACCCTGGCTGATGAGGGGTTAAACCCAGAAATTGTTCTTAGGTTGCTTGATTCCAGTCCAGAGAGGATATGGCCTGGCAGTTCAGGATGGACTGCTCCAATTGGGCACAGGGTCAAGACTGATTTGCATATGGCTGGGTTCAAACTAGAATGGCATGGGGAGCAACAAAACAATGGATTTAGGCACAGATTTCTCAGTTCTAGGATGCTTGTTTCCAGTCCAGAGAGGACCTGGCCTGGCAGTTCTGGCTGGACTACTCCCACTAGGTGCAGGGTCACGACTGATTTGCATATAGCTGGGTTCAAACGGGAATGGCATGGGAACAAAAAAACAATAGATTTAGGCTCAGATCTCTGCACTAGAGTGAATGTATGACATTGTTCAAGTTTTCTGTCCATCAATTGTTCTTTTTGCATTTGTTACCCGAGTGTGACGGGTGTGCCCAGACGTGGGTCCTGTGCTCTCCATGCAACTGGAATCAAGATAATCTTGCTGATAGGGGTGAAACCCCGAAACTGGTCTTAATTTGCTTGATTCCAATACAGAGAGGACCTGGCCTGGTAGTTCAGGATGGACTGCTCCCATTGGGCACAGGGTCAAGACTGATTTGCATATGGCTGGGTTCAAACTGGAATGGCATGGGGAGCAACAAAACAATGGATTTAGGCACAGATTTCTCTACTGGGGTGAATGTATGACATTGTTCTGCATTCTGTCCATCAATTGTTCTTTTTGCATTTGTCACCCCGAATGAGACAGGTGTGCACAGACCTGGGTCCAATGCTCTCCATGCCACTGGAGTCAAGCTATCCTGGCTGATAAGGGGTCAAAACCAAAAAACTTACCTAGGATGCTTGTTTCCAGTCCGGAGATGACATGGCCTAGCAGTTCGGGCTGCATTGCTCCCATTGGGCGCAGGATCACGACTAATTTGGATATAGTTGGGTTCAAACTGGAATGGCATGGGGTGTATAAAGCAAGGGATTTAGGCCCAGATCTCTGTACTGGGGTGAATGTATGACATTGTTCTCTATTCTGTCCATCAATTGTTCTTTTTGACCTTGGCTGACAGGACAGGGCAACCCTTTGATATATCTGGCACAAGGTTTGCAATCTAGTCTGCTGTTCTTCCAATGCTGACTCTGGCAAGAGAAATGCAGGACATCTGTGAATAAGCATACGCACCTTGCTTTCATTTTCACCTCATAGGATGTCAGTAGTAGGATAGGAAAGCATTGCTAAAAGGAGCAGTTTGTCCAGCGACAGAAAGTATCTATTTTTCACCTCAGCCCTGATGTCCACTCTTATTCTTCCCCTTGGAAGAATCTTTAGTGGTTCATCCTATAGTCGGAAGAGAGATTTTGGTGAGGTGTAGGGTGAATGAGCCTATGTTGCCTGTGTGTCAACTGCACTCTATTATATCAGCCTCCTCATACACACTACATGTCTCTGGCCTGTCCCCGTACCACTTGGAAGTTCTTTGCTGTACCGCTTTCTTGCGTGGAAATGCTGAGCATTGTCACGTTTCATAAACCGATTCATAAAAGGGGGTGGTGATGGACAGAGCATCTGAATTAAGCAGAACACTCCTACCCAGTCAAAAGATCAGGGCTTGATCCATCACCGTTTTTTAGCTCACTGAACCATCCCAGTTCAGAACCTGGCTACATGCAAATTAGTCTGTCCCTGGCCCAGTGCATCATGGGAACAGGGCAGACCAAACTACCAAGCCAATTCTTTACTGGAAAGGAAACAAGCTTCCGGGGACCGGTTTCTGGCATTGCAGCCGTCTTTAGCCCGGCTTGCTTGAATCCTGATGATGCAGTGAGCAAGGGACTCATGTCTGAGCATACCCTTCCACTCCTATAGTGGCCAAAACGATTCATAAAAGGGGGTGGTGATGGACAGAGCATCTGAATTAAGCAGAACACTCCTACCCAGTCAAAAGATCAGGGCTTGATCCATCACCGTTTTTTAGCTCACTGCACCATCCCAGTTCAGAACCTGGCTACAAGCAAATTAGTCTGTCCCTGGCCCAGTGCATCATGGGAACAGGGCAGACCAAACTACCAAGCCAATTCTTTACTGGAAAGGAAACAAGCTTCCGGGGACCGGATTCTGGCATTGCAGCCGTCTTCGGCCCAGCTTGCTTGAATCCTGATGATGCAGTGAGCAAGGGACTCATGTCTGAGCATACCCTTCCACTCCTATAGTGGCCAAAACGATTCATAAAAGGGGGTGGTGATGGACAGAGCATCTGAATTAAGCAGAACACTCCTACCCAGTCAAAAGATCAGGGCTTGATCCATCACCGTTTTTTAGCTCACTGCACCATCCCAGTTCAGAACCTGGCTACAAGCAAATTAGTCTGTCCCTGGCCCAGTGCATCATGGGAACAGGCCAGACCAAACTACCAAGCCAATTCTTTACTGGAAAGGAAACAAGCTTCCGGGGACCGGTTTCTGGCATTGCAGCCGTCTTCGGCCCAGCTTGCTTGAATCCTGATGATGCAGTGAGCAAGGGACTCATGTCTGAGCATACCCTTCCACTCCTATAGTGGCCAAAACGATTCATAAAAGGGGGTGGTGATGGACAGAGCATCTGAATTAAGCAGAACACTCCTACCCAGTCAAAAGATCAGGGCTTGATCCATCACCGTTTTTTAGCTCACTGCACCATCCCAGTTCAGAACCTGGCTACATGCCAATTAGTCTGTCCCTTGCCCAGTGCATCATGGGAACAGGGCAGACCAAACTACCAAGCCAATTCTTTACTGGAAAGGAAACAAGCTTCCGGGGACCGGTTTCTGGCATTGCAGCCGTCTTCGGCCCGGCTTGCTTGAATCCTGATGATGCAGTGTGCAAGGGACTCATGTCTGAGCATACCCTTCCACTCCTATAGTGGCCAAAACGATTCATAAAAGGGGGTGGTGATGGACAGAGCATCTGAATTAAGCAGAACACTCCTACCCAGTTAAAAGATCAGGGCTTGATCCATCACCGTTTTTTAGCTCACTGCACCATCCCAGCTCAGAACCTGGCTACATGCAAATTAGTCTGTCCCTGGCCCCGTGCATCATGGGAACAGGGCAGACCAAACTACCAAGCCAATTCTTTACTGGAAAGGAAACAAGCTTCCGGGGACCGGTTTCTGGCATCCATGGTCATCCATCCATGGTCATCCATCCATGGTCATCCATGTGTGATCATGTTTTTTTCTGTGCTTGGCTCTTAGGGTGCAAAGGGAGAGGGGTTGGGAACTATGGTGGTGGAAAACTGTTGACAAGTATGAGAACAAAAGTTAGGTATTTGTAGGGGGCGTTGATTACGCCATCTGGCCTTTTGTTGGAAAGAAAAGGGGCCCTGACTGGGAGACTATACAGGTTGTATGGGTAAGGTCTTTCTGCTGGGGAAGGATAAAGTAAGACAGCAGTGTATTGAGTATATTTGTGCAATAGTTGAGCTCATCTGACAACAGGACAATGTTCAAAGTCTTGGCCGAAAGGAATGAGATGTTGAGGAGAATATAGATGGAGTAACTAGGAGTGATGATTGTGGGAGTCAAGGTAAACCCTCAGGCTCAATGTAGAGGTTGGGAGAAGACGAGGCCAAAAGGACACAAGCTGGGATCTGAGAGGTGGCCACTGAGTGTGAGTCACCATACCCTGGCAGAATTGTGAGATTGTCCACCCCAGTTATGGGACTAGCCCAGTCTGTCTCTATTGAAAGAAACTGGTTACTCTTTACATACTTGATTCAGCTGCTTCGCCTCGCAGGCCCCTCTCGTCTCAATTGCGCCTGATCCTTCTATTTGTATCAAGGCCACTTCCTCGTGTTTTCGTCCATCTGATTCATCTGAGGTCAGCTCGAGACTCCTCCCACTAGACGCCATGGCCTTTGTGGTGCAGGGCTGCTCTGGTTCCACTCCTTCAGGGATGGCTCTTCCTGCAAAAATAGGTAAAGAGGTTTTTAGCAAAGGCTGTTCAGTTACAGGTGAAACACAGATATCAGGTTTTCAGTACAGAGACACCCTTAGGGATGAAAGTTATCTTTGATTCAGTTCCAAACGTCTCTTTTAGTGAGGGTCCTACAGGGGCTGTAGAAGAGACAAGTCTTCAGTCGGTTTCTAGCTGAGAAGTCTTCTTACTCAAGCCCCACTTGCTATTCAGGAGCTCATTCTGAACCAGGGTCTTGGGGCTCACAACAAGCATTGCTTGCTTCATACTAATGCCTACGAGCAGACACTCCAATTATTAGTGATGGAGAATGTGAAGTACAGGATATCCATTTATCTGGCTGATGTCACACATGGAACAATAGGGCAGGTTTGCTGCTTAGACCAATGGCTCCACCTTCCCCATGCCTCATTACCCTGCTATCCCAGACCAATGAACCTCTTCTTTTATTTCTACACAAGCAGAGCCCAAGATGCCCTGGCTGTAGGCAGATGACCCTTCATCATGCTGAGTCATTTAGTCCATGTTTCTGAATCCAGTTATCTCATGTTCCGAGTTCACGCTCTCCAGTGACCCATCAACCAAGGCCACAGAGCCCAAGGATCCCTGAGCCCGTCTACTTGTCCCAGAGACCCAAAGCCTCTGAACCCAGGGATCCCCGAGCCCATCTCCTTGTCCCAGAGACCCAAAGCCTCTGAACCCAGGGATCCCTGAGCCCATCTCCTTGTCCCAGAGACCCAAAGCCTCTGAACCCCTCTGCCAAGGCTGCAGAGTTCCAGGCCCAGGTGAGTCCTCACCCTTCTGCCTCTTACTCACAGAACCCCAGAGCCAGGACCCATAGCAAGACTTCATGGGCCCAAACAGGGGCACAACCCAAACTATGACCCGAACTTCAAGTCAAACCCTGGGGACTGGCCAACACTTCAAACAATGGGACGAAGCTACCCTTAGAGCCAATACAAGAAAATTAAAATGTATTGTGCATTATACAACGATTGGTTAAACATGATACAATTACAACAAATGTGTTTATGTGGATTTCACAATGTGTATAGCCTGCTGACATGTATAATGGATTTTACAATGTTTAGTAGGCTAGAACTGACAAAGATCTTTAGAAAAGAGAATGAGTGACTTGACAACTAAAAAGCTGCTTCTGTGGATTTCAACTTGAAGCAGTTTACTACCAGCTTCCACAAAGTCGTTTCAAGACAATGAAGCTTTTTGCCTATGTTGCAAACAATCCTTCTGTGAAAAGAGAAGGAGTGGATTAATTATTGTTAATTCAGTTCTCACAAAGACATGCAGCTGACTGTTGGCCACAGGTATGCTCCAGTCTGCTCATCAGGACATTGTAACAGATGTGTGGTGGGGGCCGCAAACATGTACTGGTCTCAGAATATTGAGGGAACAAAGTTAACAAACCTGATTTTGATTTTAGGATGTAAAACTGCAAGTCATGAGCTTGATTCCTACTCTGCCAGGAATCTGCATTATCCTAAATCAGAATAAAAGAGTGAAATAGTATCCTATGTGGATCAGTTCTCATATGAGATGACCGAACATCATCCATGCAGGTAGCCACCAAGCATGAAGAACTGGCACTAAAGGTAGCAGCTTGAACTAACATCAGAACGAGCGACGTTCTAGCGCGCAAAGAAAACAAGGATTCTTTCAATTCCCAGGACACATAGGGTGTGTGGCTGATGGGCAATGTCCTGCAAAGAGGTCATTCCAACAGAAACAGAAATAATGCCTCCTAATAGCATGTTAGAATAAAAAATATGCTTTCAATTCTGTTGAGCCCCAGCAAATAAAGTGTCAAAGTCACAAAAATATGAATGTTGGATAAATGTGCATTATAATTTGCAACATTTGTTATGAAGTTCTCCCAAACTCCTTTTAAAAGAATGGCTGCCATCTTCTCTATAATAGTTGTTCCTAAATGTCTGTATTAATGATAGCTGGCCTGGGTAGCAAAAGAGATACCCATGAACGGGGCACAGAATAGACACCAGGCAGAGGGAAAACCACACACGCCATCCATTAAATCAATGATGTAACTCATCAGTATTGCAGTAGTCTGAGAAACAGACCATAGAGGCATTTTAGACGGACAAGGTATGACTCTGATTAAATATAAATTTCATAACCAGACTTCACATCGATGAGCTAAAGCTCAACCTGCCCAAAGGTCTGGCACCAGACACCTAGGCTATCCCTCGGGTGATGATGCTCCATCATCAAAAGAGCCACAACCCATCCTTTCTGTTCAATATCTTCTGAAATTGCCCCGAGCCCTGCGTTTAGTGCCCTGGGGAAGAAACGACAAAATATACTGAAAACCTCTATTGGCAAGATAAGAGTTGAGTTGTTACTCAAAAAGTCCATCAAAGGGCCTCAGGCCTCTTGGTATTGAACTGACAACAACATCAGAACAAATATGAAGCTAATCAATAAAATAGACACATTTCAAGAACCCTCCTGAACATAGAATCGTCCTCTATTTTGTCCAGGCCTAGGTGGATTGCATTCCAAATAGAGGGAGCAACAAAAGAGAAGGAACTTCGTGATAAGTCATGCTGCCCTCTCCACAACACCTTTCTGCTTGTAAGTAGTTGGTTCAGCAAGGCCTCTGTTCAGTCAAGAAATGATGGAAGCAACACAAGATTTCATGTGGCACACAATAACAAGAAGGCTGTTCTTCGAAATGCTGATTTGGAGGTTACAGGACAACACAGCAGGATGCGTCAGGTGTAAATGCCATCATAGTAATCTCGTCTAAAGTAATTCAAAACAGCCACATGTGAAATCTGGTGCCTAGGCCAGGTATAAACTCATTTGGCTAGGTTTTAGTCACTGGGGCCGTTTGAGCTTGTGCCTAAACTTATCACCAATTTTAGTGATGGGTCGCAAAAGAAAGGGTGCACAGACATAATATCGACTCCAAAATATCGTTTGGACAGAATATCGAGGAAAAAATATCGTTTGGACAAAATATCGACTGGACAGAATATCGACAGCCAAAATATCGTTTTTAAGGTAAGTGCAGTAATATCGACTGTAAATAATATAGAAAGTGAAAATATGTAAGTATATACTATAGATAGTAAAATAAATTGTTTTTATTTTTAGGGTTCAGGGTCAGTTTTGGGTTTTTGGGTAAAGGGGTATTTTTAGGGTTCAGAGTCAGTTTTGGGTTTTTGGGTAAAGGGGTATTTTTAGGGTTCAGGGTCAGTTTTCAGTTTTTGGGTAAAGGGGTATTTTTAGGGTTCAGGGTCAGTTTTCAGTTTTTGGGTAAAGGGGTATTTTTAGGGTTCAGGGTCAGTTTTCAGTTTTTGGGTAAAGGGGTATTTTTAGGGTTCAGGGTCAGTTTTCAGTTTTTGGGTAAAGGGGTATTTTTAGGGTTCAGAGTCAGTTTTCAGTTTTTGGGTAAAGGGGTATTTTTAGGGTTCAGGGTCAGTTTTCAGTTTTTGGGTATTATTTTATTATATTTTATTACTATATATATATGTTTAATAAATATGAAATAAAAAAATATTTATTTAACTTTCATTAATTATTTAATTATTATAAGTTAATTTAAGTAATTTTAAGTATATTTTAGTAATTAATTATTAATATTAATTTAATTTAACACTGTTTTTAGTAAATACGATATTTTTTACAACTATATTTTTGTAAACGATATTTTGTACTCGATATTTTTGTACTTACCTGTTTGTACATACAAACTCGATATTTTTGCTGTAGATATTTTTTCATCGATATTTTGGGTAGTCGATATTTTGGTAGTCGATATTCTTTCAGTGATCCAAAAGAAAGATGAGCCTACAGTTACTTCTCCCCTAAAACCCACGCTTGATTTCTTAAAAAGGGGTTTGACTGTTCCTTTCTTCCATCAACTAACTGGCAGATGAAAATAGGTGTTAAAGATAAAGATCTAAGCAGGTGTAACAATTTTACAGCCCCAACTGGATGTATGACTTTAGGAAACTAAACACGTAGTAAAACTTATCCTCTTCCTTAATCATTTGGACAGCTGTTAGAGGAGTGAAAAAAAAGAGGAAGGCTTATGATTATGATGCATGAGACAGGATAAAACCAAAAGCTGGGCAATACAATCATGAACAGCCCTGAACGTTTGATCTCATAAAAAAGGCCAAATTCTTGCAAGCAACTTGGAGGGGGGAATAGTCATTTTGCCACAGGGCGTATTGGTGATGTTAATATGGAAATCGATACATTCATCAATACAAATGAAATCTCAAACTTATTAACAGATTCGCCAGTTGGGAACTCCACATCAGCCTCAACACACAAATACGTAGTCAAGCAGGTCCTGAGACCAAAGCCTGTGATTGGTGATTGATAGGTGACAGATGGGAGTATGCGTAGTTGGCAGGCAAACAATCGGGCAGGAAACTCGATCAATCCCACGGATAGGAGCAGCAACATTACAAAGGGTCAAAGGAGATTGTCCCAATAAAACCCATGGCCAGAGTGGGGGACGCGTACTCCTAATACACCATACAAAGTAAGATGCCATATGAGTTAGGAACACATAGACAATCAGGACATAGCACACGCAGTGATCATGAGCTCCCCGTGCCAGACATCTGGACGCCTTATCTACTGGCCACATTGTGTCCATGCGATGTCATGACCCACATGTAGCAACACTTAGACAATTCATTTACGTACTGATTTGAAATTGAGACAGTCCTCAGACCTTGTGCCTGTATCTTTTCTCCCGGCCGTAATGTTTAATTAAACAAACTGTTCCTATTTTCCAAACGCCACTTGTCTTCTGTTAAGGGATTTTGAACTCGAGCACCAGGAGCTGATTGGGAGCTCGGACTCGACTGCATCGGAAGAAAGGCAACCCCGCTCGGACTGATTTATGCACCAAGAAAGACACTGTAAGTGATTAAAAGTTCTGCTGAATCCCCGGGGAAGAGGTCCATCCTGAAGCACCCGTCACAGAGGGTAAGAGACTACTTCAGAACTTCAAACATAGTCTAAAGCATTTGACACATGGTAAACTAGGTAGAGGTGTAAAAAGATAACCTAAGCATTTGTGCCACTGACAGGGCCTGGCATATTACCTATTTTATATGTGCTAACTGGATCAGTTGTAAGGAGGCCTTGGACGCGTTCCTGTGGAAGTCACCTTTTTTCAATAGCTGTGTACGCCAGTTAAGGTGAAGATAGCCGTGTGTCATAGCCAATTGCTTTTGCGGTTGAGGGACTCTGGTATCCAGGGCACAGTACTTGTCTGGCTATCCTCTTTTCTCCAGGGGAGAACTCAGAGAGTTCAATTGGCAGATTTAACTTCCACCACATCGCCAATTACTTGTGGCATCCCACAAGGCTCTGCCCTCTCCCCCCTTTTATTTAATGTTTATTTGCAACCCCTGATATCGGCCCTTAACCAGATGGACTGTCAAGTCTATAACTATGCCGACGATACCCAGATTGTAATACAATTGGAGGACTGCCCGGGCGCATATGAAAGAATGCAGAACATCCTAAGATACATCACTAATTTGATGTCTCTGAATTCTTTGAAAATCAACCCGGACAAGACAGAGGTGTTGCCGATTACAACTGCAGGCAACCCATGGAGCGATCGGTTCTGGCCAAAAGATCTTGGTACTCCTCCAGAACCGGCAGTAGTTGTAAAAAGTCTGGGTATCTCCCTCGATGGCAGCCTGTCGTTGCAAAGACAAGTTTCTGGGGTAGTGGGCACTTGTGTAGGTTTGCTTCGACAACTTAGGAACATTTCCTCACTCCTGTCCTTTACCACCCTAAGACGTGCAGTTTCTGCTATGATTCTAGGGAGGATAGATTATGGAAACTCACTGTATGCAGGGCTCCCTCAAAAACAGCTGAGCCGCCTTCAGATCGTGATGAACGACGCGGCCAGGTTGATTTTTAGGAAACCTCGGAGATCGCATGCATCCCCGCTATTGCGCGAACTCCATTGGCTTCCGGTCAAACAGAGGGTTCTGTTTAAAGGGCTTTGCATTACGCATAAAGCCCTGTACGGGAAAGCGCCAGGTTACATCAAAGCTCGTCTGACCTCATACAAACCTGGCAGACAGCTGCGCTCTACAGATGCCTCTCTGTTAGTTCAACCGCGCTACAAACTATCCACCCTTGGGGGTCGCGCCTTTTCAAACATCTTTCCAGCGGTCTGGAACAACCTACCCATGGAATTGCGCAAGGAACCTAACTTGCTGCCGTTTCGAAAGAAACTAAAAACAGTGCTTTTCCAGCAAGCATGTGGTGTGCTGTAAATCTTGACTATTGGCGGTGGAATTTGTGTGGCACTATGTACCTGGAAAGCGCTTAGAGACCCCGGGGTGATTACGCGCTATATAAATTAAATAAATAAATAAATAAATAGCTCTTGATAACTCCCAGGGTGTTGATTTTTGTGATATAACAATCCTGATTGGGTGGAGTTGATACCTCAGTCTCATAGTTTTTAGTTCAACTATTTCCCAGTGATAAGACGTTTTCTTTACACCTTTAGTATCTGGAAAGAGTGTAGAGGTACATTTAGCTTGGACACTGGGCATTTAACAGGGTGGAATTCAGACATAGGGACACAATTGGACCCAGGTAACTGGACTTAACTTGTTTGTGGTCAGGAGAGGCCAGTGATTCCTGAGTGATTACGACATGGTCTCTATGATTACCACCTGTGTCTAGAAGTGAATATTGGCGATCTATCCAGCTCACATAGGAACAGGTTCCATGCAAGTCTTCTGTTTTTAGAAATAACATGCGCTGAGAGCGCACCAATTTATTTTTTACAAAGTATTTTTTCTGTCAATTATTATTAAACTGTATTCTTATGTGATGAAGCATTGATTATTGATTGCAAACTATTTTTTGTGCAAAACTGAGATTGTGCAGATGTTATTCAACATTTTTCAGATTTGCTCTTTGTTGTAATACTAAATACATATTTCTATCTTGTTTTTATTGAATGGTCAGTCGAACTGTTTGATGCAAATATTGTAAAAGCGCTGAGCTCCTAGCATGTACTTTGTAAGAATGCACCACATGCGGTTTCCCCTACGATTAGACAAACAATGCTACAAAACGTCATTAAAGGTATATTTTAACTAAATTACTAAAATTGCCAAGGAATTCCCCATTGAAGGATATGGAAACTAGATTCCCCAAACAGGTAAAAAGAATTCATACGTTTTGCCAAGAGTGGTATTTAAACATGAAGGCACACACATTTTCCAAGATTAATGAGGATACATTTGGCACACTTATAATTGAGCATACTAAAACACATATAAGCACGTAATATGTAGGTCAAAAGAAAGACAAAAGAGAGTCAGTGTTAGAATTATCGGACATCTTTGAAGAAGCTAAAACCCATAGCCCCACGATGCGAATAGCCAGCAAGGCGTCAGTACCTCCCCCACCATATGCAGGGATGGATGTACTCACACAAGTTAGCCCCGCATTAAGATAATCCAATCCAACAATAGTAGAAGCCAATTTGAGCCCCTACCGAAAAAAGGACAGTTAGGTCTAACCATAAGAAAAGCAGAAGCAAGCGATCCCAGACACCTCCAGAACAGTCCAGGCCCTGGGGAAGATCCCCAAAAACGTGACTCCCATCCACAGCGCTCAATACGTGACACCTGAAAGGCAAATAAAGCACACACTCAACTCATTCAGGTGGGCATAAACGAGTGTCAGGAACGTTTGTGGTGGTTCTAGATAGCAACTCAGCAAGCTCAGAGAGGAAGGGAGCTCCAGTCCCCCAGGAACCAATGACGAGAGTGGGGTTACAGGGACTGCCCAGGTAGTCAAGGAGGAAACAGAGAGTGAATTTGAAGTTGAAGCCAGGTCAATGAAAGCAGCGTGTAGCTCGGAGCAAAAGAGAGGCCTCACTTCATAAGGAAGAGAGGCATGAGCTGATGCTCCAGAGAGAAAGGGTATGCAACTAGGAGTTAGAGCAGGAGTATAAGACACTGCTCTCTTAGCAAAGCAGGGATAGGTACCGGGCGCAGCGCTGGGAAGTGGAGATAGATGCAAAGTTACTAGCAGGTCTCACAGTCAGATGAGATGGGCTGTCCAAGAAATAAGGGAACAAGGCAGCCTGCTACTTACCCAGCGCCATGCATGAAAATCAAAATTGCACCTATGTGGGCACACAAAGGAATCAGCAGCAACGATTATACGTGCTGCTCCGCAAGGGTGCACAATAAAAATGAACTTACCTCAAGAGAGATAGTAGCCAAAAAGGAAGGCAAGACATTTGCACACCTGTTTTCTGAACTATTAGCAGATTAGACTGAGGAGAGGGAACAATATGACAGGTCTTGGCCGAGGGAAGGGTCATTTGAGCCAGAGGACATGGCGGTAGCAGAGGATTGCATCAGGCATGAAGGAGGAAACGCCCATTGGGACTTCTGCTACATGGAACAATGCCTCACAAGCCGGGAGTGATGTGTTGAGGAGAAACCCATAGAGAGCGGTTGGGATCATATATGTGCCATGGCCCCAAATGGACAAAGCGGGGTTGAGAAGTAAGTTACTATCATTGTTGGATCACACGCTTTGAGAAACACACCGCAGGTATCAGCTTAGCGATAGGTGACATTAAGAGCCTGCTAAGCAACCTAATTGGGGAGCAGACAAACACAGGGTTCACCCAAGCTCGCATTCAATACATACAGGCACCATATATGTACCACACTGAGAGAAATATTGCCGTACCGCCCAGATGAAGAAGGCCAAATGGCAGAGATCATGGAGACAGAGGAAAGCATTAACAATTTCTTAAATAGAGTGAGGGAAAGATAGAGAAAGGAAACCAGGCAGACGTGGGCCAACAGGGGCCCACAAGTCTAATCCCTCTATAATATTTTGAAGAAAGGGTTATCCATTGAGAAATAGAGCGGGATGGACACCGTAGTTGGTTTAGATACCAAACCCTGTCAGGAAATAGAAGCTCATATATTCTACTACCATAAGAAAAGGCAAGAAAAGGATAGAGAAGCAGTCCTAAACAGACACAGCAAAATTAGTGCGACATACATTGAAAAAGACTGGCCATGAGGGAGCAGTGGAGGCCACAGCCGCACAGGTAGCACCGGTCTCAATGGGAGGCTGTAGTAATCACATTTAATACATAAATTCAATAAGTGCTTTAATTATGTTCAGATGAAATAGTGCATGCAGCTCAGCAAGGGATAAGCACAGGAATGAACAATAACATTCTAGTACAGCAGTTAATACACGGCATTCTCATGATATCTCTTAGCTTCCAATTCTACTCAACCTTAAAGGTATACACAAGTTACTACAGAGGCCCACCACAAAATTTTAGAGGGTTCCAAACAGGCAGTCCAGGAACACAAACAGGTTGTGGTTGTGGAGGCCAGGAAGGCTGGTTGCAACCAGACAATAGAGAGTGTTTCTATTGCTGCAGGCAGGGTCACCTGATAAATGTCTGCTAGAGTAAGGCATACTATAAGCAGCAAAAGCAGCAGAAGTTAGAGAATAAAGGCTAGCATCGACAATACCCCACACTACAGGATATGGTTAACGTCCCTCCTCAGTACCAAACAGAGGATAATCATAGCTTACCATACACTCTGTCGCAGGGAGGTACGCAGTGCTCCACACAACTGCATCAGGGACCAAGTAATTGAGCGAACGTGTGATAACAGCCAGAGATACAACCCCAGCAAGAAGGGGTGACAGTGTGGGAATGTAGTACCTTCACGCAACCACAGAGTCAAAAATTACAGTAAAATAGACCCCCCTCCAGTAAATGAAGACAAATAATATATAAATGTAGTTATAGGGGAGCCCCCACCAAATTTCCTTGGGATTCCAAGATACAGTTCTGATGGAGGCATTGGAAATAAACTTCAGACAGTCCGACAATGGAGGAGTACAGGAAGGGAGCCAGCCCAGTATAAAATGGTGAGGGGATACCACACAAGATGGTTTGTGCTTCAGAAACTTCCCAGACGTCTTGCGTGCATTTGTAGGTGAACAGGAGGTTGAGTGGGAATCCCATCCTATAACTTATATCCTCTCAGCAAAGGTTTGTGGTGATCTGAGCAAATTCCCTGCAGCATGCAAGGGTAGCTGGCGACATATCCTAGAAAAGAACAATGGTAGTAGAGTACTGAAAGGTGATCTGTTCCTGTTGTTGGGCTGCCGAGAGGATAACGTCCTTTTAAAAAAAAAAAACACTCTTGTGAGGACATGCTGTGTTAGGTCCTTTCTGTGCTGGAATGTGGAGAAGACCTGTAAGAATTATCTAGGCACATTGGCACACGGTTGACATCCTGTAGGATGTGAAGAAAAAGGTCTGTAGGCACACCCATGATGGAAATGTTGCTCCATCTACAGTGATTTTTTTAAGTCCTTCAGTTTGTCTGTTAATTCTCTGCTTTGCGATTCCAAGGTGGCCAGCCATCAGGCAATGTCTTCCTGGTTGTGCGCTGTAGCTGTAGTAGTGATATCAATCTCAACTTTGGATAGAGTGATCGAGTTTTGCAATCATTTTATTCACATCTTGGAGAAATGTCTTTGTGGAATTCCAGCTTAGATGTTAGCTTTAGTGGCTGAAACTTGCATCTACAACTGTGGGGGGGTCATTTTATAGATATCCCCCTAGACCTTTGGACCTTTAGCGGGCTGATGTTTGTAGAATTTTTTGGGATGCTTCAGATTTGTGATAGAGGATGCCTTGGCCACTTTGCCTTTTGTCATAGTCATCGGTAGCACCTCGTAGTGTTAACAGTGCATGGCTTAGAGGTTGCGGGTGTGGCAGGAGCACTGGAGCAACAACTGGGCTGTGGGGACCTTAGGCCACAGATTGGGGTGAGGGCTAGTGTGTCACTTCACAGCGACATGCTGCTGGGGGCCTCAGGGTTCTGTCAGTCAGATGACCACTGGAGATCAGTGAGAAGCGGTCCCGATTCTGGGGGACTTCTCAACAAGTTAGCCGGCTGGCGTATCTCCCAATCAGGCAGTGCTAAATGGGAGCGTAATAGTGGCTTCTGAAGCTGGTATATCGATGGGTGCAAACACCTTTTTAATGCTGTGGGATCAGAAGTGGTGTGCTCAGCTGGTAAGCCTCATGGGTGGCATAAGAAAGTTGTAGCAAACTCAGAGAAGAATGTGGTACTATGGTAAGGCAGGGGGAGCTACTGTTGGAGGAAGCAGAGCAAGCATGATTGCTAGGGGCTGCCATTTTGTGCCGGTGGTGCTGTGGGCCATTTTGGGTGGGGGAATACTGTTGGCGCTGCATGCCTACATGAGATAAGCTTCTAGTACTTGTCCTCAGTACTGATATGTGGCTTCTGCGGTGTGGAGAGCTCCGCTGATCCGGACAGGTGTGGCTGCTGCCATCTTGGATGTGGGTCATGGGCCTTAAAAGCTCCTGGCTGCTGACAGGAGAGTAGGGAGAGACAAAAAGCCCGAACCTTGATGCAGCGCTCCTAAAGAAATAATTTCTAAAGACATTTCACCTTTCCCTGAAGCATAATTTCTAACATACTATCAGACAGTGGGGCCCATATCACTGCGAATCACTCTTAAACGCTTACACTTTACTCCATGGATCAGTGAACTTCAAAGGAAAAGCTACTGTATCTTAGTGGAATGCCTAAAACTAAATTGCATATTTATACTATTTACACCTGCAGTTTAGATGTATTTACCATGGTTCATAAAATGTGACAATTTTATTAGACACACCACCATTGAGATCGATAGATCTGCTAGTATTATTATTATTATTATTTGGAATCTTATATAGCGCGTGGTTACCCTAGGGCATCCCAGCGCTCGTTCATAGCTCAGAAGCAGAGGGAGGGAAAGACAACCTCTAGGCGGGGAATAAATGTAAGAAAATTAGTCGTAGGAAAACTCAAGACCAGCTTGAATCTCTATTTATCTAATTTTTATTAATAGCAAATTCAGCAGGTCTAAAAATTATTCACTTTTGTTTATTTTATTGCTGAAAATTCGACATTTAAAATATAAGGATTCAGATTTATGACAGTTTAACTATTGATTTTAGAAAAATCCAAGAATAGACATTTTTCTCTATTTGAATAGCTCGAATATTAGCAAAAGAGAGATAGTTCCCAAAACATTTACCTACTCTCCTAACATCCCTATCTAGACTCTCAGCTAAAGTGCATTTCCCTGTAAAAGAAAAACAGAGTTAGGGAGGTTTACAACTATATCAAACAATCCATCCAAATCAACCCACAGCACTTTTGAGACTTTCACAAATCTATCTACTTGTCGATACCATTCTACCTGTTTCTCTCTTAATCGAGGAAAATCATTTGTAAATGATAATATATCCTGTCTACTCCATGGGACATGTACATATCCTCCTCCTTGTATTTCTCTCATTGGGTATTCATTTACAACTGCCTCTTTTTCCCTAACTTGAAATGCTAATGTGTATTTGTCCCTAGTCTGATCTTTCTTCTTTGCTCATTTGGCTCTCCATTTATTCACATCTCCCCATCTCCGTAACAGAACAATTAGCTCTTTTATTTGGGACAATCTTCCTGCTGTATTCATTTTTTCAATGTCTTTTTCTGAAAAATCTACTCTATAGCATTTCTGTAATGATTTATTCTTTGCAAACTCTACTTCTAATTCAATAGCCAAATTCTCCAACTGATCATGTATTTATTTCGCTTTCCATGTTATACTTTTACACATAAACATAAGTTCATCATCTTTGTACGTTTTTAACCTCTCTGTTCCAATTGTTCCAATAATTAATTCTTCCATATCTACTTTTAATTTTGCTACATCCAACACTTTATGTTCATGCTCTTTTAATTTCAAAGTTTTAATCCAGTCACTTAATTCTCTTTCTGATGGTCCTACAGGGGTTTGCGTTAAATCTATTTTATCTACACTCCTTTCAGGAGTAGCAGAGTCATATTCTGCTCCAGTTGCATATCTGTATGGTATACTCTGATTAATGGTCAATTCAGGCGCATTCACATTATTAGTTCACCTAATTTCTGACAAATCTGGATAAATATTTCCTGTTATTTTCTGCAAACTTTGTTGTAAAGGTATTGTCAAAGTTGGCTCTTTTATTCTTTGATTCTCAAACACTGGAATCACAGGTCCTGTCGTTACTGGGACAATTACTTCTTCCATATTTTTCGTCAGTTCCTGTATCTGTTCTGTCAATGCATTTGTAGATCTTATATATTCAGCAGTACTAATTTGCTCTTTAACTCGACTATCTGCACTATTTCCTTTTCCTTGTTCATATTTTTTTTCTTAGCGGTACCAGTAAGTCTTGGTTCTGTCATTGATGTACTCAGATTATATCTCACTTCCATTCTTTCATGTACTTCACTAAAATTTGATTTTTTTTGGGTGTTTCACTAGTTCTCTCATCTATCATTGGAGCATTCGGGGTAGTCCATAAAGAACCTGGTTGATACGGTGGTAGTCTTCTACTTAATATTTCCTCTAGTACAGCATCCTCTGATTCACTTTCACCATAGCTCTGATTCCCTTTTTCTATATTCTTTCTCTTTTCTGTACATTTCTGTCCTTCATAATCATCCACTAACCTGACCGGATACATACCCTCACACATATTAGCATCTCTCCATCTACGCATTCTACTCTCGTGTGTTTCTCCCCAAATATTTCTAAATCTCCCCATATTTTGACAACATGTAAGAAGCGGGCGTTTTTGGTGGAGGAAGTATTTTTCCCTCTCTTGTCACAATTTTCTTATCTTTTGCAAATACATTTTTCAATCTCTTAAACCATGAATGTTTCTTCTTTTCTTCTTCATAATAGAAAGACATTTTTCCTGTAAATTCCCTGTCTTTCAAAAGATCGCGCACTTCCCTGTTGCTGTTCCGTAACACCAACCTATCACAGCGCCGTTCACACTAACACATCAATTAGAACAAGATACCTTTTCTTAGTGATTAACCAATCACTTTGCTGCTTTTTCGTGAAGAACCTATCAGCTCCTAATCTGTCTTGGTCACGAGGACCAATCCCAGCGTGACACTTTTGACGTCACCAGCGCTCCGGCTTCTGCAGCGCAGACTGACCCCTCCCTTACAAGTATTTTTCGAGAAGCCGTATTTACAAGATATTTTACAAAATCAGTTAGGAACTTACACAAAACAATTCCACTAATCTTTTTCTCTAAATCAAAGTGATATATTTTCAATCCCTTCCAGTATTCCACAATTGAAGTAGACGATGCTTATCTCCACAGCATTTTAGACTCGTTGATAAAGTAGCACAAACCTCTACCTTACCCTTCTATCAGGCAATAACGAACCCTTTTCTGTAGGAAAGCACATACAGAGATCTTTTTCACCTCCTTAGAGTCAATCCCAGATTTTCACAAGAACGCATATTGCTATTTCATTTTCATACATTCATACGGAAATCCCTATTCATACATACAATAATTCTGTATTTCCAGTAGGCAGCGCTTACCTCTAGCCCACCACAGAATTTCTCTTTCGCTAGTAAAGTAGGCGCAACTCCTATACCCTTCTTTCGAGTTCGTGTTAAGTCCTACTACTCTCCCAGCAGTAAGTTTTAAGACAGAATACGCAATGATCCCTATACTTAAAGGCCAATATTTCATAGACTGCCCTCACTATGCATTTATCCTTTCACACCTAAGGTCCCTAAACTTGTGATGTGCGACGACACCACTTGTGATATGCGCAAATACCACCGTAGTATATGACGATACTACCCTTTGAAACAGACTAATGCACTATGCGACTTCACTTGCCACACTTCCTCTGCCTGCAGACACAGTAACTAGCTTCATGCCACACTCGGAAGCCTTTTCAGGACTACATTTAACGCAATACGAACTTAACAGATGTTAGTCATAATTCTGTACATCAAATAAAACTCTTTAGAAATACTTTATACATAATCCTAGCTAATTCTATAGCAACCAATGCTCTAGTGGATAGAGGACTGCTGCTGTGTTCGCCATGGTGATAGCTCAGTTATTGGAGATCAGGAGAAACGTGCCCTCCTGGATTCGCTGGCCCTGGCCACGCAAGCGTGTGATCTGATCCATGGCAGTTGAGTTTTCTTTTCTGATTTGCAATCAACTAAAAAGAATGTAGGAGGAGTTTGTATTGGGGGGAGATCTGAAGATTAAGGTTTTCAAAAGAGAGGATGGTTTTATCTCTGGTGCTTTCTCTTGAAATATCTGCTTTCTGAATCACTGTGGTCCTGCCTCCTCTATCTGTTCATCTATCATCAAGGATTGCTTTAGAGCCTTAGCGGAGAAGCGCATTGAACCTCGAGGGAGCACAGGGAGAGAGAAATCCCTCTTGTGTGCACCATATGTAAGTGCAGCCATATCAGGACTTTCCAAGGTTTATCCTGTAGATTAGTGGGCACTGATCAAGTCCATCTTGATAAGCCCTGGCCTGGTCAAATGTGCCTTTTGTTGGCAGTTGAGTGAGTACTTGTTTCATGCCTCAAGTCAATTAGTGCTGATGTGTAGGGGGATTGTTTGTGATAGCTTGCAGTGTGGGTGTTTGCCTATGCCTCCCTTTCTTTATTTATTAAGAGGTTAAGTGCTATTTTAGTCTGCACCCTAACACCGTTTCAATGTTTACTGCAGGGCTCAAGCCTTGGTAAAATCCAAAGATGACTTAGTGAGGAATGAGCTCACACACCTTATGGCACAAAGGATGCCTCATCTGGTTGTAACTCTGGCAAACAACTTTGAGCCTGGGATTTCCAACTCCAGGGTCAGGCCATTGTCTCCACTCTGTCTTCCATATAGATTGGAGATCATAACAGTCTCTTCCCGGGCTATTGTGTACATGGATCTGGTGAAGGAAGATGCAGTGATACCCTATTATCTAGGGATATTGAGGAGTCAAGCTGCTCCCTCAATCAAAGCACTGTTACCAAATTGCATTAACAACTAGGGCTAGGTTTACTTTTCATAAACTACATACTGTCCGTCAAATATCAGTCCTTTCTCTCCAGGCTTGTTTTGCTCCCTTCCTCCACCCATCTTGACACTGAGAGAAGAGACAATTAATAATCTTCTGGGAGGACTATGACACCAGCGCCAGGCACTGTAACAAGGGCAAGATACCAATGGTGTGAATATGGAGGCTGTGAGACAATGGGTTCTGCCCATCTAATCTGCCTGGATTTTCCGCTTTTTGATCACCTGGTTTTCAACCTTTTACTGTGGGGGAGCCTCATAACCTGTGGCTCACCCACAGTAAATTCATGATAAAAGGACTGCGCATGTTCACCACCAGTGCCCGCCTTTAAGATAAGGCCTACTTGATGCAGCGAATATGAGGGGCACTTGGCTGGTTACATGGAAACTCATGTGCACATGAGTAAGGGCTGCATGTGGGAACTCCTCTCATGCACAGCCTGATAACTGTGCACAATTAACCTGACGAAGAAGTTACTATGCAGGATTGGATATTGACCTGTGGTAGGCCTCACGATGTTAGTGTACCCTCATAGGGAAAGTCATTTTGGTTTGTCTGCAATGATACTCCATTATACACTTATGGGGAGGGCTACATAAGAGTGCAGCTTCACTCCTCTTTGGCTTACAGAGACCAGTGACATGTCGAATTTAGGCATAACCCATGCAGGAAAAGAACAATAGTTACTTACCTGTAATCTGTGGTTCTCCAGTATTGGTGTCTTTCATAGATTCACATGCCTGAATCATTCCCCGTCGTCGGAGTAGGAGTCCCACGGTATATAAAAAAGCAGTAATATGCCATTTGTACATAGCAAATAACAGTTATAATAAACCAGGAAGTAAAATAGCCTCAGCTACCAATGAAAAACTTCCACATTAGTGACTATCCAAGTCATTATGTTAGACCAAACTGCAACCAATCAGGCCACAGTTCCCACCAAGGTATTCTCCCCAGAGACCCAGGCTGTCAGATTTTTGTAGCACTGGAGTGTACCAGAGTATCTAATATATATCTAAACAGTCTGGGTGAGACTCTGAGGGGAGGTGGGTGGGTGCATGTGAATCTATGAAAGACACCAATACTGGAGAACCACAGATTACAGGTAAGTAACTATTTTTCTTCTCCAGTATTAGGGGTGTCTTTCATAGATTCACATGCCTGAATCCGAGTAGTTAGCAGTAATACAATATGTCGCTCATAGACGCCAAAAGAACAGTTTTCATGCATGAAAAGAAAGCAATGCAACAACATATGAAAGCGTCAAAGAGCAAAAGGAGGTGGGAGAGATCACCAGAGGCTCACCTTATTGAAAAAGATTACGCAGGACTGCTCTCCCCACCGAGGCATCGGTATCACTTGAAGAATCCAGACAGTAATGTCTCGTGAATGTGTGTCTGCTGGACCATGTTGCGGCTCTGCAAATGTGCGGGAGAGGCGCACCAGCAAACAAAGCAGTTGAAGAGGAGACTGCTCTCGTAGAATGCGCTCTAGGTAAGGTCTGTAAGGGTTTACCTGCTTGTTGATGGCAGAGCCCTATCGTGGATGAGACCCACCTGGCGATAGTCTGTTTTGTAACAGCACAGCCTTGTCTAGGTCTGCCATGCGCTACAAATAGCTGATCCGTTTTTCTGATGGCAGCTGTTCTTGAAAGATAACATTTAAGGCATCTCTTAATGTCTAATGTGTGTAAAGTCCGCTCAGCTGGTGACTGCGGATTGGGAAAAAATTTCTTAAGTATCACTGGCTCATTTAGATGAAAATCCGATGGTACCTTGGGCATGTACTTCGGGTTGGTGCGTAGTATCACAGAGTCATGTGTGAATTGCAAGAATGGTGGCTTAGAGGTGAACGCTTGCATGTCACTCACCCGTCTGGCTGATGTTAATGCCAGCAGTAATGCAACCTTCCAGGTGATGAACTTGAGATCGACCTTATGGATAGGCTCAAAGGGATGGCGCATAAGCTGAGCCAGTACTATATTCAAATGCCAAGATGGAGGTGGTCGACGTACAGGAGGAAACATACGAAATAAACCTTTAAAGAATTGTTGGATTATTCTTGAGGAGTATAGAGAATTCTTACCATCCTGACGGTATCGTGATATGGCCGCTAAAAACACTTTAAGTGTTGAGTGCGCCAAACCTGACTTAGCCAACTGCAAAAAGAAGGGTAAGATCTTTTCCGGTTCCGCCTTCATTGGATGTAAATTCATAGTTTGGCACCAAACACAAAAACGCTTCCACTTCAGTTTGTAAGTTTTGTTTGTTGAAGGCGCTCTAGCATTGGCCAGGACTTCTTGACAGTCCTGTGGAATGTTCAAGTGTGCAAATTCATGGTGTTGAGGAGCCAAGCCGATAATTTCAGAGAATGAGGGTCCGGATGATACACCCTGCCCTCCTGAATTGTCAGAAGATTTTGAATTTGAGGCAGTTGGACTGGCTCGCGCTCTGACAGAAGGAGAAGCTGTGTGAACCAATACTGTCGTGGCCACCGTGGAGCAATCAGGATTATTCGACACGGTTGTTTCCTCATTTTCTTGATGACCTTGGGAATTAACGGAATTGGCGGGAAGGCGTAGGCAAATATCTGTTCCCAATTCATGGACAGAGCATCCCCGCAAGATTCTCTGTGGGGAATCCAGCTCGCAAAGTGAGTACATTTCCTGTTCTGATAAGTTGCAAAAAGATCCAGATCGGGGAAACCCCATCTCTGGAAGATCTGATCCAGCGTTGGCTGATGCAGTTCCCATTCGTGAGTGCTGTTCTTGGATCTGCTCAGCGAATCTGCTAGTACATTGGCTACTCCTGGAACATGCACCGCTGACAAGTTGATGTCGTGATCCAGAGCCCAATTCCAGATTTCTTGAGCCTGATGAGACAATCGGGCTGATCTTGTGCCCCCCTGCTTGTTCAGGTAATGCATGCTCGTTGTGTTGTCTGTTCGAATTAACACTGTCGAGCCTTCTAGAACTGCCTGAAAGGATTTTAAGGCGAGGAAAATGGCCCTTAATTCCAATAGATTGATGTGCCATTTCTGTTGTTGAGTGTCCCATTTGCCACTGATCGTCATCCCTTGAAGGTGAGCGCCCCAACCTTCTAGCGAGGCATCCGTGGTCACTATGAATCTGGGGACTTCTGCGAGGAAAGCACAGCCCACTTGCAGGTGGTGTTTCTGACTCCACCATAGGATTGTATCCTTCATTCGAGGTGTTAAGGTAATGATATCCTCGAAGGAACCTGATATCTGCACCCATTGTTGACTGAGTTCCTCTTGTAAGGGTCTCATCCTCAGACGACAGTTTGGAGTGAGAGGGATGCACGATGAGATCATCCCTAGGAAAGATTTGAATCTTCGAACAGAAACGCACTCTTTTCTGAGGAGGATGGTTGCCATTGTTCGGATCTTCTCCTGTCTTTCTTTTGAAATGAAGACCTGAGCGAGCTTGGAATCCAGCGTTGCTCCTAGGAAAGACTTCCTTTGTGATGGAATCAGATCCGATTTCTCGAAGTTCACTGAAAACCCCAGGCTTTGAAACAGGCAAAGGCATTTTTGGACATGTTCGTTTGCTGTGTCGTAGGAATTGGCCTTGATAAGGCAATCGTCCAGATATGGGTATATCTGAATCACCTGCAATCGTAGGTGGGCCGCTACAGGTGCTAGCATCTTTGTGAATACCCTCGGGGCTGAACGTAGTCCAAAGGGAAGCACCTTGAATTGGAAATCCCTGCCAGCCACTCTGAACCTTAGGAACTTCCTGTGTCTGGGGAAGATAGGGACGTGGAAGTAGGCATCCTGAAGGTCGAGTGTTGCCAAGTGGTCCCCTTCTGCCAAAAACTGGAGGATCTCTTGGAGAGTTAACATTCTGAACGTCAATTTTTTGATGTATTTGTTCAGGGCACGCAAATCGAGGATTGGGCGCCATTCCCATTATTTTTTGCGTATCAAGAAAAAACGAGAGTAAAAGCCTGTTCCTCTCTGGTGTTGAGGTACTCTCTCGATTGCCCCCTTTCGAATCATTGTATTGATTTGGATGAATAGCTCCTTGAGATGTGCTGGGGGCGGCCCCTTTGGTGGTGAATTTGGAGGGGTTTTTACAAATTCTAATATGTGGCCCTTGGACACCACATCCAGCACCCATTTGTCTGTAGTAATCTTTGACCATTTTGAGCAATGTAGGGATATTCTTCCTCCAATTCGTTTTTGGCTGGGACACTTTGGCGGCAGGAAGTGATTCTCACTTCTTGTTGGTGTTATCTCTCCCCCGATATGTGGCTTTTCCTCGGGGCTGTGAGTAAGTATTCCTTCTTTGGCCATAAAGTTGTTGTTTATATGGCTGGTACCTCTGCGTGTTTTGAGTGTTTGAATAGGAGCGTTGTTGGTAATATCCTCCTCTATTTGAGAAGCTTCCTCTTCCTCTTGCGCCACGAAAGGAAGATTTGCGAAACTGCAGAGTACCCAAAGATCGTGCAGTTTCCGTATCCTTTTTTATGGCCTGCAAAGCTTCATCCACATGCGAGCCGAATAGGTACTCGCCATCATAAGCCATGTTTAACACCTTGGCCTGTACCTCCTGCCTAAAAGATGTAGATTTCAACCATCCCTCTCTCCGAAGGACTGCGGCTCCTGCCAATTGTCTGAATCCTGTAGCTGCTACATCCACTGCAGCATCAATGATCTCTGACGATGCACACTCCCCTTCTTGTAGAATTTTGATAGCCTCAGACCGGTCCGGTTCAGGCAGTTTCTTAATGTAAGGTGATATGTCAGACCACATTTGTCTATCGTATCGGCCAAGAATTGCCATAGAATTAGCAACCCTCACTGTGGTCGCTGCAATCGTTGACACCTTCTTCCCAATGGTATCGAGTCGTCTCCCGTCTCTGTCCGTCGGAGTGGAGATTTGAGACGACGGGTTCTTTGCTCTTTTTTGAGCTGCCTGGGCAATGACTGAATCTGTCTTGGCCTGGCCAATCAGGCAAGCAGGTGAAGAAGCTGGTGCTCTGTATTTTTTATCCACCCGAGGTAAAACTGGAGGTAAAGAATTTGGTGTGGCCATGATCTTTTTACCTTCTTTCCAAATAAACTCTATAATCGGAATAGACCAACTTTGCCTCTGAGACAAATTTTTAAAATCGTACAGGAAACAATCGTCCTGTTTAGTCTCCATGGTAATGAGGAACCTCTTGGTGGCATTGTCCATAATCCTATGGAAATTCGCAATATCCACAGGTGGCGATTTAGACTTTGGCTGTTCATCTGGAGAAGGTGAGTCCGCCTGATAATCTTCATACTCCGACGAATCTGATTCATCTAATTCACCTTCTTCCTGAGCCTCTTCCTCATTAAGTTCATCCTCCGTTTGGTTATAGGGCACCGGTATGCGTTGGTTATGCCCCGTTCCTTCAGGTATAGTAGGCATGGAATCTGGGGCTACTCTGGGCTGTGGGGACGAGATGTGCGAGTCGCCAGACTCCGAGGGCGGAAAACGTTGATAGTAATCGTCCAACATGGACATTAAATTTCTGAAAAGTTCCATGGGCATTTGTGTCCCTGGTGGTGGTGCAGTATCCAACCTGGGCGAATGTGTCACTTGCTCCTCTTCTTCCTGATCCTTTACCAGTATAAGTAATTCAGAAGGACTTTTGGCTGCTGGAAATAAATCATCACCAGAGTCCTCTACCTCAGAGTCCAAGAGCCTGTCTGGCATTGTTAGTGGCGACATACATGCAGACTGGGATGGGCGCTTCTGTAGTAGTGCCGCAGTGGTGGCTGGAGATGGCAAAGAGATAACGTTACTCTTGGCTGACCAGACTTGGATATCTGTGCAAGATGACAGCTTTGGAGTTACTGGATTGTCTTGAGCCACTGGGATGTCCTGTGGCGTAGATTTTGTCTTGAGCAATGTAGTCGCCGTCTTTGAATGCTCCGTCGACAAATGTGGTTGGGACTTCGTCGACGTGGCGTGTTTCGTCGTCGACGATGACGCCGACGGAACTGTTTTCTTCGTCGACGAGGTCGTCGACGGGGCCGTCGACGGGGCCGTCGACGGAACCAACTTCTTCGTCGACGGGGTCATCGACGGGATCTTCGTCAACGTGGTCGTCGACGGGGTCTTTTTTGTTGATAGCTGAATGGTCGACGGGGTTTTCCTCGTCGACAATGGGATGGTCGACGGCACCTTCGTCGACGGTGACGTCGTCGACGGTAAAGCTTTCTTCGTCGACGGTAAAGCTGTCGTCGACGGCAAGATTTTTGTCGACGCCGATGAGTGCGTCTTCGACGGAGGCTCGTCGACGGCTGGAGAGACCTTCTTCGTCGACGAGATGGGACGAATCTGGACATGGACAAAAGTTGGAGAGGACGCCGAGGACATCACCAAGGAAGTTTTAGGTGAGGAAAATGTCATAGTAGAAGTCACTGGAGTGGCTGTCTGACAGGAAACCGGCAGAGAAGTCGCTGCCTTGGTAACTGGCCTCTGAGGTGACGATAAAGACACAGTCTTTTTAGATACTGGCTTCACAGATTTGTCAGAGGATTTTTTCATTTTTGAGGTAGATGGCTCGTCAGCGTCAAGAGTGAGCTGGGCCTGCTTCGCCACTTTTGCCTTAGGGGTAGTCACCTTACCCTCAGCCATTCTTTTTCTAGATCCCACAGAAGACATAGAGGCCAAACTTCCTACCTCAGAAAGTGGCAAGTCCTTATCTTTATTCCTCTGGATCCACAGGAGCAGGCGACCCTCTCTGTCCCTGAGGGTCTTGGCAGGAAAAGTGCGACAAATCTTGCACTCCTTAGCTTGATGATCCGGATACAAGCAATAAATGCATAAAGTATGCGGGTCCTCTTTGAAAAGTCTTGCCTTGCCGCAAGATTCACAGGCCCTGAAAAGGGACTTAGATGTAGACATGTTTGAAAGTGAGAACTTTCAAGAGTAGAGAAAAAACTGAGGAGAGCTCAGAGAGACTCCCTATCACACGACGTGCAGTAAAAAATCTGACAGCCTGGGTCTCTGGGGAGAATACCTTGGTGGGAACTGTGGCCTGATTGGTTGCAGTTTGGTCTAACATAATGACTTGGATAGTCACTAATGTGGAAGTTTTTCATTGGTAGCTGAGGCTACTTTACTTCCTGGTTTATTATAACTGTTATTTGCTATGTACAAATGGCATATTACTGCTTTTTTATATACCGTGGGACTCCTACTCCGACGACGGGGAATGATTCAGGCATGTGAATCTATGAAAGACACCCCTAATACTGGAGAATCAATTTAGCAAGTTCCAAAAAGATCTCTTTATAGTTTATGGATTATCTAGGATTTTCTCTGGCTCAGCTCAGGTTCAGAGCCTAGGCCTTTTGTCACCCTGCTGTGCCAAGATAATGACATTTCTTCTAGCAGCAGGTGCAAAGCTCTACCCACAAAAAAGGGAGCAATTAACAGTGTTTCACTCAGCTCCCAAGGAGGAAAGGGGTGTGGCAAAATGCTCTGCATCAATCACCTGTCACACAGTACCAGGGAAGGGCCTGCTCAAGCCCACTGAACAAAGAAGGGAGCCCAAACTTCTGGAATCAACACAGGAGGGTGCTTCCTTTGATGATTTGGTGGGAAAGGCCCTGGCAGGGATGTCAGCGTGGGGCGGAGCTGAGGCCCCTAAGCAGATGTGGCAAGTGACTCGTGGGTGACACCATTTGGAATTGTCCCAGCAGGCTTTGTTGGAAGGTTGGGACACAGGCAGAGAAGTGATGTGGCCCCCCAGGATAGGCCAGAGGGGTCTCACTTCTGGAATCTACTGCCTCCACTTAAAATGTAGTTCACAGGAGGAAGAGCTATCTCTTAGTTGTGATATTCTGCTGGACAATGGGACTGGAGGCGGCACCGTGGACAACTGGTAGGAGGAACCCCTCTGTTGTGTCCTCCCAAAAAATCCTCGAACGGCCCGAGAGCCCCAACTCCGGGACCCTGATATTGCAGCCAGCAGAGGAGCCCTGTTGCACCCCCAAGGGTTGGTGGGCTTGTCCCGCTTCTCATGCCCATGTCTTGGGGCAGCAGGGTGGCCAAAGCTAAGAAGTTACTTCGTGCCCAGAGGAGAGGTTATGTGAGAAGAACTGATGGCTCCCAGGTCAGCACAAGGAAGTGATACCTGTAAGGCGGGAGGACTCCCAGGGCTGCCCCCAATATCCAGAGTCTTGGTGGTACCCCGTTGAGACTGGACACAGCCAGTTAAAAAGAAACTGCTGTGTGGTCAGTAAAACAAAAACATGCAAGGCAGCGTCTCTCCCGGCACAGCAGGAGATCCCCTCATTAAATATTGATTGCTCCCGGAGAAGCACCAAAATACCCTCCAGGACTGAAACTGACCCAAACCTTTCCTGCTACTTGTGGGGGCACCAGGATGGCAGGCCACCCCCAATTAATGTAAACAAGCATGGAGGAGTTGCAGGAACATCACAGCCTCCCACAAAAAGGCCAGTGACATTTTTTTAAGTACCCAGCCTAGGGTTAAATAGTCAATTAAGAGATGACTACCCAGGACATTCTTCAAAGGTTTAAGCTGTCCCTAGGTTGGAGCGTGTGCTCTTTGGCGGAATGCTGCACTCTCAAGGGTCTAAGGTTTTGATAACAGTCAGTTTGGCCTGAAGGTGTCTAAAATGTTGTAGGCACTGTATATGTGCTCTATTGGGGAAAAGCTTATGGTTGCTTGCTTCGTGAACCAAAGGTAAAGCTCTCTAGGGCCTGTTTTGCTAATTTTGTTTCTAATAGTAAAAATTATAGAGAAAAACACACAGACCTATGGGAGGTTCACTTTGTAAATGATCTATTGAAATGTTGACATTGACTATTGATCTAAATGCATCTGCTGTATTACCATTGACAAGTGCAGTCACACACAATTATTTTTCATTTTTGGATTTACTCCTAAAATGAGGATGTTTTGAGATTTGGTTTGCTGCTTTTGAAGCTTTGACCAAGTCAATGTGCTTACCTGGTGGTTGTAAGACCCTTTTAGGGGGTCAGAGGTGATTACGCAATATCATCAAAGGGTATTTGCATCAGTCTTATGTGTATTTGTAAATTATTGCATATTATTGAGTAGTGTGTGTGCGTGTGTGTATTAAATGTACTTTTCCTTTTTTCAAGAGAAAAAAGTACTGACTGGACAATCATTTACTGAGTGTTATTACTGCATGCCAGAGAATGATGGTTACTAGCCCACTCCACCTTCCTTCAGGAGGCCTTGGACTGCTCTGCTTGGCTACCCTCGAGAGAGTCGAACACTACAATGAAGTGTTTGGTTTCCAATGGAGGGCAAATGTGGACCCATTACTTGTGCTGACCACAGAACTAATTGCCAGTTTCCTTACAGAGGCCTTCACAGAGACAGTCTGGTTTCTGTAGTACATTCCACAGTAATGACACACAACAAGAAAATGGGACAGAAGACCCCACTGAACTCCCTAAAACTCTCCTTCTCTGACATTAAGCAGGTTTCTGGTGTCCACACTGTTATCAGGATACCGCAGCTATCACTGGGGAAGAGGGCAGAAGGTAGTGGTCAATAATTTATAGAGAACACCTGCAAAAAGTGTTCAACCCAGTCCGTATTGATGGCACAGAGGCAGTAGTTTTTAATATCAAGGTGTCAAAAACTCAATCACTCAATGTCCTGCTGATTTATCACCCACCGAGGACAAAAACTCTGTGTGTTGACAAAATCAGCCAAGTACTGGAATCATGCCTACTGAAGAATGACTTCACGGTCTTGAAGGACTTCAATTTCCACTTGGAAAATCAGTCGGACACTCATATAGAGCATCTGATAGATACACTGTCACGCATTGGTCTAGCCCATATAGTGGAGGGGCCCACTCAGACAACTGGGCCTCTATTGGATGGTATTTTCACCAACAACCACAACATGAATGTTACCCATACTTTGCCATTAACCTGGACAGATCATTACACTGTACTAAATTACAATTATCCACCTAGGACCCAGAATTGGCATCAGATGTTTCAGCCGTGGAATAAAATCCAAACCTCTGACTTTGACTCTTAACTATATCATTCACTATCAAGGATTCTAGCCCAGATCAGATGGCGGAGGACTATAATAACTGGCTTATCTCAGGGCTCAACGTCATTGCTCCTGCCAGAAGCTTGAAAAACAACCTATACAAAGTCCTCTCAGCCATGGTTTAATGAATAGCTTAAATTATTCAAACAAGATTGCCAAAGACAAGAACGCAAATACAGCAGGGAGGATAGAGACAAGTACAAAGTTTGCCTAAGTAACTACAAACAATTAACTTTTGAGGCAAAAACCAAATATTATACATCACAAATAAATTCTGCCAGCAATGTCTCCAAAACCTTGTTCCAAACCATAAAACAACGGACTACTCCAAGGCAAGTAGACATGGCAATTATCAATCAAGATCTTTGCAACTCCCTAGCTATGATGTTCCAGGAAAAAGTGTTGAATGTTTTTAATAATTTTACTAATAGCTGCCTGCCAAAACAAGCTTCTCCTTCCAGCCCTAAGCTAACTTATCTTAAGCACTTCAGCACTTCTTCAGTGGCACTCAGTGCCAAACTCATTCTGCAGGTTATGTATATTTGTAAATTATCGCGTAGTATTGAGTAGTGTGTGTGTATTAAATTTACTTTTCCTTTTTCAAAAGAAAAAAGTACTGACGGGGCAATCATTTATTGAGTGCTATTATTACATGCCAGAGAATGGTAGATACTAGCCCACTCCACCTTCCTTCAGTTGGTCTTGGACTGCTCTGCTCTGCTACCCTCGAGAGAGTCGAACACTACAATGAGGTATTTGGTTCCCATTGGAGGGCAAATGTGGACCCATTACTTGTGCTGACCACAGAACTAATTGCCTGTTTCCTTACAGAGGCCTTCACAGAGACAGTCTGGTTTCTGTAGTACACTCCTCGGTAATGACACACAGTAAGAAAATGGGATGGAAAACCGCACTTAACTCCCTAAAACTATCTCTCTTCGACCTTAAGCAGCTCTCTGCAGGTTTCTCATGTCCACGCTGCAATCAGCACACTGCAGTTATCATTGGGGAGGAAGTCAGAAGGTAGTGGTCAGTCTATGGGCAGAGCAACCTGATAGCCTCTAGTGAAAAATAGATTCTGCTGAGACGCTAGCACGTTGTGGAGGCTGAAGAACCCTTCCCTACGTGCATTTTTATACATGTCTCTGTACAGAAGTGTAGTGGAGGTAGTGGGCTTTTGACATTGATATGCATGCCTCTGAAGGATAAGCATGTGTTAGGATCTCAGAAGCACCAAACTATGGCACACAATTATGATCCACAAGGAACCTTAGTTCTGAGACAACACTCAATGACCACCGATGACTTTCAATACACCCTCGACCGGGGAAAAACAGTGGCCCTCTTCCTGTTCAACCTCTCCGCAGTCTTCAACGCTATCTCTCACAACACCCTCATCAGAGGACTCCACAAGATTGGCACACAAGAATCCACTGTCAAATGGCTCTGTTCCTTCCTCAAAGGAAGAACCCAGAGGGTCAGACTGCCACCCTTCACATCGGAGACCAAGATACTGATATGCGGTGTCCTACAGGGATCGTGCCTCAGCCTGACTCTTTTCAAATTATACATGACATAGCTCACCAACATCATCCAATCACAAGAAATAGCTGTCATCTGCTATGCTGATGACACCCAACTCATCCGCTCCCTGATGGATAAAACAAACACCACCATAACCAACTTCATCAACAGTGTGAGCATAGTAGCAGACTGCATACAAACCAGCTCTTGAACAAGAAGGAAGTACTGGTCTTCATCAACAAGACCTCCCCATGAAATTCCACATGGTAGCTGTTGGAGCTAGGACCAACACACACACCCACAGACCATTCAAGATATCTAGGGATCATCCTAGATGACAAGCTCAACATGATGGCTCAAGTCAATGCAATGTGCACCTCCTGCTTCCACATCCTGTGAAAGATCTTCAAATGGTTGCCTCAGAGCCCAGACAGACCGTAACACAAGCACGCATCACCGGCAGGCTGAACTACAGCAACACTCTCTGCACTGAAATCTCCATACAACTCCTACACAGATTCCAGACCATTCCAAATGCAGCTGCAAGATTCATACTTGACCTCCCACACCACCCAACATCAAACCACACCTCAGGAAGCTTCACTGGCTCCCCATGGGCAGCCAATTTAAACTAGTCATGCACTCATTGAAAACCATACACAACACAGGACCAGAATACCTGAACAGCCATATGTACCTCCACTAGACACCCACTCTCTGCCTCCCTCTCAATTGCACACACTTCCCATATCTGTGAAAGCAAAACTGGAGGTCGCTCATTCTCCTGCATCACACCCAAGATATGGAACGATCTCTCTCAACACATCAGAGTGTCCTCTTCTTGAGATCTGTAAGAAGCTGCAGACCTGGCTCTTCATATAAGCACCTTGGGACCACACACCTACACACCTTACCAAAGTGCCTATATACCCTCTTGGGTGATTAGTACGCTATACGATTCACCATAACATAATGTAACATAACAGGTGCACATATGCCTCTACTATGTGGTGGGGGCAGGAGGTTTTGGCAAAGCCATACTTGTTTCTAGTTCACTGGCCAGTCATCAGCCAAGCTGTCTTTAACTGCAGACACCCAATGTCTGCATACATGCTGTGAATAATCCCTTGCTCCGCAGGACTTTCAATCAGCTTGAACTGCAAAAAGCCAAGGAATTCATATATAAGGTGACCGGGGACACATGCTGCACAATCACGGCAGTCCAGGATTGGTGGTGCACAAGCTGCCACCACCTAAACACACTGAACACACCAATAATATCACCTACTGTGCCCTGCTCACTGTACTGGTTAGCATAACACACATGAATATTTAGAAGACTAAAATATTTGTGTAATTTCTACAGCATTTTCTATCACTTGTACTCTTAAACCAGCACTGGCCTTAGTACCAAAGAGCAATATGTACGAAGACATTTTGCATTTCCTATGTGCAAGCACAAACTCTCCTGCTCCTGGGAAAGAGTCAGCAGCATAAAATACGTTGGAAGTAAGAGGTGGGTGCGTGGGAAGTGAACTGAGTCAGAGCTTGGTAGAGCTAACAAGCATTTGCAATGCAATTGGTCTCGCATTAGGAAAGTTTGAGCTATTGGTATTGTCAATGACACATTTTTTATTTATGTTTTGTTTTTGAAAATAGCAAAATTAATAGCTTTGTCATTTACAATGCCAATAGTTATAACTTTCGCAAATGTGACACCTATAGCATTTGTAATGCAATATGTGTTGTATTTACGTGACTTACATGTATTGATATTACAAATAACAATGGCTTTTAACTGTTTTTCAATAATTAATACTTAAATGAAAGTTATTGTAATTTATAATGGCACTAGCTTAAAGTTTTGTAAATAACGTTTGTGAAGATTATGTTCAGTGTATTTTATTGTGACAAAAATCCAAGAACAGAAGTGAAATATTAACATATTTTTGTTACATTTGTAATAAAGCTTGAAACATTGAGAGAACATATGTGAACCTGGTGTTGTTGAATGGTTGCACAGATTGATGCTGTGGTGCCGCTGATTGATGTTGTGATGGCGAGCGAGTGATTCTGTGCTCTTCAGTGGTGCTGTGGTAGCGCATAGTGATGTTGTGGTGCCCCTGAGTGATGCTGTTGTGGTGCGGAGTGATGCTGTATGCGATGCTATGTTTTGTTTTGCTATGCTATGTTTTGTTTTGTTATGCTATACTATGTTTTGCTATCCTATGCTTTGATTTGTTATGCTATGCTATGTTTTGTTATGCTATGCTATGTTTTGTTATGCTATTTTTTGCTATGCTATGCTTTGTTTTGTTGTGTTTTATTATGCTATGCTTTGTTTTGCTATGCTATGTTTTGTTATGCTATGCTATGTTTTGTTGTGTTTGGTATGCTATGTTTTGCTATGCTATTATATGTTTTGTTTTGCTATGCTATGTTTAGTTGTGTTTTGTTAAGCTATGCTATGTTTTGTTGTGTTTTACTATGTTTATTATGCTATGTGTTGTGTTTTGTTATGCTATGTTTTGTTATGTTATGCTAAGTTTTGTTATGTTATGCTATGTTTTGTTTTGCTATCCTATGCTTTGTTTTGTTATGCTATGCTATGTTTTGTTGTAATTTGTTATGCTATGCTATTTTTTGCTATGCTATGCTTTGTTATGCTATGCTATGTTTTGTTGTGCTATGCTATGTTTTGTTGTGTTTTATTATGCTATGGTTTATTTTGCTATGCTATGTTTTGTTATGCTATGTTTTGTTTTGCTATGCTATGTTTTGTTATGCTATGTTTTGTTATGCTATGCTATGCTTTGTTATGCAATGTTTTGTTATGCTATGCTAAGCTTTGTTTTGTTATGCTATGCTATGTTGTGTTTTGTTATGCTATGCTCTGTTTTGTTGTGTTTTCCTGTTTTGTTATGCTATGCTTTATGTTATGCTATGTTTTGTTATGTTATGCTATGTTTTGTTCTGCTGTGTTTTGTTGTGTTTTGTTATGCTATGTTTTGTTATACTTTGTTATGTTATGCTTTGTTTTGTTATGCTATGTTTTGTTATGCTATGCTATGCTTTGTTGTGTTATATTATGCTATGCTTTGTTGTGTTATGTTATGCTATGCTTTGTTGTGTTTTGCTATGCTATGTTTTTTTTGTTATGCTATGTTTTGTTTTGCTATCCTTTGCTTTGTTTTGCTATGCTATGTTATGTTTTGCTATCCTATGCTTTTTTCGTTAAACTATGCTATGTTTTATTATGCTATGCTTTGTTACGCTATGCTGGTGAGGTTGTGTGAGCATGTGTGAGGGTGAGTGAGGGTGAGGGGGTGTGAGGGGTGTGAGGGTGAGGGTGTGAGCGTGTGTGAGTGAGGGTGTGTGAGGGTGAGAGTGTGTGAGGATGAGGGGGTGAGGGGTGTGAGGGTGTGTGGTACCTCAGACCTAGAAACTACACAGGAGAGAAGCACATTTCAGACCTATCTCAGATCTAGAAACCACACAGGAAAGCAGCATCTCTCAGACCAAGAAATCACAGAGGGGAACAGCACCTCTCAGACATACCTTAGACCTAGAAACTACTCAGACAAGCAGCCTGTCTCTGACCTAGGAACCACACAAGAGAGCAGTGCCTCTTAGACCTAGAAACCACACAGGAGAGCAGCATGTCTCAGACATAAAAAACACACATGGGAGCAGCACCTCTCAGACATAGAAACCACACAGTAGACCAGTACATTTCAGACCTAGAAACCACAGCGGAGAACAGCACCTTGAAGACTAATCTTAGACCTAGAAACCACACAGGAGAGCAGCACCTCTCAGACCTAGGAACTACACGGGGGAACAGCACCTCTCTGACCTATCACAGACCCAGAAGCCATACAGGAGAGCAGCAGCTATCAGACCTAGAAACCACACAGGAGAGCAGCACCTGCCAGACCCAGAACCCATTCAGGAGAGCAGCACCTCTCAGACCTAGGAACCACATAGGAAAGCAGCATCTCTCAGACCTATCTCAGACCTAGAAACCACACAGGAGATCAAAACCTCTAAGACATATCTAAGACATAAAAACTACACATAATAGTAACACCTCCCAGACCTAGAAACCACACAGGAGATCAGCCTCTCTCAGACCTATAAACCAGACAGGAGACCAGCATCTTTCAGACCTAGGAACCACACAAGAGTGCAGCACATCTCAGACCCAGAAATCACACAGGACAGCAGAACCTCTCAAACCTAAAAAACAAACAGGAGAGAAGTACCTCTCAGACCTAGAAACCACACAGGAGAACAGCATCTCTCAGACACAAAAAACACACATAAGAGCAGCACCTCCCAGTCCTAAAACCACACAAGAGAACTGTGCCTATCAGACCTATAAACAAATGAAACTTCTTGCAGGTGGTTCTAGAGGGTATTAGTGCTCCTGGGCAATACACAGGTAAGTACACTCTAGTACTGAGTGAGGATTGTGGTGCATAAGGGTAGGGAGAGCCACCCTCCTCCCCAACATGTGCATATCCACTGGTAAAACAGAACAATAGTCCCCTGCACCCGCTAACAGTATATCAATTATATCATTAACAGTGTGAGAAAAGCTTGAGTCTTTGCTGGAAGCTGGGGGTTGGGTAACTAGTTAGCATAGAGGAATCTCGTTTGTTATTGGAATTAACCAGACAAATCGCTTCACAAACTAAGAAAGCCATGCACCACCACCCACAAAATTGAGAAAAAGCTACCAATCTGTCAATCCTTTCCGTGTCTGGGCCGGGTGAGGTTTCACGTGTTATGCGACCTCCGGCATCCAGCAAAGACTCAAGCTTTTGTCACACTGTTATTGATATAATTGATATACTGTTATCATGTGCAGGGGACTGTTAACCTGGCAGCCCTAGAAACAACACAGGAGAGCACTACCTCTCAGACCTATAACCACACACAAAGGCACTACCTCTCAGATCTATCTAAGACATAAAAACAACACATACAAACAGCACCTCTCAGACCTGGAAACCACACAGTGCAGCAGCACCTCTCTGTCCTAGAAACTGCACAGAAGGGCACCTCTCAGACATAGAAACAACACAGGAGAGCAACACCTCTCATACCTATCTCAGACCTGGAAACCACACAGGAGAGCAGAACCTCTCAAACCTAAAACCCACACGAAAACAGTACCTCTGAGACCAAGAAGCCACAAAGGAGAGCAGCACCTCTTGGACCTATCTCAGAACTAGAAACAACACAGGAGAGCAGCACCTCCTGAACCTATCTCAGAACTAGAAACCACACAGGGGAGAAGCACATCTCAGACCTATCTCAGATGTCGAAACCACACAGAAAAGAAGCATCTCTCAGACCAAAAATCATACAGGGGAACAGCACCTCGAAGACCTATGTTAGACCTACAAACTACATTGGAGAACAGCCTCTCTCAGACCTAAAAACCATGCAGGAGAGCAGAACATCTCAGACCTAAAAACCACACAGTAGAGCAGTACCTCTCAGACGTAGAAAACACACAAGAGAGTAGCACGTCTCAGACAAAAAAAACAGATGAGAGCAGCACCCCTCAGACCTAGAAATGACACAGGAGAGCAACCTCTCTCCGACCTACCTCACACCTAGAAACCACACAGAAGACCAGCTTCTCTCAGACCTAGAACCCACACAGGAGCTCAGCACATCTCAGACCTATCTCAGACCTAGTAACCACACAGGAGAGCAGCATCTCTCAGACATAAAAAACACAGATGAGGGCAGCACCTCTCAGGTCTAGAAACCACACGGGAAAATAGTACTTCTCAGACCTAGAAACCACACAGGAGAGCAGCACATCTCAGAACTATCTCTGACCTGGAAACCACACAGGTGAGACGCAAATCTCAGACCTATCTCAGATCTAGAAAACACACAGGAAAGCAGCATCTCTCAGACCGGGTACAGCACCTCTCAGACATACCTTAGACCTAGAAACTACACAGGAGAGCAGCCTATCTCAGACCTAGAAACCACACTGGAGAGCAGCAGGTGTTAGACATAAAAACCTTGCAGGAGAGCAGCACCTCTCAGACCTATCTGCGACATGGAAACCACACCGGAGTGAGGCACCTCTCAGACCTATCTCAGACCTGGAAACCACACAGGAGAGCAGCACCTCTCAGACCTAAAAACCATACAGGAGAACAGTTCCTCTCAAACCTAGAACCACACAGGAGAGCAGCACTTCTCAGACCTAAAAACCACACAGGAGAACAGTTCCTCTCAAACCTAGAAACCACACAGGAGAGCAGCCCTCTCAGACCTAGAAACCGCACAGTAGAGCAGCACCTCTCAGACCTAGAAAACACAGTAGAGCACCACCTCTCAGACCTATCCCAGACCTAGAAACCACACAGGAGAGCTGCATCTCTCAGACATAGCAACTTCACAGGAGAACAGTACATCTCAGACCTAGAAACAGCACAGGAGAGAAGCACATCTCGGACCTAGAATCCACAAGGAGAACAACACCTCTTGGATCTATTTCAGAAGCAGAAACCACATAGGAGTGCAATACCTCTCAGACCTAGAAACCACACAGGACAGTGGCTGCTCGCTCAGAACGGGAGTGGTGAGGCGGGTGGGAGGATCACCATCTCTGCCACATGCCTCTCCTCCTAGGATGGAAGCACCAGAAGCACTCAGGCTTCTGGACTCTCACAACCAATCACAATGTTGCTGAACCAGATTGCCCTACGCGTCCTATGTGAACACTCAGCCAGTGTCTGCAGAGGCTGGGCATGTTCTCCACGGTTCTGTGCAAAACTGCCCAATGGAGAACATGCCAAGTGCTCATGACAGTTTGGCGGTTCCTAGAGGACCGGCAAAACTGTCATGTGCACTTAGAGGAGTGCAAACTGCTCCTTCCCTGCTCTGGCATCAGGGAGAAAGACTTTCCCGACTACTGGCAGAAAAAGAAAATCATAATAACGTCTTGTTATTATCATTTTCTTTTTGTCACTGCTGCAATAGCAGGTGGGCGATGCTCCTCCGCCTTAATGGAGGAGCCGCCTCAGCTAGAAACCACACAGGATAGCAACATCTCTCAGACCTATCTTAAACCTAGAAACAAACACAGGAGAGCAGTTCATCTCCGACCAATTTCAGGCCTTAAACCACACAGACCTAGAAATTACACAAGAGAGCAGCCCCACCCCACTTGCAGCCATCGTTAGAAGCCACAGACTCAACATCGTCTCCTACGCCGACAAAACCCTGCTGATTCTTTCCCTCAGAGACAAACCCAGAGCCGCCAGTAGCAACATCCACAATAGATGAAAGCAGTCACCACCTGGGTGAAGCACAGCTGCCTCAATCTCATCTCAGACAAGACTGAAGTCCTCATCCTGGGCTCCACCCCCTTCGACTGGGAATACTCCTGGTGGCCTACAGTGTTCGGAACTCCCCCACACCAACAGTCCACGAATGAAACCTCTGCATCATCCTAGACTCCTCACTCTCAATGAACCACCAAATCAATGATGTATCGTCCTTCTGCTTCCATCTACTCCGCGTGCTTGGGAAATCTTCAAGTGGATCCCCACCAAGTCCAGTAAACGGTCACCCATGCACTCGTCAGCAGCAGTCTCAACTATGGTAACACACTCTATGCAGGCACCATCCAAAAACTCCCAAAGAAACTGCAAAACATCCAGAATGCCTCAACCAGACTCATCCTGAACTAGCTGCGGCTGCTGCGGGTAAGAGCGGTGGCACAGTGGGGCTGGCTGAGAGGGGATTTTGAGAGACGACTGTGGAAAAGTAAATTTTGCCATGTTCTGTGTCCCTACGTGTTCCCCATCTTATGTTATATGTGCATGAATAATATTCATATGTATTCCCTTTTGATCGATTAAAGACGCAATTCTAGTTGTGTCCAACTCTAGTATGCCAATTTCCAGTTCTCGTGAAAGCTACGAGTATTAGGCCTATGTAATCTTCTGTTGCCACGTTTCACAGTGTGCACGTTAATTCAGTAAAAGTCCCCGTTTCTAGGCCTCAAAAGGGCCCGGACTCAGATTCAGCTCCTGTCTCCTGAACCCTCGCTGAGGAGCGATACAGCCCCCACCTGTATCCCTGACCCTTCACTTACTTCCTGCCTCACAGTGCCCGGCTCGGCCTGGCTCTGCCTGCCAGTCTGCCAAGAGTATGTTATGATTCTAGTTATCAGTCCAGCCCCCCTTCTCTGCATTCCTAAGCTACTGAATCGCATCAATAGTTTCAGTCATGGTCTAGCCTTTACGTCTCCATGTAAGAGAAATACTGTATTAATGTTCATTTAATATTCCTCAACACGCACTACATGTAGAATAATGCATGCACCAGTCTTAGAGTCTGTTAGCCTTTGCCCTGATAACTTTTGGATTCTATCAACATGTTCTCTAAACATCAGATACTAGATAGTGTTTAGGTACATGTCGCTCTGACTCTCCAGACTTTCGTCTCCTCTTCTAGCGCAGAAGTCATAGCCCCCAGTTCCTCCTAGTAACACGTCATTGCCAGTTTGCGCGCACCACTAGGTCAGAGGTCCCGGCTCCTTAGGTAGCCCCCTCCATGTTTCCGCCCCATTACACGCCTCTTGTTACACCCACTTTATGCCTTATCTTTCGCGACTGCTACAAACCCCGCCCACTGCTACGCCTACTGTATGTACTGCAATGCAATTGTTTAACTATATATACTTGTGCACTGTTATTAAAGTTGCCCCTTATGCTCCCAGATCCTGCCCCCGGCAGCTGCCATCCTATTCCCGTGCAGGTTGTCCTGTTCCTGTCCTTTATGCCTGTATTAAAACCTGCAAACTCCAGCTACCTCGAATCTTGACTCTTATTTATTGAGCTATCTATTTGTATGAGTATCCTGAAAAAGAGTACCGGTAATTAATTATTTATTTACCACATAATGGCGCCCGAATAGGGACTTGCCCTTTCCCCACGCGCCGGCGAAGCCACGCAAGCCCCCTGATCCTCTGCAGTCGTGACGGAACCATCCTGCGCAGTGGCAGATATTTCTGCTTCAAGTATCCCTCAGGCCCACGGAGGAGACGGAGGTTGCGGTCCAGCATCCAGACGAGGCGGTGGAGGAACGCGGTGAGTCCCGACCAGAGCCCAAGCCGAGAGTCCAAGGTCCGAGGTATCCGGAGGCCCACCCGTAACTGAAGTCCGAAGTTCGCAGTCCGTCGTCGTAGCAGTCCAGTCCAGTCCGAGGCCTTCCGTTCTTGCTGCCCGGTGAGTACCGTTGCTGGGGTAGTATCTAGACAGGGTCAATCTAATTGTCTCTGGTCCGTGGGTTTGGGTACACAGATCCAACACGAAGTGTCCACTTAGGTGGATGCGGGTCCTGACGTGTCTCTTTATGGGACCGGTAAGTTTCGTACTGTTTTAGCAGTGCATCTAGTCATTCTAGTTTCTGTTCTAGTCAGTTCTGTTCTCGAGAAATTCATGTATTCTGCTTTTAGTATTCCAGGTAGTATTTTGTCCGAACTGTTATTTTAAATGTTATTCATGTATTTCAATGTCGTGGTATGAATGTGTTGTTCTTCAGTAATTATCGTGTTCATTGTGTATTGTATTGTGTCTAGACTCCAGTTCAGTCATGCCTCTGTTCTCCAGGTTACGTCAGTTAAAAACTAGAAAAAGTCTGCTCGAAGAAGCAGTTCCTGTCCCGCCTAGGGACAGTCCAGGTCATTTTATGTATCAGAAGCATGGCATAAGTGCCATATTATATCTAGATTTATGGGTGGAGTACACCAAACAGTTAGAGGAAAAGTATAGATGGCCCGTATCAGGTACATGGGATGCCGAGTGCATCATGCGAGTAGAAGAAGCATTATGGAAAAAGAAAGCCAGACAGTCCCAGAAAGATGCCATCGAGTTATGGCGCAAAGAATCTCATAAAAGAACCGAAAAAGAAATCAGAAAGTCAGAATTAAGTAGAGAATCCACAGAAAGAGCCCAAGAAAGGGAATTGATCGAAATAGGTGAACGAGTTAAAACCGAACAGTCAGACAGACAGAGGAATGCCCTCATTAAGGGTATGTACCCTCTTCTTGCCGAGGGCTTGCCAAAAGCAACCCCGGAGGCATCCAGTAATTTTCCGCCACCATTAGTTCCGACCAAGCTACGTCACAAACCGACCGCAGCTGATATTTTTCTCTCGTCCTACTTGGACGACACAGTCCCAGAATATGCTAATCCTGCTCAGCCAGCTCCTGTAAATAATGTAATTCCTGTTCCTCCAGCCACCGGGGCACCCGTTACAGTACCTGTTACGGTACCCCCGGTCCAGCCTACAGTACAAGTACCCGCTACATCTGCCAGCACGCAGAGTATCAGTCGACGATTCCAGTTTAGGGGCCGCGGGAGGGGGTCCCCCGGGAACCCCGCCGCCACACAAGCGTGTAATATCAGTCGAGTTACATGAACGTGCGTTACAGCGTACGCCCAAACATCAGTCCGTTGCAGATATCAGGCGAGCTCTTACCGAATGCCGTTATGATCCAGTCCCAGGTGATGATAGTATGGTTATATATTCATTGCGTGTAAGACGGGTGACCGAGTATTTGGACACCCTACCGAATATGAAAGAAGATCTAGACAGAATATATCGTTTCATTCGTACAGGAACAGACCCAGAAAGTGTGGGCGAAGTTATTTCTCTAAGGAAAGCTGAGATTCAGCTCATGCTATTAAAGTTTTTAATTAATTGTTTAATAAGGGAACAAGATTACCCGACTAAAGATCCGACCGAAATGAAAGTCCTGACAAGGTGGAGTGATAATATAGCCGAGGGAAGACACAGGACACTCAGTAGTATAGAGAGTATGTACAAGAAAATCCGTAAAGAAATAATAAGGTTACACGAGAAACGCAAAGCAGCACAAGTAAGCGAGAAAGAAAACGACTCTTCTACTGAAGAGGTAGACGATGAGAATCCTTCCAGAATAGCGTATGTAGGTAGAACTAGACTTCCCGACCGACATTCACGTCTAGAACACAAGAAAGTTATCTCTCTTCCAGCACCAGAACAAGGTTCTCTAGAGCAAGTATTTCAAGCTACCGATCACATTCTGAAATCACGAATCGGTTATAGTGAACTTAGTACTATGCATGAACAAGAACTAGCCCGATCAGCAGTCCGATGGGCTACTGATTCTACCACTTTTCCAGACGAAATAGTGGCACAAATGTTTCTGAAACTGCCCCCAGCCGAGCAGCGACTGGTGGGTATGTATATGATCCAGCACCTCATCACATTGTATGAGGGACAGCATTCTGATCCAGGTCCGTTACACGATGTTCTGAACGAATTACTCCAGTATAGATGGAAAGGTCTAGGTACCGATTTAATTAGTATCATTCTAGAACAGCGCCACAAATACCGAACGTTCCTGAATCCGCATTTTGTTCATGTCTCACCCCCAGAAAATAAGCCGTTTTACATAGATAGACAGCATCCGTTACGAGAAGTACACCCAGTTAGGACACAGGGTGGTGAAATGCAACGAGTATTTGTTTATACCCCGATTACAAAGATGGAACTCTTAGAGATGAAAAAGTTAATTCCCTGTCACGATAAAGATCCAGCAGGGTTCCACCGTGAATTAAAAGACATGCTCCGTATGGGAGAATACACGTATCCTGATATCATTAAAATGTTAAAGGTCCTGTTGCCTGCGGGCATATATGAAAAACTCAAAGAAAAGGAATGGGAGGTGGGAGAGAAAAAGATAGATTGGGCAGCTCTAGAAGCTGAAGAAAATACACGTGTACCAGGTACCGGTCTAGGAGATAAATGTAAAGAATTACCCGAACTGTTAATACAAGTTTTGCCAAGATTACTAGCCACGAAAAAGGAAGACTGGGATGCAATCTCAGCCTGTAAACAGAAACCAGACGAAGATACTAGTGATTTTTATTCTAGATTTGAGAAATGTTTCAGTATCAACAGTGGTTTGAAGACGAGTAGTGAGTCATACCCTCATCTTTTTATTACTAAACTAGTCGAGAATTCAAGTCCACAAGTTAAAAACCGAGTTTTGAAAGTCGAGAGTACCTGGCAAGCTAATACTCCGTCCCAAATGCTCCAGATGCTTCAGTATCACCAGAATAGAATCAGAGAAGAGCAAGAACACGAAAGGAAACGTATGAAAGACACGAAAATGAAAGTATTAGTTGCGCAATCTGTTCCCCAAGACAGTCAGAAGAGGGGTCCGAATCAAGCCAGTCATCCTGCAGTTCCCGTTAAAGGGACCTGCAATTATTGTAAACAGCCAGGTCATTTTATAAACGAGTGTGCAGTTCTGAAACACAACATAGCTACTGGTAAAACTAAAGAAAGACCACGTCCGCCTAGACAAGAACAAGTTTCACAGACTTCCCAGTTACCACAGAATGCACAACAGACAGTTCCAGCACCGCAGCCTATTGCTGCAACACAGCATGTTACACAGCAGATGTACCAGTATGCACAGTCCGAGTATCCAGAGTACCAGCAGTATTCATGAAACAGCCTAGAGAGGGAGGTAGGCTTGCCTCTCATCGAGATACCTGTAGATCAAGAGGGTCCCTATGTTCACAGTCAAGTATTAGGGAAAGACAGAAAGTTTCTGATTGATACAGGGGCAAGTAGGACTACTATCAGTCATGACGAGGTTCCAGGGGCTCCACTCTCAGGCTCTAGAAATGTTTCCCTTGGATTTTCAGGAAAGCCAATAGTTAACGAGATTTCCAAACCAGTTACTCTAGAAGTGGGTCCATTGTCCCGAACTACTGACCTGTTACTTACGAAGTCATGTCCAGAAAATTTGTTAGGTATTAAGACATTAAAAGAATTAGGTGCAGTTATTTGTTGCTCCCCAGAAGGAATACGTTTGTTTTTACGTGACTTCAAGGGTCACTATGTATTACGTGATTTTGATCCAAGATTACTGAATGTCCCGCAGCATCTATGGGCACAAGGTCCAACTGATGTTGGTTTTATGCCACTCACACCCCATCGTGTGACTCTCAAACCAGGTGTAGTGTTACCACGAATCAGACAGTATAGATTGCCACCTGAGGCTGTAGCAGCGTTATCCAAAATTATTGACGAGCTTATTGCTCAAGGAGTGGTTGTAGAAACTGACTCCAATGTATGTAATTCTCCTATCATTCCAGTCATGAAACGTACTGATCCAAATGCACCTCCAGTATATCGATTAGTGATTGACCTTCGAGAGCTTAATAAATGTATCATTCCCCAGTACCCAGTTGTTCCAGATATCTCTTCCCTATTGACAGCCATTGATTCTGAAGCCACATTTTTCACAGTCATAGACCTCAAGAACGCATTTTTCAGTGTCCCCATTCATCCAGACAGCCAGTTCCTTTTCGGATTCTGTTTAAATGGAAGGAGCTATAAATTTACACGAGCTCCTCAAGGTTTCACAGAAAGTCCTAGTATTTACAGTCAAGCACTTAAAAGACAACTAGACAATATTCACATGCCAACTGACACTGCCCTGCTCCAGTATGTCGATGATCTACTGATCACAGCCCGTTCTGAACGTGACTGCGAGCGAGCGTCAAATTTCCTAGCCGAGATGGGGCACAAGGTGTCCCCTTCGAAGCTTCAATTCTGTGTCCAGCAAGTGATCTATTTAGGCCACTTACTGTCCAAGAGGGGTAGGCAGTTGACACCAGACCGTATCCAGTTAATAGCGAGTCGTCCTCAGCCCAAGACCCAGAAAGAGGTACGAGCTTTTATCGGCCTCACTTCCTATTGCAGACAATGGATTCCCCAGTATGCATTCCTAGCCAAGCCACTGATACAGTTAACGACACAGGAGGCAGCCGTATCGACTGTCCTCCCTTGGACATCTGAACATACACTTGCTTTTAATGAGTTAAAGAAAGCCTTATGCCAAGCTCCTGTTCTAGCAACACCGAACTACAGTAAGCCTTTTACACTTTTTGTTACAGAACGTGATGGTACAGCATTATCTGTTCTCACACAAGATCAAGCAGGACAATACAAGCCTTGTGCTTATTTTTCGAGCACATTAGATCCAGTAGCCCAGGCTCTGCCTCCGTGCCTCAAGTCAGTTGCAGCCACAGCTCTAGCTATCAGACAAAGTGATTCCATAGTATTAGGACACTCCCTGACAGTACATTTTCCACACTCCGTGGAAGTTCTTTTAAACCGAACACAGACTCAGCACTTGACAATTGCACGTTTAACAGGTTATGAATTGACACTGTTCCAGCCACACATAGAAATCAGACGCTGCAACGTTCTGAATCCTGCTACACTGTTACCGTCAGTTACTTCAAATCCTGCCACACATGACTGTGTGGAAGTTGTTAACACCATGACAAAGCCAAGACAAGACCTGACAGATATTCCATTACCTGATCCCGACCTGACACTTTATGTGGATGGTTCATGTATGAGAACAAGTACAGGAGAACTAGTAGCCTCGTATGCAGTGACTACTGACACTAAAGTTATAGAGACACACCGTATTGATATTCTGTCCGCTCAAGCAGCAGAGCTAGTCGCTCTGACCCAAGCCTGCATACGTGCCAAGAACCTGAAAGTTAACATCTACACAGATTCGCGTTATGCATTCGGAGTCGTACACGACTTTGGAGTGCTCTGGCAAGAAAGAGGTTTTATGACTTCTCATGGAACCAAGATTCAGCATGGTCTCCTTATCCAAGCTCTGTTAGAAGCAATACATTTACCGACAGCTATCGCTATCATGAAGTGCAAAGCACATACGAAAGTCACTGACATTATTTCCCAAGGTAACGATCTAGCAGATCGAACAGCCAAGCTTACAGCTCAGACTCCAGACATTCCAGTTAACACGACACAGACACTCACTCCAGATCCGATTACATGTATGACAGTTAAGTACCCCACTCAAGATGTCATAGATATCCAGTTACATGCTACTCCCGATGAAATTAAGAAATGGTCCGAACAAGGAGGGGTCCAGACAGATCAGGGATGGTTGACGAAGGGAAAAGCCACATGGTTTCTCCCCGACTCAATGGTTCAAGTCATTATCAATACCGCACATAGTCCTGCACATTTAGGAGAAAAAGCTATGTTAGACAGTATCCAGAATATTTGGTTCAACAAGCATTTACGAGCTGCAGCCAAGCAGAAAGTCCGTACCTGTATGATATGTTGTCAGTTCAATCCAGGTAAAAGTGTCCCGGTGGAACAAGGGGGATTCCAGCCTCCTGACCACCCTTTTGAAGTCCTCCAAATGGATTATATTCAGATGGAGCGATGTCGAGGTTTCAAGTATGTCCTTGTAGTTGTATGCGCTTTGTCCAGGTGGACAGAGGCATATCCAGTTCCAGATTACACAGCCGCGACCACTGCCAAGCAGTTGGTTCGTGAATTTTTCCCCCGTTATGGACTCCCTAGGGTCGTGTATTCAGACAACGGCCAGCCATTCTCATCTGAGTTAATGAAGCATGTTTCCCTTCTGTTAGGGTACCAGTGGAAGTTTCATTGTGTACGCCATCCTGAAGCAGCAGGTCTCGTAGAGAGACATAATCAGACCCTAAAAATCCGCATCGCCAAAGTCTGTAAAGAGAAAGGTGTAGACTGGCTAGTAGCTCTGCCAGTCGCCCTGTTTTATATGCGCATGGTCGCACATTCCAGATCAGGTCTGTCCCCTTATGAGGTCGTATTCGGCCGCCCCCCGAATATGTGGGGTACACCTAGACCCCGAAGTATTACAGATGTTTCCAGTAATATGCTGACAGATTACCTAGCTTCCTTGATGTCTGCCCTCCACTCTTGTCGTTCACAGGTTGCCGCCGCATTTCCAGACAATACCGAGGTGAAACCGCATGAAATCGCTCCAGGAAGTTTGGTTCTTGTCCGGAATTTTGATTGTTCAAGTCCGCTGGAGCCCCGCTGGAAACAGCCTCAACTTGTCCTTCTGACCACCCGCATGGCCGTGAAGCTAGAAGGCCGCAAGGGGTGGGTGCACCTGTCTCATGTCAAGAAATTTCACGGACTCCGAAACAAGACTTTTAATGACATTTCTACAGACATTTCCTTTTCTAAGGACTGCCAGAACTTTAAAAACTGCCCTATTCTCAAGGACTGTTCCGCTATAAACTTTGATTCCAAACCTCCCCTGTTAGAGGAAACTCCGCAGCAGGAGTATAAATTAAAGCTCCGGTCTAGTAAAATAAGTCAGCCAGTTTAATTGTCTAAGTCCCCCTCGGGTGAAGCGGTTAGACAGGTTTCTGACATGTATGAGATAGACCCCCATAGTGAGAGAGTTAGTCAAAACTCCATCAGATGTATCGTTATTTTATGTTTTCTTTTATTTTTGAGTTTGATGGTTACCTGCACAAGTTATGCATTGCATTTATGTTTTTCAATTTCTCATGTAAATAAGTCTTTTAATGCTACAGTAGAGCACACATTCAGTGATCTGCCTCCTCACGAGCTATCCTATCGTCTTGCTATGCGCAATAACACATTCATCAGAATGTTGCACTATTCACACCAGACCAGCAATGCCACTAATTGTTGGGTGTGTGGTCGACTCCCCCCTTTCCAGACACCGAAGGGAGTTCTGCCACTCTTTCCTTATCCATTTTCACATAATGGTTCGTGTGGAGCATGGTCCACGTTAACGTCATCCTCAACTGATATGTCCCTTCTGAATAGTACATGTTTTCCAGACAAGCAAGGTCTCACCCATAGAACCGGGTTAGATCTAGAAAACGAAGTTTATGATTTAGGTAACTATTCTTCGAATTTTATGGTCCTGAATGTTCAGTCTGATACTACTCCAGATTTACCTGCTATTTCAGTACTACCAGTCAAAGGTGAATTATGTGTCAGAAAGAATGGTTCTGCACATGTAGGACATAGTGATTGTACTACTATTGTCAAGTATAGTGACAGTGGGAAATCTATTTTCAAAGCCTCACGTCATTCATATTTTGTTTGTGGTCAGACCGCATATGTTCGTCTGCCCCCCGATTGGGATGGAACCTGTTACATTGCCTTCCTACTGCCACCAGTTTTCCTAGCCCCATCCGATTATCATAGAAACACACATCTAGTACACATTAGACATAGAAGAGAGATCGAGTCCCCGATTGTCGATCAAACTGAAACTACTCTAGAACAGTATCAAGATTTTAATAAAGGATTCTTCTTCTTTATAGGCCCTGTCCAGAATAGTAAGCTAATCCGTAGATTAACCAGAACCCTTGAAGCAGTAGTGAATGAGACTACTTCTGCTCTAGGTAACTTAACCGAAGAGCAATCTGCTATGAGATTTGTCGTGCTCCAAAATCGTCTCGTTCTTGACGTCATACTGGCCGATAGAGGAGGAGCATGTAGAGTCATCGGATCTAGTTGCTGCATTTTCATTCCTAATAACGCGCCGTCTGTTTATTCAGCTATAACCAGACTTCATAAAATTGCCCATCAGTTACACCAGAATCCAGGCACCTGGACATGGTCCGGTTGGCTCTGGAGTATAATTTGTGCCTGGGGATGGAAAGTATTGTCATTCCTAGGTATAGCAGTAATGATCATATTCGGTTGCTGCCTCTGTTTACAATGTGGCCCTGCGATTTGCGGCATTTGTGCTACATCCTGTATTCCAAGTCCTAGTCCTAAGTCCCGTTCCAAGCCAATTCGAGACGAGCAAATGATGCTATATGAAATGATAGATGGTATCATGAATATTGATGTTTCCTGATGGAAACGTAGGGACAAGGAGGGAATGTGGAAAAGTAAATTTTGCCATGTTCTGTGTCCCTACGTGTTCCCCATCTTATGTTATATGTGCATGATTAATATGCATATGTATTCCCTTTTGATCGATTAAAGACGCAATTCTAGTTGTGTCCAACTCTAGTATGCCAATTTCCAGTTCTCGTGAAAGCTACGAGTATTAGGCCTATGTAATCTTCTGTTGCCACGTTTCACAGTGTGCACGTTAATTCAGTAAAAGTCCCCGTTTCTAGGCCTCAAAAGGGCCCGGACTCAGATTCAGCTCCTGTCTCCTGAACCCTCGCTGAGGAGCGATACAGCCCCCACCTGTATCCCTGACCCTTCACTTACTTCCTGCCTCACAGTGCCCGGCTCGGCCTGGCTCTGCCTGCCAGTCTGCCAAGAGTATGTTATGATTCTAGTTATCAGTCCAGCCCCCCTTCTCTGCATTCCTAAGCTACTGAATCGCATCAATAGTTTCAGTCATGGTCTAGCCTTTACGTCTCCATGTAAGAAAAATACTGTATTAATGTTCATTTAATATTCCTCAACACGCACTACATGTAGAATAATGCATGCACCAGTCTTAGAGTCTGTTAGCCTTTGCCCTGATAACTTTTGGATTCTATCAACATGTTCTCTAAACATCAGATACTAGATAGTGTTTAGGTACATGTCGCTTCGACTCTCCAGACTTTCGTCTCCTCTTCTAGCGCAGAAGTCATAGCCCCCAGTTCCTCCTAGTAACACGTCATTGCCAGTTTGCGCGCACCACTAGGTCAGAGGTCCCGGCTCCTTAGGTAGCCCCCTCCATGTTTCCGCCCCATTTATGACATATTCTGTTACGTTTACATCACATGTCTATGTACACGCCTCTTGTTACACCCACTTTATGCCTTATCTTTCGCGACTGCTACAAACCCCGCCCACTGCTACGCCTACTGTATGTACTGCAATGCAATTGTTTAACTATATATACTTGTGCACTGTTATTAAAGTTGCCCCTTATGCTCCCAGATCCTGCCCCCGGGAGCTGCCATCCTATTCCCGTGCAGGTTGTCCTGTTCCTGTCCTTTATGCCTGTATTAAAACCTGCAAACTCCAGCTACCTCGAATCTTGACTCTTATTTATTGAGCTATCTATTTGTATGAGTATCCTGAAAAAGAGTACCGGTAATTAATTATTTATTTACCACACGACCACGGGGGAAATTTAAATAAATAAATAACTTTCCCTCATGTCGGCCCTTGAAATCCCCCCATCTGGCCCAACCACCCCACCACTCTTACCTGCAGCGACCGCAGCTGTCCTCAACCTCCCTGGCCGCAACCACATCACTGGTTACCTGAGAGACCTTTACTGGCTCTTGATCAACAAAAGAAATACCTTCAAGCTCCTCACGCATGCCTAAAAATCCCTCCTCAATGCCAGACCTACATATCTCAACCACCGCCTCTCCTTCTACACACCCACCATACACCTCCGCTCCGCCCAACTGGCCCTGGCCACAATCCCACAGATCTGCAAGACCATGGCTGGAGGAAGCTCCATCTCCTACCCCGCTGCGAAACCTGGAACTTCTTCTACATCTTAGGGAATCGCCGTTGCTGCCTCAATTCAGGAAGGACCTTAAGACCTAGCTCTTCGACTGAACCGCTGATCCAAACCCCTGCACACTCAGTGCCTTGAGAACCTAAAGAGTGAATAGTCACACTTAACAAGAAACCTGATTGAATGATTGAGGAGGGCAGAACCTAGATATTCTGCCAAATGGAAATGTGAAAAGAACAGTTCACTAGTCTATTGAGGTTATTAATCACATGCATGATTGCATGTATTGAGGTGTTGAACCTTTGACATTTTAAAACAAGGAGCACCATTGCTTGGTGCATGTAAAAAGGGCAGTTTTTCAGCAAGTAAATGCTCTTCTCCCTTAAGTGCTCCGAGCTGAAGGCGTGAGGGATGCAATACTCTTCTACCTTAAGTGCTCGGTGCTGATAGCGTGAGGGATGCAATGCTCTTCGGCCTTAAGTGTTCGGTGCTGAAGGCGTGAGGGACGCAATGCTCTTCTGCCTTTAGTGCTCTTTGCTGAAGGTGTGAGAGATGCAATGTTCTTCTGCCTTAAGTGCTCATTTCTGAAGGTGTGAGGATGTAATGTTCTTATGCCTTAAGTGCTCGGTGCTGAAGGCGTGAGGGATGCAGGATTCTACTGCCTTAAGTGCTTATTGCTGAAGGCGTGATGATGCAATGTTCTTCCGCCTTGAGTGCTCAGTGCTGAAGGTGTGATGATGCAGTGTTCTTCTGCCTTAAGTGCTCGGTGCTGAAGGCGTGAGGGATGCAATGCTCTTCTGCCTTGAGTGCTCGGTGCTGAAGGCGTGAGGGATGCAATGCTCTTCTGCCTTAAGTGCTCGGTGCTGAAGGTGTGAGGATGCAATGCTCTTGTGCCTTAGGTGCTCGGTGCTGAAGGTGTGAGGGATGCAGTGCTCTAGTCTTCTGCCTTAAGTGCTCGGTGCTGAAGGCACGAGGGATGCAATGCTCTTGTGCCTTAGGTGCTCGGTGATGAAGGCATGAGGGATGCAGTGCTCTAGTCTTCTGCCTTAAGTGTTCAGTGCTAAAGGCGTGAGAGATGCAATTCTCTTCTGCCTTAGGTGCTGGGTTCTGAAGGTGTGAGGGACGCAATGTTCTTCTGCCTTAAGTACTCGGTGTTGAAGGCTTGAGGGATGCAATGCTCTTCTGCCTTAAGTGCTTGGTGCTGAAGGCGTGAGGGATGCAGTGTTCTTCTGTCTTAAGTGCTCATTTCTGAAGGCGTGAGGGATGCAATGTTTTTCTGCCGTAAGTACTCGGTGCTGAAGGCGTGAGGGATGCAATGCTCTTCTGCCTTAAGCGCTCGGTGCTGAAGGCCTGAGGGATGCAATGTTCTTCTGCCTTCTGTGCTCAGTGCTGAAGGATTGTGGGATGCAATACTCCTCTGCCTTCTGTGCTCAGTGCTGAAGGATTGTGGGATGCAATACTCCTCTGCCTTAAGTGCTCAGTGCTGAAGGTACGAGGGATGCAATGCTCTTCTGCCTTAAGTGCTCAGTGCTGAAGGTGTGAGGGATGCAATGTTCTTCTGCATTAAGTGCTCTGGTGCTGAAGGCGTGAGGGATGCAATGTTCTACTGCCTTCTGTGCTCAGTGCTGAAGGATTGTGGGATGAAATACTCCTCTGCCTTAAGTGCTCAGTGCTGAAGGTGCGAGGGATGCAATGTTCTTCTGCCTTAAGTGGTCGGTGCTGACGGCGTGAGGGAGGCAATGCTTTTCTGCCTTAAGCGCTCAGTGCTGAAGGCGTGAGGGATGCAGTGTTCTTCTGCCTCAAGTGCTCGGTGCTGACGGCGTGAAGGATGCAATGCTCTTCTGCCTTAAGTGCTCGGTGCTGAAGGTGTGAGGGATGCAATGTTCTTCTGCTTCAAGTGCTCGGTGCTGAAGGTGTGTGGGGTGCAATGTTCTTCTGCCTTAAGTGCTCGTGCTGAAGGCGTGAGGGATGCAATGCTCTTCTGCCTTAAGTACTTGGTGCTGAAGGTGTCAGGATGCTTGACCATCAGCGCACCACTAGCAGCGCTCTTACTCTCAGCGCGCTCTTGATTGACTGCTGCTTTTTAGCATTTTAAATAGCCCGTTTTTGGTATTTGTGTTATTTTGTGTTTAAATTGTTTACCTTGCTTTTAACTGTGCTGGCCATCGCCTACCTGTAATAACTTCCCCTCACTTGCACTCTAATCGGTGGAACCACCGCTCTTTGCGGGTCCCTCGTCCCCGTTTTTTGACGGCGGCCATCTTAGGTTGGGGGAATAGCTTGGACGCGCTAGTCCTCTCTCTAGGAGGCGACTAGGGTATAAAAATAGGCAACTGAGGTCAGCTCGCCCTTGACCATCAGCGCACCACTAGCAGCGCTCTTACTCTCAGCGCGCTCTTGATTGACTGCTGCTTTTTAGCATTTTAAATAGCCCGTTTTTGGTATTTGTGTTATTTTGTGTTTAAATTGTTTACCTTGCTTTTAACTGTGCTGGCCATCGCCTACCTGTAATAACTTCCCCTCACTTGCACTCTAATCGGTGGAACCACCGCTCTTTGCGGGTCCCTCGTCCCCGTTTTTTGACGGCGGCCATCTTAGGTTGGGGGAATAGCTTGGACGCGCTAGTCCTCTCTCTAGGAGGCGACTAGGGTATAAAAATAGGCAACTGAGGTCAGCTCGCCCTTGACCATCAGCGCACCACTAGCAGCGCTCTTACTCTCAGCGCGCTCTTGATTGACTGCTGCTTTTTAGCATTTTAAATAGCCCGTTTTTGGTATTTGTGTTATTTTGTGTTTAAATTGTTTACCTTGCTTTTAACTGTGCTGGCCATCGCCTACCTGTAATAACTTCCCCTCACTTGCACTCTAATCGGTGGAACCACCGCTCTTTGCGGGTCCCTCGTCCCCGTTTTTTGACGGCGGCCATCTTAGGTTGGGGGAATAGCTTGGACGCGCTAGTCCTCTCTCTAGGAGGCGACTAGGGTATAATAATTAGCCATGTCCACGCGCAGCGGAGACGCGCAGCGGGGATGCCGGAATATCGCCGGAGTTTCGCCAGAGTCAAGCCCGTCTGGGCCCGTCTGGGCCCGTCTGGGCCCGATCGGACCCAGACGGGCTTAGGGCATACCACTCTACTCAATCCATCTAGACTTCTGGCCCCCCCCACAGGTATTCACGGGACTCACTACTCTCGCTTCGCGCACCTAAATTGCCTAGCTGCCGTTACTATTGGGTTGAGGGTACTGCTTTCAAACATTGTCTTGGGTGTCGTTTGTCTAATAGCTGTGTGATTACCAATTCACTCACTATGGCTCTGCTTAATTGCAGATCACTGCCCTGTCACGCGATGGAAATACACTCCCTCCTTTTGGACCACTGTTTGGATGTGCTATTCCTGACGGAAACGTGGTTGACCGCGTGTTCAGGTCCCGACATTGTTAATGCTCTCCCGCCGGGTTATCTCATTTTCCATCTCGATAGACCGGATGGGAGAGGGGGTGGAGTGGCCATCGTGTACAGAGACACATTCGTGTGTAAGGCCGTAGACTGCGGTATTACCAATTCTGAAAGCTGTCATTTCTCCCTCGCCATTTCTTCTTCCGTCTCTATCTCCGGCCTCCTTTTGTATCGACCTCCTGCCACGCTGGGGAACTTTGTTGATTCTCTCATTGAGGCCATTATACCGATAGCTGCTGCTTCGTGCAATTTTGTACTTCTGGGGGATTTTAATCTTCATTTTGATGACCCCAATGATGTAGTAGCTAGGGATTTATTGAGCTCGCTGGGTGCACTTGATCTCCATCTCGCACATTCGGGATCCACTCATAACAGAGGTCATCAGCTTGATGCTGTTCTTGCTAACACTGTTAACCTGCAAGCTCTCCAGATGTTGGCCCTTCCCTGGACGGATCACCACCTTATTCCTTTCAGCTGGTTGTTGAAGAACCGGGGTGAGCCTGTGCCTACACAACACACTGTGGAACGCCTCTGGTCAAAGCTGCCGGTTGACAGTTGGGTTGAAGAGCTAGCTATATCTCGCCCTGATCCTGTAGAGGACCCTAACACTGCTGATCAACACCTGGTTAACTGGCTCACTAACTCTCTTGATCTACTGATTCCTAAGAAAAGGAGGCTCATCAGGGAGAGAAGAATCGCCTCGGCTCCCTGGTACACTCCAGAACTTAGGAGTTGTAGAACTTCTTGCAAAAGGCTTGAACGTGCCTGGAGAAGAGAACAGACGGAAGAAAGTCGGGCTAATTATAAAAGAGAGATGAGGAAATACAAAAGTGCACTGAAGGATGCCAAAAAGAAGTTCTTTAGTGATAGGATTGAGAGGGCAAGCAATTCTCCAAGAGAATCGTTTAAAATCTTTAAAGAACTTCTGAACGCCCCGGTCCCGCCAGTAGTGCATGCCAATCCTAAAGATAAATGTGAGGAACTGGCCAGTTTCTTCCATTCAAAAATAGATACCATCTTATCCTCTCTGCCCGCTATGCCCCAACTCTCTGAGCCGGCTGTTGGTTCAATAAGCTGTCTGACTGAATTGGTCTCCTTTGGCCCCTTCTCGGAAGAGGAGGTTATAAAGGTCCTGCTGGAGATGAAGAGTGGATCCCCGAGTGATCCAGTGCCTGTGAAACATCTTAAACTTGTGGCTAGTACTCTGTCAGCTCCGCTGACCGACCTTATTAACCTTTCTCTCTCGCATGGCATAGTCCCTCAAAGATGGAAAAGGGCTGTAGTAAAAGCCTTACTGAAGAAACCAGGCTTAGATCCCGCTAATTTGACTAACTTCAGGCCTATTTCGCTTCTGCCGGGGTTTTCTAAAATCGCCGAGAAGCTGGTTAACCGTCAGCTGTCCTACCATCTTGAGTCCAACCACCTGTTGGGAGACTCCCAGACTGGTTTCCGTCCCGGCCAGGGAACGGACACAGCCCTGCTGGCGGTAGTGGAGGAAGCAAGGAGCACTCTTGACTCTGGAGGATCAGTGGCAGTGATCCTCCTTGACTTGAGTGCTGCCTTTGATACCGTGAGTCATCAGGTGCTCCTCCAACGCCTGTCAGAGGTAGGTGTCTCAGGGACGGCCCTGAAATGGTTGGGATCTTTCCTCTCCAACCGTTTCTACCAGGTCTGGGAAGGGGCAGAGCAGTCTTCCTTATTCCCTCTTCAATGTGGAGTCCCGCAGGGCTCATCGTTGAGCCCTACCTTGTTCAATGCATACATGACTCCACTTGAACGAGTGGTAGCCCCTTCGGGGCTGAAGATCATCAGCTATGCTGATGATACTCAGCTGGTGGTGGGCCTCACTCAGCTGGCGGAGCAACCCAATGTGCTACATGACTGCCTGGACAATGTCTATCAGTGGATGTCCAACTCGGCTCTTAAGCTGAATGGAGGAAAAACTGAGCTGATGCTCCTGGGTAACTCCAGTCCCTCCATTATTGCTGGCTGTTGGCCCCGGTCTCTTGGCGACCCACCATCCCCCAAGAAAGAGATCAAGTCCTTGGGAGTATGGTTGGAGGAAGATCTGTCCTTTAGGACTCACGCCAGGAAGACTGCGGGGGTCTGCTTCGGTTTACTGAAGTCAGCCCGAAAGGTGCTACCACTGCTTCCGGATTCAGCCAAGAAGCTCCTGATGCGTGGTTTAATCCTTTCAAGGCTTGACTATGGAAATGCCCTGTTTCTTGGTGCCCCCGAAGCGACCTTTAAAACTCTCCAACAGGTGCAAAACGCAGCCGCTAGAGTCTTGATGGAGATCCCTAGAAGGCAGTCGGCTGCCCCGGCCCTTAAAGCGCTTCACTGGCTCCCTGTCAAGGAGCGGGTGAAATTTAAGGCGCTGTGTACGGCCCATAAAATCTTACATGGCAAAGGCCCTCCCATCCTTCTTAATATGGCCCGTCCTTATAAACCCTCACGCCCTTTGCGCTCGGACCAGCAACATCTTTTGCGATCTGCGAGAGTTAAGAGAGCTAGAACTGGGGGCAGGCGTTTCTCGGTACAGGTGGCATCTCTGAGGAACTCTCTGCCCCTTAAGATTCGCTCAGAGCCCAAGCTCCTACTATTCAGGAAACTTCTTAAGACATACTTGTTTCCATAGCAGTGAGTAATCGAGTCTCTCCTTCTTCTTTGGTCTGTCGCGCCGGGATGCCCCTGGGTAAGCTGAGCGCGTTACAAGTTTCATATAATAATAATAATAAGGATGCCATGCTCTTGTGCCTTAGGTGCTCGGTACTGAAGGTGTGAGGGATGCAGTGCTCTAGTCTTCTGCCTTAAGTGCTCGGTGCTGAAGGCACGAGGGATGCAATGCTCTTGTGCCTTAGGTGCTCGGTGATGAAGGCCTGAGGGACGCAATGTTCTTCTGCCTCAAGTGCTCAGTGCTGAAGGTGTGTGGGGTGCAATGTTCTTCTGCCTTAAGTGCTCGTGCTGAAGGCGTGAGGGATGCAATGCTCTTCTGCCTTAAGTACTTGGTGCTGAAGTTGTCAGGATGCAATATTCTTCTGCCTTAAGTGCTTGGTGCTGAAGGCCTGAGGGACGCAATGCTCTTCTGCCTTGAGTGCTCGGTGCTGAAGACGTGAGGGATGCAATGTTCTTCTGCCTTAAGTGCTGATTTCTGAAGGTGTGAGGATGCAATGTCCCTCTACCTTAAGTGCTCAGTGCTGAAGGTGTGAGGGATGCAATGTTCTTCTGCCTTAAGTGCTCGTGATGAAGGCGTGAGGGATGCAATGCTCTTCTGCCTTAAGTGCTCGGTGCTGAAGACGTGAGGGATGCAATGTTCTTCTGCCTTAAGTGCTCATTTCTGAAGGTGTGAGGATGCAATGTTCTTCTGCCTTAAGTGCTCAGTGCTGAAAGCTTTGAAGTGCACCTCACGTCTCTTACACCCGCCCCAGCCCGGGGCTGAGGCTCTTCCACCCCTGTCTGTCTGAAGGATGGAGGGGGCTGCAGCAGGGTGGGGTGGAGGGGGGGGGGGGCTGTAAACAGACCAGACCCCATCCCTGGACAGGTATCATGGATTATAGGAGGTGCTCAAGACACGCAGCCCCCGCTCCCTAGCGCCTACGGATGCGCACAGATAGCGGCGCTTTTCAGTGGCATGGGATAATACGAGAGTGCCAGCTTTACTGCTCATGTAAAAAGAGTGCACCACCTGCGAGATTGCAGATTAAAGAGACTGCACCCAGGGCTTTAAGTGGGCCGGGTCTCACCTGGTCTGAGTTCCGGCAATTGTTTAAAGGGGGCTCGAAACGGGTCTCTGTCGGGCTCTGTTTTGTGCCCTGGCACAGGCGGTCCATGTTTTTTCGAGCATTGTAGGGGAAGGGAAGTCCTTTACAGAGAGTCATTTTGTCTCTGGATTTCCCTTCTCTCTTTCAAACTCAGCAGCAGTAACATCGTCGTGGTTGATTGGCTCAAACGCTCTGTCCATCATCCCCTTTTGTATCGCTTTGTTCGCCCTAAGTGTGGCAGGGTAGGCTCAGACGTGAGTCCCTTGCTCACTTGGCCACTGGATTCAAGATAGCCTTGTTTCCGGTCAATGGAAGACATGGCTTGGCAGTTCGGGCTGGACTGTTCCCATGAGGCACAGGGTCAGACTGATTTGCATATGGCCATGTCTGAAATGGGGTGGCTGAGTGGGCTAAAGAATGGTGATGGATTAAACCCAGATCAGTTGACTGGGGGTGAGTGTTTGGTTGGCTCAAACGCTCCGTCCATCATCCCCTTTTGTATCGCTGTTTTGTGCCCTGGCACAGGCGGTCCGTGTTTTTTTGAGCGTTGTAGGGGAAGGGAAGCCCTTTACAGAGAGTCATTTTGTCTCTGGACTTCCCTTCTCTCTTTGAAACTCAGCAGCAGTAACATCGTCGTGGTGTCACCAGGGCCCTTAGTGGAAGCTTTTTCAATATTATATACCAGCCATAGTTGCTGCTTTTTTTATCTTATGCAACTTACAATTTTTGACAAAGCTGACTTGTTGTAGGTATGATGATACTTGTTGTGTCGTATATCTGGGTGCAATGACAGAAGCAGGAAAATACCAGTCGGGCTGTACACTATGCTAAGCACAGACTTTTAGCTTAGGTGTTTTAAGCCACGTCCTCATTACATTTTAATTATTATTATTATTATTATGCGTTCTTATATAGCGCTCGATTACCCGTAGGCATAACGGCGCTTGCCTTGGGAACCCGTCCTGGCTTTCTTCCCTGTGAGATACCCGCACTGGGCATCCCCAAGGTGAAAGCCAGGCATCCCGCCGCGGGGGGGGGGGGGGGGGGGGGGGGCGTAGTGGAGATTAAGCAGGCTGATGCCCAGAGCTGCAGAGTGTGAACCCGTGATTCGAGTAGGCACCGAAACGAGAATTATCGAGTCCTGGATATTTGGGCTCAAGACCCTGCCGCGTCGGGAATTGAACCCTGGTCCCGGGTCGGCCTCTGCTTCAGGGTCTGCCTCTTCTAACCAGTGAGCCACACTTCTCCACATTGGCCACGCCCCCTTGAGAGACCCCCCAGTTTTTTCATCCCACTTAAAGCCCTGACAGCGCCCCTGAGAGAGCCCCCCCCCCCCCCCGAGAAAGAGTACAGTGAGAGAGCAGAGGAGACTGTTACCTGGGATGGGAGACGGGAAGCAGGAGCCGTCTCTGGAGAGATCGCGGTACTTACAGTGACTTCACAGCGCTCTGCACAGCTCTCGTGGGGGTTCACAGGAGCCGGCGGCGCAGCTCTCTCTGCACGGCTCTGCACAGCTCTGCACAGCTCTCAAGGGGGTCCGTTCACAGGAGCCGGCGCAGTCGAGGAGAGGGCTGCCCGGGTGAGCGCTGGTTCACCGCTCAGCTGCTGTCTCTGCTCTGCACAGGTGACAGCCGTGGAAGGGTTATAAGAGGGGGGCCCCTCGCTGACGCCATCTACCCCGAGGCGACAAAATGCGGGTCCCAGGCTCGGCTTTTAGCCGGTGGCAGTGCAGACCGCATAGCTGGGATGGCTTTCTTCCCACGTCTGACAGGTCTGGCGAGGGGTGTGTGTGGAGGTGGGTTCGGGGGGTGGGGGTGCACAGGATGTCTAGAGAAGGTGTCAGGCCAGAGGGCAGTCTGTGCTCCTCTCGGTGTCACGGCCTGTAAAGTGCCGACGAGGAAACTGCTTTACATTCCATTCCCCGTTCGCTCTCTCTCTGCACCCTAGTGTCCGCCTTTCACCTTCAGGGAGCAGGTGGGTCACTGGAGTGAGACGCTCTACATCGCACCCCCTGGCCTGTTGCATGTTGTTCCATTCATCCATTCATCCATGCGCAGGGCCCAGGGACAGGGCTCCTCTGGCCTCTGTGTCCGAGGCAGGGGGAGGATGTGCGTCCCTGCTGGGGGGACTTCACCCCCCCCCACCCAATAATGTGCGATCTGCGCGTGCCAGGGGGGGCTCCCTCTGAGACCGTGGCCACAACAGCTCCTCGAAGGCACTAGGGGCCTTATTTATGAAGGCCTTGCGCCGCCGGTGCGCCACTTTTAAAATGGGAAAAAGTGACGCACCTGCGGCGCAAGGCCTTCATAAATAAGGCCCTAGGGCTTTGCTCTGCTGGGACAAGCACAGCGCACCCTCACAGCAACAGCTTTAAAAACAAGCTCCGAAAGCAGCAGTTTTCACTTAGACTGTAAAGTCTTGTATTTGTGCTTCTGCTTGGGACGGCCAGGCTGTACCTGGTTGTCCCAGACACAAGAAGCGTATCGAACAGTCTGCCCTAAATAAAGGAGGATGGATTGAGGAGCTCTGAGCAAGGGCTGAACATCGCCATCGCCAGAAAGAGGCTTTAACAGGTCAGTGGGTGCACCGAGTATCTCGGGGGTACTGACGGCTCACCAGCACCCGGAAGTAGTTCTCAGAGGTGAAGCCAAACCCAGGACCTCATTCAGAGACTCTGTGCCTTTTAAAGAAGGCAGCGCTGCTCATCTCGACCCTCAGGGTGGCAGCCGGATAAACCTATGGCGGGGTCCCGTGACGACACTCAACACACCAGGCCAGATTCACAAACATTCTGCGCTGTGTTTGTGTCACAAAAATGACGCACATGAATGCAAGATTTTTATTGGTTATTTACTATCCTGTGCAAAACTTGTTTTGTGCTGGAGAGGTGCCCAGAAGTAATGCTTTGCGTTACTTTGCATCAAGGGGCCATAACATGGGTGGTGCATGTGCATTCCTATGCAACCACCCGTGCTTTTTAATGCCAAAGCAGTAGCGGCCCGTGCAAGTGAGCACGGTGGGGCGGTGGAGTTAGAAGTCAAGACACGACGGGATAGTAAACATAAAATAAAACCACTTACCTTGCATTTGCCGCATCGCCAACTCGTGGACTAAGTGCTTTTATTTATTTGTTTTATGTTCACTATCCCATCCCATGTCGACTTCCATCTGCCCCACCCCCGCCCACCCCACGGGCTGCGACTGTGCAAAACCCTGTCTCCTAGCAATAGCAGACAGGGGTTTGTGTAAAAACATAATGCCACTTGAAAGGAGGCGTTAAAAGGAGAAATGTTTTTATTTCGCCTTTCTCTTCTGACTTTGCATGTGCACGGTACCGTACAGCATACATAAAAAGCACGCCTTTCTCTTCTGACTTTGCATGTGCACGGTACCGTACAGCATACATAAAAAGTAGGACACGTTTTAAAAGTTGTCTAGGCATAGTATTTTGTACTGGAAAGAAACTCCCTCTGTCACTCCGGAAGGCTAACAATCTCCTGGCCTTTAGAAAGGAGCTTAAGACGTTCCTCTTTTCCGCCTAACCAGTGGGTCTACAGTATTTCTGCCTCTGGGTTTTTCTTGGTTGTGTTTAGGACTCTGCCAAAGCGCCGGGACACCCGTTCTGGGTAGCCGTGCGCTCAAGAAATATAGTTTTAACATAACATAACAGCAACAGCTTTAAAAACAAGCTCCGAAAGCAGCAGTTTTCACTTAGACTGTAAAGTCTTGTATTTGTGCTTCTGCTTGGGACGGCCAGGCTGTACCTGGTTGTCCCAGACACAAGAAGCGTATCGAACAGTCTGCCCTAAATAAAGGAGGATGGATTGAGGAGCTCTGAGCAAGGGCTGAACATCGCCATCGCCAGAAAGAGGCTTTAACAGGTGGCCAACTATAGACCAATCTCCCTCCTCCCTGCTCTGGCGAAGGTGGCGGAGAAACATGTTCAGCATACTCTTACCACCTTTATTGAGAAGAACAAACTGCTGCATGACTCCCAATCTGGTTTCCGTGCCAATTACAGTACGGAGACAGCTCTTGTGGAGGTGACCGACGCCATCAGGGAAACGCTTGATCTTGGGGGAAAGGCTATGTTGGTCCTACTGGACCTGTCGGCGGCATTCGACACCGTCCCACACGCCGGCCTCCTCCTAAGACTCAGGGAGGTAGGACTGCGGGGGACGGTGTTGGACTGGTTTCAATCCTTCTTAGCCGACCGTCGACAGGTGATCTGGGCTCCACCGTTCTCCGCGGAAATGCCTTCGCTAGAGGTGGGGGTGCCTCAAGGATCTATCTTGAGCCCCACCATATTTAACATTTATATGGCCCCTTTGGCGAAGGTCGCGGAGGCATTTGGAGCCCGGGTCATCTCGTACGCTGATGACACCCAGCTCCTGTTTACTTGCAGGAAGGGAGAGGTTTTTAATGGCGACAGAATCAGAGACTGCCTGAGTGCTGTTTTTGCATGGTTTCAGCACCAGAACCTGAAATGTAACTCGGATAAGTCCGAGTTGCTCTTTTTTGGCTGCGCGGAGGACCCTGGCTGGAAATCGTGGTGGCCTTCCGACATGTTCCCCCCTGAGAAACCCTCTGCCCAAGTCAAAAATCTGGGTGTGGTGTTCGACGACAGTCTTTCTTTTCGTCCCCACATCACGGGCTTGGCGGGGAAATGTTTCGGCATTTTGAAGATGGTGAGGAAATTTCTCCCACTGCTTTCCCTTCAATATCGCAAGAACATTGTGCAAGCACTCGTGGGTTCGCGTTTAGACTACGCTAACGCACTTTTCTCAGGTCTGCCTAAATATCTGGTATCCAGACTACAAATTGTCCAAAACTCGGCGGCCAGAGCCATCTTTGGCCTTCCACGGAGAGCTAGTGCCTCTCTATTGCGCGGCAGGCTGCATTGGCTGTCTATCGCTTGCAGAATTAGGTTCAAGGTCCTTACGTTGGCATTTAAAGCCCTCCACTGTATTGGCCCAGCTTACCTTAGGAAGCGGATTGCTTTTTACGTTCCCCGGAGGAGTCTGAGATCTGCTGACCTGGCTAAAGTGGAGGTACCAGTGATCAAACGCGTGCGGATGGGTGGCCGGTCTTTCCAGTTCATGGCGGCTAGTTTGTGGAATGAGCTCCCTCTGTCACTCCGGAAGGCTAACAATCTCCTGGCCTTTAGAAAGGAGCTTAAGACGTTCCTCTTTTCCGCCTAACCAGTGGGTCTACAGTATTTCTGCCTCTGGGTTTTTCTTGGTTGTGTTTAGGACTCTGCCAAAGCGCCGGGACACCCGTTCTGGGTAGCCGTGCGCTCAAGAAATATAGTTTTAACATAACATAACAGCAACAGCTTTAAAAACAAGCTCCGAAAGCAGCAGTTTTCACTTAGACTGTAAAGTCTTGTATTTGTGCTTCTGCTTGGGACGGCCAGGCTGTACCTGGTTGTCCCAGACACAAGAAGCGTATCGAACAGTCTGCCCTAAATAAAGGAGGATGGATTGAGGAGCTCTGAGCAAGGGCTGAACATCGCCATCGCCAGAAAGAGGCTTTAACAGGTCAGTGGGTGCACCGAGTATCTCGGGGGTACTGACGGCTCACCAGCACCCGGAAGTAGTTCTCAGAGGTGAAGCCAAACCCAGGACCTCATTCAGAGACTCTGTGCCTTTTAAAGAAGGCAGCGCTGCTCATCTCGACCCTCAGGGTGGCAGCCGGATAAACCTATGGCGGGGTCCCGTGACGACACTCAACACACCAGGCCAGATTCACAAACATTCTGCGCTGTGTTTGTGTCACAAAAATGACGCACATGAATGCAAGATTTTTATTGGTTATTTACTATCCTGTGCAAAACTTGTTTTGTGCTGGAGAGGTGCCCAGAAGTAATGCTTTGCGTTACTTTGCATCAAGGGGCCATAACATGGGTGGTGCATGTGCATTCCTATGCAACCACCCGTGCTTTTTAATGCCAAAGCAGTAGCGGCCCGTGCAAGTGAGCACGGTGGGGCGGTGGAGTTAGAAGTCAAGACACGACGGGATAGTAAACATAAAATAAAACCACTTACCTTGCATTTGCCGCATCGCCAACTCGTGGACTAAGTGCTTTTATTTATTTGTTTTATGTTCACTATCCCATCCCATGTCGACTTCCATCTGCCCCACCCCCGCCCACCCCACGGGCTGCGACTGTGCAAAACCCTGTCTCCTAGCAATAGCAGACAGGGGTTTGTGTAAAAACATAATGCCACTTGAAAGGAGGCGTTAAAAGGAGAAATGTTTTTATTTCGCCTTTCTCTTCTGACTTTGCATGTGCACGGTACCGTACAGCATACATAAAAAGTAGGACACGTTTTAAAAGTTGTCTAGGCATAGTATTTTGTACTGGAAAGAAACTCTGTAGAACAAAACCGATGCTGGGTTCACACACTCTTGATCTTTGGTGAAAATGTGTGTGCATGTGTGCGTGGCACTTGGCAGAAAATTCGATAAGGGAGAGAGGAGAGTGTCATATCGCTATAGATATGGCGCTGACTAGCTCGCTCTCTGTCACGCAACGCAGCAAAGTCTTTTTTACTTCTGCTCTGAATTGGGTGTCACTTTTGTAAATCTGGCACTCTGTGTCAGCCTATGAGCTCTGCCAAAAGACTATCTGCCTCCACTCTCAAGCTGGCAAAGCCACCGGAAACTGGCCATGGTGAAGTCCGTGCTCAGCCAGTCATCAAGATCGGACACCAGGAACACTGTGACCCGGGAGATCTTGATACCGGCGCGCACTTCGCGTCCTTTACTTTATATCGCGTCTGCCTACACTACCAATTGAGGATTCTCCAATTATAAAAAGAATTGGGACGGATTGGGCTCACGACACTTGATAGTGGGTTTACTTTTGCAAAATTCTGGCATCGCTACGGTCTCCACATAATATATTTCTCATCAGTACTGTCCAATGCAACTCAGTCGGAGGTGACCTTCCCTACAGTTCTACTTTCACTTATATTGGTCAAGGGCCCCACTGGGTCGGAAGTATCACCGGCAGAGCGACCTCCCTTGTGTATACAGTAGCGTTCAAGCCCTGAAGATTCGCGTGAGCGATGAAACACGTGTCGGCTGGCTGCTGTTTCTATGTCATGAAAATAAAGAACTGAGGATTTCAGTCTACACAAGACTCCTTCGTCATTCTGCTACCTTACCCTTTGCAATTTTGTACTTATCCAATGATATGACTATTGTTTGTACTTTCTATTGTGTGTGCATAGGGTAATTGTTCTAATGTTTAGGGTCTCGCCGGCTTACTGGTTAGACCATTGAGTGGTTTCTCAGGTTTTCCACTTACCCAGTTGCACCACCAATCTATGATCGATATTCTGTGTACTCATGCGTGTTTGATCTCAAGCAGTGCGCCCATCTTTTACTGACATTTAAACCTTTCTTTGTTTCAAATTTCATTTCAGCAGCAACCCATGGTTCATCCACCAGCCACCTCATATCTTTTGGTGCTTTTGAGAGCAGCCTTTTGCCTCGTATATTGGTTTTTCTTGGTGTTAATTCCAGCCAACTTCCCTTCTCCAGGTCGCAAGAGAGAGGGGATCAGACCATTTCCAGGCACGGGTTATGTCTATTTTTGCAACTAGAGAGGCCACTCCTGTGAATACCCTTTGGCACCTTGGAGCCTCAATTTCCTCTAGGAGGCCCAGGAGGGCCACCCGGAGACTCAGGTCTATGTGGCAACTGAGCACCCCGGTATTCCCGTGCCCCACCCGGTCCCAAAAAGATGACAGGGCAGGACCATGCCACGACCATGCCACATGAAAGAAGTATGTGGCAGGGAAGGAACATTGCATGCACGTGGCCTGATTCATGCGGTCCATCAGCTGAAACCGCGGAGGGGTCAGATACGCTACGTGGAGATAGTTGGTTTGGATCATCCGAAGCCACAAGGAAATCCCCAGGTCTCTTGAGGCCAGGCATGCCAGTCTCCAGTGATCATCATCAAGTTCATCCACACAGCCCTCCACCTTTGTCAGAGGAGGAATTGGTCTGTGGCATTGATCAACGGGGAGCGATAGATCGTTGTTATAGAACCTTTACCCAATCTTCCCATCAGCAGCTTGGACTCAAGGGGACTATACTTAGGGGTCTCTGGGCATCTGCCAGGAGGTCGACCAACAAAGCGTGACGCAGTTGCAGATACCAAAAGAACTATGTGTTGGAGGAGACTATACTGATGTTGTATGTCCTGAAGCACATCAGATATCTCCTCAGCGAACATCCCCCCTCAGCGAAAATCCCCCAGGTATGTGATCCATATGCGATCCCACCAAGCGATCCCTAGAATGTCAGACACCTGCCCATGCCAAGTGCCTTGCCAAAGTCGTGTCATGTCTGTAAGGTAGCGGTTCCAGACAATGAAGAGCAGAGCCGCTCTCCAGCAAAACAGTGTCACACAGGTACAGGAGGTCGTTGAAAGAGAGATCGGGTTGCCATAAAGCTGGAATTTAAGCCAGTTTACCAGGTCATCCCATCCTCCGTAAGCCATTCATTGAGCAGGACTTGATGCGCAGCAAGGTACTAGCTGTAGACATCGATCATGTGAATGTCGGCATCGAATGGGGACTTTCACGTAGAGGCAAAGCCCACATGGTGCCGCCCCACCCAAAAGAAAGTTGGCATTTATTAGTTCAGGGGTTGAAACCACTTTTAAGGGACTGGGCAAGGGAAGTTTGAAAAAATATAGACATATCGGGGAGACACATCATCTTGAAGACAGCAATGCATCCCATCAGTTTCAAAGACAGACGGTCCCACCTCCGCAGGTCCATATGGAAAGCTGATGCAAAGGGCTCAGAATTAAGGGATCAGCCCAGGTCTGGGAGGCAGGAGACATGAATACAAGGTATTTAAAGGAGTTGTGTCGTACCGGTATCTCAGGACACCAGTACTGACCTGAGGCATCAGTGGCCACCACCACCAAGAGTGATTTGTGTGTGTTGATGTACAAACTAGAGGCTGCCCCATAAAGGTAGAGGGTTTCAAGGCATGTAGGACCTGAAGACTGCGGGTTTCCTACAAAGAGCAGGACGTCATCCGCATAGAGAGCAATGTGGTCCTCCACTCCACCCTCTCATGGATATGTCCGAATCCGAGCATTGCACTGCAGCAGGCATGCCAATGGCTCAACTGGAAGGGCAAACAACAGGGGGATAGAGCACAGCCCTGACGAGTGCTTCTGTGGATCGGGAAGGGTGGAGAAAGACCACTGTTAATGCAGACTTGAACAGTAAGAGTAACATAGAGGAGGCCCACAAGTCTGTGGAAGGTGGGTCCAAAGCTGGCCCATTGGAGCACCGCTATCAGAAGTGGCCAGGAGACCGTATCCAATGCCTTCTGGAAGTCAAAAAGTATGGATAGATCAGGTAAGACAGTGTCTGGACCAGACTGGTCACTAGAACCTTCACGAAGATCTTAATATTTGCATTGTTGAGGGAGATCAGCCAGTAGGAAGAAATACGTTCGGTGGGCAGGTCTGATTTGGGGACAACCACTATCATGGCATTGTCAAGATCATGGGGAAAGGAGCCATGTTTCAACGCTTCCATGTAGAGGGTCAAAAAATGTGTAATCAAGTGGGTGTGGTACTGGTTAAAGAATGCAATGGGGGATCCTCCAGGCCGGGATCCTCCCAGGTTTCAGATCAGATAGAGCCAGCCGATCTCCTCAACCATCAGAGGCTGGTCTAACACTCGCACCAGAGAATTCAGGATAGAGGACAGGGTGATACTCCTACGGAGAGGGGCCCAAATATCATGGGAGTGGTTGGGAGGTGCCACATAATTATCTTGATCAAATGCAAAGGCCAGTGCAATCGCAGGTATCTCTTTGCAAATAGTCCTGGAGGAGTCCCTAATGACCCGCACTATCCTCCTCGAGATATCACGAGTCGAAAGCCAATACAGTAGATTACAGGATTTATCCCGGCTTCATATACTCTCTGGGTTGATACCCTTCAACACTGCTTCGCCTCCTCTAGGGAGAATTCGGGCACAGCTTACATCATTCCAGCACCAATTGGCGTTCAGTGTCTTCTGGACCTGGACCTCCAGTCCAGCACCCAGTGGTAAGGATCTGGTTTTCCAGTTCCGCCACCTGTGCCAGCTGGCGCTGCTCCTTGCTCCTTACATATCCTGTGAGCAGGCTCTGTAGAGTAGGCTGCATCACTTGCCCAAAACCTCCAAGCCGAGGACCCTGAGCCGTGGTTAGTCTGGAAAATGGCCATTAGTTCCTCCTCTACGAGGTCCGCACACTCTAGATTAATCAAGTGCCATGCACTAAACCTCCACATTGGACCAAGGGATTGCAGCAGGGGACCTCATTCCAGGAGGGGAGCCGCGTTATCAGATATGCCCCATGGCAGGATCTGAATGGATTTCAGCAGTAGCAGTTCCCAGGCTGCGAGCCAAAGGAAATCGGTTCTGGATTCTGTTTTGTGGGGCACAGACATGTGTGTAAGTGGAGTTCCACAAACGTCATGCATCACAGAGACCTATTGAGTCAGCCTCCGAGTTCAAGCACGTAGAGAGCACCACTATACCCGAGTGTGAAATTTTCAATGTGTCTGGAGCTGGGTCTGGGACCAATTTAAATCCCCCCCACCTATCAAGGGTGTCCCAGGGGAATATCTCTCACCAGGGTCTGAAGCGCCTGTAAAGTTGAGTCTAAGAGTTGCTGGGGGACCTAGTGCAAAACAAAGTTATAATGTCTGGCCTTCAGGCACCCTTCAATCCCCATGAATCTCCCTTGGGGGTCCGCGTGAGAGACGGTTATTGTCAGTGGAAAAGACCTGTGCAGGAAAATTGCCACCCCTCTCATGCCCCAAGAGAAGCCAGGATGAAAGATACAATTGTAGCCATAGTGGCCAAAGGAAAGGGAAGGTACTTCGTAAGACGTGGGTCTCCTGGAGGAAGGGCACATCAGGTCTGTATCTTTTGATATAGTGCAGTAGCGCTGATCTCTGATATTATTCTAACCATCTGGAAGGGATATTATCAGAGGGAGATTATTCTGCCTCAGTTTATAAACAAGATGTCGAGTTTTGGTCTAAATTGCTAGAATGCAGAACATGCACGGTTACTGTTGAAATAGGGTTCTTAGTTTGCTAAAGTATGCACTTAAGCCAGGCAGAACCCACCACTCCAGTCAGGGTAAGGGAGTTACACATCCAAGATAATCCCTGCTCATCCCCTTGGTAGCTTGGCCAGAGCAGTCAGACTTATCCCAGAGGCAATCTGTAAAGCGTTTGCGCAACACACACCAGTGACACAATAAATTCACCACAAAAGCGACTCCACACAGCATTATAGAAAAATATGGTTTATATTATAGACAAAACACAGAATGAATCATAAAAAATTTGCATATATGTAAAACCTGTAATGATACTTGTTATCCTGGCAACTGCAAGGTATAAAACAATATTTAATAACATTTAGGGCATGCAATGTACAAGTGTGTTTAGCGAAACAATATATAAATCATGCAATGTCACCAAAAGTACATACCTAACACGTGAGTGTAAGCTGGTTTCAAGGTCAAACACATGGATTGGAGTTGAAGCATGTGACGCAGTGCACCTGTGCACTTTTTAGATGTTAAAGGGTAAACAAGAACAATAATATAGGACACAGTCATCTGCGCGCCTATTGCAACCAATACGGTCCTTTACTCGTGAAGTCCCTCATTTAGGAAAGCGGGGGCCTCCGTTGAGGTTTCATTCAAAACTCTCAAAAGTGCTCCCCAGGTATGTGCCAACACGGGGTGAGCATAAACACACTTTGCAGCACTGTGGGGAGACCTCGCTGTGTCCCGTGCACTCAAAAACAAAATGTAGCTGCCCATGACAGCGCGGTGCAGCTGCTAATGATGCACAGCTTTGTTTTGTTCCAAGAAACGGGGCTAGGTAAATGCCCAAGTGTGCTATCTGACAAGGGCACTCCTCCCATCCAAGAGTGGAGGAGTGGAGACGGGCTCCCGGCTTCTCCCGGCCCCACTCACCCTCAGGACTCTTCGGGGGCATGGTAGAAGCATAGAGACACAGGGAAATGCTGTGAGCAGATGCGTACTCTTGTTGAATGTGTGACTAAAGAGTCCTTCCTTCCCTGGTATCCCAATGATGTCTGTTGAAAAAACAAGTCATTTACACCCATACAAGGAAAAGGTCCTATAAATATGGTCTATATGGTAACGTGCATGTTTATTACTATTTAATTGCAGAGAAAATTAGCAATCCCAAAAAGTAGGGTATAAACGAGGACCTCAGGAAAGCCTGCTGACCCTTCATGGGCTATATAAAGGCTGAAACATGTCGACCTATCAGATGCCTGGGAACATTAATTCCTAAAAGCATCACGCTGATGTATTTTAACCTAGCCCTACATCCCTGTCATGTGGGATTTGCCCGGGATCAAGAAGACGACGTCTCTACTGACCTGTTACAACCTAATATCTCTGCTGTCCTTTACTTTCAGTCACCGTGGCAATCCTCCGAACAGGACTATTTTGTCCTCTTTAACTGCAAACGCTTCCCGGAATCCCCGACCCAGCTGACTCCGTCGCGTGGTCCAATCGGAACCTACTATTCTGGGGATGCGACTCCTTTAAAAGACACACAGGAAGAAAGGCTTGTCGTCATCCCGGAACACGGAAGTGTCGAAATGGAGGGAAACCCAAGAGAATCCTGGAGGGCAATCTGAGAAAGAGGAGAAGCGCTCATCGACCCTGTAGACTCTGAAGAAGCAAGGAGACCGAAAACATGGCAGAGAACTTTCGAAGTACCTGCAAGGGAGCTGGACCCCATCCGGTACAGCGGACAAATCAGCCACACTCCGGGAGGAGTGTGGCTCACAGAGGTACGTGTCCGCATATGGAGGTGGCTTTCCAAAGGGGACGCGGTGGATAGCAATCCGCTCTGCACGCGTAGGGAGGGAGGATCGTAGGGGTTAACTGACTAGCTCTGAGGGTCCCGACTGGGGTTAAACTCACAATGGTGACGATCGAGGTGTTTTCCCCACACTCCTTTCCCTCAACACTATTAGTAGAATCGGAGTGTATGGTGACACTCGTTTTCTTTTTTTTCTTCATTTTACCGGCCATGTATGACCCTCCCGCCGACCGGACCTTAGAATGAAGGCATAAAGTGGGAGTAAGAAAAGGAGGACCTCAAGTTTGGCTGTTCCCTACCTCTGATGCTGACAAAAGTGAAAAAGACTTTCAGCATTCTTTGAAACCTGTCAAATCACGGAGTGCCTATAAATAAAACTCCTTGTTTCACCACTCTAGCATACGGATCCATTTATAATTATCCACGTGTGGTGTCAGAAGTGGGATAAATCCATTGGACTGCTGTAATGGAGAACCTCATCCAAAAGCTTATACAAGGGCAAGAGAAGCTAGAGTGGGCTGCGTAAAGGCATATGTCATCGGCCCAAGCAGACAGGGAACTATTCAGCACGACTATCAATCAACAATTAGAAAACTTGTATAGGGTGTCTGACAGGCAGGACGATTTTGCAAAACAAGTTCCTACCAAATAAGGAACCCAGTACAACTTTCCCACCATACCCCTCAAAAGTATATTGCAAGAGAGGACCCGGACGCTTCTCTGCTTAATTTTGAATGGGCCGCCCGAGCGTCAGGATGGCCCGAACATAAATGGTCTTTCTTTATAGCCCCCCTGTTAACGGGAGAGGCTCAGGATGCGCACCAGGCAGCCAATCCTACTGGTATCACCCCCTATATTACAATAAAGGACATAATTTTAGATCACCTTGGACTGGACGCAGAAGCATATAGAGTCCACTTTCGGAAAGAAAAGGGAAGCCCTGGAGACACCACGAAAACCTTGTTCCACAATCTAAAAATGGCGGAAGATAAGTGGTTAAAACCCCAAGAGCAAATAAAAGAAGAGATAATGTCCTTAATTTATCTCGAACAGTTTTTGGAGGCCCTACCCTTCCCTACTCAGAGATGGCTCAAATAACATACTCACATCTCTGTGGAAGAGCCCGTAGAAATGGCCACTACTTATTCCAGAGCCCAACCCAGATATCTCCTTGGGAGGTAGAGAAAATTGACGCTCTGGTCCTGGGAAAATGGAAAAGAAATTCATCAGGACCCAGATAGAAAGCACAAAATTTCACCCACCAAAACCTGAGGCCTCACCGGTGAAAGGGCCCTAGGGCCAGATGTAGGAGCCAAAATACCGGTCGGTAACGGCCGATTTCGGGCCGTTACCGACCGGTATTTAAGAATTGGCATGTAGGGGCCCTATTTTACCGATTTGGTAAATTTACCGATTCGGTAAATTTACCGAATCGGTAAAATACCGAAACGGTATTTTTACCGATTCGGTAACTGCAAGATGTAGGTGGGACTCTTCTGAGTCCCACAGGCCTTACAGATTCTGTATTTTACCACCCAATCCAATTGGGTAGTAAAATACCGAATCCAGGTGTGCATGCACATGTGTGCATGCACACCTATGCCATGTGTCGGGCGCCAGGACGCTCCTTGGCTGGAGCATCTGTGCGCCTAATAAAAACGCATAACATAACATAACATAACATAACATAACAGACAGACATGCCCTTAGGGCATGTCTGTGTGCCACATGGCACACATGCCTGTATTCGGGGTGCTAGAGGGTGTCAAAGTGACACCCCCTGCACCCTTGCAAAAATCGGTATTTACCGAATCGGTAAATACCGATTCGGTATTGCCCATTGATTTCTATGGGCTTCAAGGCCCATAGGAATTAATGGGCAATACTGAATCGGTATTTACCGATTCGGTAAATACCGATTTTTACAGATTCGGTAATTCAATTACCGAATCTTCCTAAATCTCCCTCCTTCATATTTACCGATTCATAAATACCGAATCGGTAAAATTCGGTATGTATGAATCGGTAAATACGCTTTTCCTACATCTGGCCCCAAATGTTTTGACTGTGGTAGCTAGAGTCACATTGCTTGCTTTTGTCCCCAGAAAAGGAACACGAAGAACCAATGGATGTCAGTTACCTCCCAAGACATGTCCTGTATACTGAGGAAATGGGTACAGCATGTTATGTAAGTTTAGTTATCAATGGGATCTGTATAAAAACACTGCTGGATTCAGGGTGTAGGCAATCGGTGATTCAGAGCTCCCTAGTTAGACCAGAAAATATAACAGAGCACCGACAAATACCCATCAGATGTGTGCACGGGGATGTTAAGACCTATCCAGCAGCCCAAGTGAATGTATGACTCCTGGATGGAAGGGTGCTACAAATCACCGAAGGGGTGTTGCCCATTCTACCCAAAAGCTCATACTAGGTACTGATCATCCTGAATTCATGAGACTCCATAGAGAAAAAATAAAGGGGAGACCAAACACTTCTACCGCCTATTTAACACAGGTCCCGTAGGAGGGAGATCAGAACTTACGGTATGCCCAGAAAAATGGTCCTACCCTTCAGGTAGCTTGGAAAAGGGCAGCGGTTCCTTCCACCACCTATCCCTCCTTCCTAGTTGAGCAGGACCTCCTCAATAGGAAAGAAACCCAAACATCTCTCAAACAGCTACTTGTCCCACAGAGCTTCAGAGAACAAGTCATGTTCTTCGCCCACAGCCATTTACTGGCAGGCCATATGGGGTCCCAAAAAACCAGCCAGAATATTTTGGAACATTTCTATTGGCCGAGTATACATGCACAAATTGAAAACTACTGTAAAGAGTGCGGAATATGTCAAAAGGTGAATCCATATCGCCCCCCCCGGCTGTACCCTTACAACCCCTACCTATCATAGGGAAGCCTTTGGAACGTGTAGGTGTGGACCTCATAGGACCCCTGCCAATACCACGAAAAGGCCATCAGTATGCCCTTGTTCTTATCGGTTATGCCACAAGATATCCAGAAGCTTTTCCTTTATGGACCCTTAATACCTCTGCCATCTGTGAGCAGTTAATAGGGCTCTTCTCACATGTGGGGTTCCCCATGAGAATCTCACAGATCAGGGTACGCCGTTCGTATCACGTCTAATAAGTCAGGTATGCAAAACACTGGGCATTACCCACATAAAAACATCAGTGTACCACCCCCAAACAGATGGGTTGTGCGAGCACGATCAAGCTAACCCTAAAAAAGATGTTGGCAGCAGAGGGAAAAGACTGGGATGCGTTACTCCCCTTGGCCTTGTTTTTAATCCGCTGTCAAAAACAGAGTAGCCTCGGGTGCTCACCATTCGAACTCTTGTACGGGAGACAGCCCCGTAGTCTCTTTAAGAATACCACGGAAGCATGGGAAGGAGAGAAACCAGAATAGAACCAACCCTTTCTTGACTATTTCCAAAGAATGAAAACCCGGCTATCCAAACTGCGAGAGTTTGCCTGTGACAACCTTGAGAAGGCTCAGCCACAACAGCAAATCTCAATAAGGGCAAGAGGTGGCGACATCTTCAGCTGCATGATTGGGTGTTAGTACTTTTACCATCTTCCTTCCCTAAAGCCAGAGCAGAATGGAAAGGTCCCTATGAGATCATTGAAAAGATAGGGCTGACGACCTACCGTCTCTGCCTTAGTAAACACAAAACCCAGATATTTCATATTAACCTTCTTAAAAAAAGGTTAGGACCACCACCAAAAAAACACCCTAATGATGAAACCAGATCCCAAAGAATCAACATCCACTCTGTCCCAGCTGGACATAAACGACACTCTGCCCAAAACACAAAGAGTAGAACTTGATAACCTGCTCTCCTCTTTTTCTCCTATCTTTTCTGACAGTCCAGGACGGACTAACCTGATAGAACATACCATCCCTTCGATACCAGGCAAAACTGTAGGACAATGGCCTTATCGTATTCCTGCAACCCATCAAAAAGCCATTGAGGATGAAATACAAAACATGCTCGCCTCTAGTATCATACGACCCTCTAAAAGCAACTGTTCCTCACCTGTAGTCCTCGTACCCAACCTGACAGGTCATAGATTTCAGAGCTGTGAATTCTTTTACGCAGTCTGCTTCCTATCCTCTGCCTAGGGTAGACAAATTAATTGAACAACTTGGGGAAGCTCAGTATATAACCTCCTTAGATTTAACCAAGGGATACTGGCAAGTTCCCCTTTTCCCACAAGACCAACCCAAAACGGGCTTTTCCACTCCTTCTGGCCTGTATAAATTTACTGTTCTTCCCTTCAGCCTTCATGGGGTGCCGGCCACTTTTCAACGTCTTATGGACATAGTATTGCAAGACCATGGGTGGTTTGCATCTGTGTACCTCGATGAAATCTTAATATACAGTCCTAACTGGGAACAACATCTCACCCATTGTAGGAAGCCTAACAAGACGCCGGCTTGCATATCAGTTCCAAAAAATCCAGAGTGGCCTATCATAAAGTCCAATATTTGGGGTATCTCTCGGGAAACTGCTTAATAGAACCCCAACAGGAAAAGATAAGAGCTATTGCCAATAACCCATTTCCCACAACCAAGAAATAAGTCAGGGCCTTCCTGGGGTTACTTGGGTACTATTGCCTCTTTATTCCTCATTACTCCCAGATTTCTTCACCCCTCACCGATCTCCTAAAAAAGAATGAAAGAGGGAAAGAGACCTCTTTCACCCCCCTTGTCAGCCGCCCAGGCCTTTCAGGACCTGAAAGAGGCTATTACACCCAGTCCTGTTTTAATATCCCCTGATTTCTAAAAACCTTTCATCCTCCAAATCGATGCCTCTGACACGGGTCTGGGGACCATTCTATCCCAAATATCTGAGGGCGGCATTGAACAACCCATAGCCTTTATCAGTCACAAACTATTCCCCGTGAAAAGACCTACCTTGTAATTGAGAAGGAATGTCTGGAGGTCAAGTGGGCGATAGAGAAGATGCAATATTACCTTGAGGGTTCCCCTTTTATTCTGTACACGGATCATGCTCCTCTTCTGTGGTTAAGTCGCAACAAAGGAACAATGCCAGGATCCTGCAGTGGTTCCTCTCCCTCCAGCCCTTTACGTTCGAGGTCAGGCACCAAAAGGGTAGGCTCAATGCCAACGCTGACTTCCCATCCCGTGTCAGTCAGTTCCCCGATTGTGAACTGTCTAGGGGGATATGTGTCACGTGGGACTTGCCCGGGATCAAGAAAAAGACGTCTCTACTGACCTGTTACCACCTTATATCCCTCTTGTCCTTAACTTTCAGTCGCCGTGCGAATCCTCCTGACAGGACTATTACGTCCCCTTTAACTGTGAATGCTTCCCGGAATCCCCAACCCAGCTGACTCCGTCATGTGGTCCAATCGGAACCTACTATTCTGGGGAAGCAGCTCCTTTAAACGACACAAAGGAAGAAAGGCTTGTCGTAATCCCGTACCCCACGGAAGCGTCGACACGGAGGGAAACCCGAGAGAATCCTGGAGAATAATCCGAGAAAGAGAAGTGATGGAGCAAGGTTTCGTATGTAAGAAACTTGCTTGGATTTAACCCTCTCGAATAACATGTAATAATTAACCAACATGTTTTGTGAATACTAATAAATGCACCACACAACATATCTTTCATCTAGGGGAAGCTTACCTATGTGCTTTACTAACAAGTAAATTGAGTGACCTAAAATGGCTGCCAAAAAGCTGGAACCTTTTGCGCATGCGTCTACTGCATCTATATAGTATGACGTCTTTTGCTTTTGATGGGAATTCTTTGCAGCTGCGCAGTAGTTATAAAGATGGCCGCTTTGAACCTCACATGGTAACACACATGGCTATGCTTAAATTAAACCTTGCATGGCTTGCTAAACTGCAAATGCAATAGTTAAAATAAATTAAAGGGATTAAAGTAGGAATAAGTGGTATACAGGGCATTCATTTATTTTCGTATACTAACGTGTCCTTCTTTGACTTTATTATCAGTTCGTACTTGGGCCTGGAAGGTGACTGAATTCTCCATCTTGTCTGAACCCTACACATGCGCACTGGGATCGTAACTTCTGTGCCGAATAGCATTGAACTACAGCCAAAGACTGTCTCACAAGCAATGCACCTGAGAACTGCACCTTTTGACCCGAGGAAGGGAAGAAGAAGAATACAATTCCAAATACATTGTACATGATTCAATTTAAAGTTGTTGGGAGGAATAAAGCACGGGAAAATAAATTAAGGGCGGGAACATAGAACAATGAACTTAAAGAAAGTGACACCACATTAGTTTGGTGTGATGACCTCTCCCCATCCCATTGACCAATCGAATGAAGAGAATACACGAATATTGAAACATTGGAGGATGGTACATACACTGAGAATAGTATAACTAAGGCAGGATCAGTCAGTTAGATTGTCCGACTTGTCACAGACCTGTCACTGACCCAACACTGCAGCAGAAGAAAGCGGATGCCACGGAGGTCAGAGGGCTAATCGAGCACTCTGAGAGAAGAATCGAGAGAGGCTAAGGGAGACGAATCATTGATTGCTGAAGAAGAATCGACCCATCTAGAAGGGTAAATCGATGAGAGTAGCACTAGAGAGTGGTGTAACCCTAACGTTGCACTTAAAGGAGGTTACCTGTCCTATACTGCACCTGTCCTGATCTGTTGGCTCCTGATAGTCGTGAGCCCTTTCTTTTCCATCCCTTGGCCAGGGGTTGGTCCTCGCACCATTCTAGGTAAATATAAATCTATGTGGTATGTCCTTGTACCGTTTTCCTTCTCCTCTCTTCCCGGTACCAAAGTCATGAGATTTTACTAAGTCTTTTATAAATTTCTTTAAATCTTAAATTTTCCTCGATAAATTGGTGTTTTACATGTCTTGGTATTTGACCCACAAAATATTCCATAGATAAAGTTTTAAAAAACTCTCCTGAGTCTGTGGTCATTCAATGAAATAAAGGTAAATGTTATTTTTGCCTATAATGCTAACAAGCTGATCTACCGACCTGAGTAAATTAAGAACTAAGGTGACAAGGGATTGGTAAGAAATGGTGTATAGGTATAAGTCATTATAAGGTAAGGAAATGCTACTTACCAGTATGCATCTGTTCTTGGCATGTAGAGCTGCAGAGTTGTACACTTAGCATTAGATCGCCACCTGGTGTTGGGCTCGGATGATTGCATGTTGTTGTCGTCTTGGAAGAAGTCTTTGTAGTCACGAGATAGGTGACTCCTCCCTTGGACAATAGTGCGCATGGGCATCGGCTCCATCCTTAGATTGTTTTTCGCCATGATGGGAAATGATGGAGTTAGCAGAAGTAAAGAAAAAAGGATGTCCATGCGTGTGCATCTAAGTAAGATTAAACCCGAATAGATACAGGTCCCGGGGAGGCGGGAGGGCGTGTACAACTCTACAGCTCTACATGCCAAGAACAGATGCATACTGGTAAGTAGCATTTTCCGTTCGAGGCATATGAGCTGCAGATTGTACACTTAGCATCGGTTGTGCAGCAGTGTCTCCCCTAGCGGTGGTCACCTGTATCTGTTGCAGTAGTTTGAAATAGTGTTTTAAGGACAGCTTGGCCTACTGCAGCTTGCTGCTTGGCTTGCACATCAACACAGTAGTGTTTAGTGAAGGTGTGTGTTGTAGACCATGTTGCTGCCTTGCATCTGTCCTCTAGGGGGATGTTTCCTAAGAAAGCCATAGAGTCTCCTAGTTTACGTGTTGAGTGCACTCTAGGAGGAACTGTTAATGTACGTTTTGCTTTTTGATAGCATATTTTTATGCATTTTACAATCCACCTTGCAATCCCACCTTTGGAGATGGGGTTGCCTTTATGAGGAGGAGAAAAAGACACAAACAGTTGTTTTGTTTTTCGGAAGGACTTAGTCCTATCTATATAGTAGAGAAGAGCTCTTTTAACATCTAATGTGTGTAGAGCCCTTTCTGCCACAGAGTCTGGGTTTTGAAAAAACACAGGTAGCTCTACAGATTGGTTTAAATGAAAAGGAGTTATGACTTTTGGAAGGAATTTTGGATTAGTTCTTAAAACCACTTTGTTACGATGGAGTTGTAAAAATGGTTCTTGTATTGTAAATGCTTGTATTTCACTTACTCTTCTAAGAGAGGTTATAGCGATGAGGAAAGCTGTTTTCCAGGTGAGGAATTGCAGTTCACATTTATGTAAAGGCTCAAAAGGGGGTCCCTTGAGTCTTGTAAGAACAACGTTTAGGTTCCATACTGGAGAAGCTGGCAACCTGGGTGGAATGATTATTTTCAATCCTTCCATAAATGCTTTAATTGCGGGCACTCTGAAAAGAGACAGATGTTGTCTATTTTGTAAATATGCTGCAATTGCTGCCAGGTGCTGATGTATGGATGAATATGCCAAGTTACACCTTTGTAAATGTAAAAGGTAACAAATGATATTCTGGATGGAAGCACCCAGGGGATCAATTTGGTTATTGGTGCAATAAATGGCAAATCTATTCCATTTAGCAGCATAACAAGCTCTGGTAGTAGGTCTCCTGGCCTCTTTAATAATGTTCATACAGTCTGGTGGTAGGTTAAGATAACCAAACTCTAAGACTTCAGGAGCCACATCGCCAAATTCAGTTGATTTGGGTCTGGATGTCAGATGTCTCCATGGTTCTGCATTAGCAGGTATGGAGTCAGTCGTAGCTTTTGGTGTGGAACTAGGGATAGTTCTAGCAGTGTGGTGAACCACAGTTGGCGTGCCCATGTGGGAGCTACTAGGATTAGTTTGAGAGACTGTTGTCTGAGCTTGCGTACTACTAATGGTATTAGTGGTGGTGGCGGAAAAGCGTACGCAAATCTGCCTGACCAGTTCATCTATATCGCATTGCCCTTGGACAGCGGGTGTGGAAACCTGGCGGCGAAGGTTGGGCATTTTGTGTTTTGGTGTGTGGCAAACAGATCTATGTCTGGATGACCCCACTCGTGAAAGAAAGGTTGAAGAACCTGTGGATGTAGTTCCCATTCGTGAATTTGTTGTGTCTGCCGACTCAACAGATCTGCTATCTGATTGTGAACTCCTGGAAGGTGCTCTGCCAACAGATATACGTTTTGTGGAATGGCCCATCTCCAAATGTTCTGTGCGATCTGGGACAGTTGTAGAGAGTGTGTCCCCCCTGTTTTTGTCTATAGTACATGGCTGTCATGTTGTCCGTCCGGATCAAGACAGCTTTGTTCTGTACTTGTACTTGGAACGTTTTGAGTGCTAAGAATATTGCTAGCAGCTCTAGATGGTTGATATGGAATAACTTTTGTTGACTGTTCCATTGTCCTTGAGTTGTATGATGTAGGAGATGGGCTCCCCATCCTGTGAGAGATGCGTCTGCTGTGAGCACTAGTTGTGGAACTCGCTCGAGGAACGGCCGCCCCTTTGTCAAGCTTTTGGTGTTCCACCAGTGCAGAGAGTGACGTGCGCGGTTGTCTACCCACACCAGGTCTGTTAGTTGACCTTGAGCCAGGTTCCACTGTTGTGCTAGAAATCTGCAGTCTTGCATATGGTACTATGAAGATGCAAGATGCCATCATGCCTATTAGTCTCATGAACACTCTGGCTTGCAGAGATTGTTGCTGTTGAAAAGCTGTGACTAAGGCTTGAATGCTCTGTATCCTTGCTGGACTGGGATACGCTAGAGCTGTAGACTTGTTTATTGTAGCCCCTTGATACTGATGTATGTGGGAGGGTTGCAGATGTGACTTGGTGTAGTTGACTGTGAACCCTAAGTCGTGCATTGTTTGGATTGTCTGATGGGTGTGTTGAACACACTGATTGAAAGACTCGGCTTTTATGAGCTAATCGTCTAAGTAAGGGAAGACATGTATTTGTTGTCTCATGAGATGTACTGCTACTACTGCGAGGCACTTTGTGAATACTCGGGGTGCTGTTGTCACTCCGAATGGAAGGACCTTGAACTGGTAATGTTGTCCTTCCAATACAAACCTTAAATACTTCCTGTGAGCAGGATGTATAGGAATGTGGAAGTAGGCATCCTTTAGGTCTAGTGTTTTAAGGAAATCGCCTTGTTGGAGCAGTGGGAGCTCTTGTTGTAAAGTGATCATGTGAAAATGATCTGATTGTATGTAATGATTGAGGGGCCTGAGGTCGAAAATTGGTCTTAGTGGCCCGCCCTTCTTGGGAATTAGAAAATACGGCGAGTAAACCCCTGTTCCTTGTTCTTGTAAAGGAACTATTTGTATTGCGTCCTTTAGTAGAAGTGACAGAACCTCTTGTTTGAGCAGAGTAAGGTGTTCTGTAGACATCGGACGCTGCCTGGGTGGTATGTGTGGAGGGGTTGCTGTAAGTTCTAGGCAGTAGCCATACTGGATAATCTGTCTTACCCACTTGTCTGTTTTGATGGAGTTCCAGACAGGCAGGAATTGTGTTAATCTGCCCCCCACAGGAGTGGAATGCTGTTGGGGGAGCAGAGGGAAGTCACTGTTTTGTGGTGGAAGAGGTTTGATTACTGTTGTTACCCCGACCTCTTCCTTTATTGTTATTCCCTCTATATCCTCCTCTAAAATATCCCTTGTTAGAGGATGTTTGTGTGTTGGATTTGAAGAATGTGGTATTGTCTGCACCAGTTTGTTTGGAGCCCCCTCTATAGAAGGAGCGACGAAAGGAACCTCTAGTTTGTGTGTTCTGTAAAGCTCCCATAGATTTGGCAGTGTCTGTATCCTTCTTCATTTTTTCAAGTGCTGTATCTACTTCTGGTCCAAACAATTGGTTTTGATTAAAAGGTTGATTTAAAATGGTAGTTTTGAATTCCTGTTTAAAACCTGAAATGCGTAGCCACGCATGTCTTCTAAGTACGACACTAGTATTGACAGCTCTAGATGCAGTGTCTGCTACATGCCTAAGACCTGCCCGTCTGGGCCCGTCCGGGCCAGACCGGGGCTCGGGGCACGAAGGTATGCCTCTCCATCCCTTCGTTTTCCAGGTATGTCCTCCCAGTTCCTTATGTCTTTGCGACCTAAGACACACACAAATTGTAGTACACTGACGCCATCGCTACATGAAGAAAGCTGTTGCCCAAACTGCCACTTTGCACTTATGAATTATCAACCACATCCCGACCCTGACAGTACGACCTTTTGCTACAGAAGGCAAAGAAAGCAGGCAGACACTGCTTTTACCTTCTATAGTATAAACTGCAGATCGCTCCCCCAGCATAAATCAGATATTTTGAATCTTCTGTTAGATAACAAACCCAGCGCCATGTTTCTGACCGAAACTTGGCTTACAGAGAGCTCAGGACCGGATATTGCTTTCGCCCTCCCTCCTGACTATGCCATCGTCAGAAGAGACAGAGAGGGAAAAATTGGTGGCGGCATAGCGGTAATTTTTCAGAGACAGTTTACCTGCAATCTGGAGCCCATTAGCATACCTAACAGTGAAGCTGCCTTTTTCAAGATCTCATTGAATTCCAACTTCACCTTCTCCGGTGTCCTGATATATAGGCCCCCCCTCCGGCCACCTAAAAAATTGGGCTGCCGACTTGGCCAGTTTTATAACCCCCCTATTTTTAACTTCAAAAAATCTTACTCTGCTTGGTAATTTTAATATGCACCTTGACGACCCCAACAACGTGACCTGTTCCAACTTACTGGAGGACCTTGCAGTATTGCAACTTAGATTACTAAACTCTGGCTCCACTCACAAGGCGGGACACTTACTAGATCCCATTATTACTAACATCCCTGAACTTAGTTGGATGTCCACGTCCCCTGTCTGTTGGTCTGATCACTACCTCCTACTCTTCGGCCTAAAACTACCAACACTTACTCCAAATAAGGCTGTATGGCCGGTCTTGTCCATGAGAAACTGGAAACAGCTCGATTCCAGTAAACTTAGTGAATCTCTAGCAAATAGCCCACCAGCTCAGGCCTCAGATATGGAAGGCATTGCCAACGCAATGCACACCTGGCTGGAAAAAGCTGTTGACAGCTGTCTCCCCCTCTCTCAAACTAAAAAAAAAATATACACCGACCCCCAGCCCCATGGTTTACTGAATGCCTGAAATCCGAAAAATCACACTGTAAACATCTTGAGAGAAAATGGAGAAAGTACTATTCCATTGAAAAAAAGAGGGATTACCAAAACGCCAGAAATAAGTACCACTCCGCTTGTACCAAAGCGCGCGCCCTCTATGTTGCAAATAACATTAATCTCGCTTCAAACAAAGCAAAAACTCTTTTTAACACAGTTAAGGAACTTGCAGGTGTTAATACTGTTGCAAATGCTCCCCCTCTGAGCACCACACAATGTCAAAACCTAGCATCTTTCTTTACTGATAAAATTGAGAATATCATCCAGGCCATAAACTCCCAACCTCTCCCTAACAACCTTCCAGCTACTCCACTATTTCACCTCCCTACTTCTAAAATCCTCACCCACTGGCCTGAAATCACCCTGGATTCACTTAAATCTTCCTTAAAGTCCATCAAATCTGGCTCTCCTCGAGACCCCCTCCCCGTCAGTGCTTTAAAAACTCTTGACGATCCAGCCCTGACCATTGTCGCCAACACCCTTAACGCTTCACTTACCCTCTCCACGGTACCTTCTCTGTGGAAACACGCGATGGTCAGTCCGTTACTGAAGAAACCCTCTGCCAACCCTGAAGTGTTGGCTAATTATCGGCCTATATCACTTCTACCTGCCTGCTCCAAACTTCTGGAGAGACACATTCACTCTGCTCTCACTCTTTTCACCGAGCAAAATGCCCTCCTTCATCCATCCCAATCAGGATTTCGTGCAGGCTTCTCTACCGAAACCGCCTTACTAGGCGTCACGGAAGCCATTAGGAAGCACTTGGATGAGGGCCAAACTGTCGCACTCATATTGTTAGATTTGAGTGCGGCGTTTGATACCATCTCGCATTCCAAATTACTGACCACTTTAGACAACAACGGCATTAGAGGTGCAGCTCTTGACTGGATCAGATCTTTTCTGTTACATAGGACCTTCCAAATTACCTCGTCCATTGCTTGCTCGGACACCTTCAGTGCACCACACGGTGTCCCACAGGGTTCTATCCTGAGCCCCCTGTTCTTCAACATTTATCTTCGACCTCTGGCTGATCTAGCAGAAAGTTCTGGTCTCACCCTAATGACATATGCTGATGATTCCCAAATCATCTTTTCCCTGACAAAACCAAAATCCCCAGATCCCTCTCTCCTTAGACAGGGACTTTTGAAAATTTTCAGTTGGATGTCTATCAACCAACTGAAACTAAATGGCGATAAAACGGAGGTCATACTCTTAGGTAAAGACAAACATCTGTGGAACCCCTCTCATTGGCCATCTGAACTAGGGACCATTCCAACGCCTGTTGACCATGCAAGAAATCTGGGTATCTGCCTCGACGACACTCTATCCATGAGGCCTCAGGCAAACAAAGTGGTCAGTCTTTGTTTCACCATAATGAAATGGCTGAGAAAGATCCTCTGGATGTTGCCCCCTGCAACTCAAAAGACCGTAGTCAATGCATTGATAACATCACGTCTTGACTACGGGAATATTCTGTACTTAGGAACAAATCAAGCAGTGACCAAAAGGCTGCAGCTCGCCCAGAATTCAGCAGCAAGATTGCTCTGTAACATCCCCAAATTCACCAGTGTATCGAAACATTTGAGGGACTTACACTGGCTTAGGATTGATCAACGCATCAAGTTCAAAGCCCTCACCTACATGTTCAGAATTAAAAATTCAACAGCCCCCAAATACCTGCAAACACTGGTCACCCCTTACATCCCTAGGAGGATGCTGCGCTCTCATTCTGGAGCATTCTTTGTGATTCCCAGATATAAACTGGCAAGAATTGGTGGTAGATCTTTCTCTGTCCTGGGACCCACTCTTTGGAACTCCCTCCCAGTTAACATTAGGACTGAGGTAAACTATGCCAGTTTCAGAAAGAGCATCAAGACCTGGCTCTTTAACAAATAACTCTCTGTAACCCTCAAGCGAAATTTTTTGTGATCAGCAAAATTTAATGTCGGCGCCGGGAACCCCTTTTTGGGTAGCTGTGCGCCATACAAATGGAAAAAATAAATAAATAAATAAATACATCTAGTGCGCACTTGATTGGGGCATTAGAAATAAGCTTGCCTTCTTGTATAAGGTCAGTGGCCTGGGCCTTATATTGGTCAGTTAGATGTTCTAGCAGTTTCTCTAACTGATCGTAATGAGCCCTATCATATCGGGAAAGGAGGGCTTGTGTATTAGCTATGTGCCATATATTGGTCGCTTGCGTAGCTATTCTTTTGCCTGAGGCATCTATGACCTTGGATTCTTTGTCAGGTGGGGGTGCTTCACCTGAAGTTTGTGAGTTTGGTTTGCTCTCTTCCTAGCATTGGACACAACTAGTGAATCTAATGGTAGTTGTCCCTTAATTTAGACTGGATCTGCAGGTGCAGGTCTATATTTTTTCTCAATTCTAGGGTTTAAAATCATCCTAGTACGTACAGGGTCTTTAAAAATTTCTGGAGCATGTTTGATGACCCCTTTAATCATAGGAAGAATTTGAACAGATCTTTGTGATTGCTCAAAAGTATCTAATAGGAAATCTTCCTCTGCCTCATCAGAATGCATAGTGACGTTATGGTACATGGCAGCTCTAGGCAATAGATGCCCAAAGCCAATGTTATCTTCTGGAGAAGAAGGTTTTGACGGGTATGACTGTGGGTCAGGAATATCTGGTGTATCCTGTGGGTTTGAATACTCCCAGACTGTGTCATCTGTAGGGTATGGGAAAGGCTCATTTGTGTCCATCCCTTCTTCTAAACTATACTCATCATCATTTTGAGGTGAGTGTGGTGATAAAAGAGGAGAGTGTGCTGGAGAGATCTGTGGTGAATTGTAAAGAGGAACAGGAGGTGAAGGAGAGGGATGTATAGGTGAAGAAGGGTGCATAGGAGATGTGGCAGAGTCCTTCTTCTTGGCAGGAACTACAGGTGTGGATGTTTCACCGGCCTTCCTCTTCTTGTGTGGTGTAGTGGACACATGACCTGTCTTTGGGTCAATGTAATCTTCTTTTGCAGAGGATCTGGCTGGAAAAGTTCTTCTCCTTGTGGAACCTTCGTTGGCATCGATTTTTTCGGTACGGAACGAGGTTGCTGATTGTCTTTAGCCTTAGGAGTTGTTGCAGTGTCCTTTGGCGTAGTTTCCGGCACCGAAGGTGTTGTTTTCGCTGTCTTAGGCCGTTTCGAGGTCTTGGATGCGTCGGAATCAGGCCTTGTCGGTTTCGTAACCGAAGAGGATGTCTTCGGAGTGGAAGCTGGTCTCGTTGGCTTTGAGGCGTCCGACGCTGGCTTTATACCCTTGTCTTTAGAAGTCGACGGTTTCGGAGTCGAGACTTCTTTCAGTTTCGGTGCCGAGGGAGCTGGTGGAATCGGCACGTGTGGCTTGCTCGGTACCGAGGTACCGGAAGGCTTAGTTACTTTCTTCGGAGCCGGGCTCGAAGGCGGGGCTGTCGAAGTCGTTTTTCGGTCGCGACTGGGCCCCGGTGGCGGAGTGTCAACCTTTGCCTTCGGTTTGGGTTCTGTTTTTGGTGCAGGGGCAGTAGTACTCACACGCTGACCCAATGGTATGGAGTCATCTGAGTTGTCTGCCTCAGATACGATCTGGAGATCATCAAAATCTTCTTCGGGAACGAGCGGAACCTCCTCGTCGAAGATATCCACCGGTTCCGGAGCTGATCTCTGCATGTCGTGTCGACGGGCCCTCCGATCTCGGATGGTTTTCTTGGATCGAAAGGACATGCAGGCTGTACAGCTGGATTTGTCGTGTTCTGGCGATAAGCACAGGTTGCAGACCTCGTGGTGGTCATTGTGTGGAAACTTTGCTCCACACCCGGGGCATTTCTTGAATGACGTCCTTTCCATGAGGTCTAGGCCTCACGGCGTGGATAGGCCCAACAGCCCGCATCAACGACCGGAATCGAGTTGATGGAGTCGAAACGATGTTAGTCAATGTCGAAATTAGTTTGAAGAGTTTTAAGAAGTTTTGTGCGCTTCGAAGTGCTTGAAAAGTCTATTTCGAGCCGGAGCGGTAAACTTTCATCCGAACCCAGTGGCGGAAAAAAACTATTTAAGGATGGAGCCGATGCCCATGCGCACTATTGTCCAAGGGAGGAGTCACCTATCTTGTGACTACAAAGACTTCTTCCAAGACGACAACAACATGCAATCATCCAAGCCCAACACCAGGTGGCGATCTTATGCTAAGTGTACAATCTGCAGCTCATATGCCTCAAACATATAATTCCTGATCGGCAGCAAATAGGTTACTGGCTTATAGTATGTGTTTATGGGCCCAGGTGAGTATGGTGTTTTAAGAGTAACCCAAGCTGGTAATCTCATGCCATCAGAAGCACTCATCGACCCTGTAGAAGCCGAAGAAGCAAGGATACCGGAAACACGGCAGAGAACTCTCGAAGTGCCTGCAAGGGAGCCGGACCTCATCCGGTACCGCGGACAAACCTGCCACATTCCGGGAGGAGTGTGGCTCACAGAGGTGCGTGCCCGCATACGTGGATGGCTTTCCAAAGGGGACGCGGCGGATAGCAAGCCGCTCTGCATGCGTAAGAAGGAGGAGGATCATAGGGGTTAACTGACATGCTCCGAGGCTCCTGACTTTGGTTAAACTCACATGGCGACGGTCAAGGTGTTTTCCCCACACTACTTTCCCTGAACACTATTAGTAGAACCAGAGTGTATGGTGACACTCATTTTCTTTTCTTCATTTTACCGGCCATGTATGGGGGGGCGTGGCTTGCAACCACCGAAGATGGCCACGCACTACGCGAGCTGCGGTAGCAGTCGGCACCAACTCACCCAGATCCGACAGAATCCTGAGCAGTCAATACAGCCCCCGGTGTCGGAAGACGTCGGGAGACGTAAGGGCCCGTTAGTGCCCGGTGGTGACCTCCTGGGGCCTCGCGGCGCTTGGCTTTGGTGGCGCGGCTCCTCCGGCCGAGAATTCACAAAATGGCGCCCGCCACCTAAACGGCTGGCAATAGCGGAACTGGGGCCCTGAGGAGACTGCGGATTCCTCGGGAGGTGTCCCCTGTCAGCCCCCGACTGCATTGACGAAGGCGGCGCCGGCTTGGAGAAGAGCCGCGGACAGTGTGTTTTTTGCGGCGCCGCAATTGGCGCTAAAACAGTTGAGTGGGTCGCGGCCGGGCAGGCTGCGGCCAGAACTGTGCGAGCGAGCAGTGCCCCCGCCGGTGAGGCCCCCAGGTGGCGGGCTCTCCCGAGCAGGAATCCGGACGGTATCTGAAGTAAGCGGGCAGACTCTGCTGCATCCTGAGGCGGGACCGGGCAGGTCCGAGGCTGCCACACACACATTGTGCTCAAACTGTGTGTGCTTTACAGATTGGTGAGGTGGGACATGTTTGCCCTGTGGGTCTGCTGGATGTGTGTGCCTTGGGGGTGCCCTGGTGGGGGCCTTCCATCGCAGTTATCCAATATTGGAGGCAAGAAGTGCATCAGAAGCAGAGCCGACCATCAACGGAGTCCTATAGGTCGAGCTTGACAGGCCATTGCAGTTGTTCGGTCATTCTCCTGCCTGTAGCAGACGTGACTCACCATTAGCAGGGGTACAGAGACCGCGTGGAGGGTGCTTAGCACAACACACGAGGGAGGCCTACCCTTCCAGCTATGGGCCGCAACAGACCGTTGGGGCAAAACCAATCGAACCACATAAACAGGTACACCGTGCCCATGGGGAAGGACGAGGGACATTCGAGTGGCAGCCAACAGGTGGAGCCGTCTGATAACGACCCGGACCCGTCACTCAGGGACATTATTGTGGCCATCAGGAAGTTGCGTGGCACCCTGGAGCCCAAACTAGATTCAGTGACGGAAGAGGTAAACCTCCTACGCACCGACTTCCGAAGGATGCCTGAGAAAGTGACCGTGGCGGAAACAGGGATTGGCAATCTTCAATCCAAGACAAAATGACTGGAAGAGCAAGTGGCCTCCCTAGCAAAGAGCCACACAGCTATCTATGCCCGGCTGGAGGACCAAGAGGGTCGGTGAGGCATAACAATATACGCATAGTAGGGGTCCCGGAAGGTATGGAGGGGCCTTCCACGGACTGGTTGGTAGAGGACTTGATTCTCAACCACTTGAAACCGAAGCGTCTGTCCAAGTTCTTTTAGGTCGAAAGAGCCCACCGCGCACTGGGGGGAAACCTAAGCCTGGGGCCCCTCCACGTACCATCATTGCCCGGATCTTGAATTATCGAGACCGAGATGCTATTCTACAGGCGTCGAGGGTTGCCGAGACCTCCAGCTCGACAATGCTACCATCCGGCTCTTCCTGACTTTACCCTTCCCGTTCAACGGCAGCGAAGATCCTTTGAAGGGGTAAAGAGGGCTCTCCAAGATCAGGGGGTGAAGTATATGATGCTCTTTCCAGCCCGACTAAAGATTCTTGATGGCAGCAAGTCTTACTTCTTTGAGTCACCGGAGAAAGCCAGTGACTGGCTGGAGGGATGGCGGACAATGGGCAAGACAGGCAGCCCGCGCCGAGCCGAACAGCGCCCATCGGGGCGAGAAGGGGCTGGGATGGACAGACACGCGGCTGACAGTCAAGGTAGCATCCGGAACGAGCCCGGGTAACGGGAGACGGTGAGGTGATGGCTGGTGCGCTGGTCACATGTGACAAAAAGACTTGTGGGAATCCCAGTGCTTGACGGACACATGTGGGCCCCCTCGGATGCCATGAGACATAGGACTCTGGGTACTCTGTCCAGCTAAGTTTTGATTATTGACCGGGGCTTTGGTGGGGTTGATCTGTTGCGGTCTGGGGAGGTGGGAGTCAGGCCCAGGAGTGTTACTTGACTGCCCAGGAGTGTTACTTGACTGCTTGATTATTTTTTCGTCAGAATGGGTTTGATTTCCGTCAGATATGTATGCCATCTTTTGCTGAGTGCAAGCTCACGCTTCCTTTTCTGGTTTGATATGGGGTGGATGGGACGACAGGCACTCTGCATGTTTGAAAGGTGGGGTCCCACGGCGCAGGGAGGCAGGGGGGGGGGTGGGAGTTGTTTTCGCAAAAGGGGTTTGTTATGCTCATTCCCGCTAGAGTACTGTCGCTTTTGGGGTTTGCTCGATTAGGACACGTTGGGACACAACTAGCTGGAAGAGCGGGAGGTCCGATAACCAAGATGGGAGACCAAGCATGCATTAAAATTTGGACGTGGAATGTCAATGGGCTGGGCAATAAAATTAAGCGCACACTGGTGCTACAATACCTTAAAAGGCACTTCCCGGACGTGGTCCTGCTCCAGGAGAGACGGATCACTGAAATAATATCGAGGGACAGAATATCGACCATCAAAAATATTGTTGACAAAATATCGACAGTCAAAATATCGAGTTTCTATCTACAAACAGGTAAGTACAAAAATATTGAGTTAAAAATATCGTTTACAAAAATATAGTTGTAAAAAATATCGTATTTACTAAAAACAGTGTTAAATTAAATTAATATTAATAATTAATTACTAAAATATACTTAAAATTACTTAAATTAACTTATAATAATTAAATAATTAATGAAAGTTAAATAAATATTTTTTTATTTCATATTTATTAAAACATATATATATATAGTAACAAAATATAATAAAATAATACCCAAAAACTGAAAACTGACCCTGAACCCTAAAAATACCCCTTTACCCAAAAACCCAAAACTGACCCTGAACCCTAAAAATACCCCTTTACCCAAAAACTGAAAACTGACCCTAAACCCTAAAAATACCCCTTTACCCAAAAACTGAAAACTGACCCTGAACCCTAAAAATACCCCTTTACCCAAAAACTGAAAACTGACCCTGAACCCTAAAAATACCCCTTTACCCAAAAACCCAAAACTGACCCTGAACCCTAAAAATACCCCTTTACCCAAAAACCCAAAACTGACCCTGAACCCTAAAAATAAAAACGAATTTTTTTACTATCTATATTATATACTTACATATTTTCACTTTCTATATTATTTACAGTCGATATTACTTCACTTACCTTAAAAACGATATTTTGGCTGTCTATATTCTGTCCTGTCGATATTTTGTCCAAACGATATTTTTGACTCGATATTCTGTCCAAACGATATTTTGGAGTCGATATTATGTCTGTGCACCAGGAGAGACATCTACGGGGTAACAGATGTAAGGCCCTTGACAGATTTGGATATAAAATGGTGGCCCACTCTGGGTTTACGTCGGGCTCAAGAGGGGTTGGCATCGTAATTCGCAACACTCTGCCAATAGTAATCTCTGGCACTTGGACGGAGGGGACCGGGTGTATGGTAGCGGTCGCTGGTAGATGGGAGGGGCGGATTCTAGTTCTGGGCTCCTGCTACATCCCGACTGGTCTCCACTCCTCCACATATGTACGCCTAGGGTCCTTCCTAACTACTCTCCCCTGGGGTACCCTCCTGCTAGGTGGAGACGTAAATGCCGTGCTGGACATGGACTGGGAACGCTCGGGCGGTGGGCAGGGATCCAGGGGGGAATACGGGCTACACAACTTTGTCTCAGCAATGGGGCAAGGAGACATCTGACGCGCACACACCCTGTACAATGACAATGCACATTCTACTCAGCCAGACACGGATCCTTCTTCCGACTGGATCACCTCTTCACATGCACTGATCGGCTGGGCGCCTTTACGGATCCTCATATCCTGGCCCGGGGAATTTCGGACCACTCCCCGGTTGGAGTCACGCTCAAGGGTCCGGTGACGAACAGGGCCTCCTTCCCGAGAATTGATCTATGGCACATTCGAGATGACACGATAGGTGAGAAGCTCCAGGAGAGCTCTCAGCTTTACTTTGAAGAGAACATGGGCTCTGTGGAATCAAGCATCACGCTCTGGGAGGCATTCAAAACTGTACTGAGGGGACAAGCCATTGCGGGTCAATCAGCTTGAGGGTGATATAGAGCAGATGGAACAAGAAATCGGCGTGGCACTGTCGGACGATCTCCATCACACCTTGAGCTCAGGGCCATGGCTCAGAGCGAGGCGCGAGCTTACGACATCGTCACCCAACACCGAATATATGATGTGGGGGATAAAGCTCCCAAGCTGCTGGCGTGGCTCGAGCGAAGAAATAGGGAGCGCTCCTGGGTGGCCGAGATACGTGACCAAGCGGGCTTTTTAGCCTCAAACATTACAGACATAGCGGAAGCCTTTGCGGCTTATTACGAAGGAGTCTATACCCTGGTCAGCACACGGTCTGAGCAAGATTGTGCAGAGTTTTTGCGTGACTTCACGCTGACCACCTTATCCCAAGAGCAAAGAGATCGGCTGGAGGCGGACCTCACTGGGGAAGAAATAGGTAGGGCCCTCAACTCCCTTCAACCAGGGAAGGCGCAGCCGCCAAACTGGCTCCCGGTGGAGCTATGCAAGCGGCAGGCCAAATAGTCACTGTACATCTCCTCCGGATGTACCTGGGGGTTCACAGTCAAAATATCGAGTCAGCAATATCGAATTGCACTAATATCGAGTCAGAAAAATCGAAGGCAAGAAATATCGATGTTCAAAATATCGTTGTCAAAAATATCGATTTGAATGTATATTCAATAATATCGAGATAAGTAATGTCGATGATAGAAATATCGACATATATAATGTCGAAATGTCAAAATATCGACATTTTTAAATATATGTTTCTAATATATTATTAATATATTATTAATAAAAATGTTATATAAATTAGCTATAATATTTAATTATAATATATTAATATTTAATTATAATATATTTTTTTATATAAAGTATTATAAATTTTAGGAGCGGGATGTTGGGTTTATAGGGGATAAGGGTGGGGAGTGTATTAAAAATATAAATATTAAAAATATAAATGTAAAAAAATATTTTAGAGAAATTAGAATGCGCAATTAAATATTAGAAATTAGAAATATTAAAATAGAAAATATCTAAAATGTTTAGCAGCGGGATGTTGGGTTTATAGGGGATAAGGGTGGGGAGTGTATGAAAAATATAAAAAAAATATTTTATTTTAGCAAATAATTTTTTATAAAATAGATTTCGAAATTTTAAATTTGAAATATGAAATTTTAACTTTGAAATATGAAATTTGAAATTAGTAAAATTATAAAAATTTTAGCAGCGGGATGTTGGGTTTCTAGGGGATAAGGGTGGGGAGTGTATGAAAAATATATATAAAATTTTTTATTATAGCAAATAAATTTATATAAAATAGATTTCGAAATTGTAAATTTGAAATATGAAATTTTAAATTTGAAATATGAAATTTTAAATTTGAAATATGAAAGTTGAAATTTGTAAAATTATAAAAAATTTAGCAGCGGGATGTTGGGTTTATAGGGGATAAGGGCGGGGAGTGTATGAAAAATATAAATTAAAATATTTTTTTTAGCAAATAAATTTATATAAAAAAGATTTCGAAATTTTAAATTTGAAATATGAAATTTTAAATTTTAAATATGATATTTGAAAATAGGAAAATTATAAAAATTTGAGCAGCGGGATGTTGGGTTTATAGGGGATAAGGGTGGGGAGTGTATTAAAAATATAAATAAAAATATTTATTATAGCAAATAAAAATATATAAAAGAGATTTCGAAATTTTAAATTTGAAATATGAAATTGTAAATTTGAAATATGAAATTTGAAATTAGAAATGTGAAAACATTTTTAAGACTTTCATTTAATTTTGTTTTGGGGTACAGGGGTATCTTTAGGTTTCAGGGCTAGGTTTGGGTTTGGGGTAGAGGGGTATTTTTAGGTTTCAGGGCTAGGTTTGGGTTTTGGGGTAGAGGGGTATCTTTAGGTTTCAGGGCTAGGTTTGGGTTTTGGGGTACAGGGGTATCTTTATGTTTCAGGGCTAGGTTTGGGTATAGGGGTATTTTTAGGTTTCAGGCCTATGTTTGGGTTTTGGGGTAGAGGGGTATTTTTAGGTTTCAGAGCTAAGTTTGGGTTTTGGGGTAGAGGGGTATCTTTAGGTTTCAGGGCTAGGTTTGGGTTTTGGGGTACAGGGGTATTTTTAGGTTTCAGGGCTAGGTTTGGGTTTTGGGGTAGAGAGGTATTTTTAGGTTTCAGGGCTAGGTTTGGGTTTTGGGGTAGAGGGGTATTTTTAGGTTTCAGGGCTAGGTTTGGGTTTTGGGGTACATGGGTATTTTTAGGTTTCAGGGCTAGGTTTGGGTTTTGGGGTAGAGAGGTATTTTTAGGTTTCAGGGCTAGGTTTGGGTTTTGGGGTAGAGGGGTATTTTTAGGTTTCAGGGCTAGGTTTGGGTTTTGGGGTACAGGGGAATTTTTTGGTTTCAGGGCTAGGTGTGGGTTTTGGGGTAGAGAGGTATTTTTAGGTTTCAGGGCTAGGTTTGGGTTTTGGGGTAGAGGGGTATTTTTAGGTTTCAGGGCTAGGTTTGGGTTTTGGGGTAGAGGGGTATTTTTAGGTTTCAGGGCTAGGTTTGGGTTTTGGGGTAGAGGGGTATTTTTAGGTTTCAGGGCTAGGTTTGGGTTTTGGGGTAGAGGGGTATTTGTAGGTTTCAGGGCTAGGTTTGGGTTTTGGGGTAGAGAGGTATTTTTAGGTATCTTTAGGTTTCAGGGCTAGGATTGGGTTTTGGGGTAAAGGGGTATTTTTAGGTTTCAGGGCTAGGTTTGGGTTTTGGGGTAGAGGGGTATTTTTAGGTTTCAGGGCTAGGTTTGGGTTTTGGGGTGTATTAGTAAGTATTTTAAATATAATATATTTAAATAGTATAGCTTTTAAACATTTATAATATAAAATAAATATGTGTATATAAAACAAATGTAATATTTAATTGTTATCATAGATTTAGTAATTTAATAATATATTTTTATAGATATATAGTTATTTAATAGTATAATGTTCATTTATTTAATGTGTATAATGTTTCTATAAAGTGTAAGAATTATTTAGAAAAGTCGATATTTAGGTAATGTCGATATTATTGATGTCTATATTTTGGTAATCGATGTTTTTGTATTGTGGTATGTATATTAATGAGTGTCGATATTTTGTATTTCGATATAAGTGTCATCGAAATTAGTTTACTCGAGATTTTTGTATAACGATATAGTGTGATCGATGTTTTAGTAAATTTATAAATAAGTATAGGATGTCGATGTAATTGTAATCTATATTTAAGACACGATATTTGTGTAGGTCGATTTTAGTGTAATCGAAATTTTGTCAGAGATTCGTACCTGGGGCATGAGAGTCGGGATGTCTTCCGCCAGACCAAAGAAGGGCTACCATAGTTGTGATCCACAAAACAGGGAAGCCAGCTGACCAATGCTTGTCCTACTATCCAATCTCACTGATCAATATGAAGGCAAAGGTCCTAGCCAAGGGCCTGGCGGACAGACTACTATCGGTGCTGCCGGACTTGGTGCATGTCGACCAGTCCGGGTTTATGCCACACAGGAGCACCTGACACAACTTGCGCCGCCTGTACCGAGTGCTATATATGACGGAGGACGTGGGGTCCACTCAGACGGCCTTGATGGCACTGGATGCCTCAATGGCATTCGACAGTATCGAGTGGCCCTATCTGTTAATGTTACTTCAGCGGTTGGGATTTGGTCCCACATTCTGCAGCTGGGTGCGGCTCTTGTATGAGCAACTGGTGGCGAGGGTGAGAGTTAATGGTGCTGTGTCCAGTGCCTTCCCTCTACGGAGGGGCACGAGACAGGGGTGCCCTTTGTCCCCCCTCCTATTTGCACTAGCCCTGCAGCCGCTGGCACACTGGATAAGGGCGGACAGGTCGTTTTGGGGCCTGGCTTTAAACGACAACTGGGAGGAGCGTATATACCTATACGCTGTCAACATCGTGCTCTATATGGCCAGACCGTACCATTCGATGATGCAGGCCCTACACCTTTTTGACCTTTTCAGTAGTTATTCAGAATACACCATTAACTGGGCGAAGTCAGTAATTTTCCCGCTCTCCGGTCCTCCCCCACGGATTCCAACTGGATGTCCTGCCTCCATTGCCTTAGAAGGCTTTATATATCTGGGGGTCTACGTAATGAGAGATATGGCGGAATTCCTGGCCAGAAACCTAGAGCCCCAATTGATGCGCCTCAGGTCCGACGTGAACCACTGGAGATAACTGCCTCTTTCTCTCATGGGCAGGGCAGCAATGTTAATGATGCTCGCACAGCCGCGGCTGCTCTACATTCTGCAGAACACGCCATACCCGATCCCCAATAGGGTATTCGCACGGATTGTGCAGGCTCAGCGGACTCTCCTCTGGGATGGGGCAACCCTAGAATAGCATTGCATAAGCTGACGAGGGGGGTATACGACGGGGGGCTGGCCCTCCCGGACTTCAGGCTGTACTATTGGGCTTCGCAGCTGCAGGTCATAAATGATTGGGTTTACTCGGACCAGTCGGAACCGGCCTGTAGACAGACTGGCCATGCCTGCCAGGAACTGCGAACCGCTGCCCTATGCTCGGAGACTGGGTAAAGATTGGCCATCTCACACGAGAGTGGTGATCCAAAGCTGGAGGGAGGCGAAACGATTCCTGGGATAGTCGGGCTCCCTGACTGGTAGATTTCCCTTATGGCATAGGGACCAATTGGCTGAAGTGACTCGTCTGACCGGTTTCCGGGGATGGAGGCTCATAGGTATAGAATATCTAGGAGACGTCTGGAGGGGGATGCCCTTCGCTCCTTCGCCTATCTTCAAAAAGAATATGACTAACAGGACTTACAACATTATCGCTACTTACGCCTCTCACATGCTTTGCATGCCCACATCAGGAGTGGTACAGCAATCCCGGAGTACTCCCCGCTAGAGGACAGGCTGCTCCTAGACCCGATCACTGAGAAACCCACCTCCACGATATACCGCAAACTCATAAATAACATGCCAGACCCACTGACATCACTGCAAGCACGGTGGGTGGGAGACGTTGACGACTTGGCAGACGATGATTGTCAGGACGCCCTCCAAAGTCCACAGGAGATAGCAATCCGCTGTAGATTCCGCTTAGTGCAGCTCAAAATCTTGCACCGAGAATACTACCCCTGCACCCACCTTTATGCCTGGGGAAGGAGTCAGTCGGCCCTTTGTGCACGGAGATGTCAGGAACAGGGCACCTTCTACCACATATTATGGGAGTGTCCGGAGATAGTTCCTTTTTGGACCAGGGTGGTTGATACGATGTCAGCAGTGGTGGGCTTCCCGGTCCCGATGGAGTCTGGGTGGCTGCTACTCATGATTAAGCAGGACTCGGTCTGGACACGACATAAGGAGATCTGGCTTGCTTTGGCGGAAGGGGTGGCAAAAAGGAGCATAGCGAAAGATTGGGGATCGCAGAACCCGCCACGGTGGGATCAGTGGGTACGTGACTTGGATTGGTGTCAGAGGGCTGAAGAAACTATTTACAAAAGCAGGGGATGCATCAAGACATGGCGGAAAATATGGGGACCATGGCGGAAGTACAGGGAATTGAGGGGAGGGATGGGGCCGTGATCTTGGCAGTTGTAGGCCTAGTCCGTGTCAACGGGGATCTTATGCTGTGTAACCAATTGCAACTTCACAACATGCCTTATGATCATTGTCCTGCATTGTATGATGAGATGAGCAATGTTAATAAAAAGATGTTCAAAAAAAATAAATGTGCTAATGCTGTCACCCAGGCCAGTTGTGTATTGGAGACAGGCTGTCAGGCACACAGAGCAGTAAGCACAGAGAAATGTCCATGTTCTAAAAGGGGCATTTCTAAAATAGTAAAATTAAATCCAACCTCGCTAGTAAGTAGGATTTATCAATACCATTCAAAACATGTGAAACGTCAAGAAGCTACTTCTCTCAGATCAGGAATTACAGCTTAAATGGTTAATAAGGAATTCCCAAAGCTACCCTATGAGAGGGGTAAGTCTCACAGTAGTGACCAAAACAATAGGCTGTCTATCAATACCAGGACATGCAAAGCATAAAGGTACATGTCCTACCTTTTACTATTATAGCACCCTACTCGTAGGAGTGCCTAGGGGCCTACTTTAAGGGTAACTTATATGTAATAAAAAGGGGAGTTTAAGACTTGGCAAGTAGGTTTTAAATGCCAAGCTGAAGTGGCAGTAAACTGCACACAAGCCCTGCAGTGGCAGGCCTGAGACAGGTTTGGAAGTTTACTTCTGTAGATGGCACATTCAGTGCTGCAGCCCACTGACAAAATTTGATTTACCGGCCCTGGGTATATAGTATAGCACTTTACAAGGGACTTATAAGTAGATTAATTATGTTAATCATGTACACAGCAATTACACACGTTCATAGAAGAAGCACATGCACTTGAGCTCTGGAGAAGTGCTGAAAGTCCTGAAGCCAAAAAGCACAAGGTCAGAAAATGAGGAGGAGGAAGGCAAAAAGTTTGGGGAAACCCTGCAAAAAGTGACATTTCCAACACGGTACCCTTGGAAGTGGTGTTCATCAATTATTGTTCCTGTTTTCAAAAATAGGAATTGGGCTTCACCCTGAGTCTATATGCCCATATCTCTTCTAGACTTCTAGACTCCTATGTGAAAATCATCAACAGGGTTGTTCTTAATAGAATCACGTCATGGATATTGATGAAACACATAATTTCTCATGTCCAATATGGGGTCAGACAGGGTATGGGCACAAAAGAGCAGTGCCTACACTTACACCTTTTAACCAACACATATACTTCAGCTAAAGTGGGCCCTGAACTGGCTTGCCCTTTTGGTAGTGTGGTCAGTTCCAAATTATGGGAAGTCTTTGTGTCTATGAGGCTTGATTCTTGGTTGGTGCCCTTTTTTAGTGCTCAACATGTCGATCTCAGTACCTCTATCAGATATGGTCCCAATAGTGAGTGCACTCAGAGTTTGGTCTGAGCCGAGGTATTCGGCAGTGCCAATTTTATTTCTCCTATACACAGCCTGGGCACAGCTCTGGCTGATGGGGGAGGGACCCTGAATGGCTGGCATGTCTCCATTCTTTTATTTGCAGATGATGCTGTATAATGTCCCAAACACTGAATGGCCTTCAGCTTTTGTTGGTTACATGGATGGTTTGGGGGGTAAACACGAATCTTTACATAACATTTGTAAGATGCTGTGGTCCAGGGAATCTGGAATTATGTTGTTTTGCCCTGCAGGGAATACCCATAGAAAGAATCAACGAATTCCCATATTTGCAGGTCACCTTTGACTCACAGGGATCGTGGGCTCCATTCCTGCTAGAGAAATGTTTCACGTTTTGTAACTAGGCAGGTTTTCTGCTAAGTCTGGCTTCAAAAGCAAGCAACAAGCTCACAGCAGCTATTGTTGACATATATAAAAGGAAGAGTCTGCTCACCCTTACCTGTGGGGGTACACAACTGTTAAACAAGTGCAGGAAAAGGAGAGCAGAGTACTGAGGCGCCAACATACGCTGTTCTTGGGGAACTCTGTCTACCACATGTTGCCGGCGCTATAATTCTGGCCCTCGGGATCTTACGCAACCCGGAGGCCTCCCTCAATAGGGAAATAATCATGGACTGTCTTGCATGTTATAAGACCCTTTACATTCCATGGATTCGGTGTATCATGTATGTGAGCAATAAACTAGTACGTCTCTTTACTTCTGATTTTCATAATCAGATTGGAAGACTTCTCTTTTTTCTCTCCTTTCTGGTGCTCAATTCCCCGATCTAGGTGGGAGACTCCCCATTCTTTGAGGTAGAAATACGTCATTTCCCTTTCTGCAGCTTCAAACGTCCTTGACTCTAATGCAACTGATGGTGGAATTAAATTCATACTTGCCAGCACTGCTGATTTAGGCGGCAGACTCTTGCTTCTGTGTCACTCCTACCACCTACTGAGTTACCCGGCCATCCTAAAGCTTTTCAGGACGCGGGTAGGATGCAGTATTTCTGCACAATAAGCTCTGAAAGGTACATGAACAATAGAGGCAGCATAAAGCTCAGCAGTCAATAAGCTGCTTGATAAAAGTATGTTCAGACAGAGAGGGGCCAGAAGGTGGAGGTGGTATAAGGCAATAAATAACAATACATATTTCAAGCTCACACAGTTCAAAAGCTACTGCATTACTGCCCAGGGCAAGTCAACCCCTGGTATGAAATAGAGTTGTTTGTCTGGGTAACCAAACCGGTCTTTCCGTTTCCTGAGAAAAATGGCTTCTGTAAAAAAAAAACACATGTTCGCCTGCAGGCTGGAGATGGCCTATGTAAGCAACTAATGTCTTGTATAACAAGCAGTTGCAATGCAATAGGTCTCGCATTTGTTAGATTTTAAGTAAACCTTCGGAGATGGATAAATGAAATACACGTTATTATATTAGTCGGCTGATAGTGCTACAAAACGACAACACCAGATACCAGATACTATCAACTGCGTGTTGGGAGTAGCAGGACAATCAAGAGCTCCTCTAACCAGCCATGGCTCACCTATACTTTCTTATAGTTCAGTTCAAAAAACTTTATTTCGGTCGAAACGACCATAAAAGTATACAAAGAATATACATTACAATTCCATCCAGTATAAAATATTAAAATATTATCCAACCCTCTTACAAAAATGCAATTGCATCAATGGTACATGACCAAATCCAACAGGATCATTAAAGTGTATATGCAAAGTAAGTACATTACAGGAGAAAGTAGCTAGAAAAAGCAAGCACTAGGTTAGACCCAGCAATAGTGGCATACAAATACAAATTGATGTTAAGCAGCATTAAAACAATCCAATAGGACTTGATTCATTTTGAAATTAAAAACACTAAAAAAAATTAAAATAAATATTTAAAAGCCCAAAAACATTAGGGACAATGTGCTACTGGTGGCCATGTTGTCAACTTTAGAAAAAAACAGCGCCTATGCCACATAGAGGTCAGGAATCGAGAAAAATCAAAAACAATAGGCTTGCGGGTATTTGAGTTCAAAACTCTGTATGCCTCCATATAATGTGCAAACCCGAGAATCCTACACAATTGAACAAGCCAATGCTTTCTTACTAGTTTATAGCCAGAGCAAAAAAAGAGGACATGAAGCTCCTCCTCCTCCTCCTGATTACATACTGGGCAGACTCGCTGAGCAGAGTTTGACCATTTACAGAAAAAAACACGAAGCAGCAAGATGCCCAATCTAAATTGGATATATAGTTTTCTAGCCATAAATGGGGGGATGTCATCTAAAAAGGGGCTCTAGCTTGGACTCGTCTTTCAAGAATAAAAATTGAGCCTTCAAATGTCCTATGGATGAACTCCATTGAACAACAGCTAGCTTACTCATCCGGTAGGCTTTGACCATTTCAGAGCGCGAGATTGGAGCACATGCTTCCTCTGGATCACTCCACAAGCTTCATTTTCCCAACCTGCTACATTCTACTTTTATGTGAGTAAATATGTGGATTGTTGCTGCTCCCAGGAGGCTCAGTATCTCTTTCAAGTCAGCTCTATAAACTGCCAGTTCCGGGGTCACCCATAGTCTACGTCAGAAAGTTAGGGGTCTAAGACCTATCTCCTCCTCAATAGGTCTAATTCCTAGATCCAGCCTTAAAGGAATAAGGGGGGTACTGGAAGGGAGACCCAGAATCTGTTTCCTAAAGCTATTTTCTACTTAACTCACGCCTCCACAAGAACAGTGCCCCCATAATTCAGCACTTTACATTATTGCACCCCTGGCTTGTGCCTTATAAATCTACGCTATAGGCCCAGCAGGTTTGGAGGATGAGTTTCTCAGCAATTTGGTAATTCCTCCTGTGATCTGGGCTAACTTGAGCTTAGCTTTAGCAATTTGTGGGCACCACTCCACATTTTCGGTCAGGGTCACCCCTAAATATTCAAAAGCTGACACTCTTTCCAGCATGATGCCATCTAAACAGGGGTTAGAGCGGGATGTCTTGGGTGGATTGAAGACCATGAACTTTGTCTTCTGGGTATTGATCTCCAATCCCCGGGCGCTAAAGAAGATGGCATAGCCATCTAATACATTATGGATACCTATAGGAGATTTTGACATAAGAAGGGTATCGTCCGCAAACATAATTGCTGGAACCTTGGTGCCTGCCTGTCAACGCGTTAATAAAGAGGCAAAACAGGGTGGGTGCAAGCACACACCCCTGCCTTACTCCTCTGTCAACTGGGAAACGAGGGGTCATGTCACTTCCTTTTCCACACCTGACTTGGCAAATTTGCCTTCATGCAATCTTATAAGTATCCTCAGGAGGTAAGGGGGATCCCCATATCTCTAAGTACCTCTCATAGCTTTGCTCTGGGCACCAGATCAATGGCCATCTTCAGATCCACGAAGATCAAATATAGGCTGCCAGCCTCCATTCTCACTGTTTTCCAAAATATAAGTTGAAGTCTATAAATTTGATCAACGGTGGAAGTGTTCTTCCTGAATCCGGCTTGGTATGGACTTAGTATCTCGTTGTCTTCCATCCATCCCTCTCTACGATCAACAACCACCTGTGCAAAGAGCTTTTGTGTCACGTTGATCAAACTGATTGGTCTTTAATTGGCTGGCAGAAGTAGTGATCCTTTTTTGAAAACTGGGACTACTTCTGCCCCTGTCCAGGTTTCAAGGATCGGCATGCCTTTTATAATATCATTAAATAGAGCCTGTAGGTGGGGGCGGAGCTAGCAGCCGCGGAAAATGGCCGCATAGTCCCTGGGCTCCGTCGGCACCGTTTCAATATCCTGCTCTATCCTGCATCGCCCTACTTTCTGTGACCCCCCTACCCCCTAGTGCATTGCGGATCGTGTGGGGACCTGGCTGACCCGATCTGAGACCGATCTCCCCAGCCCCGACGAAGTTGACGGACCGACTCGCTGAGGCACCTGGAAGGCCCGTGGTCCGCGGTCTCAAGTGGCAACGAGTCCGCGTTGCGTGCGGCGACGTGCGGCTGCGACTGGGCGGCCGTGCCGAGAGTGGTCGGACCCCCTGCGGGGGTCGGCGTTGTGTCGGAGAAGCTGCCGCGGGGAGTGCGGCTGCCTATGACTGCACGGCGGACCCGGACCTCGCACTAACGACCAGTGAGACTTCGGGGAGAGTGCGGGGAGCACGCGAGGCCTTCACCGGGCTCGGGGCGCCGAGGGCACACAAATCGACATCCACAGGGTGTGCGCACCGATGGGCAGTGGATGGGGGCGCGGAGGAGCTTGTGAACCCCACCCCCTTCTGCCTACCCAGAGAGTCATAGGCTGTACACCCGGTTCGGGGACTGCCCATCTATTGGACTGGTACACAAGTGCACACGGGACTGTTCACCGCCCCCGCCTTCCTGCTCCTCGCTCGACACGTGGCCCGGGCCTCGCCGACTTGCTGCGGGCGGCCGCGATCTCTGGCGGGGACGGACCAGCAGCTCCCCCGGCCAAGCTGTAACGCGAAGGGCTCTGTGACCCCTCCCTGGTGGCGGACATTCATCTTGGTGTGCCAGGCGTGCCACCTTAGTGGTCGGACAGCGGCAGTGTGTATTTGGTGGCCTGATTCTCCTTCACGCAGAGGCGCGGGCATTGCAGGACCCAGGGAGACATGGGGAAAGGAGACAGGACCCAGAGCAAGCTCCCATTCTCGCAGCGGCGGGTGCAGGTGCTGAGTCCCCAGACACGCCAGGATGAGATTCTGACAGCAGGGGAACAGCCGGAGGACAACTCGGAGATAAAGTCGATGCTTAGGTCCATGGAACTGAATATCCAAACGAACATCACGGCGCTGGGGACCAAGATGGACGCCATGTCATACAGAATGGACCGCATGGCGGAGCGTCTCGACAAACACACGGAGAGACATGACATGGCGGAACGGCGCATAACGGAGGTGGAGGAGGCTCAATCAGACTTGGACACCGCGAGACGCCGGGCAGAGACACTGATCAAGACTCTGCAAGACAAGACGGAGGATTTAGAAGCCCGGTCCCGTCGCTGTAACCTCCGCATACTTGGCCTGCCGGAGACCACGCAGACCGGAAGAATGGAACTGTTCGTGGAAAACCTGCTCACCAACCTGCTCGGAGAAGGAGTGTTCTCGGCAATGTTCGTGGTCGAACGCGCTCATCGGTCGCTGGGCCCACGACCTAATCCAGGTCTCCCTCCGCGGCCGATAATAGCGAAGCTGCTGAATTACAGGGACAGGGACACTGCGCTTTGGTTGGCGCAGTCCAAGGGTGATCTGCACTTCGAGGGATCAGTGATCTCCATCTTCCCAGACTTCACGGCTCGGGTACAGGAGGCGCGCAAACACTTTGCGCCACACAAGAAACGACTCAGGGACATGGGACTTGATTACGCAATGCTGTACCCGGCCAAGCTGCGTGTCAACAGGAAGGGCCACTCGCACATCTTCACGGACCCTGCGGAGTTGCAAAAAGCTATGAAGAAGTGGGCCCGAGACAAGCCGGAAGAGCAGGCAGATAGCCAGGAAGAAGCTGGTCAGCAACAAATGGACGACCAGGAGTGACTCGGCGATAAATGCTCTGTGGCACAGTGATCGCCAACTTTTCCTTCAGTGGTCGTGAGTGACTCGAGAGGCCTAGATCCGGAGGAGCTCTTCACAGACGCGATGTCACAGATAAGAGGGGATGGGATGCGGGCACTGTTATTGTCCATTTATTGCGTTTGTCTGCACCCACAGTGACTGCTGCTTCTTCTGGACTATTAATGTTGGGTGGGCTATGGTGGCCGCATTGGGGGTGGGGGGGGGGGGGGGAGTTATTCCTGGCATGGCTGGGGAAATGAAGATACTGTTTCTCAGGATTGATGGGATGATGCATGACTGGTGGTGCGCGACGGGGGGTGGGGGCACAGGGCACCAGAGTTGTGAATTACTAGGTGAGACTGAGTTGGCTGGCTACCTTTGCCCACGAGCTGTTGGCTAATGGGGCATTTGAACTGGTGGTTGGGGAGGGGCGGGTGGGATGGGGACCTGCGTGACCGAGTTGGGGTGGGTCAGCTGTGGGAGGGGGGTGGAATGTTGGGGATTGTTTTTGAACTTGGGCTGTTTTTTTTGCTGATGATTGAAACTGTGCTTTGCCGAACTTTGCGGAGACCTCCCACTGTGTATGCTGCTGCTGCTCCCCCTCCGAATCACCTACTTGAGTGTGTTATTGCAGTCTACATGAATCTATCACACAACTCTTTTACAATCTACCATGGCGGATAGGAACGATACTGCTGTCCTCACATCATTGAGGGGACCGGAACCTACACACTTAAGAGTTCTGACTTGGAATGTGAGGGGCTTAAACGACTTCAGGAAGCTACGTAAAGTCCTTAGTTATTTGCGCAGAAACCACATAGATCTTGCCCTCTTACAGGAAACACATTTACCTTTGACCAGCAAAATGCTCACTCACAAGGGCCTGGTGGATTGTAGTGTAGCTTCGGGCTTCACAACACACTCTAGGGGGACTCTCATTTGGGTTAACCCTGGCTCCAAACTCAAGTTAACGCCCTTAGAGTCCGACACGGAGGGCAGATATGTACTCTGCAGATGCAAGGGCAGGGGGCTGGATTGCATGGTGGTGAACGTGTATGGCCCAAACTTTGACTCCCCGGAGTTCTACGCAACACTGGCTCAGAAATGCAAGCTGTATGAATGTTCTGGGATGCTCTGGGGTGGGGATTTCAATCTGGTCCTTGACCCGATGCTGGATAGATCAGCGGGACCTCACAGGAGCCCGTCGGCAGCTGCTGCGGTGCTACAGACTGAAATGGTGCGCCTGGATTTAATTGACGTTTGGCGCAGCAGACACCATGCCAGAGGGGGCTACACGCACTATTCCGCCTACCACGAGATTCACACAAGAATAGATTACTGGCTTGCGTCATTACCTCTGGCTAATAGGGTGAGGGATTGTCGGATTCTGCCGCGCACGCTATCAGATCATTCTCCTCTCCTCCTGCTTCTCGAACTGCCGACGCCTCGGCTCCCCCCCTTCACATGGCGCTTTCCCCCATATTCCTTGCTAGATGAAGCGTTCAGGGGCGAACTCGCGGAGGAGATCCAAAACTTGTGGGAGACATTCAAGGTGTATGTACGCGGTGTGGCGATGGCCAAACACTCCAGCGTCCTTAAATCCATTAGACAGAGGCTTAAGCACCTAGAAACACGCCTGGCGGAACTCGAACAGAAGCTGCAGGCAGGCCCTGACGGGGACACACTGGATCTTATTAAGCAGCTGGTGTCAGAATACAATACGGAAGCCGACAGAGAGGTCCAGCACATGGGTAAATACGCTACTGCACGCACTTATGGTGAGGGCGAGAGGCCTAGCTCCCTACTGGCCAACCTAGTCCGTAGCGAAAGACGACAGCTTGTAGTTGGCGAATTAGTGTCGAGCACGGGGGAGATCCTGACCGACGAAGAGCAGATTCTGGACGAGTTCCGGCAATACTACACCACTCTTTATGAGGCCAAATCTACCGGCATGGAGGGGGCAATAGACGATTACTTAGGTTTTATTAAAATGCCACAACTATCAAACGCACAGAGGGAATTCCTGATGATGCCTATTCAGAGGGAAGAGTTAGTGGAAGCGCTAGACAGCATGAGAACGGGCAGTGCCCCGGGGGCCGACGGGCTGACTGTTGGCTTCTACAAGGCCTTCAAGGACCTGTTGGTACCCTACCTATCGACTCTGTTCGACGACATATGTCTGGAAGGCAGTATGCCCCCAACCATGCGAGAGGCACTCATTATTACTCTCCTTAAACCGGGGAAACCCCCGACAGAACGGAGTTCGTATCGGCCACTCTCTTTAATAAACGTAGATGCTAAACTATATGCCAAGGTTCTGGCGACACGTCTCGCTCTCTTGGCCCCGGAACTGGTTGCTCCAGAACAGGCCGGCTTCATCCCTACTAGGAATCTTACCTACAACATACGCACGGTGCTGGGAACAATGCAACACGTTAAGCCAGAGTGTAAGGCGCTGGCAGTATTTTTGGACATGGAAAAGGCGTTCGACTCTGTCGAATGACCTTTCATGTCGAGAGTACTACGGAAGCTGGGCTTGGGAGAACCCTTCTTACAAATGATAGGAGCATTATACTATGAACCATCAGCCAGAATCCGACTGGGCAACAGAGTATCGGACGCCTTCGCAATACGTAGGGGCACCAGGCAAGGCTGCCCTCTCTCTCCGCTGCTATATGCACTCGTTGCGGAACCCCTGGCGTGCGCTCTGCGAGAATACCATAGTCTCGAGGGAATCAGCTTCCCTACGTACAAGATCTGCATATCCACGTATGCAGACGACACTCTTTTATACGTTAGAGACCCGGAGCGCAACCTCTCCTCTGTGCTGCGTGAAGTAGTGCAGTTTGGAGCGTTATCAGGACTGAGAGTAAACTGGAATAAATCTGTTGCATTTCCACTGACCCCAGCGACCAGCAAGTTTGGGATGGATTATCCACTACAGTGGTCGGATGACCCGGTTCGCTACCTGGGTGTACAATTGCACCCGGACCCAGATATTCTGGTGAGGGAAAATTATGGGGTGGCATTTTCTAGACTGACCGATGATGTTGACAGGTGGTGCAGGTTGCCGTTATCTCTGTCGGGTCGCATTGCCCTGATAAAAATGATTGTCCTCCCACGGTTCCTGTTTCTGTTCAATAACATTCCGGTGACCCTACCGAAGGTCTTCTTCAAGACACTGACTCAGGCTCTCACACGGCTGGCCTGGGGAGGCAAGCAACCGAGAGTACAGTGGCAAGTTCTAACGCTTCCATATGAACAAGGAGGATTAGGGGCTCCTGATTTGGAGAGATACTATAGGGTCGCACAAGCAACACATTTGCATACTTGGACTCACGGGGATCGCAATATCCCGCATGTGATACTTGAAACCCTTTTCGCTGCCCCTCTCCCTCCGCCGGCTACAGTGTTTGAACCGGCTTCGCGTCGGGTTGGTACGTTGGACTCCATTACTGCAACGAACCATGCGTGGCATTCATTGGCTCGGCGACATGGACACGAATTACTGTATTCCCCGCTCGTCCCTATAGACTGGGCAGTATGGCTCTCGCCGCTACGAGAGAAGGGCGTCTTGTGTGCGCTTCGACAATTGGGCATACTCAAGCTGGGAGATCTATTCAAGGACGGGGCGGCGATTACCTGGACACAGTTGGTCCATTCCCGGCCACCAGCCACGCTAATGCAGCGCTTCCACTTCCACAGGGTACGAGCGGCGTTACGGGCCTTGTTGGGCTCGACCATGCAGGAGCCTCCTAAAACACCGGAACTGACGTACATTATTAAAACTCCGTCCGCAAGCCACCTTATCTCCCGGATGTATCGGATAGGCCAGCTTTGCGGAACACAGCCTATCTCCAAAGCCCGATCGGCATGGCAACGAGATCTGCAGGCGGACATAAGCGACTCCATGTGGGAGTATTGCTGCCGCAATACTAAAAGGGTGTCCATTAACGCTCGACATAGACTCATCCATTTTAAATTTTTACAAAGAGTATATTATACTCCTGAACGCCTACATAGGTATGGCCTCCGACAATCAGCGGAGTGCGACCGCTGCCACACTCAAGTGGCGGACTTTATGCATCTAGCGTGGTCCTGTCCGGGCATCAACAAATTCTGGGCGGACGTTTTTGAGGAGCTAGGTCACATACTGGAGACCGAGTTACCAGTTGACCCAGCGTTGGCGCTACTGGGTTACTCCAGAATTCTCCCACCGGCGATGCGTCGCCTTGCAGATTTAGGACTAATTATGGCCCGACGGATGGTGGCGCGGTGCTGGATGCGGGGACCTCTCCCGACTAAAGATGTGTGGTCCAGAGATATGTTATATGGGTGCACCCAGTCACAGCTCTATAGCGAGCTTCTACCACCTCTCAGTAGGCCGAAGAATTTCTGGGACCAGTACCTGATGTATGCTACCAATAAGACTGACGCGGATTCGGAACAGGAGGAAGAGGAGAAACAGGACAGGGAAGAGGGCACTGAGGTTTGAGGCTCAATTTAATCGGAATGAGTGACTCGTAGGGGCCTGGGTGCGTTGCTAGGCGAGTCTTCAAGGGCGATGGGGGGCTAGTGGGTGCGTGTCACTTGAGAACACTTAACAGGGAGCCACTTGCAGAGCGGGGCGACACAGGGCGAGGGGATCACTGAGGATTGGAGCGGGTGGAGAGTAGGTAGCGGATTGGGAGGGCGGGGAAAGGAGGAGCTATGGTTATGGGAGTAAGGCAGAGGCGAGCACTGGGGCCGTTAAGGGGGGGGAGGGGCGGGGTTTGGGAGGGGTAGTTGTAAGAGAGGTTATAGAACTGGGTTTTTGGGGTCAGACAGACATACTACTCCAATACATCTGATCACATAGTGACGTTGGGTGTGCACCAACGGAGGGAGGCGTGGTTGGGACAGGGAGGCCATGGTACCTTAGGAACACGTGTTAGGTAGTAGAGAAGAGGCATTGCGTCTACTGTCCCCCTGGGGGGCCGCTATTCTGCATGATCTGCTGGTCCTACTGTGATGGTATTGATGTTCCTTTACATTGCTGCCGGCCTCAGGGTTGTAGGCATAGAGCTGTGTGTATGTACTGTCACCGAATAAAAGTTTATAACCCAAAAAAAAAAAAAAAATAGAGCCTGTAGGTAGGGTCCCCAGATTTTTAGATCGTAGCGGAAGAGATCGCCAGGGATCTTATCCAGACCCGGGGCTTTGCCAGGTGGAAGATTATTTATCGCATTTACAACTTCAAGGAAGGTAAACTCTGTGGCTTCATCATGAGTAAAAATATTCAAAAGGGGAGCGAGGGGTGGGGGCGAATTCCACTCCACGGGAGTGGGAGGTCCAGCTACAGCGTGTGCTCCAAAATGTCAAAACAAAAAGGAGCTGTGCCGTTCCTCAGGAGGAGAAAGGTGTGAATCACACTAAGTGGTGCCACTGGTTTGTTGTAAGATCACAGCTGGGCATCCATGTTGTTGGATGTAATGCCCCCACACACCCTTGCAGGTGTCATGCTTCATCATCTGGGCTGCTCCTCATTGGGTTGGCGGTGCAATACCCAACGGGCTCACCTCAAAGAGGGGCTCTTTACCGGAGATCTTTTATCCAACAGCCGTTTTGTGAAGTGCCGGTGTGGGGCCAGGGGTGTGTAGACTTGGAAGTGAGTTAAAATAAGGCTGGGAGTACCTGTAAGAAAATCTTTGTATTCTGGGGGCCTCCTGTCTTAATTAAAATGTGTGATAACAAGCACTTGATGGAATATTATGTTCCTGTTTCAGTGCTGGTTAATATTTAGTGGTCATCATGAATAACCCTAGATAGAATTATGGGTATGTCCACATGAGGTCCACATACTTTCTTTATGGTGTATAAGGACTGAAAATGCTCTTCCCAAGCTTCTGAAGCTATGTTTGTTTCTAATGCTGACTTACCCTCAGTGGTGCCCGTGCTGACTAAGGACCAGAACTCCAAGTCTATAGTGAGCAGAGCAGATTTTTACGCATCCCATCTGTTTGTTTCCCATGACTATCCCGATAGTCGGGTGATCTCTTTGTATCTCATCCTCATTTCTGTGGTTAATAACTTATCTTTGACTTTAATGGCCTCCAGTAGAGCCCGTTTTGCCTTACAGCAACTATTATTCAACCATGATCGAATGGCCCTTTTTCCCCCTTTGTTGACTCCTTTGGATAAAATACATCAGCCAATTTAAGTACTAATCCTGCATGTAGATCTGCAACTTTATTAATAATAGGGACATTGCTACCTGCCGCTTCGGCCACTTCTCCCAGTTCTACTAGAACCGGGACTACTGCTGCATATAGTGCAGACAGTTTCCCAGGCGACTGCTGAATTGCCCCCCACTTACGTCTTCTCCTATTGTCGGAGAGCACTAATCTATTATTGTTAGACCTGGCACCTTGGCGTGAGTCTCCCTTCCACTTTTTGCTGATGTGCCTCAGATGTTTTGCTGGTGTTCGTTGCTCAGGGCACTGCGCCACGGCCAATCCGTGCCGCAGTGCAAGTGCTCCCAATGTAAAGTGTTTCCGTAATTGATTTCCATGATTGGCTTTTTTGGTTTACTATCAGTCCCCAGTAAAGTGCACTAGGAGTGCCAGGGCTTGTAAATACAAATGCAGCTAGTGGGCCTGCAGCGCTGGTTGCGCCACCCACAGAAGCGGCCTTGTAAGATGTGTTTTGGGTCTGCCATTGCAGAACCTGCGTGCAGTCGGGTACTGCCACGCTGACTGTGCAAGTGCACACACTTGCCAGTCCCTAAACCTTCCCTTAACTTCATATCAGTCACCCCTATGGTAGGCCCACGGGCAGGGTGCATTGTGAGCATAAGGTAGGACAAGCCCTGATGTGTGTGGCATGTCCTAATCATGAATTACCGCCCTTTTCGTTCTTCACTATTGAAGGGCCGCCTGTTCTCATAGGCCAGAATGGGCTGCCGGAATTATTACACGCTATAATCCCGGCAGGCTCAGGGAACACGGTGGCACGTCAAATTTAGTATGCCTGAACTCAGAATGATGAAATACTTCCTTTAGTAAGGTTTATTTTAATATCCTGTGTTTGCAAATGCTAAGTTAGCATTTGCTCGCCTGACTATTTCAGCCCGCCTCTGCCAGGATGTGTATCTGCTGTCTGGGATGTGTGAGTGACAGGGCTGGGGTAATTGCAGGGGACAGTCTGGGCTTCCAGGTGGTGAATAGAGTACTTACACCAGGATGGGTGGGCGGAGTAGTCCTTGACTCTGAATAGGGTTGTGCTCCACCACCACAGTGCTGGTTCCACCTCCTGCGGAGCGTCTGATGTCCTGGCAAACACATCCTGACATCTACAGACTAAGAACAACTGCAAGGATAGCTGCAAGCTCAAATCAGCATGTGCGAAGGTGGAAGATGCTAAATATAGTTAGTTTCTAGGCAGATTACAAGAGCAGTCAACACTGAGGGAGGACAGAGCACATGGCGAGCGCGTGGCAGCACATGGCAAACAAGATGGCTGCTAGAAATACAAAATGGCTTTCAGCTCATGCTAACAAATCCCTGCAATCTTTAACATGAAGTTCAGTTTTTGAGTGTGTGAATTCATTTGCTGACTGAGTGTGTACAACAAATGCTTAATACTGTTCTCTGATACTGCCTTACTGCTCAACCACACTATCCCAAATAGGGAGTAAGGTTCTATCTACTTTTACCTCCGCCTACCTTTTGGGTTCCACTGGACTCTGGAAGGATGTCCTTCAGTAAACGCCACCTGCTGCTTGGGATTCGGCATATTGCTTCAGTCCCACAAGGGCTGGGCATTGCCTCCGTGCCCTATAGAGCTCCTCCTTGGTGGGTCTTCCTTCCACATGCCATCCAGCAAGTTTTGGTAGGTCACCAAGGGGTGCCCTTCCCAGTGGCCTCTGAGGCAGCCCACCCGATGCTCCATTCACCTCACTGAGAAGACTTTCAGGGACTAGTTTTCCACTCCTTTTGCCTTTCCCCTACTAAGCAGCTGGCTGGGCCATTATTACAGGCTTCAGCCCTTTTTGCCTCTCAACCTGGGCAGCCATGGACGTGGTCATAGGACAGATGCAGTCAGGTAACCCCAATATCTCCACATGACCTTTAAGCTCCACATCCTTCCAGGTAGTGTGCCCAAGGTCTTTACCAAGCAAACAGTCCACAGGTATGGCAGGGCTCACAGCAACCTTCATAAGACCTGAACACTCTCCCCCCAATCACATGGAACAAGAACAACTCTGTAGTGTCCCCCACTGTTGTCAGCCACCACAACCTGGTGGAATGCATTGGGTATCAGCTGCTGTGGGAACACCAGCTGACTCCTTACCATGGTCATGCTGGCACCTGTGTCCCTGAAAGCCTCAACCACACACCCATTGATGCTGACCCATTGCCTATACTTGGCAGTTTTAGAGGGTACATGGATCCTAGGGACTAACCACTGTCACCCAGGAACACTAGGGTAACACCACTAAACTCCCCCCATTAATTGGCACAAACTCCTCCCCAGCATCATACTCACCACCCATGGAACCTTTCCTCCAGTGTGAGATTGTGCTCTTTGCAGACACTTTGAATCTCCTTGTGATGTCCATACTCAAAGCACTCCTAGCACTTTATGGAATTGGGCTGTTGACTCTTGTCAGGGTAGTTTCTCTTCTGGTGGCCAGATTGGGAATGAGACCCAGAGCCTTTACTCTGTGAGTTGTTTTCAGGGCCTTAAGAGAACTCTGGACCTTATTTAGATCTCAGCGGATGAAGTACTCTGTAACAAAAGTGGCATATATCCTGTCTGCAATATTACTATCTCCATAGGATATAATGGGATCATAGTATAGAAGACGGAATTTGTGATGAAGTATTTCCATCCCGCTAGATCTAAATCAGGCCCTCTGACTTTTTATCTCACCCTCTTTCTTCTGATGGGGACTTTGATCATTCTTTTTGGAGTTACCCCCCAGATACCTTCTTGGACATTATGTTGCTGACTCAGACAATCGCCTCCTCAGCAAGCTTACGGGCATCAGAGAGCTTTCTGTCTAGCAGGTGTTGGTGCAGCACTGTAAAGCAAGCACGTGCTCCTTCAAAATGAAGTTGTACATCCCTGTATAATCATCTGCTTTTCTGTCCCCCACACATCCCTTCAGTGCCTTTCTAGCATAGTCAAAGCCGTCCACCCAGCTCTGTGATTGGCCCTGCCTCTCCTTTGATATTTATTAGCTGTTAGCCCACACTTGTTGACTAGTATGGTCTTCATAGCAATGTAGTGTGTCTGGTCCCCCAACTCTAATGTGAGAAGCTTGCCCTCCCAACTGTGGGTATGTACCGCCGCAACGTCCTAACCCAGGACTCCTCTGGGAACTTGGGCACTCTTAGAGCCACTTCATAGGCTGAAAAACATTTGTCTAAGTCATCCCTCATTACATAAATAGGCACCAAATCCTTGGGTATCACTTGAGGACACTGCAAGTACGCTACCATTGTTGATGCTTGACTGTACTTCCGGCTCTTATATGGAGATCCTTCAAACTAAGTACATGGGCCAAATAATTCTCATCAAAAGCAAGTTTCAATTTTTAAACCTACTACTTGACATTCCCTTCCTTCCTCCGACTACCAGCTCCTCTGGGGGGACAGGGTCTTAGAGGAGGCACTGTTGCCTGCGCTGGGAAACACCACTGCTTCCAACAAGTCGATGGCACCCTCCACAGATAGTTTCAGAGCCACATCAGACTCCAGAATCAGGTCATCCTCCTACTCGGGAATTTCCTGCTCCTTCTCTGGGTTTGTCATCCCCTGCAACATGAGTCTCTGCCCTGACCCTCAAAGCTTTCTACAGCACCACCTTTTGGGTAAAGCCTCTTTTAGAGCCTTGAAATCTCTTACCTGGATCAGTTTGCGACTCTATCCTGGGCAGCTCAAAATCAGTTCCTACAGGTATAGGTGCTGCTTCTCCACAGTAACACATAATTTAGCTGAAAAATCAAAAGGGCAATTTGGTAGAAATGAAAGAGGTTCAATTTGGGTATCCGTATAGAATTTTAGTTACTATATGGCATTGCACAAACACAAGTTCTATCTTGATCACCAGTGTAAAAAATTAGGTTTCTGTTTGGCACAGGTATGCACCCTGTCCAAGCAGGAACCACCACTCTAGTCGGGTCAGCTAGATACACACTAAAATATAATCTGTCCTCACCCTCTGGTAGCATGCCAAAGAGAGGTCAGGCTTATCTAAAGAGGAAGAAAACAAGTTACTTACCTGTAACTTTGGTTCCCCAGTATTGGTAACTTTCATAGATTCCCATGCCTTGTATCATCCCCGTCGTCAGCCTGGGAACCTCGGTAATTAGAAAATACCCTAGCAGTATGCACAAAAGAGAAAGTAAGGCCTAGGCCTCATCTCATTTTCTAGCCTATCTACCTCTTTTTGTAAAAGAGACCAAAAACTTGCAACAACCAATCAGATCAGCCTCACTGCAAAGAACCATCCTGAGAGAGCCTCAGAGCCTCAGATTTTCGCAGCCATTGTGTAACAGTAACCACCTTTGCTGGAGGCTGAGCTTTCCCAGGGGAGGAGGGTGGGTGCATGGGAATCTATGAAAGTTACCAATACTGGGGAACCAAAGTTACAGGTAAGTAACTTGTTTTCTTGCCTCAGTATTGAAACTTTTATAGATTCCCATGCTTTGTATTAGACAAGCTAGCAGTAAGGCACAAGTACACATTTTTTACATGAGTATTCAAATATCTCCGTATAACCATCTTCATATGACAATCATATACCTTGCAACAATACCTCGGAAAAATATGTGATACAAAATGTGCAATCATTGGAAGGAGGGATAGAAGGGAAAGCTTACCTCCCATTGGAAAAGATTCCTCAGTACTGCTTGACCTACTGCTGCTTCGCTCCTTATGAAAGAGTCCAGGCAGTAATGCTTTGTGAATGTATGGACGCTGCTCTACGTAGCTGCCCTACAAATGTCTTTTATAGGAACTCCAGTGAAGAGCGCTGCTGAAGATGAAACTGATCTTGTGGAGTGAGCTTGAACATGTCTCTCCAGCGGTTTCCCTGCCGCTTGGTGGCAATAATGAATTGCACTTTTGGGGAGAGGAGTTGGCCTAACGGCTAGGGCGCTCGACCTCGGACCTGGGGATCTGGGTTCGAGTCTCGGTAACGACGCCAAAAACCTCCTGTGATACTGGGCAAATCACTTAATCTCCCCGTGCCTAAAATGAAAGTGTGTCCTCATGTAACGTAACTGGAAAACATTTAAAGCGCTCTGATACCTGATTCGATTCGGGTCTAGTTTGCGCTATATAAAAAAAAAAAACTCCACTCTTGAAATCCAGCGTGAGATTCCTTGTTTTGAGAGTGGAAGTCCTTTTCGAGGTGCACTAAAAGCCACAAAAAGTTGTGAAGATTTTCTAAAATCCTTTGTGCATTCAAGATCAAATTTGAGACATCTCTGGACATCCAAGGAATGTAGAAACTGTTCTGCAGGAGACGTAGGTCGAGGGAAGAAAGATTTTAGAACCACTGATTTGTTCAAATGGAAATCCGAAGGGACCTTTGGAATAAATTTCGAATTGGGCCTTAAAAACAAAGTGTCCTTTTTGAACTGTAGAAAGGGTTTTAAAATGGAGAGAGCTTGCAACTCTCCTACTCTCCTAGCTGAAGTGAGGGCCACAAGAAGAGCTAATTTCCAAGACAAAAATTTTAAGTCCACCCTGTGGATTGGCTCGAACGGAGGTCTCATGAGGTGAGCCAGAACCAGATTGAGATTCCAAGCCCGAGGCGGTGGCTGCACTCGAGGAAAGACCCTAAAAAAGATCCTTCAGGAATTGTTTGATAATTCTAGCAGACCAGAGAGAAGGACCAGAAGCTGTACTTCTGAATCTTGAAATAGCCGCCAGGTGTACTTTGATGGAAGAATGAGAAAGGCCTGACTTTGCCAGCGATAGAATGTAAGGCAGTATCTGATGAGGAGCTGGAGAGAACGGATGGATGTGTTCACGATGACAACACAGGCAGAAGCTCTTCTATTTAGCACAATATGTTTAAGTTGTACTTGGTGCGCGAGCTTGAGTTAAAATCTCCCTACAGTCCTGAGGGATATCTAAGCTGTGGAATTCTCTGTGCTCAGGAGCTAAGCTTTCAAATGGAGAGAGCTCGGATCTGGATGTACCACCTGTCCCTGGGACATTGTTAATAGAGATGGAATGGGACATAGGTGAAATGGATGGTCCTGAGAAAGCAGGAGAAGCTCCGTGAACCAGAATTGGCGAGGCCACGCTGGTGCTATCAAGATCATCCTTCAAGGTTCCATCTTTAGTTTCCTGAGAAGCCGCGGGATCAGGGAATTGGAGGAAAGGCGTAAACAAATGTGCCTAACCAAGACATCGAAAGAGCATTCCCCAGTGACCCTCGATGGTGATCCCTGCTTGCATAGAGTCAGCATTTCCTCTTTTCTAGAGTCGCGAATAGGTCTATGGTTGGAGTGCCCCAACGTTGAAAAACTTCATCCAGAATGTCTCGATCCAATTCCCACTCGTGACAGGCCGATTTCAGACGACTCAAGGTGTCTGCTGTTGTGTTGCGAGTGCCTGGTAGATGCTCTGCTGAAAGGACAACGTTGTGGAGAATCGCCCATTCCCATATTTCCTGGGCCTCTTTCGAGAGAAGATGAGACCTCGTACCTCCCTGATTGTTTATGAAATGCATGACCGTTGTGTTGTCTGTCCTGACCAGCACGGTTGAGCCTTGAACCCTCGGCAGGAAGGGAATCGCTCTGAGTTCCAAGAGATTGATATGAAGAAAACGCGCTTCAGGGTTCCATTGACTGCTCACCTGGAGGTCCTGTAAGACAGCGCCCCAGCCTTCCACTGAGGCGTCTGTGGTTAGAATCAGAGGGGATGGAGCCATCCTGAAAGAGAGACCTCTTGAGATATTTTCCTGATAGCCCACCAACTTGCTGCTTTTCTCATTAGAGGAGTGACCTTTATCTTGTGCTCAAAAGAGCCATCCACCTGGCGCCATTGCATGTCTAGCTGTTCTTGCAAGGGTCGTATTTGCAGTCTGCAATGCGGAACTAATGGTATGCAAGATGAGATCGATCCTAGGAAAGATTTGTATAGACGAACTGACAGGGACCGTCGCTTTTGTAATTGGCTAGCAGAGAAGATTAGCTGTTTCTGTCTTTCCTCTGAAGGAAAAGCTTTGCAGCTTCTTGTATCCAGAATGGAACCCAGGAACTTGACCCTTCTGGATGGAAGAAAGACTGATTTGTCTTTGTTGAGATGCAGACCCAGGTGATTGAAAAGTTGGATGCAACTTTCAACTGCCTTTATCGTTGCTTGAGAAGATGGAGCTTTTATCAACCAATCGTCTAGGTATGGGAAAACTTCTAGAGATTGTTTCCTTAGGAATGCTGCTACCCGGGCCAATACCTTTGTGAAAATCCGCAGAGCGGATCTAAGCCCGAACGGCAGTACTTTGAATTGAAAGTGGCTCTTGGCTACTGTGAAGCGTAAATATTTTCTGTGAGCTGGGTGGATCGGAACGTGGAAATATGCGTCCTGGAAATGCAGAGTCGCCATGTAATCCCCTGGATTTAGAAGACGCAAGATGTCTTGAAGAGAGACCATTTGAAAAGAGAGTTTAGTTTTATGAGATAGGTGTTGAGCTCCCTCAGATCTAAGATTGGGCGCCACATTTCCTCTGTTTTGTGAAATAGGAAAAATCCGGAATACAACCCTTTTCCTCTTTGAGAGAGTGGCACTGGTTCTATCGCTCCCTTGGTGAGCAGTTGACAAACTTCGAGACGGAGAAGATGCAGATGTTTTGATTCTGTGGCGCTTGGGGCTCTGGGAGGTGGGAGTTCTTGAAATTCTAGTGTATGGCCAAATTTAACGATATTTAGAAACCACCGATCTGTTGTTATGATCTTCCAGCAATCGAGAAAATTAGTTATTCTGCCCCCTACGGATGTTACAAGGGGTGAAGGACCAGTAGGCAGAGCCAAGAAGCCGCTATTGACGTTTAGAGGTATCTCTCCCCTGACGTCCCTGAATGAAAGGATTCTTATTGTGCGCAGACTTTGCCCAATGGGCGTCAAGGCGCCTATATCAAAATAACAGCTCGTCACTACATGTAGCATTCTATCATGGGTAGGCCCTCCTGAAGAACCAGGTTTTAAGTTCCTTTTTGAACAGGTCAATTGAGGGTAGCGTTTTTATCTCAATTGGGATGGAGTTCTAAAGCTGCGGAGCAACTACTGAAAAAGCTCTGGCTCCCCATCTCATCAGCCTAAAACGGGGCACAACCAGTTGGAAAAGTCCAGCAGACCGAAGACATCTTGTTGGAGCGTAGCGAGAGAGTAAAGAACCAATCGCATTCGTTGGTCCCTTCGCCATTGCTCTATATGCCAAGCAGAGAATTTTAAAAGAAATTCTGTGCTGCACAGGAAGCCAGTGAAGGTCTTTCCTGGCCTTAGTGGCAGATGATGTTTTAGGCAGAGCCAAAACAAAGCGTGCAGCAGCATTCTGCACAATTTGCAGCCGATGGATAAGGCTCTTCTTAGACTCCATGTACAAAGAGTTACAATAGTCCAATCTGGAGCCAACAAGAGCGACTGCAACCTGTTTGCGCGCCTAGGGAGAGAGATAACCACGGATTCTATTAAGTATCCTAATCACACCCCAGCATGTGGCCACGGTTCTGTTGACTTGTAGGGACAAGGAGAGTGAGGTGTTGAAAATCACGCCAAGATTTCTGGCTGATTGGGATGGAGTGGGGCAGATGCCAAGAGAAGAAGGCCACCACTCGCTCGACCAAACATCCTGGTCCTTCCCAAAAACCAATACCTCTGTCTTTTCGCCGTTAAGCTTAAGGGAATTGATGGTCATCCAGTCTGCCACATACTGCATGCAAACCCTGAAGCTAGAGGCGGATGTCATGACAGAGGAGTGAGCCAGAGACACCATGATCTGAGTGTCATCGGCGTAGGACACCACCTCCATCTCCTGCGATCTTACCAGTCTAGCAAGGGGGGCCACATAGATGTTAAACAGGGTCGGGCTCAATTCCGACCCCTGTGGCACCCCACATTGCAAAGACTTGGCAGGGGAGAGGTAGTTCCCAAGCATCACTCTCTGCTCCCTTTCAAGAAGAAAGGAGTTCAAAAGACTCAGGGCCGGTCCAGTAACCCCAGCCTCCCTAAGCCGAGATGTTAAAATGGAGGGAGACAGGGTATCGAACGCGGCCGTGAGATCAAGCAGGACCAGGACTGTAGTATGGCCAGAGTCTACTTTGCGCCGGATGTTATCGACCACAAGGGTAAGGGCGGACTCAGTGCTGTGGTGTTTTCGGAATCCGTGTTGTGTGTTATCTAAATATTCTGACTCATCGAGAAAAGAGGACAGGTGGAGGTTAAGATGGGCCTCCAATATTTTTGCTGGAGCAGGGAGAAGGGATATAGGCCTGAAGTTTTTAAGAAGACCAGGATCAAGGGACGGTTTTTTGAGGAGAGGCTTCACAATAGCCTTCTTCCATATAGATGGAAAAGAGCCCTGAACAATGGCTTTGTTCATAGCCACGAGCATTGGAGGAAGAATGCTGCTTCTACACTCTTTGAGTTTTTTAAGAGGTAGAGGATCCATGGGGGAAGCGGATTTAATCCTGTCAAGTAAGAGGTTAAGTCCCTCCAAAGACAAGGGAGGAAACTCCATAAGTGATTTAGGCGGGTCTTTGCCTAGAGACTCGAAATTTGATATGACAGGAGAGATGTTCTGATCCAAAGAGTGGCAGTGGGCTTCCAAAGAGACATGAATATCGAAGATTTTTTTATGAAAAAAGTCTGAGATGTCATTACAAAGTTCCTGCGAACTAACTACAGGATCCGGGAGTTGAAGGGAGCATAAGGAGTCAGCGATTTTAAACAGCTCCCTAGAGGATGTAAGAGAGCTGGTAAGATTGGAGAAGTACTCCTGCTTCTCCATTACCACTCTCTGTTTATACTCCCGTAGAGCAGACTTGTGAGCCTCTTGATCCTTAAGGTCCCAAGATTTTCTCCACCTTCTCTCACTGCTCCTGCATCCCTGCCTCAAAAGTCTCAGCTGGTCAGAGAACCAAGGTGCCGTAGGCTTACGCCGGGCTACATAGCGCAGTGATGCAGGGGCAAGCTTTTCCACTGCATTGGAAATGGAATCCATCAGAACTTGAGCTACCTCAGCAGCATCTCCCCGAGAGAGAGATTCAGTAGAGGGGACCAGAGAGGCAAGGGCCTCATCCGTGATGCCCCTGAAATTTCTCCTAAGAGTGAGTGAGGAGGTAGCCTGAAGGCCGGAACAAGGGGCAGGAAGAGCAAATTCCAACGGTACTGCAAGATGGTCTGTCCAGACCAGTGGCAGAGGGGGACCAGTAGAAAGTCTCCGGTTATTAGAAAATACCCCGTCAAGTATGTGGCCAGCCTTATGAGTGGGACTATTTACAAGTTGAAGAAAGTCACAGGCTCCAAGAGACTCAACCAATGATGAAGTGTCTTTTGAATTGGTCTCATCAAGGTGAAAATTAAAATCACCTAAAATGGTGAGACAGGACTTACCAAAGTAGGGTTCAAGAATGCTTAGTAAGTCCGAACAGAAGCCAGACCTAGACCCCGGCGGCCTATAGATCAGGATCCCTGTGAAGGAGGCCGATGGGGCACACGTGATACAAAAATAAAGAGCTTCAAACAGGTCTTGAGGCATGGATAGTGATTTAATCGCGCAGGGAAGAGAGGATTTTGAAAGAATAGCAATTCCTCCTCCTCTGCGCAACAGTCTATCCTGCCTATGCAGGGAATAGCCATCAGGGATGGCCATAAGCAAATCGTGACCGGAGGTGTCAGAGGCCCAGGTCTCCGTAATAAACACCCAGTCCGGCTGACGTTCCTCCACGAAATCGTGAAAGGCCACATTATGCTTGATGAGTGAGCGTGCGTTGATAAGGAAGCCAGATCTCAGGGAAGTAGCAGACTGTTTTTGAGGAAAAAAGGGCTTGATAGGGTCAATAGATGGACATTGGAAAGAGACTAAGCAAGTCCTACAGCAATAGGAGTGCAGTATACCTTCAGGCGAGAACCGATGTGAACAAGATTGACATTTTGGTTTAAAAGAAAGGATTTCCGACATGGAGTAACGCCTATTTACCTCGGAGAGTAATGAAGGTGTAAAAGCTGAGTCCAGCCCGACCTGCAGCCCGTCCTCAGCGCGGACGGGCGCAGACGGGCTGAACTCTGGCGTAACTCCGGCGGAAGTCCGGCGATCTCGCTGCGTGATGACGCTGCGCGTAGGCATGACTGGAATTTATACTGGCCGAGCCTCCTAAATGAGGACTAGACCGCGGAATGGATGACCCCTCACTTAAGATGGCCGCCAACGTGCCAAGGGCGAGGGACCCGCAAAATGCGGTGAAATATTCCAATTATGGTGCAAGTTATGAGGACAGCAGTGCAGGTAAGCGTCGCCACCAATCTAAAAACAGGGGAGAATATAACAACACAAATTAACCAAGATACAAAAAAACGGGAATTTAAAAACAGCATAGGCTGCACAGTGATCGAGCGCTGCACAGAAATGCGCCGAGGCTGGTGTAAGGGCTCACCTTGATTTTACCTGGAATTTATACTGGCCGAGCCTCCTAAATGAGGAATAGACCGCGGAATGGATGACCCCTCACTTAAGATGGCCGCCGACGTGCCAAGGGCGAGGGACCCGCAAAATGCGGTGAAATATTCCAATTATGGTGCAAGTTATGAGGACAGCAGTGCAGGTAAGCGTCGCCACCAATCTAAAATCAAGGAAGAATATAACAACACAAATTAACCAAGATACAAAAAAACGGGAATTTAAAAACAGCATAGGCTGCACAGTGATCGAGCGCTGCACAGAAATGCGCCGAGGCTGGTGTAAGGGCTCACCTTGATTTTACCTGAAATTTATACTGGCCAAGCCTCCTAAATGAGGAGTAGACCGCGGAATGGATGACCCCTCACTTAAGATGGCCGCCAACGTGCCAAGGGCGAGGGACCCGCAAAATGCGGTGAAATATTCCAATTATGGTGCAAGTTATGAGGACAGCAGTGCAGGTAAGCGTCACCACCAATCTAAAAACAGGGGAGAATATAACAACACAAATTAACCAAGATACAAAAAAACGGGAATTTAAAAACAGCATAGGCTGCACAGTGATCGAGCGCTGCACAGAAATGCGCCGAGGCTGGTGTAAGGGCTCACCTTGATTTTACCTGGAATTTATACTGGGCGAGCCTCCTAAATGAGGACTAGACCGCGGAATGGATGACCCCTCACTTAAGATGGCCGCCAACGTGCCAAGGGCGAGGGACCCGCAAAATGCGGTGAAATATTCCAATTATGGTGCAAGTTATGAGGACAGCAGTGCAGGTAAGCGTCGCCACCAATCTAAAAACAAGGAAGAATATAACAACACAAATTAACCAAGATACAAAAAAACGGGAATTTAAAAACAGCATAGGCTGCACAGTGATCGAGCGCTGCACAGAAATGCGCCGAGGCTGGTGTAAGGGCTCACCTTGATTTTACCTGGAATTTATACTGGCCGAGCCTCCTAAATGAGGACTAGACCGCGGAATGGATGACCCCTCACTTAAGATGGCCGCCAACGTGCCAAGGGCGAGGGACCCGCAAAATGCGGTGAAATATTCCAATTATGGTGCAAGTTATGAGGACAGCAGTGCAGGTAAGCGTCGCCACCAATCTAATAACAGGGGAGAATATAACAACACAAATTAACCAAGATACAAAAAAAAAAAAAAACGGGAGTTTAAAAACAGCATAGGCTGCACAATGATCGAGCGCTGCACAGAAATGTACACATTTGTTGATAAGTTTGATGTTTAATTAACAACAGTTAAACACTTGTTTAAAAAAATTTGTTGCATGCATTGTATTGTAATACCATTTGGGGAAAATAATCAATAGAGACTGGTATACGCACATTAGCATTTCACACGCATATTGCATGTATATCTTAAAAATATCCAGCGTTGGCAATTTGCTGGACTACGAGACAGATATTTACAGAGGAGTACATTCCCAATGCACGCAATTAAAAGTCCCTACACATGTTACACATTTTAAAATACTTGTCAAATTTGCCTTATGCCAAGACTGACACTTCAGTGGTCAAAACATAAGAGTAGTTTAAACAAAGGAATGTTAAATAGCCCAAGTAGACAGCATCTGCACTCTAGCGCCTGCATTCAAAACTGAGCTGTGAAGTGCTCCATTAGTCCTGTGAGACAGTTGGTATAGTGGGAATGAAGCCTTGCAAATCACACTCACAGCCCTTGTTGGGGCCCCGGACAGCGACGGAGGGCCGAGGTGGGTTGCAGATGCGCGCGATAGCTCGCAAGTTGCGGAAGCCGGCTTGAGTAGGGCACAAACCAAAAGCAATTTCCTGCAGCGGCATAGGATGGTGCCTGGGCCCGGGCGCGGAGCCGCGGTACTCGGGAGGATAGGACAGAGGGGCCCCGCAGAATATGAAGACGAAAGGGAAGGAAACGAAGGGACGAAAGGGAAGACGAGTCACCGAGCTCCAACAGGTGGGCAAAGTGGGAGCCTAGTAAACAACGTCCCGAACACGAAGGACAGAACACTTCATTCGGAGAACACCAAGCGGAATAGTAAAAACCGGAAGTCAGGCACAAAGAGCCTCTCTACCTCTTGAAGATTGGCGAGAGAAAGACGCCAATTGACTTTGTCATTGAGAGTACTGAGGCTTGAATGACTGAGAGGATTGTGAATAGGAGGAGTAGCGTTGTTGATAACCTCCCCTATACGTAGAGAAACCTTTTCCCCGGAACTGTACTTTTCGATATTGAAGTGTGCCCAAAGACCTTGCCGTTTCCGTATCTTTTTTTTTTTGTCCTGTAAAGTATCATTTATATGCTTGCCAAACAGTATAGCTCCATCGAAGGGCAGATCGAGAATTTTATTCTGCACCTCCGGGCGAAACTGGGTAGATCTCAGCCAACCTTGACGCCTCAGGACCGCTGAACCTGCTAAGGCGCGAAAAGCCATTATAGCAATATCCATTGCACAATCTATAATTTCAGATGAAGATCGTTCACCCTCCTCCAGGATTTTCCACGCTTCCGCTTTGGCACTCTCTGGAAGCTGATCAATAAAAGGAGAGAGATCGCACCACATTTGGCGATCATATCGTCCCAAAATTGCTAGTGCATTAGAGGCTCTAACAAGGAGGCTAGACATAGAGGAAAACCTCTTGCCCACATTGTCCAGGCGTCTGCCCTCTCTGTCCGGCGGTGCAGTTAGGGGTGCCGTCGGGTTTCTTGATTTTCTTTGTTCCACATGAGAGATAAACGAGACCGGTCTAGGTTGACCAATAAGACAAGCAGGACTGTCCTTCGGAGCCTTATATTTTTTCTCCAGACGCGGTAGAACCGGAAACACAGTAGCTGGAGACTGCATCACCTTCTTGCCCTCATTCCAAACATGCTCTACTGTGGGTTTGGAATAGATAGATTTCTTGTAAGGCTCCTTAAAATCATAGAGGAAACAGTCTGATTGTACCACAGGAACAGGAAGGCCAAATCTTTTAGATGCTCTTTGTTAAGATTATGGAAACCCCCTATGCCCGCTGGAGGCGAATCCACAGGGTCCGGAGATGGTGAAGCCGGATCTGGGATAACATAATCGTACCATTCTGTGTCCGGATTTTGGATATGTTCCACATTTTGGTCCTCATCTGATGAATCATCATCATCATGTACTGTAACTACATCATGCCCTTCTGTCAAAGGTTGTTCTCCCTGCCTTTGAGATGTTGATGCCACAGAAGTAGAAGGAGGCTGCATGGTTTCAGGGGTTTGAGATGGGAACCTCTTTTTGTAATCCAACAACATCAGCTGTAGGTCATTTATTAGTGAAGACGGCATGGCCACCATACCTTGTCGTGATAGTTCCTCAGGTGTATCACGAGGTGTGAATTGAGCTTCTGGATGATGTTGACCCAAGTAATAATCATCTGAATCCGAGTCCCAGTACTTCACCTGGAGCTGAGCTGGACTATAAGCATCTCCATATGGACTTTCATCCTTGTCAGAATATTACTCCTCCAGAAGAAGAGCTGGAGGTAATGGTGTCACCCTAGGGGGCTATGTCATTTCCGGAGTAATTAGACTTTTCTTGATAGAAATGTTAACTTTTTGGATTGTTGACAGTGTCGTCGATGGTGTCGTCGACGAGGGAATCGTCATCGCCAGAGAAAGAACTTTCGTCGATGGTGGAGTGGTCGTCGACGGTGGGCTGATCGTCGACGGTACCATCGACGAGGTCGACGTCAGAATCATCGTCACCGTCGTCATCGTCGACGTCGTCTTGGTCGACACCATCATCGGCGTCATCACCGTCGAGGTTGTCAGTTTCGTCGACGAAACTGAGGTAGGATGTATCGTTGATGAAGTCATCGTCGACGATGTCGTCGGCAAAGCTCTCGACGACGGGCCCGTCGACAGAGCTGAAATTGAAACCATCTGGATTTTTGATGTCATCGTCAACGTACCTGAGGAAATTGTTGTCGACGGACGAATTTTCTTCTCTCCTTTCGCCTCCTGTTTTTCAGATGGTGAGGAGGTAACAGAAAGGCCTTGGCTTGCCTTCTTACCAGATAACACCTCAGGAACAAGTCCCTCTTTCTCCTTTGTACCTTGGTGAGGAGATTTTTTGGGACTAAGCCCTTTAGACCTTTCAGAGGCCTTTTGAGAGGCCTTAGCAGGAGGTTCAGCAGATGTAGAAGGGGAAGACCTACCCCTTTTTGTAGACCTCCTCGAAGATGTTGCTGAGGAGGAATCTTCACTATCACAAGAAAGAACCTCTTTCCGTGACTTCATCTTCTGTAACCAAGTCAGAAGTCTTCCTTCCAGGTCTCTCAGAGTCTTGGTGGAGAAAGTCCTGCAGATCTTGCAATCAGTGGCCTTGTGATCTGGGTATAAGCAATAAATGCAGTCTTTATGCTTATCTTCAATATATAGCCTTTTCTTTGAGCAAGTAGCACAGGCCTTGCATACAGCTTTCTTTTCTGACATCCTGAAGATAGATTAGATGTAGAAAACCAAAGTTGAAGAGACAACTGAGCAGAGCTCAGTGGAGACTCCCTTAGCACAACGTTCGGTAGAAAATCTGAGGCTCTGAGGCTCTCCCAGGAGGGTTCTATGGGGTGAGGCTGATCTGATTGGTTGTTGCAAGTTTTTGGTCTCTTTTACAAAACGAGGCAGATAGGCTACAAAATGAGATGAGGCCTAGGCCTTACTTTCTCTTTTGTGCATACTGCTATGGTATTTTCTATTTACCGAGGCTCCAAGGCTGACGAAGGGGAATGATACAAAGCATGGGAATCTATGAAAGTGCCAAAACTGGGGCAAATGTGTAAAGTATTTGAGCAAACACGCACACACAGCAACATATTGAAAACACCATAGAAATACTCCACACAGGGAGAAAAACCAGACCATCATGATTAAAATCTAATAAGTAAAACCTGAGCTATGACTTTTTCAAAATTAAATCAAAATATAATGCTCAGAGTTAAACAGCACCAACCAAGGACTTTTGGTCACGCTACACCGAGGTACATCCAAAGGTTCAGGCCAAACTCATTGGAGTGCCGTCAGATACAGGGACGAGCCTTGGCACACTGAAAATGCACAGGTTACTTACCGGTAATCTTCATTACTCCAATTATTTTCTTCCTTGCCACATGAGTTACACAGTGAGCTTTAGCTCCACACCAGAACCCTCCATAGCAAATTAGCATCCCATGCCTCCCATCCCTCCCCAACATGGCCGACCTCCATCACCTGTGACCCAAGGGAGGGTCGACCCACCCAACTTCCTGTAGAACTACCAAGCTCCAAGAACCACATGAAGCCGAGAGCCAAACAGGGAGGGAGGGATGGGAACTCATGTGGCGAGGAAGACAATACTCGGAGTAATGAAGATTACTGGTACGTAACCGGGGCATTACCTCCTCATAAGTCTTCCTCGCCACCAGAGTTACGCAGTGAGCACATACCCAAGCCAAGCTGCTTCATGGAAACTCACAAGAAATTACAGAAAATGGGAGAATGCAAAAGAGAAGGGGGAATCCAAATCAAACAGGAGGACAACCACCAAAAAGAAGCACCGAAGGCGTGAACCTCAAGAGCTGGAAGAACGAGCCATGAGAACCGTCCAGCAGAGCCCCCGCGGAAGAAGCACCCAACACCACCCAGTAGGGAACCAGGAGCAAGTGTTGAGAGAACCAGGAAGAGGCCCAACCGAGAATCACAGGGGGCCCCCTTGAACAAGGGCCCAGGAGACAGACAGACCCCAGGAAGACCGACCGTGCAACCGGACAGAAACCACCGAACCCCGGGCACCAGAGACCAGCAAGACAGCCAGCAGAATCCAACCACACAGGGCGGAGAGAGAAGACAACAGACCAGACCGGACCGGACCTAATAGTGACAAACATGATGATACAGCACCAAAAAGACACAATCCGTACCAAAAACAGCAACACTGCCCAACGAACAACTGATAGGGAGATAGCAGAAGCCATCCCCGAACCAACGATCGGCGGGAAAGTAGGCAACAAGCCACCGAAAACGGGGGACAACCGAGGGGATCGTGGGCAGAAGCCAAGGAAGCAGACCTAACACAAAACGTTCCGGCAGGAGGAGGAAGAACAGAGGAGAGCAAAGGAGGGACCCCAGCACTCCAATCTGACCTGCAGATACGATGGCCACCAAAAAAAACACACCTACAAGGAGAGGAACCTGAAGGCCTCGGACCCCACAGAATGGCCAGTAACACTAAGAGAAGAACCCAGGACGTCCCCAGGCAAAGAGCCCCAGGACACAGCAGGAAACAACTCCAAAGCAACCCGGCCACCAAAGGACCCAAACTGGCAAACAGAAGACCGCAGAATGCCTGTAAGGCCACCCACTAAGCCGGTAGAGCAGAAGGGGCCAAGGCAAAAGCCAACAGAAAGGAAAGCAACTCACAATGGGGCCACAGAAACAGCTGTAGCCTACAGCACCTGGTATTCCCAGGTGGCCATCCATCCATCCAGTTACTAGCAAGGCCCAACCCAGCTTAACGTCCAAGTTCAGAGGAATTAGGTGCTTACAGGGTGGTACGGCCACAGACAGCCTGGTGACAGGAGTCCTCAAGCAACGCCACCACCACCAGAGAGCAATCCTGAGACAGGAGGATCAACAACACCAAACAACACAAGAGCCAGGTGGGAAGAAGATGGAGAACCCCCACAAGAAGTGGAGGGCCAAGCAATGGGAAAGGAAGACCCAGGAAAGTCCAGCACCCCAAGACAACCCATACCCAACGCAGAATTAACCAAGGACGGTGAACCCGAGGGGACGGTGCCAACACAACAAGCGCCATGCCCAGGCCAAACATGCACAGAACACAAGCAAGCCAAGGAAACCGAGGACAGGCAGAAGCTGGGAGCCCGGGGAACGGAATGATCGTGCAACCAGCCGCCACGCCCCAAGCTCAGGAGGACAGCGCTGAAGAGAGGCAAGAGAGCAGTGAACTCGGAAGCAGAAAGAGCCACCGTCGGGCAGCCAAACTGCACCCGTGACTGAAGGGTCACTACTGTCAAGGGAGAAAGAAGCCATGGACCCGCCTGCAGGGTAACCTACCGATCATCATGCACAGACCGGGGGAAACCAAAGACGCACCCGCCCCCAAGCAGGTATGGGTCGCAACCCCCAGGAAGCTAACCCCAGAAAAGGAAGACTGCAGCAGAGATTGGACACCCCAACCGAGAAAGGACCCAAATCAGTGGCGACACAACCATCGGCCGAACGGAATCCGCAGAACAAGAGACAGACTGGGGCAAGAGATGGGCCACTAACGGGAACAGAGAAAGACGAGCCCAGGGAAGTACAGTGGCAGTGCTAGACAACAACCACGGACAGGAGCGGAATTGAAGCCGGGAGACAACCCAGGCAACGCCCATCAACGACAGCCTGCAGGAAAGAACACCAACCCTATGAACATCAGCAAGGGAAACCCGAGGGACACCAAGCCCCGGGTGAGGAACCAGAAGGGACTATATCAGGTGGACCCGGAACTCCTGATGAACCAGGACCTAGCAGGCCCTCCAGACAAGAATAGCCCCCAAAGGGAAAGAAGAGGCAACAAAGGATGGGAGCACCAGAAACCATCCCTGTGGACGGACCCGACCAAGGCCACCACCACTGTGAAGACCCCTGTGGCAGAAGAACCGGAGTGCATGACCCACACACAAAACCGAAATACCAGACCAATGGCCCATGTACAGGAAGATCCCGAAGGCCTGCCAACGGAGCCTCCCTAGAAGGCATGGCTGAAAGCAGGGGAGCTAGAATGAAAGCCCCTGGATGGAGGGTGTCCAAAACAAACAGGAGTCTACTCACCCAGGTCGTGACGTAAGGCAACAGAAGCACACCAACAGGGGGCCCAACATCCAGAAACCGAAGACCAGCAGGACTAGAACGCAAGGGCAGAACCAGCCCCTCGAGACCGGGAGACGGCGGAGAACAGGGAGCCCTGGTCGAGGCCCCGTTCATGAAAGGGCAAGCCCATTTGGGAAGAAAGAATCACCCCAGGGACGGATAGACCGCCCCACAACCGCCAGGGTGGAATCAAACACAGGAACAGAGAATGAAGCAATGAAGGGTCAAGTACACTACACAAAAACATAAACACAGACCAGCACTGAAAAAGGGAAAACAGAAGTGCAGGTACCCCCTCCATAGAGTACATGAATGCAGCATAGAAGAGCGGTCACTGCACCCTTAAACATTTTGCAGCAGCTGGAAGCAAGAAGGGAGCCTCCCATCTAAAACAAAAGAATAAAGGGGCCCAGACTCAAACCGCACAGAGAAGCACTGTACGTGACCAAAAAGGGGGCAGGTAAAGCAAATAAAATAACAGCCATTGTGCGAGCCAGCAAAAGACATAATGAAATCGTGAAACAGTAGGGAATAGAGAAAGGAGGCAACGGGATGTCTACCCCAACCTGCCATGTCAAACGATATGCAATCAAGGCACGCTCCCAAGGGCATACCCAAGCAACGAAAAGAGAACAGCATCCCACAGAGGGCGGCAACATAATATATATATTTTTTCACTTTTTATTTTTTACTAAGCATGGCAAGAGTATCAGAGTAGCCGGGGATGGAGCCAGGGCCCCAACCACGCAAAGCATGCGCTATACCACTGAGCCACATCCCCTCTAGAAGAGGCAAAAGAAAAGGTGCCAGCAATGAACAGAGACTCAAGTAGAGAAGCAGACAGAGGGCGGCCACGTTCACCCCCACGCTGCCAAAGAGAAACAGGGAGCCCCTTTACCGGACACGGGCCAACTGATCCCAGAGCCAAACAGAAATGGAACCAGCTCGGGAAAGGCAAAGGAAAAGGAAGCAGCAGGCTCACCACAGAAGATGCTGTACCAGCCCTTCGCAAGGGGACACCAAAGCCAACTGCCCAATTACAGGCCTAAGGCTGGGCATCCTGCGCAATGAGGTCAGCCGCCATGCAACACGCACCTTGACCAGGCCCTAAACAACCAAGGAATGCCAAGAGCAACCAGCCAATGGTAGCCGGAAGCCGGCTGTGCGAGGCACCATCCCCCGGGAGGAGGGACAGGAAGGAAGACCTGAGGATGCAGAGAACCTCCGGTCACCCAACTGCAGGGACGGGAGAAGAGGCGTGCAGGAGAGCGTCCCGCTGCCCACGACCCCACAGATGGTGACTAGGCAGAATGCAGAACAAACAGATGAGCACAGGCACGCTGGCCAGCAACATCGGCAGAGGAGCGAGCATTCCGAGGTGAGCCCATAAGTACAGGGCCCCAAGCCGTCAGAGTCCGCTAGAGCAGGGCCAAGGAAAATTGGAGAGCAAAAATCCGCCGTAGCCTGCTAGTGTGGGGCTAAATAACATAGGAGAGCACAATCCAGCCAAATCCCGGCAGTGCAGGGCTAATTAAAACAGGGGAGCACAATCCCGCCACAGCCCGCTAGTGCAGGGCTGATAGGAGAGCGCAAACCCACCAGACACCGCTAATAGTGAGAATCATAGGGGCAGAGCCCCACACCACCAGAGACCAGCGCAAGGGGAGACATCCCTGCCACCAGTCGGCAGCCACAAGGTGTGGGGGGAAGGGAGGGGAACCCAGCCAATGAACCTGCTCGTGCACGGCCTCACCCTTACTTATTTGAAAATCGAACTTGGAGAGTCTGCAGCACAGAACAAAAGAAACAGGAAGTTGGGTGGGTCGACCCTCCCCTTATACTGGGTCAAGAGTGATAGAGGTCGGCCATGTTGGGGAGGGATGGGAAGCATGGGATGCTAATTTGCTTTGGAGGGTTTCGTTTGGAGCTAAAGCTCACTGCGTAACTCTGGTGGCGAGGAAGACTTACGAGGAGGTAATAGCACCTTAGGAGGACCTGGTCGATATAGAGAACAAGAGGCAAGGAGCACGGAGGCGAATTGTCAGTGATCTAAAGAATTCATAGGGGATGCGTTGTTGTCAAGCTGTCCTCTCAGGGAGTGCCTCAGGGTCAAGCAGTACTGAAGATGATCAATGCATCGTTGTCAAGCTGTGCACTCTGGGGTAATTAGTTGTCGAGCAGCACAGGAGCTGGTGATGCGTCATCGTTGAGTGCACTGCGCCAGTTTCGATTGACGCAACATCAGCAATGCTTCAGTATCAAGGGTTGTAGTAAAGAATGCCTCACTTCCAAGTGCTCTGGGCTAGGTTGGCATCACTTGTGAGGGCGGAACTCACAGATGGCAGAGTCCAGGTGCTGTTAAAAGGTTGCAGGAAGTCTTTGACTTCCCGGAGACTTCAGAACAGGGGGCAAGCCAGCAATCCCCTGGAGTCAGTCTGGATTCAGGTGAGATAGATCCAGTCCATTCCTCAGCAGGGCAAAGGTTAGCAAGCAGCTGGCAACAGGCAGCATATCATAGCAGCAAATCAGTTCTCCCAGAGTAGCAGTCCAGCAGAGTCGCAGTCCATGTAGCAGTACAGCAGTCCTTCTTCCTGGCGGAGTTTATTTTATTTTATTTAATGCAAATTTATATAGCACGAACATTATTCAAAGGTGTCAGAGCACTTTACAAACAAACTAGTTGCAATACATAAGGACTTGGGATTACATGAGTTACATAAAAGACACAAACAGAAAAAATTGCAAATGTACAAGTTGTAAAGTCACACAGGGAAGAGATACAAACAGAAAAAATTGCAAATGTACAAGTTGTAAAGTCATTCAAGGAAGAGATACAAATGGATAAACTCTAAGAATCACATAGGAATGGTAGTGAGTAAAAGGTCTACTACATATACTAGTGGTTAGAGTTATCTCTAAATACATATATATACAAATAGATTTTCTCAGGGTTCCATTTTACCAGCGATTAGGCTTGGACAAGTATATATCACATATTTACAGAGTGAAAAGAGAAGTAAAAAGAAAAAAAGAAAAAGAAAAAGACCCATGTCGTGGGCATCGATGGAAACCATCTCACCATGGCAAGATGCACCCAGGTCCAGACCCAAAATAACAGGAGAGCAGAGTTCCATTAAGTGGGGTCAGAGGGGGGACGCAGTTACAGCACCAAGGGAGGGCAGTAGAATGGCTGCTGTTTCACAAGATGTCGGACCAAGAACAAGAACGACAACAGGAGTGCTCCCAAAATGAAGGGGCGCACACGGGTTCCAGTCACAGGTCCCGTAGTGTACTGTTGTGGTGGGGTTAGAGACCCAGTACCTATACCCAGTTGTGTCTTTGAAGTGTCTTTAAGTGCACACAGGTATGTTCTTCCCAACCCCGGCTCCAGACTATCAGTAGGTGGTAATCAGCCCTCGGAGTAGGAAACAGGACACTGCCTATTCAGGTGTAAGTATCAGCTCCCACATCTCTTCCTGCTCAGGAGGAGCCATCAGAATTCATATGAGTATGCAGACACACCTAACCTTCCTATGTTTGTGGCTGATGAGAGAGAATGCACAAAATTTAGCTATCCCCACCCCAGTTGAGTATTGTAGACAGGCTGCAGGCACACTGACCAGTAAGTGCAGAGAAATTACAACTTTTTCAAAGTTGCATTTCTAAAATAGTAATGTTAAATCCAATTTTACCAGTAAAGAGGATTTATCAATTCTATTCCACAGATATAAAACATGATGCAAATACTTCTTTCTAATCAGGAATTACAGCTTAAAAGTGTATTAAGAGATTCCCAATGTTAACCCATGAAATGAATATGCCTCACAGTAGTGAAAAACTAATTGGGGTGCTTGCCACTTCCAGGACATGCAAAACAACAGTACATGTGCTACCTTTTACTTGCACAGTATCCTGCCCTATGGGCTACCTACCTAGGGCCTACATTAGAGGTAACTTATGTATAACAAAGTTTAAGGCTTGGCAGATAGTTTTAAATGCCAAGTCGAAGTGGCAGTAAACTGAACACACGCGCCCTGCAATGGCAGGCCTGAGACAGGTTTGTAAAGCTACTTGTGTGAGTGGCACAATTAGTGCTGCAGGCCTACCAGTAGTATTGAGGTTACAGACCCTACGTATATGCTGTACCACTTTACAAGAGACTTATAAGTAAACTAAATAAATCAAATGTTTATACAGCAATGTTACCATGTTTAGGGGAGAAGCACATGCAATTTAGCTATGGTCAACAGTGGTAAAGTCCTCAGAGTCCTAAGGCTAACAAAAAGGATCAATATCCACTTGTCAGCATATTCCTCATCACTTCAGTTTATATGCTACTCAGCAATGCGTGAATCATTAAAATGTGAAAAATGCAAAAAAGGGCAAGTAATAGTACAAACAGGGAGAAAATCTGAAAATACGATAAGGAAATAGACACATTCATTTGTGAAAAATGATCAACTCAAAAAGGAGAGGTGGCCAACGATGGACGGGAAGTTAAGCGTCCGCATTTAAGCTCCAGGGGTGCACTGTTCCCATTAAAATTATCCACTTGGATTTCTGCATCTGCATTTGGCAATGAAGTATTACATGCGCCGTGGATTTTGACATGTTTACAAACAAATGAATGTCCAACAGTAGAGTTGTATTCTTCTCCAGTGATAAAACCTTCCATATTGGTATGTTCACAATGATATGTAAAAGGAAGTGACAATAATTCATGAATGAAGCTGCTTCCAAACGGTTCATATCTACCTTCCAGGAAATGTTTTATGCAAGCTGTGAATTGAACTGTCAAGATAGGCAGTGAAATAACGCTGTATATTAATAACCACAAACCAAAAGGAATTTTAGCTACAGTAAATGAAAGTTGTTCTAATTTTTCTAAATGCAGCACTGTGCAGGTTGCATCTTTTATGGCCATCAGTAAATCAAAAGGCAGAAACAAATCACTACAATTCAAGTAATGCCATAGAATCCTCCCATTTTTAGATGTTTGAAGCATCCAGTTGAACTGCATAATAAATCTATGCTGACTTTGCCCAGGGTACATCTTTGACATGTCACTCTGCACAATATCAATAACAGACAATACTATGTTGTTTACATTGTAAATACGAGATGTAACCCCTTGCATGCGCGGTGCATTTTTGAGCTGTGCGGGCGATTTTAAAAGTGGGTGGGATTTGGACAGCCCACGGCCATCCTCCGCACATGCCCACCATGACGCATGACAGCCGGGGGCTGTCTTGAGCATGCAAGGGGTTAAATGATGAGCATTTAGAAGGAAATTTTTTTGGTAAAGAGTTGCCTTTTTTAAATGCATGTACGGCTGTCAAGATATCATTATCTATGCAAGTTTAAGATCACGTTAGTGCTGCTATTTTACATGCGGTTACTGCAGAATTGGCTGCGTCATTAGCCAGAGATTTCCCTACAGCATGTGTTCCCACACGTTGATGACTCAATGTATATATTACATGAGTTTGCAGCAACCTATATGCTTCAGATTTGCCTCTTTAACCCAAAGCAGTTTGTGCTTAAATGTACTAAACTTTGAATCTCTTATAGGTTTGAGAAGCAAAGCTTTCCATTCAGCCAATTAAGCAGGGCAGCCTCCTAGAGACTGTGTGTGTGTGTTGTTTGGAGATGAAAATCACCATCCAACATAATACCAATAAAGATGGCACATATGGCAGAGTACTGCTGCTTAGAATCCGTAGCTGATTGAGCTGAACCATCAGTGTAAATTATATATTTATACTGATCAAGAGGAAGAACAGTAGAGGGCAATAAATAGACATGCTCATACTGTAGAAATGATTGTGTTTGCAAAAAAGGGTTAAAGACTAAATACACATCTACAGCTGTTAAGGATTTAGCCTATTGTATGTCTAGGTGCTAGTGCCTGACCAGTGAGAATAACAAGGAGCATTGTTGTTTGACCTTGTCTATGGTGTTCAGACTTAACCCAAGGAAAAGAAGAGAACACAAAAACAGATGCAGGTTCTGTGTGAAAACAAAATGTGGCACAAAAGTGAGGTTTTTATATAGTAGCATGTGCAAAAGAAATGCGGCGTAAAATGTGCACAACTAGGCTAACCAAGGAAAAATGACAGTAGGCTAAGCAGGAAACACACGACAAAGTGCTGCTGGCTCCTGAAGCAGCTAAGGAGGATGCTGCCCAACAAAAAAGCCAAGCGGGAGAACTGGGTGAGACAGAGCACTCTCAAGAACAAAAAAAGAAACAATAAATATGAAGACATGTTGCACAAGGCCATGCGGCAAAAACAAAGGAATGTGGCCAGAGATTCATTAATTTAAGTATTCATGCTTTGTGCAAGGGGGCACCCCTTAATGTTCTGCGGGGGTGGGGGGGTTGGTGTGAAATTGACAAGGTTTTCTACTGCTTGTAGTAACCCCAGGATGGCAGCTAACCGACAAAACAGAGGGTGGGGTGTGGTAGTAGTGCAGCAAATCCTCGCAATGAAAGTTACAAAGGCACTGACCCTAAATCTGCGAGGTCAGAGGAATTAGGACTACCCTAGGCTTCACATCCCATTTAAAGTACTCCTTAAGATGGATCATTTGCTCTAGAGGTGGAAGTGTAGCACCTGCTGAGGGCTGTTTCTTCGGTTGTATTCTATGTGATCTAGTTAAGAAAAACACAGACACATAGTTCATATTTGTCCAATGCTTTATTTAAAAGTGTTGTTTACAACGCATTTAAAAGTCTATATGATTCTACATGATTTAAAAGTCTATATGATTCTATATGATTTAAAAGTCTATATGATTCTGTATTGTACAGGGAGAAGGCTACTGTTATTTATGAGATCATAGCCCCCCTAGGGGTCAAATGCAAGTTTGCCAAAGGTACTTCCACCCACCCTATGTAAATATGTAAATTACTGCATAGTATTAAGTAGTGTGTGTTTTATAAATTTACTTTTCCCGTTCCTACAGAAAAGGCATTTATTGAACAATCATTTATTGAGTGTAATTATTGTGTGGCAGTGAGTGATTAGTAACCAACACCACCTCCCCTGAGAAAGCCTTGGAGTGCTCTGCTTTGCTACCTTGAGAGAGTCAAGCACTAGGGGGAGGATTGTCGAGCCATTACTTGTCGAAGTTTATAACTAATGGCCCGTTTCCTTACAATCCAGTTGTTGGAAACTTTATTCCGACAAATCAACAACTAAGATTGATTATAGTTCTTCCTTTGACAAGCAGAGTGTGTTTTGCATAGCCGCTTATGGGATCATTTAGCCCTTGTTGAGGTGTTCTTATGCCAGAGCAGTGGACGGATGTACGTCGCTGCTGTGGTGGACTTCACCCACCATAATTAGAGATCTATGAGTGTCAGGTGGAGATCTCTGTGCTCTCAGAGAAACCTCTGCCACAACAGCTCCCCCAAAATCACTGAAGCCATGTACAATGCACCCCTAAAACAAAGGTTTTTGAAAAATAAACTCAAGAAGCAGTAATTTTCTCCTAGAGTGTGGAGTTTTTTTAATAGTTTTTCTGTTTGGGATTACCAGGTTTACCCTGGTGGTCCCAGACAAGAAATAAGTACATCAATAAGTCGGTCTTAAATAAAGAAGCTGAAGTAAGGTGGTTTGACAACAGGCTTTATATCACCGTCAACAGAAACAGGACTCTTAAATCAGCAGTCTCCCAGAAGAAGCTCAGGGGCTTCCCGTAGCTCACCAGCACTATATAAATAGTTATCATAGGTGAAGCTGAACTTAGTACTAGATTTATCATAAGATTCTGTTGCCCTTGCATCACGTCCTGCTTGGCAGTATAAATCTAGAGTGATGAAAGGAAGCATATCACTTCTTGGCTTTGCTCTGCAGCAGGAAGTTGTTACATGGTAGATAGTGAGTGTTTGCATGCATCCACCAATGTATTTTGGCCCATTCCCAGATTTTCCAAGAATGGTAAACCTAGGAATGTATCAGAATTGTACGACTTCCTGATACAGATACAACACGGAGAAATATCAATATTTCTCCTGGTTTTTTCCTCTTTCTAAGTATGCTGCATCCTGCAGCACAAGAGGAAACACCGTTAGGACTGTTTTGTACAGGAAGGTGTGTCTTCCTGCACAAAATCAATTCTGCATGCAATTTAGGAACACTTGCAGCATGACACAAGTGTGCCTGTATTGGCGCTAACCAGCACACAGTGTGCTAGTAAAGTGAGAGAGCAGGAATGTGCCAAATCCTACTAGATATGGCACATTTATGACCTCTCCATTTGACGCAGCATAGCAAGTTGTTTTGGTGAGTTGTGCTGCATCACAGTGGCAGCCAATGGAAGGGTTTCATGATAGCACTCAATGCACCATGTCAGCCTGTGGGGTCTGCCGCACGACCATCTGTCTCCACTTTCAAACTAGCAAAGTCACAAGGAAATTAGTAATGTTGATGGCACGGCTCTGCCAGTCACACTATGTGTCTGAACAATGGGCAAGCCTTGGTGTATGTTGTTTTCTGATTCATATTGTTTCATTGATGCTGCTTTTTGCCCCGCTACACACCCACTTTTTCCCGCCACTGCCACCTTTCTGTTTCCCACCCGCTGCTGATAACCCCGCCCAGTGCCTCTCCCTCCTCCCAAGACCCACTTACTCAAGGCTGCAATGCAGTTGCAGCACACCAATGGCAAACCCATCTGCACCCGCCCACACCTGGACCACCTCAGCACCAGGAACACAGGATCTCGCAATACCCAAAGCTACACTGGTGCTGAATTCATTGCCTCAAGCCACTGACTCCGCTGTCGCACATTTCTACGCTCAACAGTAGGACTTTTCTCATACTGCCACTGTCTCTTCTCCCGCAACACCGAATCAACCACACATGCAACCGCCCGTACCATGCAAACCATGACTGCACCTGGACAGCTTCACTACCTTCTGCTCAACGCCTGATCACTTGGCAAGCACGCCACCGAGATATGGCACACCATCACCTCCCTCACCCTGACATACCAAGATCTGGCTCAATGCTGCCTCCGCGGCTGACATCGCCACAGTCAACGGTCACTAGATAGCAGACCGTGCTCGTATAAATGGACACAGAGGTGGAATCGTTATCATCCACAAAAAACAGCTACTGCACAACTGCTGCAGACGACACCACTCGATCATTGAGCATCTATAAAAAAGATGGCAAAACCACCATCAGAGACACCCTCACCTACAGCCCTTCAGGAGCACACCCTGACTTATTCAACCCCATCCATGAATTTATTGCTACACAAGCCATCAACTCCAAACAATACATCTTCCTCAGAGACCTCAATTTTCACCTTGATGACCCCAACAACACCAACACAACCAACCTCCTCGAAAGCATGAAGGACATCGGTCTCACCCAACAACTCACCAACTCCACACACAACAGAGGACACACACTATCACACACACACTAACACTATCTGTACCACCAGCAACACCGTCAAGTACAGCCATGTGACCGTAATCACCTGTTCAGACCACTGAATCATCTACTTCTCCATCACAACAGCCGCACCACCAACTCCAAGCCGCCAAGCACCTCAAACTGCAGCTGGAACAAAATATCTAAAAACGAATGGACCAACGCCCTTAACACCTCTCTCCCTGACACCACAAGCAATATAGAACAGGCTGTTCAGAACTTCACTGCCGGGATCTCCAACTGCACCAACTGAGTTGCCCCGACCAAACCCACCGAACTCAAGAGATCCACCAACCATGCCAACTAGTACACCTCAGAACTGATAACCACCAAACACAACTGCAAGCAATTAGAAAGGAAATGTCGCACCAGCAAGGACCCCCCAGGCCGCACTACATTCATGCCATCGCTCAACCACTACCACCAGCTCCTGAAAGAAAGAAATCAAAAGATCACATTTAAGCAAGCTCCAACCACACCAAAGAACTCTTTAGCATTGTCAAGGAGTTCTCCAGTCCCTCAGCAACCAAACACATCATCACCCCTTTCCAGGACTCTGGGACACCCTGGTGGACTTCTTCCATGACAAGATCACCACCATCTACAAACCCTTCGACCCCAACCTGCCACCTCAGACATCCTCAGCCTCATCCCTCCCACAGATGCTAACTTCGACCACTGGATTACCACTTGAGATTAGCTAGCAACCACAGTCAGCATGCACTCTTTTTACTAAGGAGCACCCACAAACCTTTGCCTCCACTACATGTTCAACCTTGAGAACAGGACTATCAACAGGGAACTCTCAGTAATCTTCAACACCGGACTATCAACAGGGAACTCCCAGTAATCTTCAACATTGCCATCAGCACAGCCACCTTCACCAAAGAATGGACACATACAGAAGTCAAACCGCACCTTCAGCAAAGAATGGACACATACAGAAGTCAAACCGCTCCTAAAGAAACTATCTGCTGACTCCAACAAGCTAAAGAACCACCTGGCCATATCTCTTCTCCCATGTCCTGCCAAAGTCCTCAAAAAGTTCATCAAGTGCCAGCTCATGGGATACCTGGACAACAACGATCTTCTGGACCCATCCCAATCCGGAATCCATTCGAACCACAGCACCAAAACCTCCCTGATCACAGCCACAGTAACATCAGAACCCTCCTAGACCGTGGGGAGATAGCTGCCACCCTGGCCACCATCGTCAAAATCCATGGGCTGAACATCATACCCTTTGAAGACGACACCCAGATCATCCTCTCTCTGTCAGAAGAACCATCCACCACGAGGGTCAACTTCCATCTGTGCATGACCAGCATCACCAACTGGACGCAAAAAAACTGCTTCAAACTAAATACAGAATACTGATCTTAAGAAATGACTCCTGGTGGCTGTCTCAACTAGGGCCTTCACCCATTCCTACAGACTACACCGGGAACTTGGGCATTATCCTATATATCAAACTCACCATGTAAAAACAGATCAATGTAATCTCCTCCACCAGATTCCTTACACTTTGCATGCTCAGAAAGATCTTCAAATGGCTCCCTGTCAGCACCAGAAAAATCCGTGACTCAAGCCCTCATCACTAGCCATTTGAAATACATCAACACACTCTACAAAAGAATCACCACCAACCTCCTAAAGAGACTACTAACCATACAGAAATTTGCAGCCAGGCTCATCAGCGACCTCCCCATATGGACTCACATCACTCACCATCTCAAAAAACTCAACTGGCTCCCTGACCACACGAGATGTCGATTCAAGATGCTTACCCACGGCTACAAAGCCCTGCACCATCAAGGACCGGCATACATTAACCCTCGCCTGAGTTTCCACCAGCCCTCCAGACACTTGCTCTTCAACTCTCTCTCCTTTGCTCACCCTCGCATCCAACAAAGCAACAGTGGAGGACGGTCTTTCTACCTCAACTCTGGACCCCATCCTCTCAAGGAATTCAGACGGGGACTCAAGACCTGGCTGTACAACTGATTCCACCCAAGCAGAATTGCTCTGAGCGTCTGGATACCCTTGCAAATGATTAGCAGTACTATACAAATCCGGTTTGATTGATTGAAGAGAGCAGGCTCTAGAACCAGAAATGAGCCAATTAAGAGCCTCTATGCATGCAACTGTGTGTATGCATATTTATATATGTGTCTGTGTGCAGATATGTCTGCCGTTCTGTCCCTGGAAGCTATTCCTGGTGTTTAGTGCCACCAAAATTATACAGTGCTTGTCAGAACACCTTTCAGATGACCATTAGACAAGCAGAAGCTATTGGGCCCAACATTGAGGATTGAGGCCTTTTACTTCTAATATCCCAAGGGCCTGACCTACGATGGGCCCTACGCCACTGGGCTAAATAACCTTTCAGCTTTTGACTCTCATTGGTAGCACTGTTCAAGCAGTCCAAGGCTTCTTGGGAGTGCTGGACACAGGGGGTGAACACAAATAAATGACTGTTCAGTCAAACACTTGCTTTTATGAATAAAAGGAGTATTTATATACAAACGCAAATAAAAATACTACATTTGCAAACAGTACACAAAGTCCCCTGAGGTCAGGGCTCTAGTGTTTTATAGATGGTTTCCTGAGGTAGCAGCTATTCCCCATTCACTAAAGGTGACATTCAGGTCAGGACCCCGCCAGTAGTCCGAGTCTCAGTTGTACCAATCTGACCCTTTATTAAAGTCAAAAATGTTCGAGCGCCAAAGCGCAATATGGTAGGCAAGTTCACGTAGGGCCGTTTGTCCCTTAAAAGAGTGTTATCCACACCAGCAGGACGTTAATGACTGAAGTCTATGAGTGCACCTCTTTTGCAGGTGCTGAAATTGTAGCAACTGCCTCTGCTAAGTTCATGTGGCCCGGAAGGGGCAATGGATTGGTGTCCATGAGTTCCTCACAGGAGGGCCTGATCAACGGTAGCCGGAAGGTTCTTGATGCTCCCCAGATGCCTAAATGTTTCTTGGGATCCTTGTCAGAGGAGAGAAGGTGCCACACTACTGGTCCTTAGTCAGGTTATGGGCCTGCCCGGTTCATCACGGTGCTAACCTCACTCACAACGACGGTCTCAACCAGACCACAATGCTTGACTTTTCCAGGTGGCCTTCGGCTTATGGGTCACAGCCCAATCAGTACTGCAGCAGTCATCACAGCATCCCCACCTGGCACACAGGGTCACCGTCTTCACTCTGTGCGCAGCCTATGACCCTATATGATTGGTAGCAATTTTTACGGCAGCCCCGCCTGGATTACAGTTTTGCCAATTTAGCTCTGAACATGGGCTACTGCCCAATTGCCACAGCAGCAAAGTTGATGGTGGCTCCATTTGGCAAACAGGGTTGCTGAAATCCAACCTGCACATGGAAGATGACCTGAACAATGTAGCTATGTTCACAGCGACCCTCTTCTGGCTTATGGGGCTCACCAACACGTCCCTGCACATGGGCAATGACCCCATCGGTGCAGCAGCCATATCCGCCCACCTCTCTAGAAGGATTTAATCACCAGGATCCCGTACTGGACCTTTTTTCCTCCATCACTCTTCTCTTCCACTGGTGATTTAGGTTCGAGGAGTAGGTGGTCTTAGATTTCCTGGGGGATGTCCATTGTCGTTCATTTACAGAGACCAAATGTGATTTAGAGGCTGAGTCTTTGACATTTATGTTGGGGGTCTACTTCCTTTTGAAGTGCCCTTTCTTCTGCTCTGCCCTTCCTCCAGAAAGCAGTCTGTCACAGCATGAGCAACTCCAAATCTCATACCCCCACAACGTAGGCCATCAGAGTGACTAGATATTCACACCTGAATGTCAGCAGTGATATGTATCAGACAGTTATTGAAGGGCCTCAGCCCCATTCTCTATGATTGTCTTATCAGCCCCATCTACCTTCTGAGATGTGTCCAGGCCCCTTCCCAGTGACCTCTGTCTGAATCAAAGAGCACCCTTTGAAATGTATTGAAAAGTCTGCCTCTCTATTCCTTTGGTGTGTCCCATCCAGCTCACAGGAATGCATCCTCCAAATGTTCCTCTAGTTAGCCTTGGTCTCCTAAAATGAAACTTAGAGTCTTCCAAGAAATTGTACCATTCACAGGCCCATATACACTCATCACATGCATATATTATAAATAATCTGCACAACACTGCAATATCCCCGTATTGTACCAATCACAGGCCAAAATACACTCAGCACATGTATAAAACACTCGCACTGTGCAGCACTCCACACTAACCTGATGTACTCCAAGGGTAGGTTAAGCACACAGCTCACCTGCTGATCATTACATGGTATTTTGCCACCACTACGCTTGTGCTACTCACCTCTTCTCTTGGCAAAGGAAGTAGCCTTTCACTCGTATGAGTTTAGCACTTTGGGTGTCCCTTCTGGTCCAAAAAGCTTGGCTTATGTCATGGCACACACGCATGATCTGTGTTCACCCATGACAAAAAAATCAGCATCAAGGATCCAGGCATCATTACCGTTGGGGCTTTCAGGGCAGGGGTGCATGTCAAACATCATGCGAAGGACTTTTCCGTCCCAACATTGCTCTGAGGAGGTTCATCTCTGGTACAATTGTATCCATTATGGACTAATAGTGGCAATGGTATAATAGCTGTCAACCTTGCTATACTTTGGGCATTCCTGGTTTAGACGTGGATCACAGGCATTCATCATTGACATAGAACACGGCTGGCTGAATTTAGCCATCCCTAACATAATTGTGGTTAACATTCTCAGTATAATGACCGTGACTGATATTTTGTGGGCATCCTGGCCATTATGGAGTGCAGTGTTGGCACACTGGTGAACCTCGTATTGTAGTGTCCATCAACAGCTTACTACAGGGCTCGATGGTGTTATAGTGAGCATCCATTGCCTATGATTTGTAATACCTGGCGTTGGAAGCTGATTCATGGTCATCCTTGCTGTATGGTGGACATTGGTGGACAAAAAATGATGGATTAGGAGGTGGCCTGAGAGGTTGCCTGTGGATGAAAATAATTCAAGTCTGTATCCTTCACCTTGTTGTTTTGTTTTTTTGACGCATCACTGTCACATTACAAATACAAGTTAATTAAATAAGAGAATTAATTAATGTTGTGCCCTGCAGTAAGACTATGAAAGCTCTTCACTCGTTACCAATTCACCTTTGGTTCAGCCCAGGATAAATAATAATATCCCTTTGTCATTAGAATTATTTCCACATAATTAAGAATTTACCACATTTGCCACTTAATCCACCGTCTGTTGCTTAATTTCCAGAGTGTGAGAGAATTTATATTTAAAGCTCAAACAGTTCAGACGTTACCAAAAAAATGCCAAACATGTTGCTTCACAGAGCCTTATCAATTCATGGTATGCAATAGATATGTTTTTCTGGGGAAACAAAACTTTTTTACATTTCCACAGAAAAGAAACCTGACTCCTGCAGTAAACAGTTAATTTTCACCTGCAGGCTGGAAATTACCCAATGAAGTAAACTATTTATTTTTTGGGAACCGAGCTGAGTCTCACTCACACTGTGGGTGTGCTACAAATATGGCCACGTGGGGCACCTGCATGTACCACACACAGCGTGGCCCCCACTTGTGGACTGTACTCACTAGACACAGCATGGTCCTCACTTGTGCACTATACTCACCACCCACAGCGTGGCCCCCACTTGTAGACTGTACTCACCGCACACAGCGTGGCCCCCACTTGTAGACTGTACTCATCGCACACAGCGTGGCCCCCACTTGTAGACTGTACTCATCACCCACAGCGTGGCCCCCACTTGTAGATTGTACTCACCGCACACAGTGTGGCACTCACCTGTGCACTGTACTCATCACCCACAGCGTGGCCCCCACTTGTAGACTGTACTCACCGCACACAGCGTGGCCCCCACTTGTAGACTGTACAGCGCACATCGTGGCCCTCACTTGTGCATTGTACTCATTACACAAAGCATGGCCCCCACTTGTGCATGGTACTCATTACACAAAGCATGGCCCCCACTTGTGCATGGTACTCTTGGCGCACATCATGATCCTCACTTGTACAGTGTACTCACACACAGCATGGCCCTCACTTGTGCATTGTACTCATCACACACAGCGTGCCCCCACTTGTGCATGGTACTCTTGGCGCACATCATGATCCTCACTTGTACAGTGTACTCACACACAGCATGGCCCTCACAGCAGGTCCTTCACTTGTGCACTGTACCCACCACACAGCGTGACCCTCCCTTATGCACTGAACCCACCACACAGTGTGGCCCTCCCTCGTGAACTGTACCCACCACACAGCGTGGCCCTCCCTTGTGCACTGAACTCACCGCACACAGCATGGCCCTCACATGTCAACTGAACTCACTGCACACAGTGCGGCCCTCACTTGTGCATTGTACTCACCGTACACATCCTGACTCTCACAGCGTGGCCCTCACTTGTGCACTGTACTCACCACACAGCCTTAGGACCCACAGTGTTCTGTTACCACCATTGATGCTGTCATTGGACATGCCATATGTGGTGCATTTCAATTTCATCTGTCGAGTCAGTGTTAGTTAGGGAAGGCCCTTCACTCTTGCCTTGTGACAATCACGAGGAGAAAAGTCTTTATTTCTGCTCTTTGCATTCTGCAGCACATGTAGATAGAGGAATATGCCTCTCAGGATTGTGTGCAGGACGGTGCCCCTTCCTGCACAAAAATAATCCTGCAAGTAACACAGGCACCCTTGCACCATGGTGCATGGGTGCCTGCATTGGGGCTAGGCTGCCAAATGGCACCAGCACAGAGGAAAAGGCAGGAATGTCCCATATTACCATAAATACAGCGTATTACTGCCCTTTCCCTGTCACGCAGTGCAGCGTAGCAAGGTGACTTGCTGCACTGCGTGACTTTTTCAAAAACAGGCCCCATAGTGGCTTTGACAAAGGGGTGGCTGACAGCTTCCTGGGGATGACGATCTCTGAGAGGCGGTGGAATATTCTGAAAGTGGTCTGGGGTGTCCCCGGGATGAGTGAAGGTGTCTAGTGGCTTGCTGAAAATCTCTGCTGGGCAGGCAGGCTGTGGCTCTGAAGGCCATGTAATGACTAGCGGGGGCCTTTGAATGTAGATTGAGGGGTGGCTGACTGGAGGAGGTCCTTTTGAGTATAGAATCATACACTGGGCGGCCTGAATGCCACTGAGGGTCTCTGAGGGCCTGCTGGCAGTGTCTGGAGGTATGCTGAGAGTTTCTGAGCGACAACTGCCTGAGCACTGCCTTGGGAGTTTGAATGCGGATGAATCTGATAGCCAAGAGGTGGAGTTCGAAGGCTGGCCGACCCTCAAGGTCTCTGAGGGCACACTAAGGATCTCTGGAGCTGGCCAAGAGTGTCTAAGGGTGTTCCGGGCATGTTTGAGAGTTAGCTGAGGCATCTGAAGGCAGACAAAGGGTCTCCAGGGCTTGGCTGGGGGATCTCCAGATGGAAGTGTCAGAGTACAAGCTAAGAACACTGTGCCATGGAATGTTGTTGGATGTGATTGGCATATCTGATAGAAAGATAAGGGCCTTTGAAGATGACTAGGACACTGTCCCCCCCACAGAGGGCAGACTGGTAGCGTTTGGGCTAACTGGGAGTGGCAGAAGCAGGAACGATGCAAACGGAATGGAAGCCTGGTCATTTCATTGGAGGCCCAGTACCCTTGATGGGCAGTGGTTAATTTCCAGATTCAGAAGGGAAGAGGCTAAAACACTGCATCCCTTTTGTCCCGGTCCGAGCATGTGCTGCTGCTAAACATGTACCTCTGAGCTGGACTCTGCTAGAGATAGGCATTCGCAGGTTTGTTTGCCGACCACAGTGCTCGGTGGAAGTCCTTCTGTATGAAAGCTCCACGGCTGCTCCTGCATCTGCTTTTCCATCATGTACAAAATCCCTTAATTTTTTCTGATATAATCCATTTTTCAGTAGAGGGATATTTCACTGTCGTCACAAAGAGTCCATTTTTAAATTAGTATTGTATTTAAATATAGATTTTATTTCATGCAATTTAAGACATTTTTAGATCACCTCTTTTTTGATTTTCATAATCTGATTGTACGACTTCTCTTTTTTTCGCTTTGTGGTGCTCGCTTTAAGATGTCACACACCACAATACCAATTTAGGCGGGAGACACTACATTCCTTAAGGTAGAAATATGTAATTTACCTTTCTATTTTTTCAAACGTCCTTGACTCCAGTGCAAGCTGATGGGGGAATTAAATCATTCTTGCCAGCACTACTGATTTAGGAGGTAGGTTCCCACATTTGTGTCACTCCTACCACCTACTGGGTTACCCAGGCCATCATAAAGCTTTTCAGGACGTGGGTAAGATGGAGTATTTTCTGCACAGTGAGCTCGGAAAGGTTTATAAACAAACCATTTCCTACCTAATAGAGGCTCCATAAAGCTCAGAGGTCCATCAGCTTCTTGATAAACGTAAGCTTAGCCAGAGTGGTGGAGCTGGAATCAGGCAATAAATAATAATAAATCTTCCAAGCTCACACAGTTTAAAGGTTAGTGGGAAAAATGCCACCTGCATTACTGCACAGGGCTGCTCAATCCATGGTATGTGATTGAGATGCTTGTCTGGGTAACCAAACCTGTCTTTCCATTTCCACGGAAACATTTCTTCTGTAAAAAACAATACTTCACTTTTACCTTCACCCTTAGGCAAAGGCCTTTGAAAGAAAGCGATGATTTGTGTGGAAAGAGCTGTGGTTCTGATATAAAGGTCATGATTCATAAAGGTAACTTACGCTTTTAAGTACATTTGCTAATTTTCTTTTTTTACAACTGCCACTTTTGGAGTACTGACACATTTATAATAAGTTACTCATTTGCAGCAATTCCAGCATTACACATGGCCAACCACTGGTATTGCAACACCATCTCACAGAAACTGATGGAAGTAGGGACTTAAAAATTAAACCCATAGGGAGTAATGGTAAATGTAATAATTTTAAAAAATATATAACTACAAATATGAATTAATATAAATTGGTGTTAAAACAATATATACAAATAGTACATATTTATTATTTAATTACAAAATATTTAATACATTATTTGTATTTGCTATATTATGTAACATTACATTCTATTAAAAATAATTACATTCCCTTCAAGTCATACTGCACATAAGTTTCAATAATTACTAATGTACATTTCAAAAATGAATTCAGGTGGGGATTTAACTTTTTAATTTAAACTTCAGAATTTTTTTTTTATTTAGGATCTGAATTGGAAAGATAGTGCAAAAGCAGAAAGTCAAAGTTCCAACCGGACTGTCCTAGCAGAAGCTACTCGATGGTCCTCAAACTACCGTTTTGGGAAGCAATAACACTCCCACTCGTTTCTTGATATGCAATAACATCCAAAATGGCCCTTGATACCGAAATCCCGCTTCCTAAAAGATTCAAGTAAGGTTCCTTTTGTTGTGGCTTTCAGTCCTGTGAACAACACCTTTACCCTGATCCTGATCATCATCATATATAGCTTTTCTTTTGTTGTAAGCATTCAACAAACACCATTTAAATAACAAAAGCAGAGAGGCAACAGAAAACTGTTGCCTCTCTACTTTTGGTATGAAATGTGTTTAACGTATGGTCAATGTGTAGCTGGCCATTGAGGTGGGCAACGGTGTTTGTCTATTTTAGTGACTGCTTCAGGCAGAGCGTCATTTAACTCCCTGGCTGTCTTCCTTCCTTGTATTTTCTATAACTCTAACGTTCCTGACACCGCTATGTTGAAAAATTATGACAAGGGGTTTGAATGTGGATGTGATATATCACATAACCAAGGGGGGTTGCAGGAAAAATACTTACTCACCAAACTATCATCAAAATAATAACGATTAAAAAAAAATATTGTCATCCTATACTTTTTTTGTGACCTTAACCTTTTTTGATTTTTTATTTATTTATTGATTTTCATAGTATAACAACCATAAAATACATCACTATTTGTACATTGTTACAGAATTCTCTATTTTGTGATGGCCTTTTGGGATGATACATCCCAAAAGGCTTTTTCCCATTCGCAAACGGAAAAAAGGCTTGATACATATGGCCCTAAATATTCCGCCAAGAAGTATTTGGGACAAGAATGTGGGTACCTGATTTTGGTTGTGAAGGCACAGTGGCAGATGAAAAACCTTTTGACATCCATAACGTTTTGGCTGTTTTATAGGACCTAAATGAATCCAGGGCACTACAGAGTAATGTCTAGGTGAAAAGGACTGCCACTGGGGAAGCCAAGTCTGTACCAGCAGGACCTGTCTGGATCCCAAAAATTGGGGACCTGGTCAGAGAAAAAATGGTAGACTTACCTGGTATCACCTTGGGTGGAACTCTGGGTATCTACCGGAACTGTCTTTAGTATGCTTATAAATGGAACGTATCTTCGAGAAAGCTCTGCAGCATAAAAAGTGAAGGTGATTCTGAAACCGCATCTATCATCACACTGAAAAGAAAGACCTATCCTCAGTGAACATTACAGCAGTTCCTATTCCTGATGGTATAGTATGGGACAACGTTGATTACGATATATTTGGCCCGACAGTACTTTTAAAAATACTACATTTATTTAAAATTTCATTGAGTGGTATTATTACCTCCAGTACATTTTTCGATGATTGGGATAACGAAACTGTAAAAAATATGATTTTTCTAATACTGAAATGTTAGAAGACACATCAGACTTTGTAACGATGTATTGTTATCAACATTATGGTCATCACTTTCTGAATAAATCTGCTAATTCCAGAAAATGTTTTTACATACCACCAATGGGAACATTACCAGACACCATTGAAAAACAGTTCAAAAACATTTGCACAGAAATATCTGTATTCTTCAGGGTTTAACACATCAGAACCAGCCTCAAATTAGTATAAGGTTGCACCAACACCAGCACAGAAAATATGTTGACAAACACCAAACAGATTTATTGCCCAGTTGTCTGAACAAGGTTTCGACTTATGGAAAGACACCATAGACTTAAAATCTGTCTGGGGTACAAGATACTGGCAGGTCAAAGGAACGAAGGCACTATTTAGAGAATGCCTGATTCCTCAACAAATGATGTTTTTGAATGAAACAGTGCAACAAACAACCTGTCTTGGATTGGTCGGGAACAAGGATTTGAATACACCTCGGTTGACCGCACCATCACACACTGAGGGTAACATAACATCACGAGAAGAGGTTCCACTAGATGACATCATGTAATACAATAGATCAGACCCCGATTGGAAGGGATAGTTGATTTGGCCCACAGACACCAATAGCTGTCAAGAAAGATGCTTGGGTAAAACCAAAGGATTTAGTATCAACAGGCCAGATCCACGTTATGTACAGAGACAACACCCAGGGGTAGTGACATTGTACTGTGTTGGGAAGTTATGCCTCGATTGGCTAAAGACCTCAACACTCACACATGTGAAACAACACTTATCCTTACTTACAGAGGATGTGGACCTAATGGATTTTTTATTAGGTCCTAGGAAGCCACGTCACAAACATTTCTACTATGCTGTCTATAATAAGATTTGGAAAATATCACAAAAAGAGGCCGCAGAAAGATTACGAGAAATAGATTGTATAAACCTACAGAAAATTCAAGCAGTGGTCGACAATGGGATAACAACACTAACCTCAAGGCTATATTCAGTGGGCAACATTGTATCTTCTGCTATTGATGTACTAGAACAGGATTTGTCCATATTACAACACGGGCATTCACAACTACGTTCTATTATGTTATTAAGCTGGACGCTGCAATCTTTGCACGCAGGCTATGTTCCTTGGCATTTCAGTACGTCTCTATTTTCTTCGTACAATTTGACAGAAAAACAGAGAGAAACGGCACAAAGGGGAGCAAAATATACAATGCTGCATTTTGAAAACCTGGATAGATTAGCATTAACAGTGGCAGAGTCACCGTCCACAGAATGGTTAATCCATGCCCACATACCTCTTCCGGTCACTACTTTTCAATTTCAATATTGCCATGAACAAATGCAGGCAGGCAGATATGAAGAAATGGCTAGGGAATTCATCAAGGATTCTTGGAAATTGCCAGAGTAGGGAAAAATAATTGTTTCTAAGCTGTACTAACTGCGAGACTACTTTAAGTGGATCACTTGTTTGCCAGTATATAATACTTCATAGGTCCTATAATGGTTCGGTAGCAAACTTATCCTGTCACTTAAAGGGTGCTTCAGCCGCCGTGATCACTCCAGTGTTCAGGATACTTTCGAATAGGAGTTACTTGATGCTGAACGATCAAGGTTGCTATGGGATGCTTACGGGCATCGCATATCTGGTAACCGTGAGTTCCAAGGTGACTTGCTGTATGCAAGTATTGTTTCCACCAACATATACAGTCAGGGAGACGCCGTAATGGCCTTCACTTAATGTTTCATTAATACGGTTTGAAGCTTTGAGCCGAATGAAAGCCATGCTTATACAGAAATCCGTGCCCTTAACCTCCGCTCGAGAGACTTTTGATCTTCAAGTCGCAAGGCCTTCAGCAGAGATATAGGCACTTATACGTACAAATTGCCCCTTTCATTTTGCAGAAATGGTAATTCGTATCTTTAACATGTCTGAAACGACAGGCATCATCCACCTATTTAAGATCATAGGTTCTGGACTATTAAGCACCTTTCAGACGGTCATCGGAGTTATACCAAACCTTTTACACTCCGTATCTTGAAGCATATTTGGAGGGCTGCCGCTGATCCTGTTTCTAATAGCAGGTATCCTGATTGTCATTTTCTGCTTCAGAATGGAGGTCCCAGTCACCAAGGAGATGGAAACAGTACTCCTAGAGCGAAAATACCTTAATCGCATGGTAAAACATCTAGGCACACCTAGCCTACGTGCATCTTGGTTCTTGTAATTTATACCAGTTTGGATGGACTCCATCTTACCTGTCCCCCGATGCCTGTTCTGCAGAGGAGAATGCATGTTGGATCTCTGTCTGACAATCCCATCATGTGCGTAACCAGACGTTGAAGATTTACTGGACCCGATAACGGCCCATGTTCTGCAGTGTCCCGAGCCTATTCCTATGTTGATGGTAGCATTCCTAGAGCCACCACAAGCAGTAACTGCTCCTGTTGGTATGGACATTGGCTCCTTCTCTGACACCCAGGCCTTGGATGGTGCACAGGCTGTCCAAGCATCGGTTGTGGACAGTACGAAAGATCATCTATGCTCAATTGATATAATCTGCAAGGTGTTGCAGGGACCGTCGACTGCAGAGGCAAGCAACGAAAATGTTGCGTCTACCAGCCAGGACACATAAACATTTGACTCACTTAGCCCGTCATGTGCTGGGAACATTTTTCACTTTTGAAAAACAAACAGAAAATTGAACTCCATATAAAAATTGACATTCTTTTCAAGCATATATGGCTTTCAAATGCTTGTAGTGTTTCGGACTATACCTACAGACATACTTGAGCTATAGCTTAAGTATCAATTTCCATTTTTATCCCCTTTTAAAAACTTTTTTAGAACGTTTTTAACTTCTTAAACATTGTTTTTATCACAAAGAGAAACTAATGTTTTACCTATTTGCGTACAAGTATCTAGTTCACCTAGTAGTACGTTTAGAATGTAACAATGTTGCCCATTCAGAAGAGGAGTGGGTGTTACATTCCATATAGGTACCAAAATATAGGCCTCAGTAGTTGCATTACCCTTCAGCTATATTCTTCCCTACATTACACTTTTCACGGTTAACAGGAACTGACCTTTTACCTAGATACAACACTGCATTCAGAACGCTGGTTTTCACTAGTTCGAAATCTCATACATAATGTATAAGGATTCTTGGAAGCACTGCAGGACTACATCTCCTTGATCTGAGAGCGGCATTTGATACGGTGAACCACCGTATCCTGATCTATTGCCTCAGAAACATAGGAGTAGCTGCCACTGCGCTGCAATGGCTGCGCTCCTCTCTGGAGGGATGCTTTTTTCTGATTTTTGCAGGAGACAAGAGTTCCGAACCTCTGCCTCTGTTGTGTGATGTCCCTCAGGGCTCATCGTTGAGCCCTACTCTTTTCAACATATATATGGCCCCTTTGGCGGCAATCGTGGCCCCATTTGGAATTCATATGGTGACGTACGCCGTCGACACCCAATTGGTTGTGGCGCTTACCAAGCAACGCAGCAGCCTAATGCCCTTCACTGTTGACTTACGAAAGTCTCTAAGTGGATGGGGGCGTCCCACCTGAAGCTCAGTGGTGATAAAACCGAGATCAGGATTCGGGGAAACCCTTTAAATGTAACAAAAGGAACCATGTGGCCAGCATGCATGGGGCCAGTCCCGGTCCCTAAGACCGAAATCAAGAGTCTGGGCATCTGGTTAGACCAGAACCTGACACTCATGGTGCAAGGAAGACTGTCGCTATTTGTTTCGGCCTGCTTAGAATGGCCAGAAAAGAGCTTCCTCTCCTTTCTCCCCAGCCAAGAAAATCCTAGTCCAGTCACTGATACTCTCAAGGATAGACTATGGAAATGCACTTTACTTAGGGGCCCCGACTGCAGTAACCACTAAACTGCAAACGGTTCAAAACTGTGCAGCCAGACTTTTGCTAGGCATGTCAAATTGCCTCTTAGCCAAACCTGCCCTTCACTCTCTTTACCAGCTGCCATTAAAAGAAAGAGTACGTTTTAAAGCCCTCTGTATCGTCCACAAGTCCCTGCAAAGCGAACAGGCAACTCCGCTCGGACAAGCTTCACTTAATTGAAGTCCCAAGAATCAAGAGAGACTGAGGTGGTGGCCGACCTTTTAACCCCTTAATGCAACAAAACTTTGGAACGCACTACCGCTGCATCTCCGTAGGGAACCTAGCCACCTTGTCTTCCGAAAACAACTGAAAACTCTTCTGTTTCCCTAAATCTCTCCGCTCTTGATCCTGGTCTGCTCAGCGCTGGGAGGCCTCCGGGTAGCCATGCACTATATATGTGTCCTTTTCATTTCACTTAATTTCATCTATGTATAAAGTTCATGCCCAACGTTATACTTAGGCTAAAACAATAATACAGCAAGGTAGGACCCTGGGAAGACCTATGGGTATATATACACCACATCTTGCTAAGATAGACAGAGGAGACCAAGACTTCCTGGATGACACACTGACCAGAGATGCTGAGGTTCCTGCATGCAGACACTCCAGCTTGCAGTGATCTAACACATACCTTGGGGGGTGTCCAACTCGAGACCAGTACCGGGTCCCACAGTCTCTTACTTCAGGCACTGGGTTGACTAAATCCTAGAGGTATTCTTGGCTGAGTTTTTTGTAATGATGAGGGAAATTCAGTTGTCTAATTATTTTGGCCTCATATCCAGTCTATTGCTGGGTAACAATGCTTCCACCCTTATCTGCTGGTTTGATAATGATAGACTCTTCTCTTTTAAGACTGAGTAATGACTGTCTCTCTAACAAAGAAATATTGTAGGAAGTGAAGGTCTCAATCATTTTCAAGTTGTTAATGTCCTCCAGCACAGCTTTTGTAAATTCAGGGATCTCTGAAGGCATTAGAGCATTTGTGGGTATGAATGATGACTTTGGTTGCAAATTGGACATCTGAGTAGTCGATCCAACATTCTTGTCCTGAAAAAATATTTAAGTCTCAGAAAAAATTATGCAGTTTTGTTTGTATTTTGAAGAAATCTGTCCTCTCTGTGATCACATAGGACAATTCTTTACTCAGAAGGGATATTTAATTCCTATTTATCTCATGGAGTAAGAGATTAGAAACTGGAATGACTCCTTCTTGCTCAGTAAAGCCAACACCTGGTGCCTCAATGGTGACAGCATATGGGGTCTCAAATTGCCGTTATTGAAGGTCTTTTGGCATTGCTCGGGCCCCACGTGTAGTACTGCCTGAGGATCTGATGTTCACCTGCATATTGATTCAATGTTCTCAACTGGTTTTGGTTGGTGCCTTTTCCTCGCTGGGCTTGGCCTAAAAAATTATTTGTACACAGAAGAATACATTGCTAAAGTAATGAGGGGACCGTCACTATGTTCTACAAGCAGCTCCACTGTCAGCACTAAACCAAGGCAGTTACTTCTTGAGCATTTAGAAAATGCTAGGAAAAATCATGTACAAACAGAACTGCTAACTGTTATACCTAAAAGCTAACATTACACCACGGGGATTAATAGTTCGCAACATCCGAGGAATATTCCGAGAGGATAAGAAATGTAAGGGTGGTTTCTGTCACATGTCCACCACCTGCTCCAGACACTGGATGGTGCTGGGTATAGAAACCACTCTTGAACATAGCAGAATAGAACTACAAGAAATTGAGATCGAGAAAAGGAACTCTTTGGGTGTGATAGTCTGGAAGAATTCAAATTAGCTTTTTAAATCCTAAATAAAACAATCCAAGAATGTAATACCTTTGAATTAAAGAAAAAGGCTGATAAGGTCCAAAAGGACATACCCAACTATAGTAAGGAAAAATCATTCTCTTCTCTACATGAGGATTGCTGTTCTCAAACACAACCCACAAGGAAGAATGTTACTTGGGGCAGGTACAAAAATATTAAACTCTTAACATTCTCAGACTCCTCAGCCGGATCAAAATCTTCGGACGACGCGGGACAGGGACCATGTTTTGGTCAAGGGATTCAGCCACCAAATCATTTTTTAAGCCAAGCCCAGGGAGGAAAAGGCACTAATCGAAACCAAAGAAAAAAATGGAATTAATATGCAGGCGAACGTCAGATGCGCAGGCAGTACTACACTTGAGGCCCAGAGAGCTAATAGATGACACACAAAATCAAACAATGCCAGAAGACCGGCAATTTGAGACACCAGATGTTGCCAACATCGAGGCACCAGGTGTTGGCTTAAATGAGCAACGAGTCATTCTAATTTTTTTATCTCTCACACCATCAGCTAAATACAAATGAAATATCCCTCTGAGTAAAGAATTGTCCTATGTGATCATAGAGAGGACAGTTTTTTTCAAAATGCAAATGGAACTCCATACATTTTTTTAGAGTTCTAAGACTTAAATATTTTTTTCAGGACAAGAATGTTGGATTGACTACTCAAATGTCCAATTTGCAACCAAAGTCATCATTCATACCCACAAATGCTCTGATGCCCCCAGAGATCCTTGCATTTCAAAAAGCTGTACTGGAGAACATTAACAACTTGAAAACGATTAAGAACCTTCACTCCCGACAATATTTCTTTGTTAGAGAGACATTCATCACTCAGTCTTAAAAAAGAGAAGTCCATCGTTATCGAACCAGCAGATAAGGGAGGAGGCATTGTTATCCAGGAAAGGACTGAATATGAAGCCGAAATAATTAGACAACTGAATAACCCTCATCATTACAAAAAAACTCAATATGAATCCACTAGCAGAGATCAAGCAGTGGATACAAGAACTAATTATGAAAAGACTTGATGATAGTTTCCTCTCCAAATTGGAATTTGAATTCCTTAACAAGAAATGTCCCAGAACCCTGGTCCTTTATACGCTGCGAAAATACACAGGGATACCACCAATCCACCAGGCAGACCAATTCTATCAGGCTGCGGCTCAATCTTAGAACCAGTTGGTGAATACATAAACTCCTTTATTAAGGAATTTGTCCCTGTGCTGGTCATGTATGTGAGAGACAGTACTTACATGATCAACCTCATTGAAGGATCAGAATACAATACTGCAGAAGGTATTCTAGTTATACTCGATATAGAATCCTTGTACACGAATATTCCCCAAAAGGAAAGTATTGAGGTAATAAAAAAGTCCTTGATTTACGCCCTACCTCGTGCCATGTTCTCACGGCATTTATCACGGATCTCTTGAAAATTGCAATAATTACTTCATGTTCAAGTCCACAAACTCCACTTACTACCAACAATGCTCAGGAACATCAATGGGGGCCCCAAATCTTGCTAATATGCATGTTGGTAACTTGGAACAACAGTCCATCACTACCAGACATAATCTATTTCATGAGAACATTAAATGCTGGAAGTGTTATATTGATGACATCTTTATGATCTGGAAGGGTACTGAAGACCAACTTAAACTGTTTAAAGCATTTTACATAGCTGTCAATCTTCCCTCACCTTTACCTACAACATCGATAAAGAAAGGATTCCCTTTCTGGATCTGGAGATGAAGAATAAAGAGAATGAATGATTGTGAGCCTATACAGGAAACCCACAGAACGGAACATGCTATTACAATACAAGAGTTTCCATCCTAGAGTTCTAAAAGATTGGCTTCCATTTGGCCAATTCTTGAGATTGAATAGAAATTGTACCAAAAAGGAAGATTTTTTCAAAGAAGGAAACATACTAAGAGAAAGAGGATATCCGAAAAGGCTAATCAAAACGTTTATACAAGCATTGGCATAACCAATAGGTCTCGCCTTTGGGACCTTATAAGTGTTTGGTTATCCAGCACAATATCCTTGGTGCAACAACATCAACTGTTGCATGGATAAACACTAATAAGGTCCCAAAGGTGAGACCTATTGGCTATGCCAATGCTTGTTCTTCGTAGCCCCTGCAACTGCTGCTAAATGGCACGGTTGTGAAAGCCAAGGCTGCTGAGCCTAGACTCAACCTCATGCCTCCTTCCTTTTATTTATTTATTTATTTTTATTTTCGTAATTTTTATAGCGCAACAAATACCCTGGGGTGTCTCGGCGCTGTGGAGCTACTGGGGTCAGTGATCCTATTACTGGTTAAATAACCACGTTTTTAGGAGCCTGCGGAAGCTCATCAGGTTAGGGGCAGATTTGATGGACTGTGGCAAAAGATTCCAGAGTTTTGGGGTGGCCACCAAGAAACGTCTATCTCCCCAGGTGGCGGTTCTTGTACGTGGCACAGTGAGAAGGTTGGTATTGGCCGATCTTAATTGCCGTCTAGGAATATATGGCTGAAAGGCTTCCGTCAGGAACCTGGGTCCTATGTTGTGTACTGCCTTATATGCAATACAGAGTGCCTTGAATTTGATGCGGCTCTCAACTCGAATTTGATGCGGCTCTCGGCTCTCAACTCCTTCACACCCTACTCTTAACGCCTATTTATCGCACTCTTCTTTTTAGGTCTGGCCTAGTGTTAGCTCTAGTACTCACACTGGCATCATGGATACAAAAAATTATAATACAAATAGAACATATATACATACATATATACATATAAGGGCTATAGGTTACTCTCTTCATGCGCTGGTCTGTTCACGTCATTTACATTATGTGTCTGCCCAAAACACACAGTTTGGTGGAAAGGGTCAGACCACTTCAGCCACTGGTTCTCTTTACTGCGAGGGACTGCAATTTATTTGTGCACATACACCTAAAACTTAGTCCCGTTCAGTGCCAGGGTTAGTAGCTTAATCTCAGATTTTGTTTTTGTTTTTATTGTATGTTTTTCTGATTGATATTTTTATCTTTACTTACAAGCATATACACTAAACCTTTAGACAGTCACTGACAATGCTTAATGCAAATGTCTGCAAAAAAGAACTTTAAAAAAACCTCAGGCTTGGAAAGACAGAACCTAATGGCTTTGCCATTGCTTGTTCGTCGCTGCCTTCACTCTTAGCCACTCTTTTCCTATTTTGCCCTCCTTTTTTCTCATTTTTCTGCCTTTCTGTCTCCTTCTCTTAGTGATGTCTAATGATGAAAATTACTCTTAGTCCCCAAACATGAATGTCTGTACAAGGCACATGCAGCAGGCGCAAACAGCTATTCTAAGTTAGTGCGTCCTTTCACTTGTGTGTTCCATTTCAAGGGCTGTGCATGAGTGATTTGTTCCTTTAAAACCTGTAAGCCACACATGCATCACTTAAATGTGTTTCACAAAACCAGACATATCTATTTTGCACACGCAGAGGTGCCTAGATATGCAGGATATACATAATGTAGAGATAACTTCCTCAATCGCAAGTGACAGCTACTTCTGAGAATTGGGCCTTCCTAGGGGAACGCAGGAGGCGTGGTCAATGAAATGCAACACCAATCAGGAGCATACAGTCATGATTATTCACAAATATGTGTAGTGCCTTTTCTGCATTTCTATGCCCTTCTAAGAATACATTGGAAAGGGGAATGGTATGTAAGGTTGGGGAAGGTGCAACAAAAATGTTACACAATTTCACAGAGGGATTAAGAAGGAAAGAATTAATGAAAAATAATTCCTAAGAAAGGACAACAAAATCCAAATAACTTGTATTTTTATAACTTCGCACAAATACGCATGCCAAACCTCAGAAGCTCTCTGCATCAATGCTTAATTTGAGCCAGTGGTTGCAGGGTGGGCCACCAACACTCATTTTTGGGAACCAGAACTTATTTTTCACCATAAGACTGACCCAGAGCAACAGAGACAAAAACACAAAAGGGGAAAGAACGAGTAAGAAAAAAACAGAAAAACAGCGACAGATGGTGAAAGTAGGGACAAAAAACAACCTACCAGTGTCTCCGTGGAGGATGAAAGAGACATGAGGTGAAATCAAGACTAAACAGTTTGGTATTCGGCACCCTTGACATTCTATAGTGCTAGCTGCAGGATTGTAAGCAAAACGTTTTGGGACCAGGCACTTACCCGGTTACAACGTATGCACTTCACATAGGAATTTTTTTAAAGGCACAAGTCAGGTGTTTTTGTGAACTAAATACACTTACTTCCCTTAAATGGTTGTATTGTAAATCTGTTTATCAGTTGTAAATCTACAAAATGCATAAGCATTTGTCACACAAAGGGTCTGACTATGTGTGGTTCCTGTTGGATGAAATAATTACTGTACACAATAAAATCCTGCACTGAAGTATTCGGAATTTGTCAGATGTATGTCTGTCTGTCTGTCTGTTTGTCCTTTATGCATTACTACACTATTCATCCGATCGCCATGAAACTTTGGGAAGTTGTTGAGTACACTCCCACAAAGGTTTCTGGCATAAAAAAAAATTAAAATTGGCGTGCCTAAGATTCTTCTCCGAAACATCAATCCACTACGACTATGCAGCGGTACAAGACTTTCGGTGAAAAAGATGATTAACAATGTCATTGAAGCTACAATTTTGAATGGGAAATTCAAGGGCGAAGATGTACTGTTGCCACATATTCCAATGATCCCAACAGATATGCCATTTGAATTCAAACGTTTACAGTTTCCGGTGCGACTCGCTTTTGCAATGACCATCAACAAAGCACAAGGACAATCACTGCAAGTGTGTGGACTAGATTTGGAGAATCCGTGCTTCTCACATGGACAACTGTATGTGGCCAGCTCACGCGTCGGAAAACCTTCTGATTTATTCGTGTACGCACCAGACGGAAAAACAAAAGATATTGTGTATCCACAAGCACTTGAATAAATAAACAGAATTAAAACGACACTTTGAAATGTTTTCCATATTAAAATGAATAAGTTTCAATAAAAATGACACAATGTAAATTGAATGTTATCATAACAAGTTTCCTTAAATTTCCTTTCTTCTGAGATCGCAGCAACGCGCGACAGGTAAGCTAGTCTAAAATATTTTTTTTAAGTTACATTTAACAAAGATATTCCATTTTCCCATCACACAGATTTGGTGCTGGCTATGCATCCTTGTACTGTAGGACAAGATGTGGCACACTGGATGAAATATCAACCGATCGAACCAGAGGAACAGAGTTTAAATCCTAGGGTGACAAATTTGTGTGATCCAGGAAAAATTCCTTCATGAGCCAGTGCCTGATTTTTCTGTTTCTGCTCTGATTGGAGCTGTTTAGAAAGAGGGCAATCATGAACACTAAGAGCCACATTTGAGCCCAAGATGGTAGCCACTGCGTGGTGAAGGGATGCTCAACAAAGCAATTCCAAAAAGGAGCTGGGAATCAACCAAAGGGAGTCTTTGGCACCAATTGGACTTTAGGGATTCTCAGAATCTTCCCACAAGAATCTATAGCAATCAGACTCAAGGCCTCGCGTTCATATGAGACAGCCATCACTTGAGAGAATCCTGCGGGCCTGTGCAGATAAGTCAAAGGTGTCCAACACATGTCCAGGAGATCTGATTACATGCCAGACTTTCAGGCTATCCAGATAAGATACATTAGCATACAAGAAATGTAAATTTAACATATTTAGATATAAAGTTATTAAGCTGAGTCTGGCATGGATCACGCCCACTTCCAAGGACCCTCTAGATCTATCCTCCCAAATAAGCTCGGCCGTTATGGGCTTCTGAAACCGATAATTTATTAGGGTTTTGTTTCCTGGACACAGTTGGTGCCCTAGCCCAACTCGTTTTCACTAGTCAGATACAGTATCATGCTCACTGGAAGTTTGGGTGACGTACTTTTAGCTGTTTTGACTGCTATGGCTAGCAGAGCTCTCTGAAAGAGTTCAAGTTCAAGTTCAAGTCAGCTTTATTTCGATTAATAAAAATCATAAAAAGCACACAGACACAGTAACATAATCTCTGAAAGAGAAAGACCGCGGATGTAATAGGCCCTACACTGATAATTTGTGCATCAAGAAAGTATAGCAATGCTTTGTAGTGACAGCTAAGTCTTCTTTTAAACGCACTTATTCGGCAGAGAATGGAGCTTTTAAACACAATTTGAGAACACTTTGCATCCCCATTAGAATCCTACCTGTTCATTGTATATTTAGTAGGCTAGCGCTCTGAAGTGATGTCAACAATAATGCAAAGCTTCACAAAACACCTGAAATAAGCATGAATGATCACAGCATTTATAACCACTCTTTAATCTATACATGAACAGGAACAGTAGTAAATCCTAAAACAATCCAGTGAATGACTGGTTGAAATAACTTCAGCAAAAGCAGTTCTTACATTCTAAAGCAAAATAAGTTCGGGGACCTTACGCATTCTGGGTGTTGTAGGCTTGTTTTGCTTTCATTGCACTAATTCAGGCTCCTCCGAGTTGCTCACGAGCTACTGGTAGCTTTACAGCTATGTGTAAGTAGCTCTTCTGTGTGCAGCCTGCGTACTAAATTTGAACCCTTTGTTTGGTTTAATTAATACATGTGCACCAAAATTGAAAAAGTGTATATTTGAGAAGAAAATGTGTCTATATTCAGAGCTCATAAGATGATGTTTGGCAAAAAAGGGTTGCTATAAAAAAAAAAATCGTTGATATTTGAGTGATAAACCATGTGGTTATTGGGAGGCTTACTACTATCAGTATTACCTTGATGCTCGGGTCATTGCAGCAATAGCTGTAACTTATTACCCATGTAAAGGCATTCCAACTTGGCAAAGCTTTTTTTTTTTACATTACTGTTGGCACCCTCCTGATGCACTGTGATAACTGCTGCTAATCTTGCATAGGGTGGCCACTAAGGTAATCTTGTCGGATGTGGTCACTATTACACTTATAATAGTAGTTCATGATACTTTTCACTGAACAAAAGTGCCTCACCATAGAAAAGGTTGGAGACCCCTTCACTAATTAGACCAACACACCTGAAAGCAATGAGTTGTTGCTGAAAAGCGCAGCAGTGGGGACAGTGGCAGTAATACACAGTGGCCTTTAGAAAGCCTGGGTTTAGAGAGGTGGGTGACAGGGAGGGGTTTTTAGGGGAAGTAATGAGTGTTGATCCATTTCCTCAACCAGCCCCTTGGAATAAAGCTCCCTTTATAGTTTGACAGTGGGTGACAAAGAGGCTTCACATTTCGAATCTGTGGGCAGGACAAGAAGGCAAGCTGCTAACCTAAGACAACCAAAAAAATTGTGCGGAATGGAAAGAAATATAGAGGCAGCCTCAGATCAGTGTGACACATTTAACAGCGCCCCCTTTCTACTGTTTTTGTACTGTCCTCATGTTCCCTATTTTCAAATTATGTTTGTTTTTTCTTTTCTTGGATATCAGTAAATATTAAACGTTTCTGAGTATTCCCTAACAGAAATGGAAATATAGTGCATTTTTCTGTATTAAAGCAATTAAAACAGCGTTGGGATGTTCTTGGCTCTGCCAGAGCAGCAGAGGGATCTACTCCGCTGCGCTGGCAGTCTACCACCCCACATACCTAGAGATCTCAGCCTGCCTGGTGGAGGTAGCAGCCTCTCTGAAGGCCTTGGGTCGTCGTGCAGTTTCACTTAGTCTGGACGTGGAGTGCCCGGCACAGGAAGCAATCAGACCCAATGAACTCTCCTGTGTCCATTGGAAAAAGTTGTTGGATCCACCACACGAGCAGCTAATAAACACCTCATACTAGAACAGCTGCTCGTAGCTCCAATTTATCAGCTCCCAGCTCTACCCAGGATGGTCACTGACTTCTGCCCGCCTGGGGATCCTGGTAGCCCCTGTGCGTCAGGCTGGCAGTGGGCTCTCGTTGTTGGTAGCCCTGGGGTATCAGGTTGGCAGTGGGCCCTGGTTTCTGGTGGCCCCACTGCATCAGGCTGGCAGGGGATCCTGGTTTCTGGAGGCCCCTGTGGGTTAGGCTGGCAGTGGGTCCTGGTCTCTGGAGGCCCCTGGCAGTGAGCCTTGGTTTCCAGTAGGGTGGCAGTGGGCCCTGGTTTCAGGAGGCCTCTGTGCATCATGCTTGCAGTGGGCCGATGTTCCCGGAGGCCTTTGTGCGTCAGGCTGGCAGTAGGCCCTGGTTTCTGACAGCCCCCAGGCATCAGGTTGGCGGTGGGCCCTGATTTCTGGAGGCCCCTGGCAGTGGGTCCTGGTTTCCAGTAGGCTGGTATTGGGCTCTGGTTTCTGGACGCCCCTATGGGTCAGGCTGGCAGTGGGCCGTGGTTTCTGGAGGCACCTGTGGGTTATGCTTGCAGTGGGCCGATGTTCCCGGCGGACTTTGTGCGTCAGGCTGGCACTGCAGTAGGCCCTGGTTTCTGACAGCCCCCAGGCCTCAGGTTGGCGGTGGGCCCTGGTTTCTGGAGGCCCCTGTGGGTCAGGCTGGCAGTTGGCCCTGGTTTCTGGAGGCCCTGGCGTGAGCATCATGTTTGCAGTGGACCCATGTGGGTTATGGTAGGCTGGCAGTGGGCACTGTTTCTGGGGGCCCCGGTGAACCTGGCACTGGGCATGCCCGCCAGCTGGTCGGTTGGAGGCCCCTGTGGGTCATGCTTGCAGTGGGCCCTGGTTTCTGGAGGCCCCTGGGCATCATGCTTGCAGTGGACCCATGTTCCTGGGTTATGGTAGGCTGGCAGTCGGCACTCTTTCTGGGGGCCCACTGCCAGCGTGGAGCCTGGCACAGGGCATGCCCGACAGCTGGTCGGTTGGAGGCCCCTGTGCTCCCGCGGGGGCAAGGAAGGACATGCGGGCAGTGGGCCCTGTTTCTGGAGGCCCCTGGCAGTGGGTCCTGGTTTCCAGTAGGTTGATATTGGGTCCTGGTTTCTGGAGGCCCCTGTGGGTTATGCTTGCAGTGGGCCCTGGTTTCTGGAGGCCCTGGCCTAGGCATCATGCTTGCAGTGGACCCATGTTCCTGGGTTATGGTAGGCTGGCAGTGGGAACTGTTTCTGGGGGCCCTGGTGAGCCTGGCACTGGGCATGCCCGCCAGCGGGTCGGTTGGAGGCCCCTGTGCTCCCGCGGGGGCAAGGACATGCGGGCAGTGGGCCCTGTTTCTGGAGGCCCCTGTGCTCGTGCGGGCAGTTGTGCCTGTGTGGGGGAGCGGCGCGTGGCTGTGGCGCAGTTTGGAATCCTGGGATCCGCGCGCGTGGCAGCCTGGACACCGTTGGCATGCTGATGTCACTTCCGGTCTCGCTCTCCAGCCGCAGAGCCCTCGCGCCGCTCCTCGGTCGGTTGGTGTTTTGAAGCAGCTCGGCCCCGACGGGTAGGGCTCTCAAGGACGCCCCGCGGCTGCAGCTCGGCCCCGAGGGGGAGGGCGAGGGCTCTCAAGGACGCCCCGCGGCTGCAGCTCGGCCCCGACGGGGAGGGCTCTCAAGGACGCCCCGCGGCTGCAGCTCTGCCCGGCCATGAAGAGGACAGTGTTTTCTTCTGCTTGCCGTGGCCTCGAGACGCCTAGCTCATGGGCGTCCGCAGAAATTTTTCCAGGGGGGGGCAACATTTTTACTTCATCACCATCCTCCGACATAATTGAGCACAAGTATTAAATAAAGAAATAAAAAATCTAATAAAACAAAAGAGCTTAAATAACAAAAGAAACCCATGGGGTGGGAGAAATATCATGTAAGGCTTCACAGCAGATTACCTGGCAACCACAATGAAACAGAGGAAAAAATAAACAAGCAATGGCATAGCCAATAGGTCTTGCCTTTGGGACATTATAAGTGTTTAGCAATGCAACACTTGATGTTGTTGCACCAAGGATATTGTACTGGACAACTAAACATTTATAAGGTCCCAAAGGGGAGACCTATTGGCTATGTCAATGCTGTTTTTTTTTTATGACAAGCAGTGCTATAGGGCTCCGGCTGCCACTTAGTCCACCACATCCCACGTAGATGCTGCAGCCATCTTTGAATGGTTTTAAAGCCAATTTAAAAGCTGTCACCAGTGTATGTTAATCCCTATCTCAACTGTGAGACTGCTCTCCTGCTTCTCAATTCTATTAAATACAAATTATGTAAAAAGAGCATCCCATTCTGAGCTACACACTCATCCTACCCACGTTTCATGCGCAGATTTGAAATACTGATGGTTTGGGCTTCCCGGAATTCAACTGGTTGAGAGGTGGACAGGTGTAGAGAGGTAGAGAGAGAGAAGCGTAGAGAGGTAGAGAGACAGAGGTAGAGAGAGGTAGAGGGAGAGGTAGAGAGAGAGAGGTAGAGAGGTAGAGGTAGGTAGAGAGAGGTAGAGGTAGAGGTAGGGAGAGAGAGAGAGGTAGAGAGAGAGGTAGAGGTGTAAAGGTAGAGAGAGAGAGGTATAGAGAGAGAGGGAGGGGTAGAGAGAGAGAGAGAGAGAGAGAGAGAGAGAGAGAGAGAGAGAAGTAAAGGAGGAGAGGTAGAGAAAGAGGTCGAGAGGTAGAGGTAGAGAGAGAGTGGTAGAGGGAGAGGTAGAGAGAGGTAAAGAGGTAGAGAGAGAGAGAGAGGGAGAGGAAGGGAGAGAGGAAGAGAGAAAGGTAGAGCGAGGTAGAGAGAGGTAGAGGTAGAGAGAGGTAGAGAGAGGTAGAGAGAGAAGTAGAGGTAGAGAGGTAGAGAGAGAGAGAGAGAGAGAGAGAGAGGTAGAGAGAGAGAGAGGTAGCGAGATAGAGGTAGCGAGAGAGAGGTAGAGAGAGAGAGAGAGGTAGAGAGAGGTAGAGAGAGAGAGTGGTAGAGAGAGATGTAGACAGAGAGGTAGAGGTAGGGAGAGAGAGAGAGAGGTAGAGGGAGAGAGGTAGAGAGAGAGTGGTAGAGGGAAAGGTAGAGAGGGAGAGAGAGGTAAAGAGGTAGAGAGAGGTAGAGAGAGAGGGAGGAAGAGAGAGAGGTAGAAAGAGAGGTAGAGAGAGAGGTAGAGAAAGAAGTAAAGAGAGAGATAGAGAGAGAGAGGTAGAGGTAGAGGTAGGGAGAGAGAGAGAGGTAGAGAGAGAGGGGTAGAGAGAGAGGTAGAGAGAGAGAGGTAGAGAGAGAGGAAGAGAGAGAGGTAGAGAGGTAGAGAGAGAGAGGAAGAGAGAGGTAGAGAGAGAGGTAGGGAGGGGTAGAGAGGTAGAGAGAGAGGTAGAGAGAGAGAGAGGTAGAGAGAGAGGTAGAGGCAGGGAGAGAGAGAGGTAGAGAGAGAGAGGTGAGAGAGAGGTAGAGGGAGGTAGAGGTAGAGATGTAAAGGTAGAGAGAGAGTGGTAGAGGGAGAGGTAGAGAGGGAGAGAGAGGTAAAGAGGTAGAGAGAGGTAGAGAGAGAGGTAGAGAGAGGTAGAGAGAGAGGTAGAGAGAGGAAGAGAGAGGTAGAAATAGTGGTAGAGAGAGAGGTAGAGAGGGGTAGAGGGGGGTAGGGAGAGAGGTAGAGAGAGAGGTAGAGAGAGAGCGAGAGAGCGGTAGAGAGAGAGAGAGAGAGAGAGAGAGGTAGGGAGAGAGAGGGAGGTAGGGAGAGAGAGGTAGAGAGCTAGGTAGAGAGAGAGGTAGAGAGAGAGAGAGAGAGAGAGGTGGAGGTAGAGAGATGTAGAGATGTAGAGAGGTAGAGAGAGAGAGGTAGAGAGAGAGGTAGAGAGAGAGAGAGAGAGAGAGCTAGAGAGAGAGAGAGAGGTAGGGAGAGAGAGGTAGGGAGAGAGAGAGGTAGGGAGAGAGAGAGGTAGAGAGAGAGAGAGAGAGGTAGAGAGAGAGAGAGTGTGAGAGATAGGTAGAGGGAGAGAGAGGTAGAGAGAGAGAGGAGAGAGAGAGAGGTGGAGGAGAGGGAGAGTGGAGAGAGAGTGGTGGAGAGAGGTGAGAGGGAGGAGGGAGAGGGTAGAGAGAGAGAGGTAGAGACAGGTTAGAGTAGAGAGGTAGAGAGAGAGAGGTAGAGAGAGAGGTAGAGAGAGAGGTAGAGCGGGGTAGAGAGAGAGGTAGAGAGAGAGGTAGAGAGAGACAGAGCGGTAGAGAGAGAGAGAGGAAGAGAGAGAGGTAGAGAGAGAGAGGTAGAGAGAAAGAGGTAGAGGTAGAGAGGTGTAGAGAGGTAGAGAGAGAGGTAGAGAGAGAGAGGTAGAGAGAGAGAGGTAGAGAGAGAGAGGTAGAGAGAGAGAGGTAGAGAGGGAGGTAGAGAGAGAGAGGTATGGAGAGAGAGGTAGAGAGAGAGAGAGGTAGAGAGAGAGAGGTAGAGAGAGAGAGAGAGAGCGGTAGAGAGAGAGGGAGGTAGAGAGAGAGAGGTAGGGAGAGAGAGGTAGAGAGAGAGAGAGGTAGAGAGAGAGAGGTAGAGGTAGGAGCTGTGGAGAGGTAGAGAGAGGTAGAGAGAGAGAGGTAGAGAGAGGTGGAGAGAGAGAGGTGGAGAGAGATAGGTGGAGAGAGAGAGGTAGAGCGAGAGAGAGAGAGATAGAGAGAGGTAGAGAGGGAGAGGTAGAGAGAGAGAGGTAGAGAGAGGTAGAAATAGTGGTAGAGAGAGAGGTAGAGAGGGGTAGAGGGGGGTAGGGAGAGAGGTAGAGAGAGAGGTAGAGAGAGAGCGAGAGAGCGGTAGAGAGAGAGAGAGAGAGAGAGAGGTAGGGAGAGAGAGGGAGGTAGGGAGAGAGAGGTAGAGAGCTAGGTAGAGAGAGAGGTAGAGAGAGAGAGAGAGAGAGAGGTGGAGGTAGAGAGATGTAGAGATGTAGAGAGGTAGAGAGAGAGAGGTAGAGAGAGAGGTAGAGAGAGAGAGAGAGAGAGAGCTAGAGAGAGAGAGAGAGGTAGGGAGAGAGAGGTAGGGAGAGAGAGAGGTAGGAGAGAGAGAGGTAGAGAGAGAGAGAGGTAGAGAGAGAGAGAGGTAGAGATATAGGTAGAGGGAGAGAGAGGTAGAGAGAGAGAGGTAGAGAGAGAGAGGTAGAGAGAGAGGTAGAGAGAGGTGGAGAGAGAGAGGTGGAGAGAGAGGTAGAGAGCGGGAGGTAGAACGAGAGAGATAGAGAGAGGTAGGGAGGGGAGAGGTAGAGAGAGAGAGGTAGAGAGACAGGTAGAGGTAGAGAGGTAGAGAGAGAGAGTAGAGAGAGAGGTAGAGGAGAGGTAGAGCGGGGTAGAGAGAGAGGTAGAGAGAGAGGTAGAGAGAGACAGAGCGGTAGAGAGAGAGAGAGGAAGAGAGAGAGGTAGAGAGAGAGAGGTAGAGAGAAAGAGGTAGAGGTAGAGAGGTGTAGAGAGGTAGAGAGAGAGGTAGAGAGAGAGAGGTAGAGAGAGAGAGGTAGAGAGAGAGAGGTAGAGAGAGAGAGGTAGAGAGGGAGGTAGAGAGAGAGAGGTATGGAGAGAGAGGTAGAGAGAGAGAGAGGTAGAGAGAGAGAGGTAGAGAGAGAGAGAGAGAGCGGTAGAGAGAGAGGGAGGTAGAGAGAGAGAGGTAGGGAGAGAGAGGTAGAGAGAGAGAGAGGTAGAGAGAGAGAGGTAGAGGTAGAGAGCTGTGGAGAGGTAGAGAGAGGTAGAGAGAGAGAGGTAGAGAGAGGTGGAGAGAGAGAGGTGGAGAGAGATAGGTGGAGAGAGAGAGGTAGAGCGAGAGAGAGAGATAGAGAGAGGTAGAGAGGGAGAGGTAGAGAGAGAGAGGTAGAGAGAGAGGGGTAGAGAGACAGGTAGAGGTAGAGAGGTAGAGAGAGAGAGGTAGAGAGAGAGGTAGAGAGAGAGAGGTAGAGAGAGGTAGAGAGAGAGAGAGGTAGAGAGAGAGAGAGGTGTAGAGAGAATGGTGTAGAGAGGTAGGTAGAGATAGAGAGGTAAAGAGATAGAAGTAGAGAGAGAGGTAAGGAGAGGTAAAGAGGTAGAGAGAGGTAGAGAGACGTAGAGAGAGAGGTAGAGAAGTAAGAGGTAGCGAGGTAGAGAGAGGTAGAGAGAGAGAAAGAGGTAGAGAGAGAGAGAGAGAGGTAGAGAAAGAGGTAGAGAGAGAGGTAGAGAGGTATATTGGAAGACCTAACATTTCCAGAGCATTAAAGGCTCTACTCATTTGTAACGTCATTCCTTTCACTGCACATCCTGCTTTATCAAAATAACTAGACCCCTTATATACAAAAGGATGTTGTGGTCATAAAGCTTACAATTTGCAGCATCACAGTGGTTGCTACTGATGGTTTTTACCCCTTCCTAGGGCCCCTGCAGCTCCACTCTTCCTTAGCTTGAAAATGCCCCCCCCCCCCGAAATTTGACTCTAGGTGCGCCTCTGCTTCAAGCTGTGGGAGCAGCCAGGCCCGGACCTTCTCTCTTGCCCCTCAGCAGCAGTTTTACCGCTCATCAAGCAGGACCGTCATTGCAAGCGCTTTCTCACGCTTTTAAAATTGACGGCCCTGCAGACAAACACCACTGTCTGTGGGGGCTGTCAATAGTGACGGACCGGTGTTCCAGGAGGGGGCAAGTGCCCCCTCTTGCCCTCCCCTGCGGACGCCCATGGCCTAGCTGCCAAGGTTTCAGATTGCCATGTGTGAGGTTTTCATAATTTCAGTGTAATTATGTGTGACATTTTCTCGCAGACAAAATCCAGCAATGAAGATGAGGGAAACATTTAAATATAAGAAATTACATTCTTTTGAGGAACGAGAAACTCTAATATCTTAAAACAGTTGTAAAGCAACAGTAATGGAAGGTCACTAACCTAGTAAAAAGCAGTTACTCGCAGCTAATCCTCGCGAAAAAAATTGTTGTGCAAACATGCGTGGGTCATGTAAGTTGACAGATACTGTAAAAAGCTGTCGTTTTACGATCCTCTCTGAATTGTGTCCGGGCGCTTTAAAAATTCAAGTTTTGCTTAAAATGCAATGCTTTTAATCTGAGAGCACTTGAATGAGGCCTGCAGACAGACTTTTGCCGCAGACTCCTCTCAGCCGGGGTGAGGAGAGAGTTCCCCATTAGGCCTAAGCCGGCACTTAGTCAACAAGAAAGTGAGAGATGACTTCTTCTACCTGGGTTTGGTTACAGTCCGGGTTGCCCCAAAGTTGCCCAGAGAGGTCAACAGCCTGCCCTCTGGAAACTGCTCAATGCAGGCGAATGTGTCCCAGTTTGGTTGGCGCGCTGTCACCAACCCCTGCTTGGCGCGCGGTCACCAACCCCTGCTTGGCGCGCTGTCACCAACTGTAGTATGTATAGTATTTATTTTACTTCTTTGCTTTAAGGAATGTTACAGGAGTGTTCTTATTTGAATGTTCTTAGAATGTCTTGTTTCCTATGTCACGATCATTACGAGCCTGTTACTCATCATTGCTGGTTGTGGGTTTATCTATTCTTGGAATAAAACCTACTTTTATTACAACACCTCGGATTTCATCTTTAATTCATCAAACAAGCATACTACATTTATTGGCGACGTTGTTTTTGAAGCTTGTTGATGTCAAACCCACCGACGTGAGCAGATCGACTTTTGGCTTTTAAACCACAGAGACGGAGCCGATTGAATCATTTTGAATTTTAATTTCAAGTGATCGCTGTTGTTTAATTGGACTTCCTACTACAAAAAACTGTGAGTTTATTAAGTATTTTCATTTTACCTTAAGGCGCTCGTCAACGGTTTGGCTCCGCATCACCGTTATTTCAAACGCGAGCTGAATTCTTTGCTCGCGAACCAAGCCGACTTGCTTTGTACTCGAGCAGCCTGTACACGCGCAGCACGTCAATTGTGAGTACGTCACTGCTGTCTATGCGCTCTATGGCAACGCGCATTGCTTACTAACCAACGCCGGATCTACGTGTAGTGTCATTACGCTAGTCACGTTGACGGCCATTTTATCAAGCTAAGTATTGACGTGTGATTTTCTTGTCAGTTCTACGCGACTATTAACATTTCTAGTCGGATTTTTACTGAACAAGAAGATTGAATAAACAAACAATACAGAAATCGGTGTTAGTGAACTCTCTTGGCTGACAAGTAAGAATTTTATTCAAAAATTGTTATTTTATTTTCCTTCTAAATGGCAACTTCTAGTAACATCAACAATGGAATTGTAGCACCTCCTTTGTTTTTAATTGCTCCTGGCAAGCCTCCAACACCATGGCACAAATGGTTACGAGTATTCACAAATTATTTGGAAGCAATAGACGCTTTGGATTATTCTGCCTCAAGAAAAAGAGCTATTCTTTTTAACCATCTGGGAGACGCAGGTCAACAATTATTTGATAATTTATCTGTTGTTCAAGCTCCACCTGATGATGACACTTGGAATGTTTATACTGAGGCATTAACACGCCTTGGCAAACAGTTTAAAGATGATCCATCAGTCATGGTTGAGAGGCATGTTTTCTTCAAAAGGAAACAATTACAAGAAGAGTCCATAGAAGACTATTTGGCAACTTTACGTGTTCTTGCCTCGAAATGCGAGTTTGGTACTTATCTTGAAACTGCTCTGCGTGATCAGTTAGTTTTTAATTGTTTCAACAAAAAGATCCAGGAGCGGATTTTGACATGTAAAAATCCAACATTGGATGAAGTTATTGTAATTGCGAAAAGCATAGAGTGTTCCGTGGTTTCATCAAAGATTTTAGCTGAACATGCCTCTTCTTCAACTGTTTGTAATGTTTCACAGGCATCTAGTGATAATTGTAATGTTAATGTTGTTTCTAACCGCAATAGTGGCAAAAAAGTTTATGAACAAAAATCCAATGTATTTTGTTACAGGTGCGGTTCAAAATTTCACGTTGGAAACAACCCTAAGTGTCCAGCACAAGGTAAAAGGTGTTCAAATTGTAAACGTGTAGGTCATTTTGCTGCATCATGTCGTTTACCTAGAGATAAAACTAAAGTTAATATGGTTTATTCTGAAGAAGAGATTTGTGATGCGTTAAATGTTTCTTCTATATCCTTTGTTCAGATTAATGCTCTCTGTGACTTCAGTATCAAAGGTCCGATGTGTAAAATTTCTATTGGTGTACATACTATACAAGTTATGGCGGATTCAGGATCTCCCATTACCATTTTGGATGAAAGTACTTTTCAGTGTTCTTGGAACAACACAAAATTACTTGCTACAGATGTTAATCCCAAAGCCTTTGGGGGTTTTGATATAACCATGCTTGGTTATTTCCCGGATAACATTGACTTTAAAGGGAGGGTAATATATACCAAAATTTATGTAGCACTGAATGGCAGGGATATTTTGGGTTGGCAGGATCAAGCTAGGCTCGGTATTATTTTAAAGCCTGGTCATCCTGAACCTGTTGCCTTGGGAGATCTACCAATTTTAGCCGTCTTTGATTTTTGTAATGATCCTATTCTCTGCAATGTTTTAGAAAAATACAAAGATGTTTTTGAAGACAGAATTGGTTTAGTAAAAAATTTTGAGCATAATATTAAATTAAAAGATAAGGTTTGTCCTGCTGTCCAGAAGGTACGTCCAGTGCCTCTATCTGTTAAACAAGATTTAAGGAAGCACATCGAATCTCTTATTGCTCAAGACATTATTTGTCAGATTGATTCATCAGAATGGGTTTCTGCTGCCGTCGTAGCACGAAAACCTTCTGGCGAAATTCGTTTATGTGCAGACCTTCGTGTTCTTAATCGCAACATTGTAATTGATGTGCATCCTTTGCCAAAAATTCATGATATGCTGGCCAACATTGGTAGTAGCAAATATTTTTCTACTATTGATTTGCGCTCAGCATATCATCAAATTCCGTTATCTAAAGAGTCTCAACCTCTTACAACATTTGTAACACCTTTTGGAGTGTATATGTATAAAAGGCTACCTTTCGGACTCGCTTCAGCAGCTAGTATCTTTCAAAGGTTAATGGATACCATTTTCAATAATTGTCCGGGAATTCAGGCTTTCCAAGATGACATTTTGGTACATTCTGAATCCTTGGATCAACATTATATCTTGATGGAATATGTTTTAAAATCTTTACAAAGTAATGGTCTTACAGTCAACAAAAAGAAGTGCAAATTCTTAGCAAATGAAGTTGATTATCTAGGCCACAATCTCTCAAAAGAGGGAATTAAACCCAAATCTTCCCTATTAGAAGCTATTAAAAATGCTCCCTCTCCTTTAGACAAAGACTCCTTGAGGGCATTTTTGGGATTGAGTGAATATTACGCTCGTTTTGTCAAAGGCTACGCACTAGTTGTTCAACCACTTAGAGATCTTTTAAAAAAACATGCCAAATATGTCTGGTCTACTGAGTCTCAAGCTGATTTTGACTCCATCAAAAATATGATTCTCTCTGCTCCTGCCATCAAACCTTATTCCCATGGCGTTCAGAGCATCATTACGGTGGATGCTAGTTCCCGGGGACTAGGTGCTGTCCTTAGTCAAATGATTAATGGTGAAGAATGCACCATTGCATTTGCATCACGGTCATTGACTTCGGCTGAACTCAATTATAGTACTATCGAACGGGAAGCTTTAGCATGTTCATGGTCAGTGGAAAAATTTAGAATGTATATTTGGGGAACTAGGTTTCTTTTGTACACAGACCATAAGCCTTTAATTTAAATGCTTGGTGAAAGTTCCTCTAATAGAGCTTCTTCTCGTTTAGTTAGAATATTGGCACGACTCCAAGAATTCAATTTTGAGATAAAATATTTGCCAGGTGGTAAAAACATCCATGCGGATTGTTTATCACGCATTCCTTTACCCACACATGGGTCAGTAAATTCTGATCTGGAGTGTGTTTTTGCAATTGACGATGCTCTTCAAGGTAGTAAGATTACTAAACAAGATTGGTTACATGGCATGGAAAATGATTCTTGCCTACTAAATGTTAAGAGATTTTTGATTAAAGGTTGGCCTATGGATAGAAGCATGTCCATGGAGGAGAAACATTATGCACAAGTTGCATCCGAGTTGTCTGTTTCTGGTGACATTTTATTTAGGCAAGACAAATTTGTCCCACCTGCTGGCATTAGACAATCTATTATTTCTGTGGCACATGAGAGTCATCCCGGTATTACTGGTACCACAAATAAAATTAAAACCACTTATTGGTGGCCTGGTATTGACAATCAGGTAAAATTGTTTGTCAACCAATGTCCACAATGTTTATGCTCAGATAAACATTGGAAGTTGTCCAATTCACCACTTATACCAGTAGAATGGCCTGAAGCTCCTTGGCAGAAAATTGCCCTTGATTTTTCAGGCCCATTTTCTGTTTTTAATGATGAGTATAAATTCTTGATTGTGGCTATTGATTACTTTTCAAAATGGATTTATTTTTCTTTTGTTAAGAATCCGAATTCTGGTGCTGTGATTTCATTTTTAAAGCGTTTATTTGTCATTGACGGTACTCCACATGAAATTGTTTCTGACAATGGTTCACATTTTGTTTCACAGGGAGTGAATGTGTTTTTAAACAATTTGGAGGTTAAGCATACTTTGGTTCCTCTTTACAGTCCTGCATCAAATGGTCTTGTGGAAAGAGCAAACCGTTTGTTGAAGGAAGCTGTTCAAACAGCTTCTGCTAATAAACTTGATATTTCGGAATTTCTTTGTGAGAAAATCTGGAACTATAATTGTACCCCGCACAGTACCACAGGAGTTTCTCCTTTTGTTTTACTTCGTGGTAGGATTCCAACTTCTAAGTTGAATCCTTCTTGGTTAATGAAAAGTTCTCTTGTCAATGTTGATTTAGCTAAGATTCGTGAACGAGTAAAAATGAAACAGGAGAATTACAAAGGTTATTACGACAAACGTATGCATGTTGCAGAAAAGCCTCTTGTTACGGGTGATTGGGTTATCATTAAGAAACCTGTAAAAATCACTAAGGGTCAATCCAAATTTTCTGCTCCTGTGAAAGTACTAAAAGTCTCTCGAACTGCAGCTCTTTTATATGAAAGAGGTTGGTGGAACAAGAATGCTCTCATTAAGATTTCTGATCAGCAAGCAAGGATTATCTCCTCAAACAAGCAGACTTCGAATTTATCCGATAATTCGAGTACTGATTGGTTTGGTGTTGGTGAAGCTTCAATGATTCCATCTGTTCCATCTGTTCCTGGCAATCGTTCTGCAAATGTTGTTCCTGAATCTTCATTATTAGCTCATGGTGATTCAAATAATGTTACTGTTCTCCCTGCTTTACAACCTGTTTCAAATACCATTGGTGCGGGGGATGGTAGGGGGGTTGGTCGCAGAATCAGATCTGTTCCTGTGAGACTTCAGGATTATGTTTTGAATTAGTTTCTTTTTACAATGTGTACGTGTTCTTGCCTCGAAATGCGAGTTTGGTACTTATCTTGAAACTGCTCTGCGTGATCAGTTAGTTTTTAATTGTTTCAACAAAAAGATCCAGGAGCGGATTTTGACATGTAAAAATCCAACATTGGATGAAGTTATTGTAATTGCGAAAAGCATCGAGTGTTCCGTGGTTTCATCAAAGATTTTAGCTGAACATGTCTCTTCTTCAACTGTTTGTAATGTTTCACAGGCATCTAGTGATAATTGTAATGTTAATGTTGTTTCTAACCGCAATAGTGGCAAAAAAGTTTATGAACAAAAATCCAATGTATTTTGTTACAGGTGCGGTTCAAAATTTCACGTTGGAAACAACCCTAAGTGTCCAGCACAAGGTAAAAGGTGTTCAAATTGTAAACGTGTAGGTCATTTTGCTGCATCATATCGTTTACCTAGAGATAAAACTAAAGTTAATATGGTTTATTCTGAAGAAGAAATTTGTGATGCGTTAAATGTTTCTTCTATATCCTTTGTTCAGATTAATGCTCTCTGTGACTTCAGTATCAAAGGTCCGATGTGTAAAATTTCTATTGGTGTACATACTATACAAGTTATGGCGGATTCAGGATCTCCCATTACCATTTTGGATGAAAGTACTTTTCAGTGTTCTTGGAACAACACAAAATTACTTGCTACAGATGTTAATCCCAAAGCCTTTGGGGGTTTTGATATAACCATGCGTGGTTATTTCCCGGATAACATTGACTTTAAAGGGAGGGTAATATATACCAAAATTTATGTAGCACTGAATGGCAGGGATATTTTGGGTTGGCAGGATCAAGCTAGGCTCGGTATTATTTTAAAGCCTGGTCATCCTGAACCTGTTGCCTTGGGAGATCTACCAATTTTAGCAGTCTTTGATTTTTGTAATGATCCTATTCTCTGCAATGTTTTAGAAAAATACAAAGATGTTTTTGAAGACAGAATTGGTTTAGTAAAAAATTTTGACCATAATATTAAATTAAAAGATAAGGTTTGTCCTGTTGTCCAGAAGGTACGTCCAGTGCCTCTATCTGTTAAACAAGATTTAAGGAAGCACATCGAATCTCTTATTGCTCAAGACATTATTTGTCAGATTGATTCATCAGAATGGGTTTCTGCTGCCGTCGTAGCACGAAAACCTTCTGGCGAAATTCGTTTATGTGCAGACCTTCGTGTTCTTAATCGCAACATTGTAATTGATGTGCATCCTTTGCCAAAAATTCATGATATGCTGGCCAACATTGGTAGTAGCAAATATTTTTCTACTATTGATTTGCGCTCAGCATATCATCAAATTCCGTTATCTAAAGAGTCTCAACCTCTTACAACATTTGTAACACCTTTTGGAGTGTATATGTATAAAAGGCTTCCTTTCGGACTCGCTTCAGCAGCTAGTATCTTTCAAAGGTTAATGGATACCATTTTCAATAATTGTCCGGGAATTCAGGCTTTCCAAGATGACATTTTGGTACATTCTGAATCCTTGGATCAACATTATATCTTTATGGAATATGTTTTAAAATCTTTACAAAGTAATGGTCTTACAGTCAACAAAAAGAAGTGCAAATTCTTAGCAAATGAAGTTGATTATCTAGGCCACAATCTCTCAAAAGAGGGAATTAAACCCAAATCTTCCCTATTAGAAGCTATTAAAAATGCTCCCTCTCCTTTAGACAAAGACTCCCTGAGGGCATTTTTGGGATTGAGTGAATATTACGCTCGTTTTGTCAAAGGCTACGCACTAGTTGTTCAACCACTTAGAGATCTTTTAAAAAAACATGCCAAATATGTCTGGTCTACTGAGTCTCAAGCTGCTTTTGACTCCATCAAAAATATGATTCTCTCTGCTCCTGCCATCAAACCTTATTCCCATGGCGTTCAGAGCATCATTACGGTGGATGCTAGTTCCCGGGGACTAGGTGCTGTCCTTAGTCAAATGATTAATGGTGAAGAATGCACCATTGCATTTGCATCACGGTCATTGACTTCGGCTGAACTCAATTATAGTACTATCGAACGGGAAGCTTTAGCATGTTCATGGTCAGTGGAAAAATTTAGAATGTATATTTGGGGAACTAGGTTTCTTTTGTACACAGACCATAAGCCTTTAATTTATATGCTTGGTGAAAGTTCCTCTAATAGAGCTTCTTCTCGTTTAGTTAGAATATTGGCACGACTCCGAGAATTCAATTTTGAGATAAAATATTTGCCAAGTGGTAAAAACATCCGTGCGGATTGTTTATCACGCATTCCTTTACCCACACATGGGTCAGTAAATTCTGATCTGGAGTGTGTTTTTGCAATTGACGATGCTCTTCAAGGTAGTAAGATTACTAAACAAGATTGGTTACATGGCATGGAAAATGATTCTTGCCTACTAAATGTTAAGAGATTTTTGATTAAAGGTTGGCCTATGGATAGAAGCATGTCCATGGAGGAGAAACATTATGCACAAGTTGCATCCGAGTTGTCTGTTTCAGGTGACATTTTATTTAGGCAAGACAAATTTGTCCCACCTGCTGGCATTAGACAATCTATTATTTCTGTGGCACATGAGAGTCATCCCGGTATTACTGGTACCACAAATAAAATTAAAACCACTTATTGGTGGCCTGGTATTGACAATCAGGTAAACTTGTTTGTCAACCAATGTCCACAATGTTTATGCTCAGATAAACATTGGAAGTTGTCCAATTCACCACTTATACCAGTAGAATGGCCTGAAGCTCCTTGGCAGAAAATTGCCCTGGATTTTTCTGGCCCATTTTCTGTTTTTAATGATGAGTTTAAATTCTTGATTGTGGCTATTGATTACTTTTCAAAATGGATTTATTTTTCTTTTGTTAAGAATCCGAATTCTGGTGCTGTGATTTCATTTTTAAAGCATTTATTTGTCATTGACGGTACTCCACATGAAATTGTTTCTGACAATGGTTCACATTTTGTTTCACAGGAAGTGAATGTGTTTTTAAACAATTTGGAGGTTAAGCATATTTTGGTTCCTCTTTACAGTCCTGCATCAAATGGTCTTGTGGAAAGAGCAAACCGTTTGTTGAAGGAAGCTGTTCAAACAGCTTCTGCTAATAAACTTGATATTTCGGAATTTCTTTGTGAGAAAATCTGGAACTATAATTGTACCCCGCACAGTACCACAGGAGTTTCTCCTTTTGTTTTACTTCGTGGTAGGATTCCAACTTCTAAGTTGAATCCTTCTTGGTTAATGAAAAGTTCTCTTGTCAATGTTGATTTAGCTAAGATTCGTGAACGAGTAAAAATGAAACAGGAGAATTACAAAGGTTATTACGACAAACGTATGCAGGTTGCAGAAAAGCCTCTTGTTACGGGTGATTGGGTTATCATTAAGAAACCTGTAAAAATCACTAAGGGTCAATCCAAATTTTCTGCTCCTGTGAAAGTACTAAAAGTCTCTCGAACTGCAGCTCTTTTATATGAAAGAGGTTGGTGGAACAAGAATGCTCTCATTAAGATTTCTGATCAGCAAGCAAGGATTATCTCCTCAAACAAGCAGACTTCGAATTTATCCGATAATTCGAGTACTGATTGGTTTGGTGTTGGTGAAGCTTCAATGATTCCATCTGTTCCATCTGTTCCTGGCAATCGTTCTGCAAATGTTGTTCCTGAATCTTCATTATTAGCTCATGGTGATTCAAATAATGTTACTGTTCTCCCTGCTTTACAACCTGTTTCAAATACCATTGGTGCGGGGGATGGTAGGTTGGTCGCAGAATCAGATCTGTTCCTGTGAGACTTCAGGATTATGTTTTGAATTAGTTTCTTTTTACAATATGTAAGTGCATTTGTTTTTAGCTTAAGTTTATTTATTAGGGGAAGGATGTGTAGTATGTATAGTATTTATTTTACTTCTTTGCTTTAAGGAATGTTACAGGAGTGTTCTTATTTGAATGTTCTTAGAATGTCTTGTTTCCTATGTCACGATCATTACGAGCCTGTTACTCATCATTGCTGGTCGTGGGTTTATCTACTCTTGGAATAAAACCTACTTTTATTACAACACCTTGGATTTCATCTTTAATTCATCAAACAAGCATACTACACCAACCACTGCTTGGCGCGCTGTCACCAACCCCTGCTTGGCGCGCTGTCACCAACCCCTGCTTGGCGCCTTGTCACCAACCCCTGCCTGGCGCGCTGTCACCAACCCCTGCTTGGCGCGCTGTCACCAGCCCCTGCTTGGCGCGCTGTCACCAACCCCTGCTTGGCGCGCTGTCACCAGCCCCTGCTTGGCGCGCTGTCACCAACCCCTGCTTGGCGCGCTGTCACCAACCCCTGCTTGGCGCGCTGTCACCAACCCCTGCTTGGCGCGCTGTCACCAACCCCTGCTTGGCGCGCTGTCACCAGCCCCTGCTTGGCCTAAACCGCCCTCCCTTGCTTTTTGGAGCCAAGCTGCAGGTGCGGAGTTTCCACTTTCGGAGTACAGTGGGGCTCCCTCGCTTCACTGCCTTGCGGTACCGGGCCCTGCCTTTTCCCTCTGCTTGCGCCAAATCGTCACATTTAAAAAGAAAAAAATAACTGCAGCAAAACACAGCAGTGCAGCATGGCCACAAGAAACGGCAATCTTCGCCTATAATTAACTAATTATTATCTGGAAGCAAGCAGGTGCGTGGTGTGCCTATAATGATCACCTATGAAACAGTCAGGTGCGTAATTAAAGAGGAATGTATGTGACACACGGGCTCTGCGTGCTAGCACATTCAACTGTAAAATTCTAAAATCATGTACCTGGGCTACGCTGGGCACTTCCTACGTCGAGGGCCGGACTCCAGCAACCCAACTCGGACCCCGCTAGCAGCAGTGAACAAGGCCCGTCCGGCCGCCGGGGGGGGGGGGGGGGGGGGGGCATGAGGTCGCGGCTCAGCTACATAGCTGCTGCACAGTCAGGAAAGTTTTCTGGGCACTGCAAACCACTCCGGTTCCTGGTTCAATCATGAGCCTAAATGTTTGCCGCCAGCTGAGGATGCAACAAACTTCTAATTCAACTGCGGCGGGCGGGCAACTGCAGCATGACTCACCGCCTATCATACTGGGCACTCGCCGAAATGGCAGCGCAGTGAACCCAATCCTAATGACTGTCTGTTACATTGTCGACAGTAGCAGGTTCCCTCGAGCTCAGGCAGCCCCCAAGCCTGTTGAGACCAGCATAGAGCGAGCGCTGCCGTTCAGCACTTTTGCTCTGTACTTTTGCTCTGTACTTTGTTCACAGTAAAAAATAGTGGGATAGCAGCCAGCTTTCTGGGCACTTCACAGCTCAGGAGGCGCGATAAATGCGTGAGTTTGCATTTCAGTGCGGTGATGCGGATCACCACACTAAAATGCGGTAGTGTCACTCCTGATGCGTGACACGGCAGACCATAGAGAGGGTGAGGGAGTCCTGCAGTGAATGTTACACAATACAGGGGCCCTGGGTCTGCAGGGGCCCTAGGACTGAATGGGCCCTAAGTCTGCAGGGGCCCTAGGTCTGCAGGGTCCGAGGCATTAGGAGCACCAAAGGCCTTGCATGTCGTGCTCAAAGCTGCAGTTTGAATTCTCACGTTGGAGGTGCAGTCACCTGTGCTCGTGCGGGTGAGGAGGGGGTGTAGGCTTAAGGCATCCTGTGCGCGCTTGGCCAGGGGTCTGTGAATAATGGTGCAGCCCATCAACTGCCTACTAAAGGTTTCCATGGAGTTATGAGCTGGCCCATCCCAACATTGTAAAACTAGGGCACTGGAAGCTGAATCCGTTCATTCCAGTCGATACAATTGATCGATGCTCAGTGCTTCCTAAAACTAGACTTTGAAAGAAAAAGTTATATTTTTCCAGAAATGTTTTACTACTGGAAAATTAAGTTTGCCCAAAATGGAAAGGTTTATTTGATAAATAACTGTTTTTCCAGAAACTGATGTCTGATGAAGCAAAAGCTCATATTTATAAAACCTATTTTAAACTGATGGTCGCATGATAATTAAGATAGGCTATAGAGACTTACTGCTGTTATGTCCTTTGGGCCAGGGAAGTGCTGCTGTGCTGTTGTTTCATTAGTCATGTGAAGGCATTTGATAATACTAAGCTGTTTTTGGCATTTCTACTGACAACCTCGCATGGAAAACTTGGGTGGTGACTACTACCCAGCTTAGGGTGGACACTAGTGTAATGTGGTCACTATTCTACAGGTGTTAAAATCCTGATATCAATGGGGAGGGTTTGCCTTGAGCAAAAGTAGCTCTCACCATTGTAAAGGCCGGAGAATGTTGCTCTAAATAGAGATGGTGAACTAGGTGTTCGGTGAGCTGCCCTCTCCGCCAGACACTCAATAATCCCCTTAGTCTCTTCTGAAGGTAATATTGTGCACCAGTTTAAATTCGATGATCTGGTAAAACTGGGATCTGTGTCCCCGCTCACATATCATCCAGTCTAGATGAGGTTCAATGGATGTACTTTAAAGAAGAGATATGGTCCATATTATTAACCAGAATAATACATGTACTGCCACATTCCAGTCCACTTGTTGTCCTGGTGGAAATATAAAATAATTATTGTATGGCCTTATCTTTCACATTTGATTAACTTACATTGGGGGAACTTTGACTTCACAGGTAGACTGTGGTTACAAAATAGGTGGACTCTGAAAGCTGTGTCAGATTATGACACACTGAGGACAAGTCTAAAGGATTGTGCATGGACACAGCTATGTGTGGGGCAAGGTATACTGTTTGTTTCAACTAGGCAACCTAAAGAATCAATCAATCAGGATTTGTAAAGCGCAGCAAATGACCCATGAGCGTCTTAAGTCACTGGAGTTGCTAGCTGCTTTGCAGTGCTCTGTTCATTCAACCAGCCAGGTCTTGAGTCCTTTCCTGTATTCCCAGAGTGTTGCAGATTTCCTGAGGTGCAGGGGGAGCCTATAACTGGTTTGGAACATTGCTGTCAGCTTTTATTTCCTTGTATGCACCTCGTTGCAGTTTTGGAGTTGCCTGGCTCTGTATGAAAGTGGGCACTATCTATGGGTAAGGCAGCCCTTTTATGATGATTTTATGAGTAATTTTCTCTCATTTTGATTGTTAGTTTCATTTACCAGTAGTTGCACTTCATGGGGGACCCTGCGATTTGCAACAGGGGTTGTTGGACCCCAGTTATTCTTGATTTGACCCACCTGTTTTTCCGGCTCGTGCAGCAACGCCCACCCTTATTGCGAGCTGTTTAGAATAGTGTAGGGCGCATCCACACAGCCTATTACTGGTTTGGAACATCGCTGTCAGGCTCGCTCTGCAAAGCACTGTGCTGCCACGCCCCTGGACATGCCCGCCTTTGTGGCATGCTATTTAAAAGAGTGTAGAGCACATCCACTCAGCCAGAGACTGGTTTGGTACTTCGCTATCAGCTTTGATTTCCTTGTATGCCGCTCGTTGCAGTTTTGGAGTTGCCTGGTTCTCTCTGAAAGCGTGAGCCATCTTAGGGTTCGGCAGCCCTTGTATGATAGTTGTATGAGTTTAATGTTCTCTCATTTTGATTGTAAGTTTCATTTACCACTAGCTGATCTTCGTGGGGGGATCTGCGATTTGCAACAGGGGTTGCTGGACCGCTGTTATTCTTGAGTTGACCGACCTGTTCTTCCAAGCTCACTCTGCTGTGCTGCCATGCCCCTGGACATGCCTACCATTATCGCCGGATATTTAAAAGAGCATAGGGCACATCCAAGTGCCAATGACTGGTTTGGAACATCTCTATCAGCTTGTATTTCCTTGTATGCACCTCGCATGCTGCCACGCCCCCGGACACGCCCACCCTTATGGCGGGCTATTTAGAAGAGGGTTGGGCGCATCCGCGCAGCAATTGCAAATATGGGGCGCACCTAAGGCAAGCCTATCTGCGTTTGGACGTGGCCCAGGACCTGTCTCTCTGGTCTGATTGACTGGCCGGGAGCCATTAGTCTGACCTACTCAAAAACATGCTTCTATCACTCAGGCCTTTGGGTAAAACGTAAGGCTGTCCGATGCTGAGTCAAACTGACTTGGACACTATCAAAACGCTCTGGCCTGTCTGTAGAACCAAAATTAGAAAGGTAAGGGGCAGATTTACAAGCCCCTTGCACTGCTTTTACGCCGCAGTTGCGTCACTTTTGTGACGCAGTGGCGGCGCAAAATATGCGCCATGGTGTGGGGTATTTACAACGTGACGCATCTACCAGATCCGTCACATTGTAAAGCCCTGCACCAGAAGAGGTGTACCATCGCAGGGAGCGGCGTTCCCGTGAAGGAACGCCTCCCTAAAGTGGCTGAGTGAAATCTACAAGATTTCACTCAGTCACTATTGGGCCCATGTTGCGTCAAAACCCTGTGCCTGCTTGAAGCAGGGTAAGGATTGACGCAGCATTGTGCACATAGGGCCCCCCTGATCATTGCTGGAGCTGCGGCGCGCTTGCGGCGCAACTCCAGCAATGCGCTGCTTTTACGGCACAGATACGTGACGCATCTGTGCCGTTTTTGCCCCATGGTGCGCCGCATTGTAAATGCGGCGCATCAAGGGTGGCGGAGCTGCGGCGCACAATTACTGGCGCATCCCTGCCGATATGCAGAGATGCACCAGTAATTGTAAATCTGCCCCGTAAGTCCCCAGAGGATGCCGCAAATGGAGAGGGTATCCACAGGACACTTTACTGAAGGTGTTGTTGGCCCCAAAGTAAAGTACGTGTTAATCAATACTAGGGGGGGCAGATTTACAATAACTGGCGCATCCCCAGGGATGTGCCAGTTATTGTGCGCCGTAGCTCCGCCACCATGGATGCGCCGCATTTACAATGCGGCGCACCATGGGGCAAAAACGGCACAGATGCGTGCCGCATCTGTGCCGTAAAGGCTGCGCATTGCTGGAGCTGCGTCGCAAGCGCGACGCAGCTCAAGCAATGCTCTGGGTGGCCCTATCTGTCCAATGCTGCACCAAGCCTTACGCCTGCTTCAAGCAGGCGCAGGGTTTTGACGCATTGGCCTAAAAGTGACTGAGTGAAATCTTATAGATTTCACTCAGACACTTTTAGGAGGCGTTCCTGCGCAGGAACGCCCCCCTCCTGCGCCGGAACGCCTCTTTATGGCGCAGGGCTTTACAACATGACGCATCTCCCAGATGCATCACGTTGTAAATACCCGCACCATGGCGCATCTTTAGCGCCGCTGCTGCGTCACAAAAGTGACGCAACAGCGGCGTAAAAGAGGCGCAAGGGGCTTGTAAATCTGCCCCCATGGTCTTTGGTTAAACACCATATGGGGATGGCAGTTCAAAGTTTATTGTGTGAATACTTAAAGTCATGGAGATGGCAGATTTTATTGAGACCCATCTGATTGACATAACGTTTGTAACGCAAACCTAGGCAGACCAAGCGGGAGGACTGGAGTTAACTGCAGCGCTACCACCGGGCTATGCTAGGCTCAGACTAGATAGACAATACAAGAAGGGAGGGGGAATAGCAGTCATCCATCAATATTCTTTAATTGGACCCCGCATCGTCAGGGACGCATGAATGACTTATGTTAATTTTTGAACTAGCATAATTTCAGTCATTTAAAAGGCTCTTGGTCTACCAACCACTGGGTCCAAAATCCTTCTTTTTTCAATTCTTGGAACCTTTTCTGGAATCTTCTTCCTTGAAATCTGATTTTACTATAATAGGGCACTTCATTTTTTATCTTGAGTTTCATTCTGACCTGATACTGAGCCACTAATATATACAATGTCATGCTGCACACTTTCTCAGTTAGTAATTTAACCTACACATTTGGCGGGTCATACCTGGGACGGGTTATTCACCAATAATCTTTCCCTCTCCTGTCTCACTGCGTTTCTCCTTACAGGGTCACAGACCACAAGGCTGTGGTCTGTGGCATAAAACTCACTAATGATTTTCAGGAAAAAAATCACTGTAAAAATTGTAAAACAAAATCAGTGATCTCTCGCTCTTGACATAAGGTACAGCCACCTGAACTTATAGACTTACTGGCGAGATCCCAACCTGAAGTAGCAAACAATATCAACTCCATGGTGGAGAATTTTACAGGTTGGCTAAGTATGGCATGTACTTTTGGAGGCTCCTGACAAACCAAAAACAAGCATTTGCAATGCAATAGGTCTGGCATCAGGAAAGTTTGAGCTATTGGTATTGTAAATTACACATTTTTTACTTATGTGTTGGTTTTGAAAATAGCGAAATTAATAGCTTTGTCATTTACAATGCCATTAGTTTTAACTTTCGCAAATGTGACACCTATAGCATTTGTAATGCAATATGTGTTGTATTTAAGTGACTTAGATGTATTGACATTACAAATAACAATGGATTTAATTTTTTTAAAATAATTAATACTTAAATAAAAGGTTTTGTAATTTATAATGGCAATAGCTTAATAGCTTAAACTTTTGTAAATAACTTTTGTGAAGATTATGTTCAGTGTATTTTATTGTGACAAATTCCAAGAACAGAAGTGAAATATCAACATCTTTTTATGACATTTGTAATAAAGCTTGAAACATTGAGAGAACATATTTGAATCAGTTGTTGTTGAATGGTTGCACTAATTGATGCTGTGGTAGCTCTGAATGATGTTGTGGTGGTGCCGAGTGATGCTGTGATGATGCGATAGATAGTGAGGGCGATAGATAGATAGAGGGAAGGTGAAAGATATATAGAGGGAGGGCAAAAGATAGATAGAGGGAGGGCGAGAGATAGAGGGAGGGCGAGAGATAGATAGAGGGGGGCGAGAGATAGAGGGAGGGCGAGAGATGGAGGGAGGGCGAGAGATAGATAGACGGGGCGAGAGATAGAGGGAGGGCGAGAGAGAGATAGAGGGGGCGAGAGATAGAGGGAGGGCGAGAGATAGAGGGAGGCCGAAAGAGAGATAGAGGGAGGGCGAGAGAGAGATAGAGGGAGGGCGAGAGAGAGATAGAGGGAGGGCGAGAGATAGAAGGAGGGCGAGGGATGGAGTGTGGGCAAGGGATGGAGTGTGGGCGAGGGATGGAGTGTGGGCGAGGGATGGAGTGTGGGTGAGAGATGGAGTGCGGGGCAAGGGATAGAGTGTGGGGCGAGGGTTGGAGTGTGGGGCGAGGGATGGAGTGTGGGGCGAGGGATGGAGTGTGGTGCGAGGGATGGAGTGTGGTGCGAGGGATGGAGTGTGGGGCGAGGGATGGAGTGTGGGGCGAGGGATGGAGTGGGGGATGGATGGATGGAGTGGAGGGGATGGATGGAGTGGGGGGATGGATGGAGTGGGGGGATGGATGGAATGGGGGGATGGATGGATGGATGGATGGATGGATGCAGTGGGGGGATGGATGGATGGATACATGGATGGATGTGATGAAGCGAGATTTAGAAATATATTTATTTCAGCTCGCAAAGTTAAACTTCCATAATAAATAATAATATTAACATGTGTGCAGTGAAAAATACTAACCAACCTAGATTAAAATTTGCAGATCATTACACGCGGGAAACTAATATGTGTGCTCATATATGTGCATTATGTGCAAGGTGCTTGCATGTGAAAAATAATAAACTAATCCTGTCTATTGTGTTGTCAGAATTAAATGTGGCTGTTTTATTAATGGCATGTGCTTATTTCTGTGTGGTCATTTTTTGTCTTTTCGTTTTTAAATGTTGCACAAATCTGTTTGTTGCTTTATTTGCTTCTGCTAGGTAACATAGATTAATGGGTTAATAATTAGCAAAGGTGGGTGGGTAACAGAATGAATTTTCATTCTTGCATTAATTATTCTTTTGTGTTTGTTTATATACTAGTTACTGAGAAAGAGGCTTGAGGCCTAGCTCGTTTTTATTATGCAGTTGGCTAAGTCCTGCTCAGAGAAAGCAAGAGCCCAGTGTGGAAAGTTTCTGCCGTATTAAAAAGAAAAAATGCAAACTTAATTGAACAATGAACTATTCGTACTCTTGGTGGGTTTGGCCAAGGTCAGGAACCGGCAGAGAGATTGTCAAGCTAAGAAAGTCACGGACTGACTATTTCAGATGTTGCAAATTGGAGGAAGCTACGTGACATGAGAATAAGGGACAATAGACTATAAGAGAGAGTCGGAACTGGGCTTCAAAAATGTGATGACATTGTGTGGTCTGTCATTTGACAGCCAATCAGAGTTCTGGATGGCAGAGAAAAGTATTCATCTTACTTAGATTAGTTAGTTAGAAAAGGTTTATAAACCGACCTCTTTGGAGGGAGGGCGCTTCTCGCTTTCCGAATTCAGATGGGCGTGACGTGCTGACGGACTTCTTTAGAGCACGTAAGGATTAATAGGGCTAAATGACTTTACAATTTTTATTCTAGGTGAAGTGAGTTTTAGACAGGGAAATAGGGTTTAGGTGATGGAAAAACTGTTTATTCTTTAAATTTGCTATTTGATTCTGCTTAAAAACTGTCTGACTAATTTGCAATTCCTCAAACCATGCTGATTGAATATTACAGATTCTAATAAATGCACTTTTCTTTGAATAAATAGTTATTAAATAAGATTTTGAAAATACAAGCTGGCTTTGTTATTTCAAGAGTTTAGTTACCATCAGCAGATCCATTTGCCTTAGTGGCTTAATTAAATGCAATATTTACAAAAACCATGGTAAAGTCCTTGTACCCCAGTTGTATATAAATGTATATATAAATTTGTGAACGGGTTTATTAATTAGGTCACATGATTCCGTATGCTCAAAATATGTCTTGTTAGTTTATGGGCCTTGTGAATGATTCATAATTAATGGTGAATATTGTGGAGTTGGGTAGCGTAGTTATGACATATTTTCTATAGGGGCACTGGATCAATTTCTCTGGTAGCAGAGTTACGGTTGCTATGGTAACTGGCATGCTACATGGTAATTGCATAGGATCGTTGTTTAACATATGTTGAGTTTGTTCACATGTTACATGTAGTCAAAAGTTTTTTTCCAGCAGTGTGAAAAATTCCTAGCTTGCCGCGGCATTTGAGTGGTGTAACGAGAAGTGAAGTTACACAGTGCATTTGTTCTGTTTCAAAGTAGTGGTATTATCATCACTAGTGTTGTGGGCGTACAACACAAGTTTAGGGATTTTAGGTGTGCATGAATGAATGTATAGTGAGTATTGTCTATGAAATCGTAACGTTCGAGTATAGGGACTCAGAGCCTGTTTTAAAATTCATTGTGAAAAGAACAGTAGAATTTATCCAAACTTGAGTGAAAGGTAAGTTAGCGCCGTCTAATCTTACTGGCAAATGTGGATTTCTATGGTTGGTTAACGTCCTGCCAAGATTTCATGTATGTGTGGTTAGGGAAATTTTCCGTTTGAAAGAGCGTAAATGATTTTGTAATTCCGTTCGAGTCAAACTTTGAATTGCTACTTTATGTGCATTCAGAGGGAAACAAGTTTGATAATACCTGTTAGAAGGGTAGAGTAGTCATACTTTATCAACGAATTTGTATTCTGTGAGAGTAGCATCGTCTATTCTACATAAAAGAATACTTGTATGTTTGTAAAAGCTATCACTTTATTTAGAGAAACAGACAAATGGTTTGTTCTTTCTGTTGTTATTAATTAAAATCCATTGAAAAAGTGTTCTTAAAATGGCGCTGTGAAACGTTTTTGTGAAGGAGGGGTGAGCGCTAGGAGTGAGATGTGGGAAGCTGCAGCGGCTGTGTACGTCACAGGGTCCGCGTTGTGATTGGTTAATATATGTCACAGCTAGCGCACTGATTGGCTCACGTGACTCTGTCTAGCCGTTAGCTGATTGGCTCTTCTGAAAAGCAGCAATTCTATTGGTTGAGCAAGGGGGTGACGTAGCTTAGCCTGATTGGCTTGTTGGTGTGTTTCGCGCACGGATTGGCCGGTTTAGCGGAACAACCAGGATATATTTACGATCATTTTGAATTGAACAAATTTGATTAAAACATGAGTTATTATTACAAAAAAGAGGAAAAGAAGCTTACTTGGCTTCAGAAATTAAAAAATGTACTTTCACCTGATAAGAAAATTATGACGCGAGGTGGAAAGTTACTTCATAAGTACAAAACACCTGCAGCCTATATGGAAGGTGAATATGGTTATCATTCTTGCCTTTGGTTTGACGTATGAATGGATTATACCAAGAATGATGGTGTTTTAGCTTGGCCGGAAGATGGCTCATTTAATATGAGAATTTTAAAGAACTTGAGAGAAAAGATGATGGCTCTTGTGCCGAGGCCTAGACCTACACAATTTGAGGCTTTAGTTGAATGGAAGGATGAAATGTTTGACTACAGCAGGAAAGCAGTGGTATAAAAAGACCTCCAAAATCATCAAATTTTAAAAGAGAAACTCATGAGGATAGAATGCGACGATGGAGACAGGCAGACATGTGTGATGGTCTTTATCCAGTGAGAGTAATGATTACTGAAATACCAGGTCAAAAGAATACCCAAAAGAAAAATAACATTGAAGAAAGTGAATTAGAAGATCCAGTTCTAGAAGAAATGTATTTGACTAACAAAAAACAAGAGTCCCTTAAAACCAGCTTGTTCATGGTCTACTCCGAGGGTTTCTACTGGAACCACACCAAGTGCACCTCCATTAAATGAAGAATCACCCAGATTGTACCTGAATAATCCTGAATCTTTTGAAACTCCTGAAAGATTAGAGACGAGAACTAATTCTAGTGTATATGGTGAAAGTAGAAATTTTCCTGAAACCCCAATGGGAAGAGAAGTTTCTAAAAATGTAATGGGTGCTGGCAGAGATGAGGAAGCTCAAAGTACTTCAGAATATTTACGATCAAAAGAAGAATTAATTCGACAGTTAACTAAAGGCATGGAAGCAGTAACAGTTCCAGTAACGATTGGTCCTGTTCAGCCTGTTTTTGATCAAGGAGAAATTAAGCAGTCAGGTTTAACAATTCCATCAAATGCAGAAATTCAGAAAGTAGCTGAAAAAGTTTACTCAGAATTAACTGAAATTCATCGAGAGAAAACAATGATGCCTGATTTAACTTTTAATCCAAGTTCATTATGCAGAACACCAATGGGTGCAGAGTCAGATACTGAATCTCCAGAAAAGAGTGTTGAAAAATCAGATTCATCCTCAAAGCTTGATGTTGCAAGACTAAAAGCAGATTTAGAGGAATTAATAATTGGCACAATTGGTCCTGACAGTTCGAAGCATTATCAAGATGATGAATTGTTATTCATTTGCAAAAGTGTTCAATGGAAAACGAAAAACAAATATGATCAATTAGAAGAATTGGCTGCAGAATTAGAAATCGATTTGAGTAAACAAAAAAATTTGGCAAAACATTACAGATTGGATTTTACTGAAAAAGACATTGATAATTTCAATGCAATGGGTAGAATTATGCATATAAAAGATTTGATTGTGTATATTAAAAAGTTGGGTGACTTGAGTAAATGGAGAGTGAAGTGGACCAAGAGAAGGGAGGAAGAAAAAAGGGAAAGGATGGCTAATCAGTACCCAATGAGAGAAATAGCAGGTGGTGGTTATGTTCATGTTCCCTGGTCTAGACAAGACATTTTGTTGTTCACAAATGATTTTCCTCGGCTGAGAGAAAAGCCTGTAGAATTGTATCGACAGGTGGACAGATTCATTAAAGTGTCGAAGTTTCTGTGGATTGATCTTGATGGATTCTTTGACATTGTTGTCCCATCAGATCTTTGGACAGAATGTAAAATTGCTGTTAGTTGGCCAAAGGTGGAACCAGCTCGAGATGCAGTGACAGGTGCTCCATCATTAGAGGTCATGGGATTGTATGACAAAGTGATTTACTGGTTGAAAAATAAGATTCCCCCAAAAGAAGTTGATTGGGTTAAAATTGACAGAACAAATCAGGAGCCAAAAGAAGCAGTTCATTAATTTTATGAAAGATTACTGTTGGTTTTTAAATATTACAGTGGCTATGAAAAATTAAGTGAAAAGGACATGAGCCACTTTATTTACAGATTTGTTTATGGTCTCAGACCTGAAATTGGTGAAATGATTAGAAATGGTATTGTTGGTTGGCAATCACTCTCAGTTGACGACATACTGAGAAAGGCAAAATACTGTAGTGATGAGATTGATGCCAGACAAAAGAAATTAAAGGAGAAGGCAATGTGGGCACAGGTGAAGGTAGCTGAACAACAGATTGCAAATTTGGAGAATAACATTTTTAATTTTAATCAGAATCAGGGTCAAGGAAAATTTAAAGGTAATTATAATAAGCCAAAATGTAATGTTAACATTGAGGAGCTGAAACAAAAATTGCCTTGTTTTAATTGTGGCGAAATTGGACACTGGAAGCGCGAATGTAAAAATCCGCCCAGAAATTTAAAAAATGCATCATTAAATCCAGAGATGCAGAATGATGTAAATCTGCAGCAACAGCTACAGCGACAACTAAATGAGTTGAATCTGCAGCAACAGCTACAGCGACAGTTAGCGAATCAGCAGAGTCAGATACCACAACCTCCTCTCCCTAACTGTGGAGGTGGTCAAAGGTATAATTCGGAAACAGGATTCAGCGGAGGTGAACAGGTAACAAGACCAAAAAGAGTGAATGTGCCAAATGTTTCTGGACAGTTTTTGAAGACAGAAAATGGAGGAAGTGAGTCAGAGGATTACTTTTGACGGTGCCTGAGAGAGTGGGAAGAGTGTGTACTTGGGCCACTCTTGAGGTTGACCAGTCTGGTCCATTTGTAAATGGTAAAGTGAATGATGTAGAAATCACTTTTCTTGTGGACACTGGTGCTACCCGTTCTACTGTTAGATCAGTGGAAATTGAAAACCTGCCTCTCTCTGGTGACACCATCCAAGTAGTTGGCGTAGCTAATCAGCAAATTAAAACAGATTTGACAGAGCCTGTGAAGGTAGAAATTAGCAAATTCAAAGATTGTAGTTTGCAATAGCTGTCCTGTAAACTTGCTGGGAAGAGACATTCTATGCAAGATGAACTGCAAAATATATTGCTCACCGGAGGGTATTGGGTTGCAGACCTTAGAGGAAGATGGGCTTTACAAATTAACAATGCTGATGGTCAAAGCAGAAGAAAGTAATTTATTTCCTGTATTTGACAAAGAAAATGTGCCTGAAGAACTGAAAAAGACAGTCAAAGCTGAAATTTGGGATTTGACTGGAAGTGAAATGGGTTTAATGAAACATGTTGATCCAGTCAAAATCACAGTGAAACAAGGAATAGAATTTCCAAACATTCCTCAGTACAAAATGAAAGCAAAAACAATTGTAGGTGTCATTCCTGTAATTGACAAATTCATAAAGCAAGGTGTTTTAAAAGAAATTGAAAGCAGTCCTTGTAATTCACCGATTATGGGAATTAAAAAGCCAAACGGAACGTACAGAATAGTTCAAGACCTAAGAAGGGTTAACCAGATAGTTGTTCCATGTTGTCCAGTTGTTCCAAACCCAGCAGTAATTCTTTACCAAATTCCGCATGATGCAGAATGGTATACAGTCATTGACCTTTGCAATGAGTTCTTTACTGTTCCATTGCATCCAGACAGCCAGCAAATCTTTGCGTTCAGGTTCCAAGGTCGCACATTAGCATGGTGTCGTATCCCTCAAGGGTATACAGATAGTCCATCTATCTTTAATCAGTTACTAAAGAAGTCTTTGGAGAATCAAAATTTACCTGGAAAATCGACATTGGTCCAATACATTGATGACTTACTTGTAGCAGCAAAAACCCGAGATAACTGTGTCACAGATACAATTATTCTTTTGAATCATTTGGCAGATGAGGGACATAAAGTGTCACCTGCAAAATTACAGTTTTGCAAACAAGAGGTTAAATACCTTGGTCACAGAATTGCAAAGGGAATCAGGCAAGTGACAATTGAGAGAATCAAAATAATTCAGGGAATGCAACCTCCAAAAACACAGAGACAGGTCAGAATGTTTCTAGGAATGGTTGGTTATTGTCGTCAATGGATTACTGCATTTTCGGTAATTGCGAAACCACTGCAGAGACTGACAAAATCAGATATAAAAGACCCAATTGTACTCACAGAAATTGAAATGGAAGCTTTTGAGAAGCTAAAAAGAAGCTTGTGTGAAGCACCTGTTTTAGGCATGCCAGATTACGAAAAGAATTTTGAACTGTATTGCAGTGAAAGAGAAGGGTGTGCATTGTCTGTGTTAATTCAGAGACATGGAAAATTGAGAAAGCCAATTGCATACTTCTCAACAGTGCTAGATCATGTTGCAAAAGCATTACCAGGCTGCTTAAAAGCAGTAGCTGCAACAAGTGTGAGTCTTGAGCAAAGTGAAAGAATCATCATGGGATTTCCTGTAAAAGTCTATATTCCCCATTCATTTGAAATTCTGCTTACCAGAAGTAAAACGCAGCATCTAACAAGTAACAGGCTTACCAAATATGAGAACATTATTCTGGGATCAGATAATGTTTCAATAGCTAGGTGTGTTAATTTAAATCCTTTTACATTATTACCTGATGGTACTGAAACTGAAATTAGAAATGAAAATGACACTGACCATGAGTGTTTAGATGTTTTAGAATACTGTACAAAGCCTAGGCAGGACATTAAAGATGTTCCTTTGCCTGAGTCAGATTTTGTTTATTTCGTTGATGGCTCTTGTCTAAGAACAGAAGAAGGTTTTCTGAGAGCAGCATATTCTGTCTGCACAGTTGCTACGGTGATTAAAGCATCATGTCTTGAAGGAATTCGTTCAGCTCAAGTAGCAGAATTGATTGCTTTGTGAAAAAGCAATACATTTAAAAATCACCATAATAACTGACAGCCAATACGGATATGGAGTTGTGCATGATTATGGACAGATTTTGTCCCAAAGAGGTTATTTAACCTCTGCAGGTACTCTCATCAGAATTGCAAAACTAATTAAAAGATTATTAGATGGCATTCAAGTACCAGAAAAGATTGCGGTCGTGAAATGTTCAGCTCACAAAAGAGGTGAGGATTTTATCACTAAAGGAAATGCCTACGCAGACGAAATAGCAAAATACTGCGCGAAAAACAATTTTGCAATTAATCGGGAAAAGAATGATGAACATGTGTTGAATTCACTTATGCTAACATCAGTAGTTGAAACATGGCAGGGAGTTAAAGATTTACAAGATGAAGCAAGTGATGAGGAGAAAAACACATGGTTGAAAGCAGAATGTAGACAGCGAGATGAGGATGGAATTTGGACTTACAAAGATGGCAGAACAGTTTTACCAAATAGCATGATTGCTGACATGGCAAGGATGTATCATGGTCAGGCACATGTTGGAAGAGATTCCATGATCAGGCTTTTCAGAGAGACTTGGTTCAATCCAAAGTTCAGAATTATTGCAGAGTCTCTCTGTCAACGGTGTTTAGTTTGCCAACAAATGAACCCCAACAGAAAAACAGTTGTGAGCATGGGAACCATAGGACGGGAGGGTGGTCCTTTTACCAGGTTACAAATGGATTTCATTGAAATGCCACCACATAATAAATTGCATTATGTCCTTGTAATATTCTGTCTGTGTTTGAGATGGGTTGAAGCGTTTCCCACACGTCACACTGATGCAATTACTGTTGCAAAATTGCTTTTAAGGGAAATTATACCTAGGTATGGTTTTCCAGTGACTGTGGAGAGTGATCGTGGAAGACATTTTAAAAACAGATTGTTAAAATTGATTTGTGAAGCTTTAAACATAGAGCAGAAACTCCATTGTGCATACAGACCAGAAGAATCAGGTGTTGTGGAGCAAGTGAATGGAACTATTAAAAACAGAATTGGAAAAATGTGTCTAGCTACAGGTATGAAGTGGACAGATGCCCTTCCACTTGTTTTGATGTCTCTGAGAAGTACACCTGATAAAAAGACAGGTTTAAGCCCACATGATATTCTCATGGGCAGGGTTATGAGACAGGCTTTTATTCCTGTAGGAAGATTGATGACTATTAATGATAGCGACATTTTGGAGTACTGCAGGAACTTGTCTGATGTCGTGACTTCTGTGTCCAATCAGGTGGGAACTGAAGTGCAAACAAGAGAAAAAGAGCAAGCACATGATCTATTACCAAGTGACTGGGTCAGGACAAAAGTTCATCGAAGAAGAGACTTCTAGTACCCAGGTGGCAGAAACCAAGACAGGTTATTCTTGTCACAACAAATGCAGTGAAGTGTAAAGGTTTAAAGAGGTGGATACATGCAAGTCACACCATTCGTGTACCTACACCTGAAAATTCTGATGAAGAGAGTGACACCACTGCTGATTCAGATTCTGAAGAAGAACCTGAAAGAAATCCAGATCCTGAAGTTCGACAGGAAGGTCGACATCTGGAAAATTTGAATGGAAATCAAGCAGCGAATGAAAAAGACTTGGAAATTGTGACATTAGACTCAGAAAATGATGAAGATCTGCTAGAAAAAGAAGCAGAAGAAGAGTCTGATCAAGTTGTGATTCAAGACCACGAGAGTATTGAAAAGCAGAAAAGAAACTCTGAAAGCAAGAACAGGAATTCTGAAACTGGGAAGTTGAAGGTAATTGAAGAAGAAGAAGAAAACGAATTACCAAGTACCAGCTATAAAGATGATGTTCCTAACGGAGTGAAGCTGCCGAGTAAAAAAGTACCTGAGTCAAGAATTCAAATTTCTGACAGCGAAACTGATGAGAGTGGTGAAGATTCTCAAATAAGAAAATTCAGAAAAAGAGCTTGGAGAACAGAGTGCAATGTGACTGAGCCAAAGAAGAAATTACCAAGAAAAGGTGATAACGGGCCAAAAGAAAATGAAGGCCTGAAATTCAAATTGGTACACAGATCAAAGGAGCAAATCAACAAGATTTCAAGTCAAAAGGATCCTGAAAAGAAAAGTGAGACAGGAAAGAAAATAGAAGTCATAAATAGAGGGCAAAAAGAATTGTGAAACAAAACCAGAAATATAAGTCACCTGAATGGACTTATATAATTATTCCACCTGTAGTGGAGATCAATAGTAGCAGTCAGGAAGAAATAGATGACAATAGTGACAATGATTGAAGTGTTTTCTGTTTAAATTTTGGATTTTCGTTTATTGGCATAAGGCTGAATAAATTGTGTTAGGTGACACAAGGTCGAAGAAATTGTGTTAGTTGGAAAACAAATTGTGACATAAGGTCGAAGAAAAGCTGTTAGGTGAGGGTTTAAAAAAAAAACTTAAAATAGGGGTGTGTAAGAAAATGTAGACAATTTTAAATTTTTGTTTTTGTTTTCTTTGCAAACATAGTGAAAATGCCGTACGTTTTTCTAAATAACAGTTCAAGATGCTCCATTTTTAAGAGATGCTGTAGGATGTCTTTGATTTGTGTGGTCCTAATAATCTTGCTTTGGTTAGTTCTAGCTGTCATTTTCCCTTTTGGGATAAACAAGGAAATGTATAAGGTCAACATGACGAGCAAAGCTTCTGTTAAACAAGACAAACATAGTGCAACAGGCAAAACTAACAAAATTATTGATCATAATCCTGAGATTCATCAGTATAGATCTGTTGGTGATTTTTCTAGCAATACTTTTTCAAGACTCCTGGCTGAATATGTAAAGGTCATGGAGGTGAAAGACTGTTACATTTGTGTGAAATTGCCTGCTTCTGTTTCGGAGGGAGTTACCTATAATATGCTTCCTCTTACTTATGGCATAACCTGCAGTGTGATAGCTAGTTTATTTTATCAAACTGGTCGTTTAGAGTATTACTATTCTAATGATGACGAAATCTTTGCAAACCTGAAAATTGAGAAAAGTCTGAATAAGCACAAGCAAGCTAAACAGATGAGGGAATTCTTTATTGTGACACATGAACTTACCTATGAGTATGCTTTTAGAAATAATTTGACATGTAAATTGAGATCTGAAAGTCTTTTCTGAATTTAGTTGAGGAGAGAAGAGCAATTCATAAAAGAAATGAGATGTTTAAACAGACCAAATCAAAGTTCTGGCAGAAAGAAGACGAAAAACGTAATGGCAAATCTTTTGAAAACGTTGCTATACACATAGATTAACCAATTAGTGGTACATTTTGTATTAGGAGGGACAATACTTTATTTGACAACAATTGTGTGGGTGCGAGTCATTGTGAGGACACTTATCAAATAATGGGGGGGTGGGGATTCAAAGGTGGCAAGGATCCTATTTTTCCTGGGATTTATTTTGTTTGTGGAGATAAGGCTTACTACAACCTCCCTGACCATTGGTATGGGACGTGTTTTGTACGATTGGTTTTTCCAAAAATATTTCATGTTGACAGAAATGCAGAAGGCTCATTTGAAATCAGCAAACATTTGAATAGATTCAAAAGAGAAAGTTTCTCAGAAATTTTGGGAGACATCTTTGAAGCAGTGATACCTTTAGTGGGTATAACCCTGAATGCAGGTAGAATCAGAAAATTGTCCACAATTGTTGACAGATTGTCAACTGACACAGCTAGTGGTTTCCAATTAGTGGATACACAGCTTCTTGCAATTCGAACTATGGTAATGCAGAATCGTCTTGCGTTGGACATTCTGCTAGCAACAGAGGGAGGAGTCTGTGGCATTTTACATGTCCAACACTGTTGTACTTATATCCCAGATAAGAGTCAGGGTATTGAGATGTATATCAAAAATATCACTGAGTTGCAATCAGAAATTGTTGATGATTTTTCAGAACGTCTGTCCAAAAGATTTCAAGCAATCAAAACCTGGTTTCAAGAGATTGGTGATTCAATTCTTGGCAAAATACTGACACCTTTATTAGTTATAGTTTTTGTAATACTGTTGTTGAAGATCAGTTGCATGTTACACAAGAGAAAGAAATACCTGAGGGAAAAGAAGAGAATATACAAAACCAGAAAGGAACAAGAGAAAGTGATAGAACTGGAGGAGTTTCGTAGAACTCAATATGAGAATTGCAGACAAACTGATGAGATAAGTCTTTAGAAATACTAACACAGTGTAGATCAAACATGTTCATCTATGAGATAAAATGTTGCAAAATTTTTGGGTGTGGCTTGGTGATTTTGAAATCACCAGATAAGGGAGTTGATGGAGCGAGATTTAGAAATATATTTATTTCAGCTCGCAAAGTTAAACTTCCATAATAAATAATAATATTAACATGTGTGCAGTGAAAAATACTAACCAACCTAGATTAAAATTTGCAGATCTTACACGCGGGAAACTAATATGTGTGCTCATATATGTGCATTATGTGCAAGGTGCTTGCATGTGAAAAATAATAAACTAATCCTGTCTATTGTGTTGTCAGAATTAAATGTGGCTGTTTTATTAATGGCATGTGCTTATTTCTGTGTGCTCATGTTTTGTCTTTTCGTTTTTAAATGTTGCGCAAATCTGTTTGTTGCTTTATTTGCTTCTGCTAGGTAACATAGATTAATGGGTCAATAGTTAGCAAAGGTGGGTGGGTAACAGAATTAATTTTAATTCTTGCATTAATTATTCTTTTGTGTTTGTTTATATACTAGTTACTGAGAAAGAGGCTTGAGGCCTAGCTCGTTTTTATTATGCAGTTGGCAAAGTCCTGCTCAGAGAAAGCAAGAGCCCAGTGTGGAAAGTTTCTGCCGTATTAAAAAGAAAAAATGCAAACTTAATTGAACAATGAACTATTTGTACTCTTGGTCGGTTTGGCCAAGGTCAGGAACCGGCAGAGAGATTGTCAAGCTAAGGAAGTCACGGACTGACTATTTCAGATGTTGCAAATTGGAGGAAGCTACGTGACATGAGAATAAGGGACAATAGACTATAAGAGAGAGTCTGAACTGGGCTTCAAAAATTTGATGACATATTGTGGTCTGTCATTTGACAGCCAATCAGAGTTCTGGATGGCAGAGAAAAGTATTCATCTTACTTAGATTAGTTAGTTAGAAAAGGTATATAAACTGACCTCTTTGGAGGGAGGGCGCTTCTCGCTTTCCGAATTCAGATGGACGTGACGTGCTGACGGACTTCTTTTGCGCACGTAAGGATTAATAGGGCTAAATGACTTTACAATTTTTATTCTAGGTGAAGTGAGTTTTAGACAGGGAAATAGAGTTTAGGTGATGGAAAAACTGTTTATTCTTCTTTAAATTTGCTATTTGATTCTGCTTGAAAACTGTCTGACTAATTTGCAATTCCTCAAACCATGCTGATTGAATAAAAAAGATTCTAATAAATGCACTTTTCTTTGAATAAATAGTTAATAAATAAGATTTTGAAAATACAAGCTGGCCTTGTTATTTCAAGAGTTTAGTTACCATCAGCAGATCCATTTGCCTTAGGGCCATATGCATCATCAAACAATTTTGCATTTCCTAAATAGCAAATTTTAAGGAATCGCTATTTAGGAAATGCAAAGGGTATGTATGTACAAAATCGCTATTAAATAGCGATTCTTTACCATTCCTAATTTGCGATTAGCAAATTGCTAATCAGAAATTACCCATTCATTTCTATGGGCCAGGAGGCCCATAGGAATGAAGGTGCAATTTGCGATTAGCAATTAGCTAATCGCAAATTAGGAATTTCTTCAAGGGTGCAGGGGTGTCTCAAGAACACCCTGCTGCACCCCTGAAAAAGACATTTGGGGGCATATGGCGCACATACATGCCCTGGCATGTATGGGCGTCATATGGCACCTTTTGTTTTTTGGAAAAAAGCTATTTGAAAAGAATTAGCAAATTACCACCAACTAGAAGTTGGTTGTAATTTGCGAATCCTTAATGGCATTTTTTGAATATTTTTTGTTTGATACATTGCATTTAAGGAATCGCAAAATTTGCGATTCCTTAAGTGCAATCGCAAAATAAGGAATTGCAAATTTTGCTATTCCTTATTTTGCATCAAACATGTTTGATACATACCATTTGTCAAATTAGCATTAGCAAAGGCCGAAATTCGCAGAATTTCAGCCTTTGCGAATGCTAATTAGCTTGATACATATGGCCCTTAGTGGCTTAATTAAATGCAATATTTACAAAAACCATGGTAAAGTCATTATACCGCAGTTGTATATAAATGTATATATAAATTTGTGAACGGGTTTATTAATTAGGTCACATGATTCAGTTGCTCAAAATATGTCTTGTTAGTTTATGGGCCTTGTGAATGATTTATAATTAATGGTGAATATTGTGGAGTTGGGTAGCGTAGTTATGACATATTTTCTATAGGGGCGCTGGATCAGATGGATGGAGTGAGGGGATGGATGGATGGATGGATGTAGTGGGGGATGGATGGATGGATGGAGTGGGGGGATGGATGGATGGAGTGGGGGATGGATGGATGGATGGAGTGGGGGGATGGATGGAGTGGGGGGATGGATGGAGTGGGGGGATGGATAGATGGAGTGGGGGATGGATGGATGGATGGAGTGGGGGATGGATGGATGGATGGAGTGGGGGATGGATGGATGTTTTGGGGGGCTGGATGGATGGATGGAGTGGGGGGGTTGGATGGAAACACTACAGAAAACATAAGCTCTTGTGAATTAGAAGGCCAAGATTACTATGGGCAGTCAGTGATGCAGGGTGAGGCAGAGCTTTAAGTGGGAATAAAAACAAGCAATGCGACCGTGACAGTGAGAAAGGAACACATAATAGTCCTGGGAAGGTCACACTTGCAAACATTTCTATTTTTAAAATTTGTATTCCATCAAAACAAAAAGCATTTATTTTACTGTCTTCTTCATGGACATACGTATGTTTGTATTTCTTAAATGTGTGATGTTACTACTTTATTGCCCATGAAACGCGTTCTCTTCTAAGAGCTGCCCTTTTCCCCAGGTCTAAAAACGGGTGCTCTGAGAACCTGTTCAACAAACCACAGCAAAGCTCTTCTTGGAGAATTGTATGAGAGGCCCCTTTCTGCCGTTCTCTGTAAACAGTGGACAGCAGAATGAAAACGATTACACATGTAAGCTCATGGCATCTGCCTTTCTGAGGGTATTGTCGAGCATGACCTTTTTCTAGGAATGCAGCAGATGGTCCTGTTTATGACCTGCGGAGCGCCGCTTCAAGAGCCTAGTGGGGGGCGGGGGAGCGAGCGAGTGGGAAGGAACTAGTATATGGGGATGGGGTGTGAGCTCAAGCGCGCGCCTGGCGAAGGGTCACGGTTCAGTACACAACATGCATTGGGAGAAATCCGCGAGAAATCTGCTTTTTCAACAGGGTTGTTTACACTGTAATAGTTCAGAGCTACGAATAGCTCGACCTAACTATCAGAAGAGGTAAGCCCACTTCCCCGTAGTTTAATGGTACGCTTAGGTCTGCAAAACAAAGGTTTTGCAGACAGGAAAGAGTTTGAAGAAGAGATTACAACATTACTGAAAGAGAAATATACAAAGTGTGTATTGCCCAGTATAAGAGTCGAAATCTGCGTTCTTTGTTGAACAAGTAAAACGCGCTAGTAATTCCACAAAGACCCTCTTCTAAGTAGTCACGAAGCTTGCTGTCCCAGCTTCTGGTAATGGGACAGAAGGCAGTCAGGCTTTCTGTGATGCTCTTGCAAACGTTTTCAGCAGAAATTAGAAGGAATCTTCAACAAATTCACCTGCAGTGGATCTATAGATCCAACTAGGCAAAATCTGCAGAAAGCCCTTCGAACAAACCCACCTTTGCTGAGTTTGTCGCAGTAACAGAGGAACTAGTGACTAAACCAAGTCTGGATCCCCGTCCGATCCATGCCCTCTTAAGATTTTTTTTCTTATCCCAGAAACTGTAGCTCCTTATATATATTAATTGTTTTTATTGAGCATTGCAAATCATACATAGGTATATAGGTAAATCATTGACACTTGAAGGCCTTGCATATTAGCAAGGCTACCCGGATCTTGGCCGCATATTAAATTAAGGTGTACGTACATCTAACAGAGAATACAGCATATCTTGCAGTAGAAATGTACAATCCATGAATCTTGTGCAGTACCCATTACAACCCCTCCCAAACCAACGCTTCCTGAAACACACCCTAACAAACTCGTAACTCAAGTGCTGCTAATCAGTCTGCACACCTCACGATGGTTCTGCGTCCAGTGCGCATCCGATCTGAGAACCCCAGAGAGGGGCATACCATGGGGGGGGGGGAGGGGGGAGGGAGAGGGAGAGAAAAATAAGAAGGAGAGGGAAGAGAAGCACAAAAGGGAGCTATGAGAGGGGGAGACCCAAGGCGTAACAGGGACAAAGGCACAGGGCCGTGGATACGGATGTAGAAAAGAAAAGGAGACCCCCAGGTAAAGCGTGGGTAAGCATGTATCCGTCAGCTAGCTGTAGCTCCTTATATGACTAACATTTGTCATTCAATGTTGAGCTCGGTGGTCTATCCCAATCAGTGGACGATACCCTTCGTGCTGCCACTTCTAAAGAAACCAAACCTGAATGAGCAGGTTCTGGATTATTACCGCCCTATCTCCAGGCTACCGCTCCCAGCCAAATATTTGTGAGAAAGCCATGAATTCTCAACTGTCATCTTTTTTTAGACAAAAATAACCTTTTAGATGACACCCAATGCGGCATATGCAGCGGCTTTAGCAAAGAGTTGGCCCTCATGGTGGTGACTGAAGAGATCAGGGCGTCAGTGGATCTGGGAGGCAATGTGGCCCTCATCCTGTTAGAGCTATCTGCGGCCTTTGACACGGTCAATACTGATCTTTTGATTGATCATCTTCAAACCCTAGGGATCCAAGGTGCAGTGCTTAATCTACTGAGATCTTTCTTAATTATCACATTCAGTCTGTTGCCTTCAAGGACTTTATCTCCAAGACCTTCGGGCTGCCATGTGGGGTACCACAGGGCTCTTCAATGAGCTACAATCTGTTCAATTTACTATACGTGACCCACTTTACAGCCTTAATTAAGTCCTTTGGGTTGGCATTGATATCATATGCCGACAACACCGAAATAATTGTCAATATCTAATAAATGCCCAGATATGAGTGAGATTTGTGAAAGCTGTAGAAGTGCAGTTGGTCGTTAGATAGACCACAACTCTTTAAAATTTAACTCTACAAACACTGAAATTATTTTGTTTCGCATTAACCCTATATTCTGATCTCTTGATTAGTGGCCGGAAGAACATGGCACGTTGCCAAAGCTAATGCAAAAGGATAAAAACCTAGGAGTCTTAATAGGTGACACTTATATAAAGAACAAGTTAATGAGGTAGCTTCAGCCTCTTTTTGTCTCTCTCCGCATCATCCGAAAAATTGCAGACTCTTTGCCCTCAGATATGCTAAAAACTGTTGTTATTACTCTAGTTCTATCAATTAATCAATCAAACATTTGTAGAGCGCACTACTCACCCGCGAGGGTCTCAAGACGCTAAGGGGGGAGGGGGAGAGAAGTGCTACTGCTCGAACAGCCAGGTCTTGAGAAGTCTCCTGAAGGTCAGCAGTTCCTGGGTCTGCCTCAGGTGAATGGGGAGGGTGTTCCATGTCTTGCCGGTGAGGTGGGAGAAAGATCTGTTGCTAGTCGTAGTTCGGTTCATATGTGGGACGGTGGCGAGGGAGAGGACAGCAGACCGAAGATGGCGGTTGGTAGTGTAGAAGGTGAGTCGTTTGTTGAGGTATGTTGGTCCGGCGTCGTTGAGTGCTATGTGAGCATGGGTGAGGAATTTGAAGGGGATCCTCTTGTTGATGGGGAGCCAGTGCAGGCCTCTCAGGTGGGCAGTGATGTTGCTGTGGCGGGGGATGTCGAAGACAAGGCGTGGGAAGGCGTTCTGGATACGTTGCAGTATTTTCTGGAGTTTGGCTGTGGTTCCCACGTAGAGGGCGTTGCCGTAGTCTATCCTGCTGGTGACGAGGGCCTATGTGACTGTCCTGGTTTCGGTGGGGATCCATCTGTAGATCTTGCAAAGCATGCGGAGGGTGTTGAAGCAGGAGGAGGATACGGCGTTGACTTGCTGGGTCATTGACAGTGATGCGTCCAGGATGAACCCCAGGTTGCGTGTGTGGTCGGTGGGTGATGGTGTAACTCCAAGCGAGGCCGGCCACCAGGAATTGTCCCAGGCGGAAGGGGTGGAGCCGAGGATGAGGACCTCCGTCTTGTCTGAGTTCAGCTTTAGGCGGCTGTTCTACATCCATTCGGCGACGCCCTTCATTCCTTCGTTGAAGTTGGTCTTGGCAGTGGTGGGGTCCTTGGTGAGGGAGAGGAGCAGCTGGGTGTCATCGGCGTATGAGACGATGTTGAGGGAGTGCGATCGGACGATGTTGGTGAGTGGTGTCATGTACACGTTGAAGAGAGTCGGGCTGAGGGATGATCCTTGGGGTACGCCGCAGGCGATCTTGGTGGCTTTGGATCAGAATGGATGGAGGCGGACGCTCTGGGTTCTGTCGATGAGGAAGGAGGTGATCCAGTCCATGGCTTTGTCGCGGATCCCCGTGTTGTGGAAGAGTGTGCATAGTGTATGGTGGCAGATGGTGTCGAAGGCGGCCGAGAGGTCTAAGAGGATGAGGGCAGCGGTTTCGCCGTTGTCCAGCTGGGTCCTGATGTTGTCTGTGGCGGCGAAGATGGCAGTTTCGGTGCTGTGGTTGCTGCGGAATCCTCAGTGGGACGAGTCCAGGGTGTTGCTCTCTTCGAGGAAGTGGGTCAGTTGTCTGTTGAAGATCTTATAGATGACTTTCGCCGGGAACAAGAGCAAGGAGATAAGCCAGAATTTATTGAGATCCATTGGGTCCGCTTTAGGTTTCTTGAGTAGGGCGTTGATCTTGGCGTGTTTCCAGCTCTCCGGGAAGGTGGCGGTCTCGAAGGAGCTGTTGATGATCTCTCAGATTTCGGGTGCGATGATGGAGCTCGCTTTGTTGAAGATGTGGGAGGGGCAGGGGGCAGCCGGTGAGCCAGAGTGGATGGTGTTTATGGCTTTGATGGTCTCGACGTCATTGAAGTGGTTCCAGGAGATTAGGAGGCCGGTGAGGCTGGGGGGCAGTGAGTTGGAGGCTGTCGGGGGGTCAGAGTGTTGAAGCTGTTGTGGATGTCTATGATCTTGCGGTGGAAGAAGGTGGTGAACGAGTCACAGAGGTCTCATGACGGCGGGATGTCGTTAGAGCTGGAGCTGGGGTTGGCGAGTTCCTTCACGATGGTGAAGAGTTCTTTGATGTTGTGTGCATTCCTTGAAGGAGGTCCTTTTGGCAGTTCAAATGAGTTGGTGGTGTCTTCGGCTGGCGTTCTTGAGGGCTGTGTGGTTGTTGTTCGGTATCTGTTTGTGAGGCCACTTCTTCTCGAGTCTTCGGAAGGTCTGCTTGGATGCTTGGAGGTCGGTGGTGAACCAGATGGCCTTTCTGTTGGTGCGTCTGTTTGTTTCTTGGATGGGGCAAGGGGCAAGGGTGTTGGCGCAGTCTTCGATCCATTGCCTGAGGTTTCGTGCAGCTGTGTCCGTGTGGTCGGTGCATGAGTCTAGGGCAAGGGTGGTGAGTAGCTGGTCTTTGGTAACCTTGTTCCAGCTGCGGTGGGGGATTAGTTGTGGGTGGTTGTGTGCAGTGTTTTTCTTGAAGGAGAAGTGGACGCAGCGGTGTTTGGTCCAGTGGAGTTCGGTGGTGTGCCTAAAGGTGACGTGGTTGCTGGCGGAAAAGGTGGGGTCGAGCGTGTGTCTGGCAGAGTGGTTGGGTGTTGTGACAAGTTGTTTGAGTCCGAGGTTGGTGAGCAGGGTGGCTGAGTTGCTGTCGTGGCGTTCGCGAGGTGGAAGTTCAGGTCTCCGAGGAGGCTGTAGTCTGTGGAGGTCAGTGCGTGCCGGCTGACGACGTCTGTGATGGAGTCGCTGAACTGTGGTCGGGGTCCAGGAGCCTGTAGACGATTGTTCCTCTGAGGGTGGTATTTGGATCGATATGGATCTGGAAAGTGCAGGTGTTCGGGATGCTGAGGGTGTCTTCGGTGCTGGTCCAGATTCTAAGGGTGTTCCGGTGGACGATGGCGATTCCTCCTCCCGATCTGTTGGTGCGGTCCTTGCGGGTGATCTTGTAGCCATCCAGGATGGCTATGGTAATGTCGGGAGCTAACGCGGGGTTCATCCAGGTCTCAGTCAGGAAGGCGATGTCCGGGGAGGATGAGTCGAGCAGGTCCCAGCGTTTGACGGCCTGCTTGTGGATGGAGCAGGTGTTCAGTAGTATGCATCTGAGACGGTTTCAAACTGCCCTGGTGGGAGGGCAGGACGTGCAGGTGTTTGCTGGCTGGAGAAGCTGCAGGTTCGGCAGGTGAAGGGTCCATGGGTGAGCTTCGCGGTGGCCTGGAAGCAGGTGGTTGATCGGCTGGTGATGTGTGGGTGGAGGAGGTTGGCGTCGTAGCAGCGTCTGGTGTCGTGGCGCTCGCGGGGTCAGGGGGTCTGGAGCTGGGCGCGGTCCAGGCGCTGACGGGCACAGATGGGCTTGCGAGGTTGGACTACTGTAACGGGCTCTATGTAAATATAGCAAAGAAACATCTAAATAAAATGCTAATTCTTCAGAATGCGGTAGCCCGCTTTCTAACTAAGACCTTCAGATATGGTTCAACCTCCCGTGCAGTCATTAATCTTCATTGGATTCCAATTTCAGAAACCTATTATCTTTAAGGCCTTTGATCAGCTTCTAAGGCTCTTCAGGGCATGGGCCTAGCTTACCTCAAAACAGGTTTAGTTGGTACTCCCCAAGTAGAATTCTCAGTTCTAGTTTTTCTCATGATCTGTCAGTCCTCTCCCACAGACTGGCAACCTGGGGAGGTAGGAGCCTGCTCCGATTTGCGGCTTTAACCTGGAACCATCTACCGCTTGAATTGCAAATGGCTATTTCTCTTCTCAAATTCAGGAAAGATATTGATTCTTGGTTTTTTACCCTAGATGTGACAAATTATATTTGAAGTTGGTAGCTTTGTTGTCTTCTCCTGTTTTTAGGTAGCACCAAGACGCCTTGAGGCAATTGTTTGCACTTTAGAAATACTTAAGAAAAATAAAATAAAATAAAATCATGGTCAGTCCAGGCTTTGACTGCCAGGTGAGTGAAGGAGAGCCCTCTGCTGTTAGCTCAGTGGATCTGGGGTGTGTCTGTGAGGAAGAGGGAGACAATAACAAGTGTCTGGTTGGTTGGTGGAAGGTAATTTGTTTGTTGATGTATGCTGGTCCTTTGTTGTACAGGGCTTTGTATGTATGGGTCAGAATCTTGAGCTTGCATCTCTTCGGGTGCAGTAGCCAGTATAGCTCCTAGAGGTATGGGGTGATGTACGTCCATCAGGGGAGGTCGAGAATAAGTTTTGCCACTGAGTTTTGTATTGTTTGTAGATTGTTCACGAGGTGTTCAGTGATTCCTACATAGATCAAGTTCCCATAGTCCAGCCTACTGGTGACAAGGACTTGAGTGACGTCCTTTTGGTGTTGATTGGGAGCCACCTGAAAATATTACAGCGAATGCATAGGGTGTGGACGCAGGGAATGAGATGCATTTACCTGTTTCTGCATTGATAACTTGATGTCCAAGATGAAGACATGGTTGCTGGCATGATCTGTCAGGGTGGCAGAAGGGACGAGTTCAGCAGGCCATCAAGTGTTGTTCCATGGCGAGGTGTTGTTCCCACAGATGAGGACTTCCATCTTGTCCGTGTTGAGTTTGAGACATTTGTCCTTCATCCAGTCGATGACAATCATCATACATTTGTGGAAGTTGGCTCCGGTGGTGGAGGGGTCTTCTCGCAGCAAGGTGATGAGCTGGGTGCTGTTGGCATAGATGTTGTTTGGTCTGTACAATCTAATGGTGTTGCCCAGGGAGGTCATGTACATGTTGAAAAGAGTGGGGCTGAGGGCCTACAAGATGTGGTGGAAGACGGTATTGACATCGGCTGACATGCCCAGGTGGATGAGGGTTGCTGTTTCGCTGCAGCGCAGGAGGACCCTGATGTCATTGTTGCCTGCAATCAGGACTGTCTCTTTGCTGCAGTTGGCTCAGAATCTGGAATGAGCAGGGTCTAGGAGGACGCAGTGGTCCAGGTCTTCAGTGAATTGCTGGTTGATTGCATTTTAGAGAACTTTCAAGGAAAGGGGAGCAGGGAGATGGGCCAGTAGTACTTTGGATCTTCTGGGTCAGGATGGTTTCTTCAGGAGGGGCCTCACTTCAGAGTGTTCCAGTTTTCAGGGAAGGAGGCTATAGTGATGGCGCCTTTCAGGACTTTTTTGAGCTTGTCGCCAATTGTCGTGTTACTGAGGTTGAAGATGTGGTGGGGACATGGGTCCGTGGGTGCTCTTGAGTGTATGGATTTTATGATGGAGATTGTGGCTTGAGTTGTGAGAGGGTCTCACAGGGGTGTGGAATTTAATAAAATATTAACTTGTCCATGGAGAGGGTTGCTTCATAAATCTACTTGTCCTGTAACGAAATTCACTTGCCCCTTTGGTGCCATGCAGACAGCTTCTTGGAATCAATACGGATTCTGAAACTTTCAGAGGCGGACTTGAAGCCCTACCCATCTTTTCTATTCGCTGGTGCCATCCTCCATGGTAAACGCTGGCTCACGATTGGAAAGGAGGACTCTTAGTCCTTCTGTGTTACCGCCCTGTCTACTTTTGGCCCCGCCCACCAAGACTGGATCTCTCACTTGCGGCGTTACACACTCTCCTTCATTAGCTGGGACGCACTATGTTTTTCACACAACGCCGACAGCTTGTTTACAATGCGCCTCGGCGTGCTTCTGTTGCCACCTCCCTCGGCCCAAGGCTGCTTATTCATTGCGCTTTTTGTTTTACAATAGCGGCCCGGCGGTGTTCTATTGTGTAATGTATGAGGATCTGCTTAGTTTCATTTAAACAATAATATGTTCTTGCTTAGTTTATTCTCTTCGTTTTGTCACTGTATTATTTGGAGTTGGGTGAAGAGTTTCACAGTCACCTTGCTCTCTTTCCCAATCTAGCTATGGCATAGAGAGCTCCTTGCGACTCCTGCTAGGCGCCTCCAGAGCTGCAGTTGGACTCAGAGAGATTGCAGGCAGTGAGCAGGGGCGGCCTTAGGCATGTGCAAGCTGTGCACCTGCACAGGGGTACAAAAGAGGGTGGTGATGGACAGGGCATCTGAACCAATCAAACACTCACACCCAGTCAACAGATCTGGGTTTAATCCATCACCGTTCTTTAGCCCACTCTGCCACCCCAGTTCAGACATGGCCATATGCAAATCAGTCTAACCCCATGCCTCATGGGAACAGTCCAGCCCGAACTGCCAAGCCATACCTTCCCGGACCGGAAACAAGCTTCCTAGGACCGGTTTCTGGCATTACAGCCGTCTTCAGCCAGGCTTGCTTGAATCCAGTGGCAAAGGGAGCATGGCTTGGCAGTTCGGGCTGGACTGTTCCCATGAGGCACAGGGTCAGGCTGATTTGCATATGGCCATGTCTGAACTGGGGTGGTGTGGTGAGCAAAAAAACAATGAATTTAGCCCAGATCTCTGTACTGGGTTGAATGTATGACATTGTTCTGGATTCTGTCCATCAACTGTTGTTTTTGCATTTGTCACCCCGAGTGGGACGGGAATGCTCAGACATGAGTCCCGTGCTCTCCACGCCACTGGAGTCAAGCTATCCTGGCTGAAAACTGCTGATAGCCAGAAACCGGTCCTAGGATGCTTGATTCCGGTCCAGGGAAGACATGGCTTGGCAGTTCGGGCTGGACTGTTCCCATGAGGCACAGGGTCAAGGCTGATTTGCATATGGCCATGTCTGAACTGGGGTGGTGTCGTGAGCAAAAAAACAATGGATTTAGGCCCAGATCTCTGGACTGGGGTGAATGTATGGCATTGTTCTGCATTCTGTCCATCAACTGTTGTTTTTGCATTTGTCACCCCGAGTGGGACGGGTATGCTCAGACGTGAGTCCCGTTCTCTCCACGCCACTGGAGTCAAGCTATCCTGGCTGAAGATGGCTGATAGCCAGAAACTGGTCCTAGGATGCTTGATTCTGGTCCAGGGAAGACATGGCTTGGCAGTTCGGGCTGGACTGTTCCCATGAGGCACAGGGTCAAGGCTGATTTGCATATGGCCACGTCTGAACTGGGGTGGTGTGGTGAGCAAAAAAACGATGGATTTAGGCACAGATCTCTGTACTGGGGTGAATGTATGACATTGTTCTGCATTCTGTCCATCAACTGTTGTTTTTGCAATTGTGCACCTGCACAGGGCCGCCAAACCCCAGGGGCTGCCACGCCAATATATATCCATAATATAATAATCCTCTGAGAATGGATACATATTTGCGTGGCGGCCCCTGGCAGGGATTTGGCGGCCTCTGGCTCTGTTCCACTTCCAAACACGCTGACCCCCCAGTCTTCACTGGCATTCCGCGCTTGCATTCCTCCGGGGGCCTCCTACCTACGCTCCCTGCCCAGGGCCGCCATGAGCCTAGAGCCGTCCCTGCATTGAGGCAGACGGAGCTCAGAAGATGGTGACCACCATGCATCGCTGAGTGTATGCAGGAGGCACGAGCTCTTTGTCTCTCGCGCTCACAGCCTGGGATTGCCTGCAGCTCCTAGAAGACGTCTGTGAACCAGAGGCAACCAAAGACACCCCTCCAAGTGACACCTCAGGGAAGTAGCGGGAGCGCCATCGTTTCTCCAGTTCTTTTAGGCTTGGGCAGTTTTTTCAACCATTACATCTAATGACAGCATTTCCACTGGTACGTATCGGGTCTTAAACATGAGGGCAGCAGGGCACAGCACTTATTTGCATCCTATGTAAGACCCACGATTCGAGCTGAACACCGATTTACTTTTTACTGTAATCCTTTCTGCTACCCGTTTCATTGGGCTGACTGGGATTTCGACAGTGGTCCCGGTTTCTCGTCCAAAACTCCTCATTGTTTAAATTTATAGCTCAAGAGCGGTGCTACAGGCATAGTGTTGGTTCAGAAACTACCAAAACGAAAATGCATTTTATTAAATGTAAATATACTGAACTAGGCAGTGAAGGGGATAGTCAGCCACTTTATATTTTCTGTAATTGGTATCTGTTAAAGTAGGACAAACAGAAGAGATAACTAAATGCCACAACTTTCCTGTGCTTTCCTCTTGTAAAATGTTATTTTCCGGTACATTAGCCCACTTGTTTCTAAAAACAAAAAGACTTCAAGTCCCAGGAAGCAGTGTTTTGCTTGATGAAAGTCATGGCTGAACACCCAGCATCCCGGTGATAGGGCGTGACTGTAACGCGAGACACGGCGACTGTGATTGGCAGCCTGTAGTATGTTTGCAGTGAAATGTCACAAAGAGCCCACATTCAGTTCTGGAAATTGGGGGGCATATTATCAAGCAGGGCGTTAACAATTATCGCTGTTTTAGCGGCAGAAAACTGTTGCTAAAGCGGCGATAATGGGCTTGATAATATGGCCTTGTGAATTCCAATACAAGTCCATGTTCTGGTGTGAACATGGGCTTCTATTGGAACAGGAATTCAAGGGCATATTTACCACTGAACCTTTGTTCGCTTATACTAGAGCTAAAAACGTAGGTGAAATCTTAAAGCAACCAAAGGAAGATACCGTAAAGTCCACATACCGGGGTACCACACTGTGTCTAAATTGCAATAATTGCAACAATATCATTAGAGGTAATCAGATTACACAACCCATGAAAGGCCATAACATCAATTTAAAAGTCAATGCAACATGTGATACAACAAATATAGTTCACATGTTGAAATGCCCTTGTGGCTCAGTATATGTTGGACATACAGAGAGAAAATTGAAAATAAGTTTAAACGAACATAAGAGTAACATACGAACAAAGGCCTTAAAATCAACTGTAGCGGTTCATTTTTAAGATGCCAAACATCACATAAGCCAATTAGGAGCCTGCATCTTGGAGAAAGTCCCAAAAAAAGAAGGAATGGACAATAAGAAAAATCTATTAAAGCGAGAAAACCATTGGATTTATTTTTTAAATTCACTTAAGCCGAATGGTCTAAATGAAAGGGTTGAATTCACTCGTTATTTGTAATATATGCAACACAGGGACAGAGAAGTGTGATATATCTCGATATACCTATTTCCATACAGAAATGATGTAGCTTAACGTATTTATTTCATAGGAGTCGCGTAGCCAAAGGTACATATACATAAGTCTATAGCTCGAAGAAGTAGCCACACAGAAGTGATCTAATTTAATGTATTTATATTACAGGAGCCGTGCAGCCAATGGTACATCTTTATAGCCTGAAAAAGCAGCCACAGTAGTTTGTCACAGCGCGCTATATATCAATAAAGCTCGTACAGAGCAAAAAAAAGTCAGGTCCCTCGTTTACAATCCGCGCATGCGCGTGTAGTCACGCAGCGTAGAGTACTAGCGGAAATAACCGCGGTGTAGTACTGAAAATTCTGCACTCGAGAATTAAACCTCGTCATAGCATGACGAATTCAGTATCAAAAGACCGAGAATGACGAGTACACCATGTACAAGTATTTTCTTCTGCACTCGAGAATTAAACCTCGTCATAGCATGACGAATTCAGTATCAAAAGACCGAGAATGACGAGTACACCATGTACAAGTATTTTCAGCATATTCGAGTGACGATTTCACCTCGAAATCGTCATTATCGTTCTGAACCCTCGGCTTCCATTTTGTGTATGGCAGCCATTTTGTGAGTTGCCCTTTACATAGGCTTATGATCCAGCCAAATTCGATTCCCAAAGGACACGTACACCTTAATCGACTTTCTTATGACCTGTGCAAGTTGGAACCATTGCCCCAGGCCTAACCTGTTAGGTCAGTTCCTCTCCCAGTGGCCGAACGTGATAGCATCAGGGCTCAACAAGCCATAAAACCTTTTGATCGCACACACACCTGCCTAATCTTGCTCACATCTGTTCATGCTCTTTTCTCTCACTTCTTTTTATGATGGGGAGGTGCCCGTTTTTATTAGGGGTCCACTGATATCTGATGGAAACTGGACCTTGCCGGGTAATTTATTGTGGGCTGGACGAAGTGAAATATGGACATGTCATCATGACTCTGCTTTTCCTTTTGTATTGAAAATATGTCAATGATATACTGTAAAACCAGGAATGTTTGCCTGAAGCTTAATATTCTGTATAAGAAGAGAAGCCTGATTTTGTAAAGTCGAGCAGTCTCCTGAGAATATACTCCCCGTGTGTTGTACTTCTAGGACACCTGTTACCTTGGTTGCAGCCAATAAATCGATCGTTGACTTCACCTAGAAGACTCTGAGTTTCTGTGGTCTGAATCAGGAAGAACTCAAGGTCTCTGGGTGTACCCTGACACCGCTGGGTTACCGGTTCTGTGCCGGTTCTTAAAAACCCAGTACCTCAGTTGGCGCCCAACGTGGGGCGATTCCAGCGGCACCGGTCCAGCCAGAGGTTCGTGAGGAGCTTCGTGTGAAAATTCTGGAGGAAGGCCAACCACCATCGATCCCTGCATGTCGACGTGGTCCGAAAGTCTTTGCTGCGAGGTTCCCCGCTTCCCGACGGCTACGAAGGTCTGCTGCCCTGGCTATCGCCCTGATTTGGACCCTTGAAGTTTGGTAGAGCGAAACACTAAGACGAGTCTTCTGGTGACGTCATCGATATTTCAGTTAAGTATCAGTGGAGCGTCTCCCAGTCCTTAGTGGTTCTTAGTCTTGGGTATCCTTTGGGATCGTTTTTGTTTGGTACTTGCAAGCACCAAAACCGAAGGACTCGTGTATTCACGAGAAATATCGTAATCGATAATCCTTCGAAGTTTGAAGCTAGACTAGAGAGCGAAGATGCCTGGTCTTAGCAGACTTGGAAACTTGTTTTGTCTTGGTTGTAATAATAGGGACTCCCGATTGGAGGACTCGTGTCCGGTTCCTCCGGTTGGAACTCCAACATACGAATTATATGTGAAGCATGGAGTAGGTCCCATCACATATAATGAAGTGTGGATTAAATACACCAGAAAAGATGGTGTTTTAAAATGGCCCCAATACGGTAGCTTTGATACCGAAATCCTAGATAACCTCGAAGTTAAACTTTTCAAAAAGAAAGCCCGGCCGGCGATGTTTGACTCTTTCCGTCTATGGCGTAAAGAGGCCAAACAAAAGGAAATTAAATTAGAGTAGAAAAATAAGAGAGAAAGGGGTATTTCAGTAATGCAAGCTGCTATGCAGTTTAAAGACAATGAAGAAGAACAGATAAGTGAGCAGTTGCACAGGCAACGTAAAATGGCGATAGATAAGTGCTATCCAGTTTTGCCACGTCCCAAGCAGGATGCAGCGGAAAACATTGAGAAAGATCCATTAATGGCACATTTATTGAATTCGCCACCCCCCTATGCACAAACTGCCACGGCGCCTCCGCAACTCTTAGTTGCGCCACCCATGGTTGTTATGCCTCTACCGCACTCACCAGCTGTCCTTCAGCTGGCTCCTGCTCCTTTGGTGCAGCCTCCTCAAGGCCCACCGATTACATCTACTACACTTGTGCTTCCTACGACTTTGCCTAGTGCACCTTCTACATCTCCTAATGCTCCCTCTGCTATTGCCTCTACTTCTGCCTTATCTCATCCCGCTTCTCTGCACGTTCTTCCGTCTGTTTCTCCTTCCGTTCGACAGAGAATGGCCAGCACTGTAACTAATCTTTTCTCACCTCTTTTCGGGTCGCCTACTACGACCCCTAACACAGGACGAAGACAGTTGCGGAGTCAACTGCCTGACTATCAAGAGAGAGATATGCTGAATGGTTTAGCACATAAGTGGGTTATGGATAATGTAAAGTACGGCGTAGAGTCTGTCATGGAAGTCTTCCGTCAATGGGAAGCACCGACGCAGAGATATGTTTTTGAACAAATGTGTGTTTTCCTCTGTGAGGATTTGGAAGATAATGACCAGGAATGCAACCCGCAAGAGTTGTGTCGTGTACGGTTCAAGTTTGGAGAGGGCATGATCGTAGGTCGCGATGTCGAGAAAGCAATTGAGATATTGTTATCATATCGGAGTAAGGGGAGCACTTCTGGATCACAATCTGAGCTTGGTGCATCCGGTAGGAAAAAGGCGCGACAATACCCCATGAGAGAAGTTCCCCCGCAATGGAGAGAGGGTGACACAACTACTGACCCACCTATTCCGCCACATTTTCAGCGTGTGTGGGTACATGTCCCATGGAAGCGAGCTGAAGTTTTAGCCCTTAAACAGACATTACCTGATCCGCGTAAAAATCCTGCAGGGTATTACAAAGAGTTGTCACAGACTGCTTGGTCGTGTATAATGAATGTAGCCGATATCGATATGTTGTATGGAAATGTTGTCCCACAGCCTCTATGGAGTAAGATTCGTCATACAGATCATGATCAGGAATTAGGTGACTCATGGGCTAATATTACTGCTACAGACGCCCGACAAGTTGGTGGTGCTAAACCCGAGCCTTTAATAGCCGAACTCCCTGGTAAAATAGTTGATTACATGAAAACGATAATGCCTGCAATACGTGTAAATTGGGATAAGTTGTCTGCATGTAAATGTAAATGTAGTTGAGCTTATATAGCGCACAGCTACCCGCAGTGGGTTTCCCGGCGCTTGCTTAGGGAACCCTTCCTGGTATTCCCCTGTGAGATAGCAGGGTATCCACAAGGTGAAAGTCAGGCATCCCGCCGCGAGGGGCCGTTGTGGAGATTAAGCAAGCTATTGCCCAGAGTCGCAGAGTGTGAACCCGTGAGTCGAGGAGGCACCGGGGCGAGAATTATCGAGTCCGTGGAATTTTTAGCCCAAGACCCGCCGAGGCGGGGAATTGAACCCTGGTCCAGGACCGATCTCAGCTTCCGGGTCTGCTGCCTCTAACCCCTGAGCCACACTTCTGTAAGCAGAAGAAAGATGAAACTGTCTCAGATTTCTTCACCAGGTTTGAGGAGACGTTTGTCGACCACAGTGGTCAAGATATGACCACAGAAGGTGGTCAGAGATTGTTCGTCGATAAATTCGTGCACAATCTGCTTCCAGAATTGTGTAAAAAGTTAAAGGATTCAGAGAGTTCTTGGGCAGTTTCGTCTTCAGCACAGATATTAGCTACAGCTCAGTACTACGAAAATAGAGACAAAGACAAAAAAGATAGAGCAGAAAAGAAAACCAAAGAGCTGAAAACGAAGGTTTTGTTACAGCAAGCATATCCGCCACGTGGTGGTGGTAATCAGAATAATAGTGGTCAGAGTAACTATCAGAATCAATCAATCAATCAATCAGGACATTTATATAGCGCACTACTCACCCGTAGGGTCTCAAGGCGCTAGTTATTTTTCAGCAGCCTCAACAGTATCAGAGGAACTCGCAAAGAGTCGAGTACACTCAGCCACGTGTCCCTGTAGGTCCCAACCAATGTTCATATTGCAAGGAAGAGGGTCATTTCAAGTATAGTTGCCCTATTCTGTTGCAGCGCGCAAATGGTGGTTCAAACACAAGAGGTCGCGGTGTTCAGCAAGCGCCTAGAGGTAGAGGACGCGGAAACGTCCCCCAGAACGCACGTCCCCTTCCACCACAAAATTCTATGAATAAGTTTGATCAGCAGAATAACGCATCTGACAGGACAGCTCAATACTATGTTGATGATTACTATACAGAAGATGAGCATTGGGAAGGTAATGATTGCTAGGACAGCCATAGACAAAGAGAGGGAGTTGTTTCAGTTCCAGTAGATCAGAGTGGACCATAAGTTGAGGTGATTACATCAGGTGTGTCAGAACCTTTTCTGTTGGATACTGGTGCTACAAAGAGTTCTATTATGCACTCCAAACTCCCTGGCGCACCTTTGTCTGGCGAAACAAATGTTTCTGTAGGTTTTTCAGGCGCCCCGGTTAGGAACCCGATTTCTGACCCTTTGTCCCTTTCTGTTGGTCCTCGTAAATTAGAAGTACCCCTTATCCTGACAACAGGTTGCGGTTAAAACTTGCTGGGATTGGATTTGTTAAAAAGGTTGTATGCGACTTTGTACTGTTCTCCTTCAGGACAATTTACTTTAGGTAAGAAAGTGGTTTCTCCAATGTATTTGTCAAGGGATAAACTTCCAGCCGAATTGTCGTTTCTTCCAGATATTCTTTGGGCTGCTGGTCCTAATGATGTGGGTCTTTTAGAAATACCGCCATATGTTTTAACATTGAAAGCCAACGTTAAAATGCCACGAATTCCCCAATACAGAATTTCTAGTGAGGGTGAGAAAGCTTTGCTAGCGATCGTGTACGAGCTAATTGGAAAAGATGTAATTGAAGAGACAAGAGGCAACGTTTGCAATAGTCCTGTTCTGCCTGTTTTAAAACGAACTGACCCCTCTCAGCCACCCGTGTACAGATTTGTGATTGATCTCAGAGAGGTGAACAGAATAGTTGTGCCACAATTTCCAGTTGTCCCCGACATTACCACATTATTGACTATGATTCCAGCTTCTGCTACTTGGTTTTCGGTGATCGACTTGAAGAATGCTTTCTTCAGCATCCCGGTTGCCGAGGAGAGCAGGGATATTTTTTCCTTCAGTTTAGGAGGACGAAGCTTCCGCTTTAAACGCGCTCCCCAGGGCTACTGTGAAAGTCCATCAATATATAGCCAAGCTCTAAAAACGCAGCTTGATACGATTGTTTTACCTGCAAGTGTTACTCTTGTACAGTACGTTGATGATTTGCTCATTGCTGCAGATACTGAGAAAATATGTAAGAAAGCCACATTGTCATTATTGCGTCATCTGTGTGATTTGCATCACAAGGTGTCACTTTCCAAATTACAATACTGCCGACAAGAAGTGACCTACTTAGGTCACCTCTTATCGAAGGAGGGAAGGAAACTGACCCCAGAAAGAATACAGGCAATAGCGAAATTGAGTGTGCCAAGAACACAGAGAGAAGTGCGTGCTTTCTTGGGCATTACATCATACTGTAGACAGTGGATTCCAAATTTTTCGTTATTAGCCAAACCTTTGGTGGCATTAACGTGTAAAGATACACCCAATCCCGTTCCTTGGTCTGAAGAGTGTCAGAAAAGTTTTTCTGAATTGCGCGCAGCATTATGTTCGGCTCCTGTGTTAGGTACCCCCAACTACAGTAAGCCTTTTACACTGTATGTCCACGAGAAACACGGTTGTGCATTGTCAGTGTTTACTCAGATGTTTGGAGATAGACAGCGCCCATGTGCATATTTTTCATCGACTTTGGATCCGGTAGCTAAAGCATTGCCGAGTTGTTTAAGAGCCACAGCAGCAGCAGCTGTTTCTATTCGACAGTCTGCTGGTTTAGTAATGAATAACACCTTGATCGTTATGGTTCCACATGCAGTAGACACGTTGTTGAACAGAACCAAGACACAGCACTTAACTAGTGCTCGATTGTCAGGTTACGAATTAACCTTGTTAGCCAGTCATGTACACATCAAAAGATGCAACGTGCTAAACCCAGCTACGTTGTCGCCAATTGTAGAGGAATTAGATGCTTCAGAACAGCACGATTGTTTTCTTAAAACAGAAGAAGAAACGAAAGGGACAGTAGACCTTTTTGATACTCCTCTTGCTGAATGTGATGGTACATTGTGGGTAGATGGTTCATGTTTCAAGCTCCCGAATGGTGACACGACTGCAGCATATGCTGTCACGACTTTGCATACGATTGTTGAAACTGCACGTATTCCACATAAATCAGCTCAAGCAGCAGAATTGATTGCACTCAGGAGAGCATGTGTGTTGTCGAAAGGAATGAAAGTGACTGTCTACACCGACAGTCAGTATGCATTTGGAGTGGCTCACAGTTTTGGACGATTGTGGAGAGAACGTGGGTTCCTGACTTTGCATGGAACTAAGATTCAGCATGGTCAGTTGGTGAATGAACTTCTTGAATCACTGACCCTGCCTTTGCAAGTGGCGATTGTGAAATGTAGTGCTCACAAGAAGGTGACTGATGATGTTGGTCGTGGAAATGCATTTGCTGATGAAATCGCGAAAGAAACTGCAAAGAATGTGATGAACCGAATGTATGTTACAGGTCCTGCAAGATGGATTTGTGATGTTGGAATGTGTGAAGACACGATAGAGAGTGTGAAGTCCATTCAAGCTGAAGCCACAGAGAAAGAGCTGAGCACGTGGAGAGAAAGTACGGGTAGAATGGATGCGAATGGTTGCTGGATTGAATTATCAGAGCATCAGAGATGGTTGTTACCCGATGCGTATGTGCTTGCAGTAGTTACAATGGCTCATGGAATGGCTCACATCAGCGTGAAAGGGATTTGCAAGTTATTGGTCCCAGTATGGCAAAATTCAGGAATTCTCAAGTGTGCAGAGAATGTGGTTAAGAATTGCATGGTGTGTCTGAAACACAATCCTGGTAGGGGAACCCCAACTCCAGCTGATCATTTTGCGCCTCCTACGTATCCGTTCGAGGTTTTGCAGCTAGATTTCATCCACATGGAGAGGTGCAACAACTTAAAATACGTACTCGTTGTTGTTTGTGCTTTCTCAAGATGGGTAGAAGCATATCCCCTAAAAGACAATACTGCCTTGTCCACAGCGAAAGCCCTTGTAAGAGAGTTCTTCCCTAGATTTGGAATGCCTAGAATGGTCTGGTCTGATAACGGAAGTGAATTTGTGGGTCGTGTGATGAAGAATGTGTGTGGAGGGCTGGGCATTCGGCAAAAGTTTCATGCTGCAAATCACCCCCAATCAGCTGGATTAGTAGAATGTTACAATGGCACGCTTAAATTAAAACTAGCCAAAATCCAAGCAAGCACAGGTCTTAAATGGCCTGACGCTCTACCCTTAGCACTCCTATCCACCAGAATGACTGTGCATTCGCGAGTGAAACTTAGCCCCTACGAAATAGTCTTTGGCCGCCCGGCCAACAGCGAGCTCGAACACCCTGTTTTGCTTGACTACCTGTATGAATTGACGGCTAAATTACGTGTTTTGCATCAACAGGTACACGACACCCTGCCTCCGGTCTCTGGGACTCCAGGTCACTCCATCGACCCTGGTTCCTGGGTCCTCGTCAGGAACTTCCAGAGAACGAAGCACGACCAGCCCAGGTGGACCGGACCGCACCTCGTCCTTCTTTCCATAAGATCAGCGGTCCGAGTGGAGGGGAAGGCCAACTGGATCCACGGGGTCCACTACAAAAGAATTCCTTTTTCTCTGCCTTATGACCCGTGGGTCCAGAAGAGTGTCGCTGACTCAGAAACTAAAACCGTGCCACGTCACCTACCCTTCAGTGGTGCACGTGTAAAAGGAACACTGACTGAACAAAAGAGCGATAAACTTTTGCAACCAGTTGTATCACCGTCAATTCCATTGGACACTCCAGAACCTGAACTCTTGTTCCAAGATAACACTATACCAGGAAAACAACCGTACAATTTGAGACCGAGACCTATGGACAAATAAATATATTTCTTTTTTTCTTCCAAGTACTATTTTTTTTATTGAGCGCTGCTCTCCCATCAGGAGGAAACTTGCTTATTTTTATTTTTCGAACCGCCATCCGGGTTCCGCTGCTAGGGCCGCGGTTGCTTAAAGTCTTTGGGTTGCAGCTGACGACATTAGGTCGGTAGTTCTGGTTGGTCCAAAGGAGTTGCCCTAGACTGACAGAAGCATCCCTTAGCAGAGTCAACCTCCCACCGCGGGCAGCACTTTAGAGAGGATGGAGTTTTCCGAGATGGAGAGACCTGCCCAACCAACGAACTTTAAACGCAAATTATGTAAAGTGATGACAAAGAAAAGTTTTATAATGTTGTGCATTTTTATGCTATTCAGTGTGATGATAGTTTTAATAAGTTATGTCTTATTCTTTTTTCGTGTAGCATTTGCACCCACTGCATCGCCCATGCCTTCTCCTACTGTTTCCTCTCATTCTTTCCACCCTCTTCCTGACCATGAATCCAATAGAAGGTTAGAGTTCATTAATAACTCCTTTGTTCAACTGTTACACCAACACCAACTAGTAATGAACACGACTAACTGTTGGGTGTGTGGTCTTATGCCTCACACAACAGATAAAGGTATCCCTTATCTGGTTCTGCCTTTCAGCCATAATGGTTCTGTGTGGGCATACAGAACAATGTTCATATACGCACGTGAAATCCACCCCCTACGTTCTTTAAAAGATAACCCCAAGAATAGTGCTCTGGTTAGGGGTATAGTCGACATGATTAAGGGAGAAATCTCTTATGAAAATACCCCGGACGATGAGATATTTGCATATGTAAATTGGAAAGTGACCGGATATGAAGCTACCCTTAGTGAGAAACAGCAAGCTAAGGGATCGTCCCCGATCTGGATTGTACCCCATCAGGGTCACCTGTGTCTGCAAGGTATTGGCGAGAATCCCAGAGCTCAGTTAGGGAAGAGTGTCTGTACGGAAACGTATGTTTTTGGATCTCAGACTTCCCCTGCGTTTTTGGCAGCTAAGGGTACCTATTTCATCTGCCATGATAGAGCCTATACATGGTTGCCCCCTGACTTTTCGGGCTCGTGTTTCATTTCGTTCCTGTTGCCTCCCACCTATACAGCAGCGGCAGATTACCAAAGGACAAGGATCGTTAGAGGTGTCTTGAGTAAAGAAGACACTGCAGGACAAGAGTTTGGGGACTTCGCTAAGGGTTTTCTGCCGTTCTGGGGATCCATGGCTAACAGCAGGAACATCAGGCAATTGACAAGGGTAGTTGAGTACACCGTGATAGAAACCGCTGGTGCCCTTAGTAACCTGACTGCTGAGCTCCAGTCGGATCGTCTTATGACCCTTCGGATTAGGGTCGCATTAGATGTCATACTTGCAGACCGAGGTGGGGTATGTAGATTGATCCAATCGAGTTGCTGTATTTTCATCCCAGATAACGCTCCAACAGTGTGCCAGGCCATCTCCAAACTACATAAGATTTCCGATTCTATTCATGTGGAAAAAGGAGATTGGTCATTAATGGGATGGTTCTGGGAACTGATATCCGCCTGGGGATGGAAAATTCTGATGGTCATTGGAATGGTCTTAGCCATTCTTTTCCTGTTCTGTCTGTGCGTACAGTGTGCCCCTGCAATATGTGGCCTTTGTGTTACATCATGTATAAGGAAGCCTGTATCAAGAGACGAACTAAGTACTAGAATGCTGTTACAGCAACATCTCAATGACTTTAGGAATATAGATCTGGACTCAGATTAGCATGAGGACAGATTAATTGCCTATGTAAGGGCAAAAGGAGGGATTGTAGTACTGAAAATTCTGCACTCGAGAATTAAACCTCGTCATAGCATGACGAATTCAGTATCAAAAGACCGAGAATGACGAGTACACCATGTACAAGTATTTTCAGCATATTCGAGTGACGATTTCACCTCGAAATCGTCATTATCGTTCTGAACCCTCGGCTTCCATTTTGTGTATGGCAGCCATTTTGTGAGTTGCCCTTTACATAGGCTTATGATCCAGCCAAATTCGATTCCCAAAGGACACGTACACCTTAATCGACTTTCCTATGACCTGTGCAAGTTGGAACCATTGCCCCAGGCCTAACCTGTTAGGTCAGTTCCTCTCCCAGTGGCCGAACGTGATAGCATCAAGGCTCAACAAGCCATAAAACCTTTTGATCGCACACACACCTGCCTAATCTTGCTCACATCTGTTCCTGCTCTTTTCTCTCACTTGTTTTTATGATGGGGAGGTGCCCGTTTTTATTAGGGGTCCACTGATATCTGATGGAAACTGGACCTTGCCGGGTAATTTGTTGTGGGCTGGACGAAGTGAAATATGGACATGTCATCATGACTCTGCTTTTCCTTTTGTATTGAAAATATGTCAATGATATACTGTAAAACCAGGAATGTTTGCCTGAAGCTTAATATTCTGTATAAGAAGAGAAGCCTGATTTTGTAAAGTCGAGCAGTCTCCTGAGAATATACTCCCCGTGTGTTGTACTTTCTAGGACACCTGTTACCTTGGTTGCAGCCAATAAATCGATCGTTGACTTCACCTAGAATACTCTGAGTTTCTGTGGTCTGAATCAGGAAGAACTCGAGGTCTCTGGGTGTACCCTGACACCGCTGGGTTACCGGTTCTGTGCCGGTTCTTAAAAACCCGGTACCTCAGCGGGAAGTTTACATTTTACAAACGCTGAATCGGAGAGACAGTGAGGAGTGTCCAGAGACAACGCTTGCAGCAAAGGTGAGCTAAGAAACATAGAAGCGCATAAGGAACTCGCACCAATAAGACCGCATCACAGCGTTTTAATTAAAAGGCGGTTGGGAAATATAGCAGTTATTTCATACGGACACTGCTTTCACATTATACCAGCGAACGTGATGATGGACACAGGGACTCCCTGTGACGATTCACACGTAATGATAGCATAAGGCACGGTGCGTAGATTAACAATTAAGAAACACCGACGTAGGGACATCCCATAACGAACCACATGTAAAGAAAGTATAAGGCATGGCACGTAGATCAACTATCTAGAAACATGGGCGTAGCTATTGATCGATAGCAATCGGCATTAAGAGTATGGTTATAGTGCAGTTTAACATCAGGAAATATAGCCGTATGTAAGGACAGTTAGAGGCATGGCGTGGAGTCAACCTACTAGTAATCACGAGCATAGCCATGAACGAATGAAGCTAGTACCTATAGCGCAGCACATAATCAGAAAGCATAGAATGTAATAACAGTGAACCATGGACACTGCTTTATATTAAGTGGCATAAACGGTATGTTTATATTTTAGAATGTTTCCCTGATGAAGGCGAAAATGCCGCCGAAATGCATTGGAAAGAAGAATGTATTTGTGATGCATAACAAGAAAGCTTTGTCAGGACGACATACAAGAAAAGCAAATGTGATTTGAACATTTAAAAAGAAGATATCGAATGAATAAATGAAATTTCGCACCAAATATTGAGTATAAGTTGATTTATTGAAACATAAGCTGGATATCACAGCACATACCCAGTGCCCTGGGAGACAGCCCTACATCCGATAGGACTGCAACCTACCAGATTCAAATACCACACTCCAGACGGGGAGTGATTCCTAGGCATCACGGACACGCTATAGAAGTTTGGAAAAGCAGAGGTAGTGCACGCCCAAATCCTAAGCAATATACTGAAAGTGCCATCTGCATTATAGCACCATTTTACTCCTTGACCCTGAAGTAAACTGACAAACAAAATATATTTACAGTCTCAACGTATATTGGATTTAAAGTTATCTGTGTGGTGCCTGACCGTTTAAAACGCCTGTTGTGTTTTCACGGTAGAGTTAACCAGTGGCCATTAATCATGTGCTCTTTAGCTCCCCTAAGATACTTCCCAGAGACGTCACTGCATTCCTCTCAGGTGAAATGGAGTTGGCAACAGCTCACCACTTAATTAAACTCCGCTCGTGGAGGCTGTTCTGACTCGGGGCAATTGTGCAGTGTGTGGCAGCAGCAGGGGGACACCTTCACCCCCGCTCGAACAGGAGAATCATACCCGCAAGTATAGGAGTGGACTCCAGGGACCAGGAGCCTCCAGGACTAGCCCACCTGTGCTCGAGCCGCTGGCCCCGCCTCCACCCTCCATTTAACTGGTCGCGGGCGGGCGCCGGACGAAGCCCGGGCAAAGGGCAGGCCGTCAGGGGCTGAAGGAGGCTGGGCTGGGCCACCCTTCTTAGGCCCACTGGAAGAGACTACTTGTGGCTTGGAACTTCCATTCAAGCGGTAATTCCCACAATCTTTTTCTATCCAGTCAAAGCTTGCCCCGACATCTGTTCGTTATTATTATAAGTTCATTTGGGGCCTCACTTTTTATTGTCTTTTACTGTACCTCTTTGAAAGTTCATCTTAATTTGTCTTTGATTATTCGTGATTTTAGGCAAACACTTTTGTCTAAGTTTTATTGATGAATAGCATGGGTAAAAATTGCAAGCCCACTACTGCCCGCCCAATGACTCGGCAACTAGCGGCAACGTCCCAACCACTCCCGAGTCTTACAGCTATTGATAAAATGCTCCAAAAAACAATAGGGGTAGTGGCAACAGCCATGGAAAATACTGAAAGGCGACTTTCAATTACCCCTGCTATGCCCCCCCCCCCTATGCTCTTGGGGGATTGCTCAGTAACTACAGCCAACCCCGCTGAATTCACGTCATTCCTCTTGCCCTCTTTTGCCGACCTACCCTGTGCTCAGATTGTGCCCGGCGTGAATGTTTTGATGGAGGCTGTCCCGTCCCCACCTCCTTTGGCACGCACAAAGGTTTACAAACCTCGTGCTAGAACAAAAAAGTCAAAATCTGTCAAATATTCGGCCAAGAGAATAGCATTTACACCTGATCCTGTACAGTCTGACCCTGAATATTCATCTTCCACCATAGGACCTCCCGTTTGGGCCACCCACCTACTAATTGATCTCCAGACTCATATGGAACAGCTTATCAATACCCACTTTAAATCTTTGACTACCAAGATTGATAAACTAGTTTCATTGATAAACAACAAAGGCTTAGGGAGAGCACAGCCTACCTCCTCAATAGGGAATTCCGCCTCTATAGGGGCTTCAGATGTAACCAAGCCTGCTACTAAGGGCCCAATCCAAGGTGCTAGTACCTGCTCTGATATCCCCACACATGATTGGGTCCCCTTAAACTCGCTGAAATCTATCCCAGCCCCGATTGGCCCTGGCCTAACCAATTGTACTAACTCCCCTCAGCCGTATCTGGCTCGAAATTGTGTGGCCTTCTTTCCAACCCAAAAACCCTCGGAAACCTGCGTTCAAACCCAGGTAGGTCCCAACAAAACCCTGCTCTGAAACCTGGCGATAATGGTCCTCCAAAATCTCCTCCATGCCCCCAGTTACCCCCAGAAGCATCTCCGTATGTGGTGGTGCTTACGGGAGTACCCCCCACTGGCCAGCGAACAAGGGGAAACTTTCCCCGAGTTAAAGAATAAAGTCATCTTCTGGCTTAGTAGGCATAGGCCTCTAATGAGAGCTGGCCAGGAGGAGATTTTGTTTGCGCGAAGAGTCAGCTGGCTGGGGACTAGACCCAAAGACATCTGTGGTGACTGTATACTTGTCAACTTCAGGAATCCTACTAGAGTAGTTGGACATATATTAGCTAATGGGGGGCCTTCCAATGCGGGCATTATTAACACTATTAACACTTGCCATCTGGGGTACTTCTACTCACGAACTCTTGTACCGGGTAGGGCAGAACCAACCTACTTCCATCACGGCGGTCACGAATACGATTACAACATCCCAGTGGGTAATAGATATTGTGCATTGAGCAATGTAGATTGACTACAATCATCTTCGGGTACAGACGGAATGGTTCCGAATCGGACTGGGAGCCATGTTGTGGAGGGCCTAAGCATAGAGGAGGGGTCCCCTGAGCTGGCTTCTATAACTAAGGTGGGTAGCTCAACTACATCCCCATCCTCTCTAAACATTGGCTCAATGGGAGGCGACAGGGAGTTGGAAATTCACACACATATAGCATCTCCACCTTCTATCGTGTTCCAACTCACTGAGGACTCTCCAGCCCTAGTGGTGCCACGTAGAACACTAATTGGGTCTTGGAATATAGCAGGGATGGGGTCTAAGCTGCACAACCCGGAGTGGGGAGAGCTGGTGGATAGTTATGACATATGTCTGTTTCAAGAGACTTGGCTGCTGTCTGCTCCAGTTAGGGTAGGATATGCGTCCTTCCATTTACGGGCTGTGCAGGGACTCAGGGGAAGACCCTCAGGGGGGTTATGTATTTGGGTTGCTTCACACCTAGGTTGCTCTGTTAAGGTAATAGATTCTCATTGCTCGGATATCCTATGTATTGTTCTTAAATTCACGGATTGCCTGTCGCTGGCAGTGATTAACGTCTACCTACGTCCCCAACCACACCAGTTGGGTTTATCAATTCTGGATGGCCTAGAGGCTCTTCTTTAGCGGCTCTTCTTCACTCTTTCCCCTCATCGTATCACAAAATTATTGGCGCAGATCTTAATTGCCATTTTGAACCACTCTTGGGGATTCCCTCGGTAACCTTGGACGAGGATGAAAACTGGTTGATTCCAGACTGTACTATGTACCCGGAAAAGTGCCTACTGCCCCTGGCCCTTGTGATCAACAAGTTGGTTGTATCACATTCCCTCAGGGCTTGCAATGGCAGACTTCTACCAGACGTCCCGGGTACAAGCACCTTTAATAGACCAGGGAAAAGCACGACTATAGATTACATCCTGGTTAACGTAGAATTTTGGGCCCGCTTGAGAGCTTTTTCAGTCATCCCAAGGGTCGATAGTGACCACAATTTATTGTCACTAGAATTACTAAATACTTTGCGTTACCGTAACGAACTGGGGGGAGCTGAGACTATCATTAACTCGAACCTCGTTACAGTGGCAGGTGGAAGACGAATCAGGTGGGCGAAGGTCGCGTTAGAGCCTGACAAGCTAGCTGAGCTATACCGCCATGTCGCACGCTCTTTAACAGAGGTTTCTCACCTTTTGAGGTCCAATTGCTATCACCCCTGTATCCACCTTCAGGGTTTACAGTCCATTCACAACAAGCTTCTCTGTTCCCTGGTCGGCTACTTTTATACTACTGATACTAAGAGGCCAAGGGTAAACAAGCGTGAACATTGGTTTAATAAAAACTGTAGGTTGGCAAAAAACACCCTGATAAAGGAGGTAAAATCGGGGACCCAGTCAAGCATCAGAAATGCGAGGCAAATATATAAAAGTCTGATCAAGGAGGCCAGGTCCGAGTGGGAGGCCTCAAGGTGGGAAAGTATCAAAGCAGCCCTGGAAGCCCGAGACTATAGGTCCTTTTAGAACCTTGTTAGAGTTGGGTCGGCTGAAGGGTCGTCTGCCCTTACTCCTAACCTTAGTGAAGAGGCTTGGCTAGATCACTTCAAGCCCCTTTATTCACTCAGCAACCCCGAATCCCGAGGAGATCTAGCGGTCAAAATAAGTACTCCTGAACCAATGCACCCAGAGGCCCTGGGCCTTGATTGCCCACCCTGCACCCTCCTTGAAGTTTAGGCAGCCCTCAGAAGCCTGACACTGGGGAAAGCTCCGGGCCTAGATAGGATCCCCGGAGACCTATATCGAAGTGAACAAATATTTTGGGCCCCTTACATTTGGGTTTACTTTAATCCTATCCTACAGGGCTTGGAGATCCCCCCAACATGGCTGGGAGCTGAAATCATTCCCATTCACAAAAAAGCTTCCCCTCTCAACCCGGCCAACTACTGCCCCATTAGTTTGATCGACGTCCTCCAGAAATTATTTGCCCGCTTCCTTTTAACAAGGTTGCAGAGTTGGATGGACGAACATCACGTCCTAACCTCCTTCCAAGCGGGCTTTCGTGCAAAGGTTTCCACCACCGACCAACTGTTTAGATTACAGTTGGTCTATTGGAAGACGGTTTCTATTGGGGCAGGTAGCTTGTACTTGATATTTGTGGATCTTCGGTCCGCATTTGACCTGGTCCAAAGGGACAAGCTCTGGGCAATGTTGCTGGAGATGGGGGTCCCGGCCTACCTGTGCCATATATTGAAACGTATTCACCAAGGTACATACGCAAGGGTGAGATACGGGAGGAGTGGGGAGCTGTCTGCCCCGTTCCCGGTGGAAAAAGCAGTGAGGCAGGGGTGCGTCTTGGCCCCCACTCTCTTCTCCCTCTTCCTTAGTGGGTTGATAGACCACCTACTGGGAGCAAGAGACCTGGACTCTCCAAGTTTAGCGGGCACAAGATACCTGCCCTAAAGTTCACTGATGACACCCTTCTACTGTCAAAATCATCTACGGGCATACAGCGTACATTAGAGGCATTCTGCTCTTTCTGCAGACTGAGGAACTTGGAGATTAACCTCTCTAAAACCAAATTTATGGTTTATAACACCAAACTAGCCAATTGCCCCCACCCCCACTTGAATGGAACGGTGTTAGGTTGAGTGTCTACCTTTGACTATCTGGGGGTTACACTTAACAACAGAATGGATTGGGGTTCCCATATGGTCAAGGCTAACCTGAAGCTGGCCCAATCATCTGGCGGTATTTTAAAGGTTTTCAATGACTCCTCTCTTAAATTGATGGGTCCGTCTGTGGAAATTTATAAAGCCCAGGCGAGTGGGGGAGCGCTTTATGGTGCAGATCTATGGGGTCATGTCAGTGCTGCCCCCCTGTCCCTCACCGAGAATAGCTTCATTAGGCGTCTTCTGAGACTCCCCCTGAGCACCCCCCTGATCCCCCTTCAGCTGGATTTAGGTTTGGTACCTATCCAGGACATAGTCTCAAATCGCCCCCTTCTGTATTGGAGACGTCTATGGTCAACCCCCGAGCTCTCGAGCTATAGGGAAGACCTGGGGGATCTTCTGTCCAGGGGGAGCACGGGAGAATCCCCTGGCTAAACCACATCAAGCAACTTTGCCACGCTCTAGGAAGGGGGGACATGTGGTCGTCCCCTGAGGAGACCTGTGCCCTGTGTTCTAAGAAATCATTGAGAGTGGCACTCAAGCGCTACCAAATGGAATTCATAACATCCAACTCTTCCATGCTTAGGCTGACCAACATCTTTCTGGATATCAAGGCCTATCCTCATTTTGAGAAATTTTTGGATGATATCCAGCCTCCCCTGGCTAAGAAACTATTTATTCAGTTTAGACATGGCTCATTGCCTTTTAGGGGCGTAACACACAAGTGGTCAAATGCCCTATGTACCGCGAGTTCCTGCCCAGGGTGTACGAGTAGCAGAGAGACAGATCTTCACGTTCTACTCTTCTGCCCCTTCTACTCCAAGGCAAGAGCTAAATGGATCATTCAACTCTGTAAGTCCAGGGGATTTAGGGACTACAGGGAGGTATTCAGAATTCTTAAATACGATAGTGTTTGCAACTGCTAGATTTCTTCTGTCCATGTGGTACTCAAGGTGTGCAAAATTAAAATTGAATGCCCACAAATTACCAATCCTGCAGTAACATGAACATTGTATCGAACATGGTTCCTCTTATACACCATGGTTAGGTACTGTTTACTGGGAGCGCTATTCCATTTTAACTTATTTAAACAATTTTTATGATTCTCCCTTAACCACTTTATGAATTTTCGGTGTGTTAGGATTGCAATGTAAGATCTTTTAAATATCCTCATTTTAGCTGTGATTGTGTATTTCTATCTGTAATTATGTATATATGTCTTTTTATGGTTTTTTGCAGATAATAAAAGCTTTTTGCCTGACTGACTAATTAAACTCCTATGCATAACACTCTCCAGCACAAAATACCATTCCACATATTTACGCTCCATGACACACAATCCCACCCCACCCCACATCATACCAATACACTCAATACCACATAATTACTATCTACAAAATTCCTCTACACAAATCACTCCACACATACAAATATACACCAGACACTGCCACAACTAACAAATCCAATCCAAACCACATAATTCCACTACACACCATACATCCACTCCACACCATAACTTACAGTTAAAAGGCATATACATTAACAACACCAATAGCTCTAACTCTCGTTTTACTTTCTTTTGTAAATTACTTTCTTTTGCCTATGGCCGTCTGTGTCAATTACAAATCATGCGTTAAATCCTGGGGTCATTTGTAGGCCTTATCTGTTCATTTTTCGAAACTTAATGGGCCTTATTTATGAAAAGTGATGCATCGCTGCGTGAAAACAGCGATGCGTCACTTTTCATTGCGCCCTCCTTGTGACACCAATGATGCGTCATATTTACAGTATGACGCATCATGTCGCAAGGGGTTACAAATACGTCAGTATTTCTGACGTATCTGTAGGCGCAAAAGTGACACATTGCTGGAGTGTGTCACAAAAGTGACGCAACTCCAGCAGTGCGTACTTTCGCATGGGGCAAGCCCCATGTGAAAGGGCTTGCGTCAGTCTTACGCCTGCTGTGAGGAAAGCGTGAGATTTTGACGCATTTGAGTGCTATAAGTGGCGCAGTGAAATCTCATAGATTTCACTGTGTCACTTCCATGACCCTTTCTTGCGACAATGCGCCCCCCTTGCATACATTATACCTGGCGCAGGTATAATGTGGCGCAGGGGTTTACAAAGTGACGCATCTACCTAGATGCGTCACTTTGTAAATATGGCGCAACAAGGCGCATTTTTTACGCCTCTGGTGTGTCACAAAAAGTGACGCACCGGCAGCGTAAAAGTGACGCACAGCCTCATAAATGAGGCCCAGTATATTTTGTTATTTGGAAAATCTTTAGAAGGTTTAAATAAACATAGCTTACAAAAACGACTTTTACATTTTTTTTTGCTTCTACTGATGTGTGGAAGGGGGGTGAGTGCATTTCTAAACTTTATTATAACATTTTAACATGCTGCACAGCAGGCACCCTGCTGTACAACACAGCTTAAGGACACTGACAAAGCCAATATCTCTGACTAAACACTTACAAGGTCCCAAAGGCGAGTACTATTGGTTATGCCAATCCTTGTTTGCAGTGCAAAGACTACATTCTGTGGGGCCCGGATATATTTCCATGTTAGACGACTGGCCAGTGCTGATGTTTTGCCAAAATGCAAAGTCATAAGTCTGTATTTCAAAAGTGCTAGAAATTGAATGGTTAAGTGTGGTGCTAGTGTTAAAGCCTCCATGCATGCGATCAACAGCTTCATTTTTCTTTATCTAATGAAATGATTGGAACTTCACTGCCCTGTTCGTTGCCCTTTTGAAGGCATCATATGGCACACTCAAGCCCCATAGTTCAGTTATGTCTTGCTGCTTCATGGAAAGGTTTAAATATTTGTATTATGCCGACTGCTGGTCACTGGGCAAAGCTAACCATAATGTGTTGTTAAGCGAGGCGTCTTGAACCTGCATTATCTTATCAAGCATCGAAAAATCATAAAAATGTAACTAGACCTGCAGGTCTAGGTACTTAAGTAATCTACTCGACCTACTTGTAATGCTCTTGACCAATAAACTGGTTTCAAATGATGTGATATGCAAATAATTTAATGCATTGAGCTGACATTTTCATCATTATCACATATGAGAGCACCTTCAAATGTGCGAGTTCAACGTGTCTGCTGTACAAAGACCTCTTTTGTTTGATTTTATAGACTAAACTATCTTTCCCAATATAATACAAATCTAGCCTCATATAGGATACACATGACCCCAGACTTGCCTCTTAGTTCATTACAGCATTTTTATCAGGGCGGGAGCAGGATTTTTTTTTTAAATCATGTTTAAAAACTATCACTTTTAATAAATACATAACTAAAGCATAAAGTGGTAGCACACTGGCATATGTAATCAGCAGATTTTACTTTGAAATAGCCACAAACGTTCCCACTGACATGCAGCTTAACTGCTAAAACTATATAGTGTACAAACAATAAAAGTTTGGAAATAGAGATTCTGCAAACATGTGTTCTTGTTATTGTTATTGTTACCAGATCTTGTATAGCGCGCAGCTGCCCCAGCCAAGGGGCATCCCGGCACTTCCAGCATCAGTAGAGCGAGCCAAACACCATAACAGAACAACACCAAAAGAAGATCACAGCGACTAAGTTAATGGAAAGAGAAAGATTTTGATGGCTTTCCTAAAGCCCAGCAGACCCTCCATACTGTGTATCTGCGCAGGCAAGGAGTTCCATAACTTAGCCGCCAGGCAGTGAAAGGAACGGCCCCCGTGCGACAGCGCTTCACCCGGGGAACACTGAACAAGTGCTGCCCCGCGGAGCGCAACTGGCGAGGGGGAACATAGGGGGTAAGCAGATTACCCAACAGGCTAGGCCTGGCGAGCTTCAGAATCTTAAAAGAAAGACACATCTTAAATTGGATGCGCTTCTTCATAGGAAGCCAGTGAAGTTTGCGAATGACCCCAGCAACAGGGCAGAACCGCGGGAGCCCCACCAAGGCTCTGGCAGCAGCGTTGTGAACACGCTGTAGCCGAGCTATTTCAGCCCTATTTGCCCCCAGCAGGAGGGAACTGGCATAGTCCCGACGAGATAAGAAAGTCGACTGAACAATCAACTGACGTGTCGGTGATTCAAAGAACTTCAAAAGGGGCTTTAGACCCCGTAGAAGGCCAAAACACGTACCATCAACTTTTCTGGTATGGACCTGAAAACTAAAAGAGGAGTCCATCCATACCCCCAGATTTTTTACCACTTCCTTTGAATTAGGAGTCTTACCCAGTGCACTAGGCCACCAGCGCTCACTCCACAGACTCGCGTTCTGCCCGACCAACAACAACTCGGTTTTGTTGGCATTCAGTTGCAAGCAAATTGTAGCCATCCATACAGCCACGGCTGCTAGCCCATCTCTAAACCTGGAGGCATTTGGAGATGATCCTTCAGCCAAGGTCACCACAAGCTGAGTGTTGTCCGCATACGAGACCATAGTAAGGTCCCACTGCCTGGCGATCGCTGCCAGAGGCTGAACGTACAGATTACATTATGAGGGACTCAACGCGAAGCCCTGGGGCACCCCCTGGTCGATGGAATGGGCCTGAGAAAGAAACGGGGGGCAGACACTCGGAAAGATCTTTCGGTCAGAAAGGATCTGAACTATTCCAGAGCCAAATTAGTCACCCCTGCCTCCTCCAGCCGCTGTAGCAGAATACCATGCAAAACCGTGTCAAAGGCGGCACTAAGATCCAGCAGGATCAGTGCTGCCATCTGACCGGAATCGAGGATGGTCCGCAGATATTCGGTTGTGGCCAGGAGAGCAGTCTCAGTACTGTGGCCTAGGCGGAAACCGTTTTGCGATGGATCCAAGATGTTATTGGAGTTCCAAAACACACTAAGAGCGTTGTTAACATGTGCCTCTGCTATCTTGGCCACCCAGGGGAGAAGATATATAGGTCTGAAGTTTTCAGGCTTGGCCGGTTCAAGCGATGGTTTCTTAAGAATGGGAGATACCCATGCCTGTTTCAACAGCGCGGGAACAGTTGCTGTGGAGAAGGAGGAGTTGACAAGCTGGCACAGCGGGGCCAAGAAAAGAGAGAGTGACTTCCTAAACTGAGCCGGCTTCAAAGGATCAGATGGAGAGCCAGATTTCATTTTCCCGCTCAACCGAGTGAGCTCATCCTGTGAAATGCAAGGAATGGCTGCAAAGTCGGCAGTGGCCTGACTCTAAGAGACATAGCGGTAAAAGGAATGATCACTTGTGGAAAGGACTTATAAATAGCACGGACTTTCTCCACAAAAAAGGTGGCTAGAACCTCACACTGCTGTGCGGATGAAATAACGGGCACTGTGGTTTTCCTAGTCCTAAAATCTTTAAGGATCTTAAAAATACATTTGGCTGGATTAGGACTAATCTTGATTTCATTAGCATAGTAAGCTGCACGTATTTTGCAGATAGTTCTATGATAATGTTTAATCTCGGAGAGGTAACATACTTTTTTCTTGGGATCATAGTCCTTTCTCCACTCGAGTTCTGCTCATTTACAAGCCTTCCTTAAGATGGTCAAAGAGTCATTGTACCAGGGACTTGTGATAGAGGCTTGTCTCTTAAACCATTTAGCTGGAATAAGGGAATCTAACCCTCGGGTAATCCAAACACAAAATAGGCCATAATCTGACTCCAAATTATGCAGCGGTCCCAGAGGGTTGGCGGCAAGGAAAGCATGGAAATCCTCTAACCTCAGTTTACGCCAAGACTGTTAAAAGACAGGCCGTTGGATGGCTATGTTAAGAGGCTCTGTGATCGGGATGGACATTTCTACCAGCGAGTGGTCAGTCCAACCCATGGGTTTAGGCATCTCCACCCTTGTAAACTGAATGTTAGAAAATATGGGGTCCAGCAAATGCCCAGCTACGTGCATAGAACCAGAGACCAGCTGGTTTAGCTGATTTGCAGCCAAATCTGAAAGCAATCTACAAATCGCTTTGTCATGCAATAGATCAAAAGCAGGTTAAAATCACCAAAAATACTGAAATTAGCAGTACCCATAGCAAGCGTGCCCACTGCCTCCAAAAGGGCATGTTTGAACTTAGCAGCCGGCATTGGTGGTCGATACACTAGGAGCCCTGATAGGGTCATATGGGGACTTACGGAAATGCTAAAACGAGTGCACTCGCAACCTTCGATTTCTTCCTTAATGAAGAGACAGGAATACCAGGATTTAAAAATCACTGCAATGCCACCCCCTCTAGACTTCCTGTTAAGCGTGCATATAGAATAACCAGAGGGCAATGCTAAATTAGGTTCAGCCACCATGTCCTCATTCAGCCAAGTCTCACTCAGGAAAAACAAATCCGGGGCTTTCTCAATAATAAGGTCATGAATTTCTAAATAATGTTTAGCCAGCGACCTCACATTGAGCTGAAGAATTTTCAGCCTGCCCTGAGGTTGAATGGTGGATGAGGGTAATGGGGGGTGGGGGGGTAGGAGTAGGGTTAGCATCGCTACAGCAAGAGCACCCGAATTGTCCTGTCCCAAGATTTTGGGGAGGTGACCTTGTAGTTATAGCATTATTAGCCAATAATTCTTCCCAACAGTAGGAATATGTTCCAGACAAGCTCCGAACAGCGGGCCTGGCGAGAGGCGACATACTGGCACGGACGGGCGCAGACGAGCTTGCCTTTGGTGCGCCCACTGCGCGCATCCGCTGCGCACCCGCGCCATAGCTCACTTAAATACCCGAGCTACAGGAAGCACCCAACAACTAGACCGCCAGCCAAGATGGCTTCTAGGAAAGTGAAAGCGGAAGTGAGGTTTCCAGTGTTCCAATTCAAGTCGCCCTCCACAACAATCATCCAGAGAGACTGCGGTGGACCGGGGGGCTTGAAGCTGATCAATGTGTCAGGTAAAAACAACAAGATTCAGTGGCATATAGAGCTGGTAACAATATTTTTAAAATCCTGGTAGCGATGATTTACACACACCACAAACCGACAATCGCTAATAGCCCATCACTAAGTAAAGTGTTCTGGTTCGTTTTGCTCCTCTTTAACTCTATCTTTGCATCACAGTTCTTAATTAGAACATATATATATAAGATATATATAATATGATATATTTTGAAATATTTGTAATATTAATTTACAGGCTATGTATTTGAATGTTATGTGTGAGAAAAATAACTGACATCTCAGACAACTCTCTAGTCAAAATCCTCTAGTTCTAGTGAGAGATAGAAAATTAAACCTAATTTTCTAAGCAGCGTTAGTTAATGAAAGACAAACTGACATTGGACCTCTTTCCATGAACAGACAGCAAATGTGTCTAGATAAAAACAAGATTTAATGGCCTCTTTATTGCTCATTCACTTTCTGAATGAACAGAACGGCTGTTCCTTCCCAGCCTGAGTTTACTCGCCAGATGGGACTAGTAGGTGCTAAAAATAGCTCGACCTGATAAAGTTTTGCTTGCAATTGCGAGTGGGCGAGTAGGTTTTTCGAGGTCTGCTTATTCCAGTTTTTTATTGTTGTCAACTTTCTAGCCAGGTCTTGTCTAATGAAGACAAACTTTAGCCGGATTTCAGCTAGGGATGAATATTGAGGATGGGAGAAAATTATGCATAAAGGCGTTATTCTGAAATTTGTTCACTACTGCCTCATCCTGCCCTCTCATGGACACACTTGCATAAGCGATGGTTGGGAGACACTTGGCAGAGATGACTGTTAGCAATGGCTGAAACGAGGGTTGAGTCAACATTTTAGCTTAAGTGTTAAAGGAGTGAATTAAGACATTCACTTTCTTCACTGTGGGGTAGGTTATGATGACGTTCAGAAAGGTTCGAATCGGATTCGGGTCTTCCGAATCTGATTCAGAACCCGTCTTTCTGACCGATTCGGAAAGGTTTCTGAAAGACCGATTACGATGTTTGTAAAGCGCTCGGACTATCCGACTCAGTTCTGAATGGAATTCAGAGGAAGCAAGTCATTCGGAGCCGACTCGTACAGGTCTATGAACCACGTAGGCAACCAAGCGATTACGATGTCTGATTCGGACAGTTTTCCCGAATCGGTTGTTCCAACTTGGATTGGCAGTCGGAAACTGACTTTGGGGGCCCGTAGCAGGCCCCCCCTTCACCCGGGGCCTTCCGAAGAGGTCCAATGTGGGTACCGAAGGGAACACCCTTTACAACCATGCACTGTGTGGCAGGCACCATGGGGTGCCTGTCACAGAGTGCATGGTTTTCCCCAACAACCTCTTTTTTCAGTGGTAGCCTTTGTTCTCGCTCGGAACACAGGCTCCCGTTGAAGTCAATGGGAGTCAAACCGAACGATGTACGGAAACATTGTAATCGATTGGTCAGACTCTCAGAACCTGATTCATTTGGAAAAGATTCCGAAACCGATTCGGTCAGGAGAGTTTCCTAGTGAGATCATAATCAGCCCCTATGTATTGTTTTTGATAGAAGAAGTTTCCTCTTGAATTTAGGTACAGCCCCAAGTATTTGTAACTATTTACTACCTCCAACCAACTGTAATTTACAAGAATTGTGGCAGTGTGCCCCATCAGGCTCCTGACAGACATGTTTTTAGTTTTTGTTAACCATTCTTAGTAGACCCACTTTCATTGAGCTAAGAAGAACAATGTCATCTGCATAATGGCAGAGCGCCCTATCAGGTTCCTGACAGACATGTTTTTTGTTCAATTTTCCTAAAGATAGTTAATTTTGGTATATGATATCAAGACGTTAACCATTCTTAGTAGACCCACTTTCATTGAACTGAAGAGAATAATGTCATGTGTATATGACAGATGGGAGAGGCAGAGGGGACGCTGCTATGGGGGATAGGAAGTTTCCTGACCCGGGGCTAGTGATAAGTCTGCCAAGAAGAGGTTGAAGGGGTGATGCACTAACACACATCCCTGCTTGAGCCCTTGGTAAGTAGGTATCTTCTTCCTCAATAATCTAGTGCTGTCTCAATTTTTTTGTTGGATCCAGGTTTCCGAATAAAGCTGTTGCATTGCTCGATACAGCTTGTCGGAGAAACCCCAGCTCTTTAGCTACTTCCATAGTAGCACCCAGTTAACAATGTCCAAGTCTGCTTTAAAGTCAACAAAACAAATATGTAATTGCTTCTTGGCCCAGTTACATTGGTCAATGAAAAAGGCAGTCGCTAAGATGTTTGTTATTGTGCCTTGGCCTTTCCTGAAACCTGTCTGATTTGGTGGGATCACGTTCTTTACATTTGACCAATCAATTAAGTCGCTAATATGAAGGAGGCATAATGCTTGGCTTCAGCATCCTGGAGTGCAGTAAACCTATAGTTGGCTGAATTGGCCCTGTCACCTCCTTTAAATACCGGGGTTATAATAGAATCACGCCAACTCAGGTACAACACCACTTAGCTGAATCTCCGCGTATAACATAGCTAGCACTGTTGACCACAACTGGGAGTCCTGTTTAAAAAGGGCCTGTGTGACACCATCTTCATCTTGGTGCCAGCAAGCAGCATTTTCTTAACTTGAGCTTGTGAGTAGAAGTTGCTTTCATCAGCTAATGGAGTTTGTGCTGTATTTGTGCTGCCCGACCTACCCGACCTTTGGACTTATCATCATAGATTGTTGATAGAGTAAAAGGCCTATGGCACTGTGATTGCTTTCACTGTTACCAGCACCTGGAGGATGTTGATTTGTAGCAAGATGGGCTACACATAGCTCTGAGATGTTAGAGTTGTTTATCGCTTTTCCTTGTCTGTTGAGGCTGTTTATTTTCTTCCGGAATTTCCTAAAGTTGGTCAGCCTGGCATTAAATATTAACCGAGTCCAGAACACATCCTTGTTGCCTTTCTTATCTTCCCAAAGTTGCTATTTGTGCTCTTTCTTTAACAGTTTTAGGTGCTCCCAGAGGAGGGGCTTCTGAGAGGCTATTTTCAGTTGCCTTGTGATTTTTATTTTTTCTCTTCTTAGCACAGAGCCTGAGAGACGCAGTTTCAATCTATGTGAGGCAGAAGGGCTTTATATCACTGAGGTGCCTTGCATCAACATGTTGGTGCTAATGCTTGCCAGTGAATCTATTTGATTTCTCGCAATGTTGGTACTGCAGATCATTAATTCATCAGCCATAGATGCAAGATGTGCTATGGATTCATTGTTTAGGCTATTTTAGCTTGTTTCACCAATTTCTCCAGAGTTAAGACCAGTTTGGGTGTGTTATCAGGTTTGTGTGAGCTAGAAACTAGAAACCTGTTCTGAGCTATCAGCAGGGTCACCTCATCCTCCGAGTAATTTTCCCCAATGACCCTCTGCCGTACGAAGTTGTACGTTTTCCGAACAATCAATGTAATGTATTCATTTTGTTTGAACTATTTCATGTGTCAGGGTATTGACATCCAGTAAATTACTTCCCTGCCTTTCCTTTGTTTGCCTATTGATGGTTCCTTCTGATAGGGGCATTATATCCCTGGAAACTTGTGAGACTATGTCTGTGTTTGATGTCGCATCAAGGCGAAAGTCTAATGTATTATTGATTTGAATGCCCTAGCTTCCTGTTTTTCTTGACCCAAATATTGGGTAGATACTTTTTCGCACAGCCTTCTTTGACAGCAGCGCCTTGTTTCTCACCTTTCACACTTATTTATGCTGCCTTTTAATAATAGCCTCGGACCTAGTGCACGGTTGTCCCGGGAATGGGGATTAGGACTGGAATCCCTCTCGGTCCTTTCTCTTGGTGTTTTTAAGCAGTCAGATGGGTTTTCAGGATATTCAGTTTCCATCTCTATCACTTCCCGGTTTAAGACACTTGTTTGAGTAGCCATGGCTGACTTGCTTACTAGCACTGTTCTTGCTTCCAGATGCTGGCTAGTGCTTTGGGGAGAGTGGGCAGTTCATCTGTTATTGGACCGCATGTACAGTCTGTTGGTGAAGGTGAGTAAACTGCTTGTACTCATGAGACTAGGGCTGTTAGAGTTCACAGTTTTTAGATGATTCTAGAGATGTGTGAGGCTATCATAGTTCATGATATCAATATGAATGTCTAATTTGTCTTACTGAAACTGTAAAACTCCTATTGACGTTTGCAATGTTGTTAGTAGGGATTCCCACCAAGGTAGAACATTATGTGGTTGGTTACCCAGAATTGTTGAGGAAGCAGTTCCCATTGTCAGTGGAATAATATGAGCAGGCCAGATGTTTTGCCAAATATTTTCCTTACCCTCTTAGCTACCTTGAATATACACACATTGGTGCTTGTGTTTGAGGGCCCTTTCTCTAGTTCCTCTAACCTCTCCTGATCAAGGTTTTGGGTTATAGATTTAAACACATTTGTATTTACATTGTCTTTTTTTTAACTGAGGCTGGTACATGTCCTGTGCTGGCGCCTCTCTCTTTGCATATAGCCATGTCTGAACTGGGGTGGCTGAGTGAACTAAAGAATGGTGATGGATTAAACCCAGATCAGTTGACTGGGGGTGAGTGTTTGATTTGTTCAAACGCTCAGTCCATCATCCCCTTTTGTATCGCTTTGTTCGCCCTAAGTGTGGCAGGGTATGCTCAGACGTGAGTCCCTTGTTCACTTGGCCACTGGATTCATGATAGCCTGGCTGATGAGGATTATGAATCCGAAACCGGTCCCAGGATGCTTGTTTCCGGTCCAGGGAAGACATGGCTTGGCAGTTCGGGCTGGACTGTTCCCACAAGGCACAGGGTCAGACTGATTTGCATATAGCCATGTCTGAACTGGGGTGGCTGAGTGAACTAAAGAATGGTGATGGATTAAACCCAGATCAGTTGACTGGGGGTGAGGGTTTGATTTGTTCAAACACTCAGTCCATCATCCCCTTTTGTATCGCTTTGTTCGCCCTAAGTGTGGCAGGGTATGCTCAGACGTGAGTCCCTTGTTCACTTGGCCACTGGATTCAAGATAGCCTGGCTGATGAGGATTATAAATCCGAAACTGGTCCCAGGATGCTTGTTTCCGGTCTAGGGAAGACATGGCTTGGCAGTTCGGGCTGGACTGTTCCCACAAGGCACAGGGTCAGACTGATTTGCATATAGCCATGTCTGAACTGGGGTGGCTGAGTGAACTAAAGAATGGTGATGGATTAAACCCAGATCAGTTGACTGGGGTGAGTGTTTGATTTGTTCAAACGCTCAGTCCATCATCCCCTTTTGTATCGCTTTGTTCGCCCTAAGTGTGGCAGGGTATGCTCAGACGTGAGTCCCTTGTTCACTTGGCCACTGGATTCAAGATAGCCTGGCTGATGAGGATTATGAATCCGAAACCGGTCCCAGGATGCTTGTTTCCGGTCCAGGGAAGACATGGCTTGGCAGTTCGGGCTGGACTGTTCCCACAAGGCACAGAGTCAGACTGATTTGCATATAGCCATGTCTGAACTGGGGTGGCTGAGTGAACTAAAGAATGGTGATAGATTAAACCCAGATCATTTGACTGGGGGTGAGTGTTTGATTTGTTCAAACGCTCAGTCCATCATCCCCTTTTGTATCGCTTTGTTCGCCCTAAGTGTGGCACGGTATGCTCAGACGTGAGTCCTTTGTTCACTTGGCCACTGGATTCAAGATAGCCTGGCTGATGAGGATTATGAATCCGAAACCGGTCCCAGGATGCTTGTTTCCGGTCCAGGGAAGACATGGCTTGGCAGTTCGGGCTGGACTGTTCCCACAAGGCACAGGGTCAGACTGATTTGCATATAGCCATGTCTGAACTGGGGTGGCTGAGTGAACTAAAGAATGGTGATAGATTAAACCCAGATCAGTTGACTGGGGGTGAGTGTTTGATTTGTTCAAACGCTCCGTCCATCATCCCCTTTTGTATCGCTTTGTTTGCCCTAAGTGTGGCAGGGTATACTCAGACGTGAGTCCTTTGTTCACTTGGCCACTGGATTCAAGATAGCCTGGCTGATGAGGATTATGAATCCGAAACCGGTCCCAGGATGCTTGTTTCCGGTCCAGGGAAGACATGGCTTGGCAGTTCGGGCTGGACTGTTCCCACAAGGCACAGGGTCAGACTGATTTGCATATAGCCATGTCTGAACTGGGGTGGCTGAGTGAACTAAAGAATGGTGATGGATTAAACCCAGATCAGTTGACTGGGGGTGAGTGTTTGATTTGTTCAAACGCTCAGTCCATCATCCCCTTTTGTATTGCCTCTCTCTTTGAATCCCGTTGTCACTTGTTTATCTCCACTTTTATTTAGTTTGCTTGTCATCGAGCGAAGGATTTAGCCTTTGGCTGTTATCATCTAGCATTAACGCCCTTACTTCCAAAGCCTGTAACATGTCCGTCTTGTTTGAAATTGAAACGTCACCATGAGCTGTCTCTCCCTTTATTTTCAGCAGCAGTACCGAAAGCAACATTATTGTCACCCTCTGGATTTAAGGGATTAAATCTAGCTGTACACAGGGTGTGGTACAATGTATTCGGCACATGGACCTGTGCCTCTACCAGAATGGTTGTAGGTTTTATGACTTCCACTATCATAGGATACTTTCAGCTGGAACTAACAGTACTACCATGCTTTTGCAGTGCTTTTGCATTGACTGTTGCAGTAGAGTTACTTAGAGGACCGTTGATGTACCTGAATCCTTTAATACACTGAGCAAGTGACGTTTTGTGTCTTGGTCCGATTTTTGAGGTGTTAGAGGATGAGGCCGCCCTGGTGTTTCCTTGGGTAGTCCATAGATTTCTGCCATGGGGTCCTTTAGGAATGTACATTTTTATTTTGAGCTGATTTTCCAGAAGAAGAGTGGTATGGACACTAGGGATCACCCTGTAGTGATACATACATCAGGGGATTTAGTGGCTTTAGGTCCTTGGGTTCTGCCCCTCAGTGTCGAGCGCTTGCAAGCTTTAAGGGTCAGCAGCTGCCAAGACCTTCCTGTTCCTATTCTAGTCTAGGCACAACTGAGCTAAATCTTAATAATTTACTCCTCTTTAGATTATTTTGTTCGTTTGTTTTTGCTTCAAGGTCATCACTTTTGCTCTTGGGAGCAACCAGAACTCAGATGGTTTAAGCGAAGGGGCAGGTGAAGGTTCAAAGAGGCAAAGGCAATTGCAGTGCCATGTTGTCTCTGTTCTGCCGTGCTTTATTTTCCTGGAGATATACCCTAAACATAGGATATAATCTCGCAATCCTTATTTTCTCCAGGATGCTCACAAGTCATACAACAGTGTGCTATGGGCCCTCTTTGAAGCCAATGCAAGGTCACCAGTCTTCCCCCTCTGAGGGGGTATGTTGGGCAGAAGGTGATTGAACTTTAGGTCTTTCTTTTGCTAGGCGATGAGGCAGAGGAGCACACTTGGGGGCAGATTTATGTTAACTGGCGCATCCCCAGGGATGCGCCAGTTAACATGCGCCACAGTGCGCCACAGCTCCGCCAGCCATGGTGCGCCGCATTTATAATGCGGCGCACCATGGTGCAAAAACGGCACAGATGCGTGACGCATCTGTGCCGGAAATGTGGCGCATTGCTGGAGTTGCGTTGCAAGCGCGACGCAGCTCCAGCAAGGCTCGGGGGAGCCCCATTTCAACAATGCTGTGTCAAGACCTACGCCTGCTTCAAGCAGGCGCAGGCTTTTGACGCAGCATTGGCTTAAAAGTGACTGAGTGAAATCTCATAGATTTCACTCAGCCACTTTTGCGAGGCGCACCTGCCCCGGAACGCCCACCCTGCGCCGGAACGCCCACAAGCGGCGCAGGGCTTTACAACGTGACGCATCTGCCTAGATGCGTCACGTTGTAAATCGTTCGTAGGGATGCGCCACGTTTACGCCGCCTTGCGTGACGCAACAGCGGTGTAAACGTGGCGCAAGGGCCTCATAAATCTGCCCCATGGTTCGCAAGCTGCACCCAAATTAAGGCGGACCGCATCTGCAGGCTGGGGCTCTATCTGCGCATAGGCGAGCCTAAACCAACTACTACATTGCCAAACGTCTTGTCTTTTACTTTTCTATTGCTGGAGCTCCTGTTGTTCTGTGGTGTGGCTGGGGTTTGTGCCATGTCTCACCACAGCGTATCTTCTGGGACCCAATGGGGGAGGGGCCACACTACTATTTTATGTTCATTGGCTCATGGCTCACAAAAACACTGGCAGTCAGCAGTCAGGCTCAAATTAGGCTCACATAAGGGACCCCCCTCACTCTAGACATTGCTGCCCAAAATTGACAAGACCTGCTGAACTATCACCAGAAACTCTCGAGCCCGCAAGCCTGTGGCCCTATACCACACCTCTGCTCAGCCACTCCTTAGATTCTCCTCGCAGTGTCATGTGCCACGTATGACGTGCAGAAACACAAATTTAAAAGAAAGTGCTAAGTGATTGGAGTGAGAATAGTAAATATCACCCTTTGGTGTCCAAAACCTTCCTCAATATGGTTAGATTGGAGTAAGAATAGTAAATACCATCCCTTCAGTGTCCCAACACCTTCCCCGATATGGTTAGATTGAAATGGGAATAGTAATAGTCACCCCTTTAGTGTACAATACCGTCCCTGAATTGGTTTAGATAGTAAATGTCACCCCTTTCGTATCCAACACCTTACATGAATTGGTTTGGATTGGAGTGGCTAAATGTCACCCCTTTAGTGTCCAACATCTCTCCCAAATTGTGTATCATAAAGATATGTCACATATTTTTCTTTTTTAATTTGTTTCCACGTGTTAATTATTCCATATTTTTTACATTTTGAATCATATATACTTCAAGTAAAAATATATGAAGTTAAAAAAAAATGCAAATCATATTTATATACTATATTTGTGTGTTGCCCAATTTTACCTCTTATTTTCATTGTTAACATTTTTTTTAACATTGCTTAACTTTTTTAAAATATCTATTTCCAACATTATTTTACCATATGTTTTATTACTATATATTAAATAATATTTTTAAACACTTTCGGAATATTTCCCATTCTATTTTTCTATTCAATAGGGAGATATTCTTTTTTTAGTTTCATTTAGTGGCCACTTTTTACTTTACCACCACCTCCCATTTTGTAATCTATGGGGCATATGTACAAGAGTTACCGCCGCTGTCTCGTACATTTTTTGATGTTACAGCTGCTTTTTTTAATCGCCTTATTTACAAGTTGCTGCTACCCTCAGTCAGTGGCAATTTTCTGACAAAAACATGAATTTTTAAGATCACCACTTCTGTTAGCAGGTGTTAACGAAAATTAGATGCAAGGTAGGCATTCCCGTGCAAAAACTGCAGCTAACACAACTTTGCAATATTTACAATGAATTTCTTGTATGGTGCAAAACCAGAAAAAACTGCCTCTAACTGCAGTTAGAGGTAGTTTTTTAAGACCAGAAAATAGCCGGTCTTACAAATTGTGCAAACACTTGGGGCCTCATTTCAGAAGGTTATTTTGCTGGACAGCGCGCGCTTCAAGGAATGTTGCTGCGCTGCCCTGCGACAAAACTACAGGGCAGGAATGCGCACCATCGATAAGATAGGGCGCATTCCTGGGCCTCATTCATGAAAAGTTTTGCATCTCTGCAACAAAACAGCGTAGCACCATTTTTCACTGCACCCTTCTTGCAACACCATGGATGCATTGTATTCACTATATGGCGCTCCATGTCACAATTAATGACCGATATGTCTGGAATCCTGATGTATCTGTCAGTGCTAAAGTCATGCATTGCTGTAGTTGTGTCACAAGCATAACACAACTCCAGCAATGCATGGTGCCAGCCTATCCCTGTGGTACTGCGTCACCCTTACGCCTGCCATGAGGCAGGCGTAAGGTACTGATGGAGTGGCATCCTACAATTGTTGCAGTGTAATCTGATAGATTTCACTGCACCACTCCTATGAGGCTTTGTTGCGTGGGAATGCCTACCCTGCATACATCATACCTGATACAAGTAAAATGTGGCACAGGGCTTCACAAGATCACGCATATGCCTAGATGCGTCACTTTACAAATATGACGCAACGTGGTGCAAGAATCATGCTGCAAGTATGTCAAGGAAATGACGCACTCTCAGGGTGAAACTGTCTGAAGGGTCTCATGAATAAGCCCCCCTGTCTTTTTCCCCTATGCTGCTGCACAATGACTGCCACGCACCAACGCAGACACCCTTGCTCCATGGTGCAAGGGTGACTGTGTTACAGAGTTGATTGATGTTGTGGCTCCACTTCTCGAGATGTCTGCAGGTGCGTCTGGACTAGTGGTGGGCAAGAGTGAACCAGTTGGCCTTCTTGGAGCATTGTTTGCCAGGTCTTTTCTTGAGGGGTGCTTGTGAGCCAGCGCAGTTGGAGATCCATCGATGGAGATTGCGTGCTGCGGTGATGTCCTATGCAAGCGTTGGTGGAATGGTGGTGCTGAGAGAGTTTACGATAAGTTCTTCAGTGGTCTTGATCCAGCTGCGAGGGGGAGCGATGATGGCGGTGGTGTTCGGTTGACAGGGTGAAGACGTGATGTATACAATGATGGTCGGTCCAGGAGAGTCCGGTGGTGTGGCTGTAGTTAAAGTTCCCGCTGGTGGGGAAGACGTGCTTGAGCGTGTTTCTGGCTGTCGGTTGGTGCGGTGACTAGCTGCTTGAGTCCGATGTAAGTGAGGTTCCCCAGGAGGGAGGTGGTGTTCTGGTCACTGGGGTTGTCCAGATGGTACTTGAGGTCTCAGAGTAGGACGTAGTGAGTGGATGGGAGTACTTGGGGTGCGGTGAGGCCTACAATGGTATCGGTGAATGGTGGTCCATAGCCCGGGGACCTGTAGATGATGGTGCCGCAGAGGATGGGGTTGGGGTTGGGGTTGGGCTGGATCTGGAAGTAGAGGTGTTCCATGGTCAGAGTTGGGTCATTAGAGTGTGTGGTCAGTCGGAGTGTGCTTTTGTAGATGATGGCAATGCCTCCTCCTGGACAGTTAGGGTGGTCCTTGCGGGTGATTTAGTAGCCGTCAGGGATGGCGATGGTGATGTCAAATCCGGAGCAGAGGTTTGTCCAGGTTTCCGTGAAGAAGGCGATGTCTGAAGAAGGTGCTTTGAGGAGGACCCTGATGTCTGTGGCGTATTTGTGGAGGTACTGCACGTTGAGGAGGATGGAGTTGAGCTGGTTGATCTGCTGGGCAGCAACAGGGGCTGGTGTACTGAAGTAGCAGAAGGTGCATTTGCAGTTTCGACAGGCGCAGGGTGCAAGTGTAATCTTTGGTGATGCTAAATGGCAGGTGGGGTGGTGTCCATGGTTGAGGCTAAGGAGGGTGCTGGTGTCATAGTGGTGGAGTGTCTGAGAGACAGGGTCCCCAGTGCTGGGCACGGCACAGGGCTGGCCGGACAGATAGAGGCTTGCCTTTAGCGTCCTTTCGTCGCACCAGTGTCACGCCCGCTGCACATGGCTGCACAGCATAAGCCATTAAGTAGTGCTGCAGGGGGGCTGGACAGCTGTGAGGCGGGCAAGTGCAGGAAAGGACACTGGAGAGGGCGGGGACGCGGGTGATCACAGCGGTAATGAGGGAGAGGATAAGGAGAAAGGAAATGCAAAAAAGCGCAGAAGGAACAAAGCCAAACACAGCAAAGATAAAATAATAAAGAAAAAGGTAAAAAAGCAACGGAGAAGAGCAGAAAGATAAACAAGAACAGCAGACGAGAAGGACAGGATGGCAGTCAAGCTGCAGAGCAGAGATGCTCTCTACCACTGGACCACCAGGGATGAGGCGCAGGCAGGAGCCTGCGGGTGGAGGAGGGACTTGAACAACTGACCTCCATGTCAGAGGAACCAGCAGCAGCAGATGGGGACAGCAGCAGCTCAGGCACAAACATTGGGAGAATCCATTGTTGAAGTTATCTTCTTGATTAAACGGACCCCAAAAAAACCTATTGGGTATAGTTGTCAAGGAAGTCCCTGACCCAAAGTAGTGCCATACCATGGATACCTATGCCATGTAGTCTGCAGATGAGAATGGGATGGGAGAACATATCATACGAGGCAGACAGGTCCAATAAAACCAACATGATAGGGGTTCCTACATCAAGACAGAGTCAGATGTTGTCAGTGACTGCCACCATATTGCCTTGAAGTAAAACATACAAAAAGGGCTATACTTTTAGTAAAGGCAGCCATACTTTGAGAAGAAGTGAAGTAAAAGTATTCGCATTGCTTGGTTTCTTTTTCAGTTATGGAACTGTGGAGAAGGAGAATAGTGCTCCGTATCAGTTTTGCAACATGTTTGTTTTTACTTATTAAGGAATGAATGAATATAATTTATAAAGCGCAACTTATGCTCTTGGGCGACTTGGCGCTATAGAAAATATGATTAGCTACAGCAGATGTCAGAAGTGAGTCAGGCTGATGACTAGGTGCCTTCTAATCCTGCGAGAAAAGCCAGGTCTTTAAGTCCTTTCTGAAAGTAAGTAAAGAGGGAGCCGCTTTTAATGTCAGTGGAAAGCTGTTCCAGAGCACAGCTGTGACTCTGAAAAAGCTCTTCCCACCCCAGTTGGTCCTCCTAAATAAGGGGACAGTCAGGTTCATGACAGAACATGAGCAGAGCGTCCTCACTGGGACGCACCATTTGAGTTTCTCCTTGAAGTAGGCTGGCCCCAGTACATGCAATGGTTTATAGGCCAGACAGAGAGCTTTAAACCTACATTGTTACCTAGCTGGCAACCAGTGAAGTTTCCTAATGGCTCCTCTAGCCGATTACTGTTTAGGAATTTTAAAAAGGAAATGGGCAGCAGCATTTTGCAAAATCTGAAGCCTCTTCAGGAGACCTTCTGCGAGAATAAGTTAGAGACTATTGCAGTAATTGATCTTTGTAAGTACCAATGCAATGATAACAGTTCTCAGAAGTTCGGGAGGCAGGAATTTTCCGATCTTTTTTATGAGCTTTAAGGAGCAAAATGAGACTGATGTAATTTTATTTACTTGATCCTTGAACTTCATTTCTTTATCTACCAGGACGCTGACGTTTTTTACTTTGTTCGATGGTTCAGGAAGTGAGTCCGTCTCAGGTGCCACCAATCCAGTGTCCAAAATGAGGGTTTGTTACCAAAGAAGATGACCTCAGTTTTAGCGGCATTTAATTTAAGGCAGTTATGCTCCATCGACTTGCTCACATTGCTCATGCATTTTCTCAATGCCATACCAGAGTTGTTTTCAGGTTTTACCAGTGACACCACAATTTGGGTGTCATCAGCGAAAGACGCCAGGAGAAAACCAGTATTTTATGGTTAACTTTGTTTTATTGATTTGCAAGAATGCGAGAGAAACATTGGATACATCAGACAATCTCATAGCTGGATCTCAGAATGGCCTTTCCCCCACATGCAAGCCAGACCCATATAAACATAGATGATCCCTAGTAAGTCTGTTGTGAATGATCGGGAGGGGGGGGGGAGGGCAAATGCTGTCAAGGTATAACATGGGATTGGCCAGGGTAAGCATTATAAAAAGTTTAAAGAAATAGTGAGAAAAAAAACTTGAACAACCCCTCCCCCTTTCTCTTGCCTCCTTGTACCGGTGTGCTGTGTGATTGCCTCTTAAGAGCCTTTTGTAAGGATCGTTGATTAAGGAGCAGGTTGGGTGACCACACTCGTGGGTTGTCATTCGGTGAGCCGAAGGAGGTGAAGGTCACCTCATTCATTTTTAACGCTAATAGGGACAGCAAAGGGCACCATATGGTTCTGAAGGAGTTCGTTGTTCGTTAGAGTAGCCTGAATGCGTTCTATGCCTACGATATACCATAACTTATGTAGCCAACCTGTGTGAGTCGGTCGGGTCTGTGTGCACCTTATGGAGAGGATATGTTGGACGGCTGCTTCCAGCGCCAGGCCCATCTGTTTCCCCCTAATCGACTTCAGTGGGTAGGTGAGTGGGTTAGTGAGCCCTAGAAGTGTGTAGGCGGGGAATCTGGAAATGTTGGTCTCAAATTGTCTATCAATGTCGTCCAGAATAGCACTCCAGTAGTCTGTCAATTCCTTATATTCCCAAAGTAGGTGAGTCAGTGTACCCTCTTCGTCACAACCCTGCCTGGTTGTTGGGCTTTGGTCTGGGTTCCCTTTATTCAGTCTGGCCGGTGTCAAGAACCAGCATGTGACCACTTTGAATGCCGCTTCCTTTCTGCCCGTATTGCGGTCCGTGCGGTTGGCCTGAAAGTAAATAGCTCACCATTCGTTCTCAGTCAGGTCGCTCCCAAGTTCTCTTGCCCAGCGCTTTGCCCCGCAGAGGGCAAGGAGGGAGCTGCTGGACGAAGCATATTATATAGTTCAGAAATCATCTTATCCAAATCTTTTGTTATGAGCCATTTTTCATATGCTGTGAGCTTTCTATATAACAGCAGCCGCACTTCAGGATGGTGGAGCCAATGGCAGATTTGGAAGTATCGCGGTGCTGTTATTGTGTAGGATTGTTGCACTTCTGCAAACGGGAGGAACCCTTCCAAGTCGAAGAGATGTGCCGACGACTTGCAATCCATGACCCGCCACTTTGGGAACTCCCGTTCCTCTAGCCCTGGTGGAAACTCTGGATTGTCGAATATAGATGTCAATGGTGAGGGGAAGGATGTAAGTCCGCGTTTGACTGCCACCGAGTCCCAGACTAGTAGCAGTGTGTTCGTAATTGGGGAGCCCTTGAGGTTTGGCGGTCTATCTTGCCTATTTAGGAAAGGCACCTTCCATAAAGAGAGCTTTGTTGGCACCCGGTCTTGGAACAGCCATCGTTTTTCAGACTCAAGCCTGCTCCTCTCCACCAGGTGTCTAAGTTGATACGCTCTAAAATATTCTAGGAAGTTTGGGATACCCAGCCCTCCTTCATCTGGAGGTCTGTGAGAGAGATCTCTGCGCATACGCAGACCTGCCCCTGCCCAGATGAATTGTTGCACCGCACTTTGTATCTTATGGAGGATCCCCGGCGGGGGCTAGGCCGGTATGGTCTGATCTGGAAAATATAGAGTGCTTTAAGCAGGATACTCGTTTTGGTGACTGCAATTCGGCCTAGGAGCAACAGTGCGTTTGCCACTGTTGAAGGTCTTTCTGGATTTCGGAGAGGAGATTAGCATAGTTCTGTTCTGCCGTCCGCGTGATTGAGGGAGCTAAATCTATCCCAGGTAGGTGATTGTGTCTCGGGACTGGAGCTCTCCGCATATCGGCTGCTCCTCCCCTCACCGGTCTGCACCACTACCAAGGTGGATTTCCCTACGTTTTCCTTGAAAACAGAGACCCGGCCAAAGGAGGTCAATTGCCGCAGAAAAGCTGGCACTGAGCGCCCAGGGGACTCCAAGGTTGTCAGAATATCATCGGCGTATAAGCTCACTGTATGCCTATCCCCCCAAATGGGATACCTAAGATGTCGGGATTTTCCTTCATTTTTTTTGCTAGGGGCTCAAAGTATAGCACAAAAAGAAGGGGGGACAACGGCACCCCTGTCTCGTGCTCCTCTGGATCTCAAAGGGCCGAGAGGCCTTGCGATTCACCCTGATTACCGCTTTAGGCCTGTCATAGCAGCTCGTTACCCATGGTATGAATCGATCTCCAATGCCAAAGTGAGCTAAGGTTTTATCTAAAAAATCCCAGTCGACTCTGCCGAAGGCCTTCTTGGCATCGACCGACAGCAGAAAAGCATTCATCTTAGTGCGGTGGGCTTTGTCTATCAAATGCAGTATGTGTTTGGTGTTGTCACTGCTTTGATGATTATATATGAATCCGGATTGGTCCGGTTTGATAATACCAGGCAGGCGCAGGCCTAGTCTAGCCGCGAGAACCCCAGTAAACAACTTTAAATCCAAGTTGAGGAGGGAAATCGGCAATATGAACTACACTGAGTCTTGTCCTTCCTGGGCTTAGGAATGACTACGATAGCAGCGGCCAACATGTCAGAGGGGATTGTCCCAGGCCCATGGGTGGTCTCGATTGTAGGCCGGGGCGTTGTGGAGAGGCCCCCAGCACTGTTCTGTCTATGCCTTCACCCACCAGGCCCCTTCAATCCCACCGGGCCTACTGCAGCGGTTACCCCTCGGGAGCTGTGACAGGCCCCGGTAACCACCGACGCTGGCCAGGAGCTCCTCTACGCCACACCAGGGATGGCGGTTCCCGCTGGATGTCCAGGCGCCCACTGTTCGCTCCTTCACTTGCTCTCAGCCGGTAGGCCCCACTCAGCGCCAATCACACTTGCTGTTGCGTGTGCTGAAGTGCGGCAACCCTGCGATATCAAGCTCCGATGCCCCACACTCCGTCCTTTAACGCCCCCTGGATGCAACTTCGGCAGCTGCTCTAGTCACCATGAGGTCGGGATGCCATTTTCTCACTCCGCCTCCCGCTTTCGCCTGGTCGCATGAGAGCACCGGACTGGGCCAGAGCTCTGCGATTTTCCGCTCCCGGGCTGCCCCTCTGCCGTGTCTCACCTTTCCGTCGGCAGCGTCGGCTTGACTGAATTCTCTCTGCTGCTGAGGGTTCACTCGGTTCCGACCCTGCAATGAGGATGGGCGCGGCCCGGCTCAGGTTCCGCTGTGCTGTGCTCCCAACCGGTGTGCGCCGCTATGCCATGGAAGCGCTGGAATGACGCCCCTGCAGGCCCGCGATCCACACCTCACCCCGCGTCGTTCTTGGCTCCTCCTTCGTCTCTGCTAACACTGCGGGCACTCACTCAGTCAAGACGGTCAGCATCCACCACTAATGCCAGCCCTGCTGCTGCGGCCCCTTCTGATGTCGCCATGTCGGTACCTCTAGACATCGCCCCGTCTGGGTGCAATTTCCATTTGCCGCCGCTCGCACTCGGAGAGCCGCTCAGAGCATTGATGCAGAGTGCGCCCTCTCCTCATGCACTCCCTGGACTGCCGCCTTGCTTCCGCTCACGGTGCCGATGTCTGTGGCGTCAAAACAGGGGGTTAGTGCTGAGATTTGGCCAGATGAAAGGTCCAGGAGCGAGGAGCCTCCGGGACAAGCGAACGTTCAGACCACCGTCTTGGCCACGCCCCCAAAACCAGCAATTTTTATTATTGTCGCGATAGCGTAACATAAAGGTTGAATAGTGTGGGGCTCAATGCAGATCCCTGGGGAACTCCACAGGGCATGGAGAAAGGCCTAGATTTAAACTTGCCCATTCTCACAGTATATTTTCTGCTACCCAAGAAGGATTGGAGGAGATCTAATGCTGTATCCTCTATCCCCAGACTTCGCATACGGTCATTCAAGATCTCGTGGCTGACTGTATCAAACGCTGTGGAGAGAGCCAACAAAATCAGGGGCGATGTCCCTCCCCTGTCCAGCATTTACCAAATATCCTCCGTAGGTACCACTAGAGCAGACTCAGTATTACGATTTTTTCGGAACCCATGTGTATCGTCCAGTAGCAGGTTTTCCTATAGATACTCTGAGAGTTGTTGATTCATTACTTACTCCATCAACTTGGCAGCAAAGGGAAGTCTTGATAGTGGGTGGTAATTATTCAGATCCAGTGCATTCAGATTGTCTTTCTTTAACAGGGGCAGAATGGAGGCAAGTTTCCAATGCGTAGGAAAGATTTCTCCTACAAACATGTCGTTCAGAATATGACCCACATATTGTGCCACTTGTGCAGGGATCATATGCATTATTTTAGGAGGACAGGGGTCTTGAGGTGCACCAGATTTGATTAGTGGAAATAAGTTTGTGAGTTGCTCTTCTAAAGGGTCCTTCAAGGTGGAGAATCTGGTTTTACCTACAGAGGCAGTTAAGGCACGTCCATCCTGTTGACCAGCTACCCTCTTCGCTGAACGATTATGTAGAAATCTGCTTCTTATGTAATGCATCTCCCTTGCCCAGGTTCTCTGCCTGATGCTCTAGCTATATGATGTCATTTGGAATGTTATGGATGTTTGTACTTGAAGGTGGAGCTGTTGGAGAAGATGGGCTGAGCTGCTCCTGCTGGGGCTTATATTAAGACTTACATTGGAATTTACCAAGAGGTAACTTGAAGAATAAACTACCAACTACAATAGCTGTCTACCAGACTTAATTGATTTCTACATATTATTAAAAATGTTAGCAACCTTTTCTTGAAAAAAGTTTGCCAGCGTATCACAGAAAGTTTGATTTATTACTACATGGTTATGGTTAGCTGTTGTTATCAATCTTTTACAACTAGAAAAAGGGTTTTGTTTGCATCGCAGTCTGCTTTTATATGCTCAGAGTAGTATGAGGTTTTTCCTGCTAGGATACATTTTTTATGTTCAGCTAGTTTTTTCATATTTGTTTTTCTCCTCTACCTTATAATCTTTTCTCCATTTTTGTTCTTGTCTTCGACCTGCCTTGATATCCTAAGATTTCATTATGCCAGTGCTGGGATACTTTTTTGGCTACGATTTTATGGTTGATTGGTGCTACTATGTCCAGAGCTGAGTTTAGCCAGAGCGAAGGTTTTCAACATTCTGCTCCAGATCATCGGCCAGTTCCCAGGGTCCTGGGGTGATGGCGTCTCTCAGTTCTGCCAGCCGAATAGTTGGAATAGATCCCATCTAACATATGTCCTGCCCTGTGCGTTGGACCTTTAGTAATTAGGGATAGTCTGAATGCATTCATAGTATCAATCTGGGTCTGTTTCATTTTCCAGATGAATATTGAAATCACCTAACACCCAAAAATTTGCATTGATGATAGAGGATTCCACTATCATACTGAGCTTATCGGTGAAGCCACACCTCGGTTCTGATGGACGATAGTTCTCTTCCAGGGGATCCTCATCAATAGTCATAAGCATTAGAATATTCCCGCCCATGTGCGGGACCCCGGAAACACTACATTATATGTGCCCCACATATATATACTCATATATATATATAAATACATATATATATATAACATGCAATAGCAGCCAATAAAAACAGAGCTGAAATATGCTGTGTAGAATTTCCACCATACATGTAATAATAATAAGCATTAGAAACATGAGAAACAACACAAAGTTTGTTTTAGAAACTGTTTTAATGCTCAGAAAGCAGTAGAAATTCTTATAACTCACTGGAAGCATAGAAAGCTCCCAGGCTGCATTGCAAACACACAGTCCAAAAAGACTGAAAAGCTAACCTGTAGCTACATAGCAATAAACTGACACCGTGCCTTTAAGGCACTCATGACCCCCAGTATCCCATCATGCCTCAGGGGTGACAGTTAGGTCAGTTGTTCTTTCCGGCTCCTTCAGAGAAGGACCCTGGTTACACAGCTCCACTAATTTTCCAGTTTTTTGACAGAAAAACTCTTCACTTTTGACAATTTTTTGTTCTTACTCGACATTTAACATCTAGTCAAGTAAGATACTGTCTTTTTCAGTCAATTTGGTGAGCATTTTCTCCTGAAAATGCCTTCACTCTTTGACAAATGCCCTTCTTGTGGCAACAAGAAGGCCAAGTCAGACAACCACGACGTCTGTATCCTGTGTCTGCCTGAGGAACATGATCCAGGCACCTGTCCTCATTGTGAACACCTGTCAGGAAGAACTTTAAAAGACAGGGAGAGGATTCGCATTTATGGCCTAGCTCATAGGTCATCAAGAGGAAGATCTCCGGTGAGGAAGGGCTCCAAGAAGACTCATTCATCTTCCAGAAAGAAGTCTTCATACCCCTCACCCTCAGCGTCGGGCTCGGCGCTGAGAAAAGAACCACCGGTGGATCATTCATTGTCTAAACTACCGTCGAAGGCGGGTTCGCCGTCGAAGAGAAGTCCAGGTACGTCGACGACGTCGAAGGATCCAGTTCCATCGTCGAAATCCCCTCCGTCGGCGTCAACCGGGCGACGTCCAACGTCGAGGAAGGGAACTCCGCCGCCAACCGGGCGACGGTCGGCGTCGAGATCCAGGACCCCTCCGCCGTCGTCAACCAGGCGACGACCGGCGTCGAGGGAGGTCACCCCTCCGCCGTCGTCATCCAGACGTCGACCGGCGTCGAGAAGTGTGACTCCTCCGCCGTCGTCGAAGAAGCGACATTCGGCGTTGAGGACCAAGACCCCTCCGCCGTCGACAGGGAAGAGTCGATCGGCGTCGAGGATGCAGTCTCCGTCGGTGTCTCGTCAGCTCTCGGCGTCGAGGGTGTCCAATACCCCTCCACCGTCGTCGCACAGACATTCGACGTCGAGGCAGAAATCTCCGTCGACGGCTGATCATCACCGTTCGACGTCGAGAGAAAGACCTCCGTCGACGACTAGACATCGTCACTCGACGTCGAGGCAGGGTGCTTCGTCGACGACAGGACATCGTCGTTCGACGTCGAGACTCCCGTCGACGACTGGGCATCGTCGTTCGACGTCGAGGGAGAGGGCTCCGTCGACGGCCGGTACTCACCGTTCGACGTCGGGACGTGGAACTCCGTCGGCGGCTGCTCATCGCCGCTCGACGTCGAGAGACCATACATCCTCGCAAACAAGATTGTTTGATCCGCCGACTCCCCGAAAGCACTCGACCACGAGGGAAGATCGCTCGGCGTCGAGATGTTCAGATGTGGTGATGGTAACGGAGTCAGCTTCCCGTCATTCCACCTCAAGGTCCTCTGGCTCCTCAACTTCTTCTTCGAAGTCCAGAAGTCCAGTACGCAAGTCACCTGAGCGTCGGACAGACCCGTGGGCGGATAAGAAATGCGTTACTTACCTGTAACAGCAGTTATCCAGTATTGGTGTCTTTCATAGATTCACATGCCTGAATCATTCCCCGTCGTCGAGACGGGAGCCTCCGGTAAATAAAAAAGTAATGTCCTATAGACATACATAGAGAAAATAGGCCCAAGGGTCTCCCCTTAGTGGCCTTTCCTTGTCCTTATGTAAAAAGGACCAAACTCTTACAGTCAGCCAATCAGCTCCGACCTCCCTCTAGGACCTCCCTGGGAGGAGCCCCAGTCCCTCAGATTTTCGTACGCACCCACTAGGTTGGCGTAATATTGTTAGAGAGGGATGTGAGACCTTCCAGGGGAGGCGGGAGGGTTGCATGTGAATCTATGAAAGACACCAATACTGGATAACTGCTGTTACAGGTAAGTAACGCATTTCTTATCCAGTATTTGGGTGTCTTTCATAGATTCACATGCCTGAATCAGAATAGCTAGCAATCAGATATGCACCTGCGTGATGGAAATGCTCTGTAGTCACAGTAGACAATGCATGTGTCGTCATACAACATGTGGACAGCATAACAGTAACATCACAATAGCAAGGAACGTGCATACCTGGATGGCGGGATGTAGGAAGGCTCACATCACTGAAAGAGATGGCGAAGCACTGCCTGGCCCACTGCCGCATCCTTCTGAAGTTCGATATCCAGGCAGTAATGTCTGGAGAAAGTGTGCGGTGACTTCCAAGTCGCCGCTCTGCAAATGTCCAAGATTGGTACCCCAGCGAACAGTGCTGCGGACGTGGACATCGCCCTGGTGGAGTGAGCAGTAACATGTTCAGTTAAAGGCCGTCCGGCCTTGTCGTGGCAGAATGCAATCGCTGAGGATATCCACCTGGAGATGCTTTGCTTCGTGAGAGGCAGGCCCACTCTTGGTCTGCTGTATGCCACAAACAGCTGTGAAGATTTCCTGAGAGCCTTAGTTTTGTCCAGGTAGAATTTTAGGCACCTCTGAAGGTCCAGAGAATGCAGCGCTCTTTCCGCTGCTGTGGACGGATTTGCAAAGAAGGACCTGAGGACAATTGGCTCGTTGAGATGAAAGTCCGAAGGGACTTTAGGTATGAATTTAAGGTTTGGTCTCAGCACTACCCTGTCTTGTCTGAATTGCATATATGGTTCTTGAATGGACAAAGCTTGCAGCTCGCTAACTCTCCTGGCTGATGTTAGAGCGAGCAAGAGTGCTGTTTTCCAGGAGATGTGTTTGATGGATGCTCGATGGATGGGTTCAAATGGACTTCTCATGAGTTGGTTGAGTACCAGATTCAGTTGCCATGTTGGAGGGACTTTCCGAGGCCTCGGAAAGGATCCGTAGAGCCCCTTCAGGAATTGTTTGACTAGTCTACTGGACCACAGAGAAGGTCCTGTGAAAGTCCTAGTGAATCTAGAGATAGCTGCGAGGTGAACCTTTATGGATGCATGTGCCAGGCCTGACTGTGCTAAATGCAGCAGGTATGGTAGTATTTGTTCAGGGGTGACTGAGAGTGGTCTTAGATCCCGATCCACACACCACATGCAGAACCGTTTCCACTTGAGAGTGTAGGTTTTGTTTGTACTATCCGCTCTCGCTTTCGACAAGATATCCCTGCAGTCCTGCGGGATATTTAGTCCACTGAACTCCCTGTGCTCAGGAGCCAGGCCGACAACTTGAGTGATTGGAGGTTCGGGTGTTGCACCTGACCGTTGGACATTGTTAAGAGGTTCGGGTGCTGCCTCAGACGGATCGGTGACCTGATGGAAAGTCGAAGTAGATCCGAGAACCAGTGTTGTCTCGGCCAGAACGGGGCAATCAGGATTAGGGTACATGGCTCCGCCTTCATCTTCCTGAGGAGCCTCGGGATCATTGGAAACGGAGGAAAGGCGTACGCAAACGCGCTGGACCATCCGATGGAGAATGCATTCCCCAGAGACCCTTGATGGGGATGCCAGCTTGCGTAGTGCGGACATTTGGTGTTTTCTTTGGTGGCAAACAGGTCGATGTTCGGGACTCCCCATTGAGAGAAGACGTGTTCCAGGGCGTTGTCGCTCAGCTCCCACTCGTGGGAGAGGGATCTTTGCCTGCTCAGGGCATCCGCGATAGTATTGTCTTTTCCGGGGACATAGTCCGCCTTGAGTTGGATCCCGTGTAACACCAGCCAGTTCCAGATTTTCTGCGATTCGCGTGATAGAGAGAGCGAACGCGTTCCCCCCTGTTTGTTGAGGTAGTGCATCGTCGTGGTGTTGTCCGTTTTGACGAGCACTGGGGAGTTCTGGATGCGTGGCAGGAATGCCTGTAGAGCAAGATATACCGCCCTCAGCTCCAAGAGATTTATGTGGAGCAGTTTTTCCTGAGAGTCCCACTTGCCGCTGATTCGAAGATCTTGTAGAACGGCGCCCCATCCTTCCAAGGAGGCGTCCGTGGTGATCACCAGAGGTGTCGCCGGAAGGAGAAACGGTAATCCTACATTCAGATTTTTTCGATTCCTCCACCAAGCTAGGCTTGTGGACATTTTTGGTGTGATTTGCACAATGTCCTCGAAAGAGCCAGTGCTTTGGGTCCATTGGGTTGCGAGAGCTTCCTGCAATGGGCGCATCCTGAGTCGGCAGTGAGGGATAAGGAGTATGCACGAAGACATCATTCCCATGAGGGATGTGTAAGTGCGCACTTTGATGTATGTTTTTGTCGCCACAGCCGTGGCCAGAGATAGTATCTTGTCCGCCCTCTCCTTCGAGGGAAAGGCCTTCACGCACTCCGTGTCCAGGATAGCCCCTAGGAAGGTGATCCTTGTCGTAGGGGTGGTGCAGGATTTTTTGAGATTGATGGTTAATCCTAGCCTCTGAAAAAGATTGGTGCAGGCGCAGGAGGATGCTGCCGCGTCCTCGACTGAGGGTGCTTTCACCAGCCAGTCGTCTAGGTAAGGGAAGACTTGGTGACCCAACTGACGCAGAAATGCCGCCACCGGTGCTAGGCACTTCGTGAAGATCCGCGGCGCGGACTTGAGGCCAAATGGTAGGACTCTGAACTGATAATGTCGGCCCGCCACCTCGAACCGCAGGAACTTTCTGTGACGCTTGAGGATGGGGATGTGGTAGTAGGCATCCTGGAGATCTAAGGATGTCATGAAATCTCCTTGTTCGAGAGTGCCCAGGATTTCTTGAATCGTCACCATCCTGAACGATTGGCTCCGTAGGAAGGCATTGAGTGCCCGAAGGTCTAGAATGGGCCTCCACTTGTCCTCTTTCTGTCTTACAAGAAAGAAGTGTGAATAAAACCCCTTCCCCTTCTGGGATGCTGGAACTCGTTCAATTGCTCTTTTTTGTAGCATTATAGCGAGTTCTAGGGTAAGGAGCCGTAGATGTTTGTGCGTCCGTCTTTTGGGAGGTGTGTTGGGAGGCAGGGATGTGAACTCGAGAGAGTGTCCGAATCTTATAATTTGGAGAACCCATCGGTCCGTGGTGATGTGTTGCCAATTGTCGAGGAAATGGGTCAGTTTTCCTCCAATTTGAAAGGATGTAGAGGGTGGTGGGACTGGCTGGAGTAATCGGTCACTGGCGTCCGCCAGCGCCCCTTTTGGAATTCCTGCCCCTGAAGGTAGATCGTCCGTATGAAGATTGACGGGCTTGTTGTTGTTTATGCTGGTATTGATTTTTGTTGGTAGAGGAATACGAGGACCGGTTCTGGTAGGAACCGCGATAAGAGGACTGACCTCTGGATCGGTTTCCTCGAAAGGACTGGTTCCGGGACTGTAACGTGCCTAGCGCCCTTGCAGTGTCGGTGTCCTTCTTGATAGTTTGCAGTGCCTCGTCGATCTTGTCCCCAAAGAGATGCTGGCCGTCGAAGGGCATGTCCAGCACCTTCAATTGTACTTCCTGGCGGAACGACGTCGTCTTCAGCCATCCTTGACGGCGTAGCACAGCCGCTCCGGCTAGTTGATGGAAGCCAGTCATGGCTGCATCTATAGCGCAGTCAATTATTTCCGCCGCCGAAGATTGACCTTCCGACAGGAGAGCCTTGACCTCCCCCTTTACGGCATCAGGCAGTTCCTTCAGGTATGGGGCAAGGTCCTCCCAGAGTTGGCGATTGTAGCGCCCCAACAAGGCAATGGAGTTGGCGATCTTGATGGTCATGGCCGACGTGGACGTGAATCTCTTCCCTATCGTGTCCAGCTTCCTGCCTTCCTTGTCCGGAGGAGCGGACAGTGGGGAGGAAGGGTTGCGGGAGTGTTTCTGGGCCGCCTGCGTGACCACCGAGTCAGGTTTTGGGTGCCCGTTGAGGCAAGCCGCCGCCTTAAGTGGGGCTTTATATTTCTTGTCCAGGCGCGGAACAACCGCAGGCACGGAAGCGGGTGTCAGCATCAATTTCTTGCCCTGTTCCCACAAGAACTCTATGATTGGAATAGATTTGGTTGCCTTTTGTGTCTGCTCTTTGAAGTCATGCAGGAAGCAGTCCGTTTCCGTTGATTCCACTACCATATGGAATCTCTTCGCTGCCCGTTCCACAATTTTGTGGAAGCCTGCTATGTCCACAGGCGGCGAATCCGCCTGTCGCGGTTCAGGTGAAGCCGGGGATGGCGCTACATACTCGTTATCTCCATACTCGTTATCTCCATCCTGGTCCGAGTGGACCGAGTGGACTTCCTGGACCTCTCCTTCCTCCAATTCTTCCTCCTCCTCGTCGTCGTCCGAGGAGTCCATCACCTGAGGCTGGGTCTCACGGTGGGTTTGGGGGTGAGTTTGAGACCGTTTTGGGGCAGACGCTGGTGTATGGTCTACCGGTGTCTGATGACCACTGTCCGCATCCGGGAATCTTAGCTTGTAGTCCTGCACAAGGAACCGTAGGTCATTGACCAGAGTCGCCGGTAGGCATATCATGGGGGTGACCTCCGTGCGGACACTAGTGTGGATGGAGTGTTCCTGAAAAGTTAGGTCCTCCTGCTCCTCATCGGTGCTTTGGCACTTGACGTTGAGGTCCGAGATGGAGGTAGCTGGACCCATGTGGTCATCCTCTTCGGATTCCTCACTTTGGAAGATGTCGTGAGGTGGTTGCATCTCCACTTTGCTCGGAGACGTGGTTTCCGGGGTAATTTGCGTTTTTCTAGACTTGCTAGACGCAGCATGTGTTCCTGTCGACGTCGAGTGCGTCGTCGACGGCGGTGGCATGAGGGTCGGCATCTCTACCAGTTCGGATTTTTTCCATGGTTCCGATGCCGTCTCCGACGACGAGTCTTCCTTCGTCGTCGGCGTCGTCGACGACGACGGTCCCTTCGTCGACGGTTCCTTCGTCGACGGTTCCTTCGTCGACGGTTCCTTCGTCGACGGTTCCTTCGTCGACGGTGTCTTCGTCGACAGTGTCTTCGTCGACGGTGTCGTCGTCGACGGTGTCGTCGTCGACTGCGTGGACGACTGTACCTTGGTCGTCGACGACTTCGATGACGATGTTGTCGTCGTCGGTACCTTCGTCGACGGCGAGCCCGCCGTCGACGGTGTCTTCGTCGACGTCTGTGAGTTCTTCGACGACGGTGTGCTCGTTAATGACGATGCCGTCGTCGATGGTGTGGTTCTCGTCGTCGACAGGGTCTTCGTCGTCGACGACGATTGAAGTAATATAATAGAGGAAACAGGTCTACCTGATGATGTTGAGGAAGTAGTCGTCGTCGTCGACGCTGAAGGCGATGACGCTGATGTCGTCGACACAGTGGTTGTGACAGAGGTTGTTTTGTGGGTCTGTCTGGTAGACGATGGAGCAGGCCTTTTGAAGGTGTGATCAGCCTGAACAGACACTGAAGATGACGTAGATCTTGCCTCTGAAGACTTTTTTGTCTTCGTAGGAGGAGTGTCTGAGGGGCCTGGGGAAGATACCCTAGGCCTCTTTTTAGAGACTTCTGAGCTTTTGGAAACACTGCTCTCAGAAGATTCAAGATTGTCTCTGTCCTTCAGCCTGTCCAGCCAGATGAGAAGGCGTCCTTCCCTGTCTCTCACAGTCTTTTTATGGAAAGACCTACAGATCCTGCACTTGTCCGAGACATGATCTGGGTAAAGGCAGTACAAGCATAGCTCATGCTTATCATCCACATGGATCCTCTTCTTCCCACAGGAAGAGCAGGCCCTGAACAGGGCTTTCTTCTGTGACTCCGACATGGAAGAAGTTTGTGGAAAGAAGCCACTTACTGCAAACAGTGTAGTGAAGAATCCTTGAAGGGTTGAGAGCGAGGAATCACTTTTGAAGAAAGTTAGATGATTATAAGTAATCTTGAGCAGAGCTCAAGCTGGAGACTCCCTAGCACAACGTGCGGTAGAAAATCTGAGGGACTGGGGCTCCTCCCAGGGAGGTCCTAGAGGGAGGTCGGAGCTGATTGGCTGACTGTAAGAGTTTGGTCCTTTTTACATAAGGACAAGGAAAGGCCACTAAGGGGAGACCCTTGGGCCTATTTTCTCTATGTATGTCTATAGGACATTACTTTTTTATTTACCGGAGGCTCCCGTCTCGACGACGGGGAATGATTCAGGCATGTGAATCTATGAAAGACACCCAAATACTGGATAAAGTCAGACTTTCACCTAGATGGTATAGGTCTTTGGATCATTGGAGAGATTCTGGAGCTGCAAAACGTATGCAGGACTACGCCAGCTCGCAGCACAGGTCTCCTCTTCAGGATCTAGTGGAGGAGATGGACAAGCATAGTCCTCCCAGGCGCAAATCTCCGGTGAGAACACCAACTAGATCTCCCAGAAGGACCCGATCTCCCAGAAAAGACCCAGAGGAGTGGGTCAGGTCTTGCTCTCCTAGACGAGAAGTGCGTCCGAAACGATCCGAAGAGAGGAGGCACAGTGTCCACCGTAGACGTCGACGAACTCTGTCTACTTCCTCTACCTCTTCTACCAGGTCTTCCAAGAGGGACTACTCCCCTACTTTGACGGACAGTCCTACGTCCCGATCCTCCCCAGTGGATGACATTGGCACGTATCTGGACATCTTGCAAAGAGGAGCTCAGAAGCTGAACATTGAAATGTCTGTCCCTCAGGTTACCACGACAGTCATTTTTGAGACTTTACACAAAAAGGCGATCACCCGTCCTCTACTGCCATTAGTTCCGGGGATTATAGATCCTGTCAAGGAGGTATTCCTAACTCCAGCGGCTATCAGAGCGGTGCCAGCCCGCATCCAAAAGAATTACAAACCGGCCTCTTCTGACCCGGTTGTTGTAAGATCGGACCCGCCAGCAGACTCTGTTATTGTGGCGGCGGCGAGGAAGACACACGCAGTGGCAGGTTCTTCTTCCGTCCCCCCAGACAAGGACAGCAAGACGCAAGACTCCTGGGGTCGCAAAGTTTGCAACTCAGCTGCGTCGACTCTTAAGGTTTCTAGTGCGGCTGCACTTCTGGGTCGGTACGACAGAGCCTTATGGGACTCTATGGAAAGGTTCAAAGCCAAGCTGCCAAAAGAAGACCAGCAGGACTTTGAAGAGACCGTGACTGAAGGATGTCTGGTGGCGAATAAGATGATAAGCACGGCTGCGGATGGGGCTGTCCTGTCGGCGCATTCCTATTCTCATGGGGTTTGTGCCAGGAGATCGGCATGGTTGCGCTTGACAGGCCTGAAGCCGGATGCTCAACATCGCATCCTTAATCTCCCCTTTTCGGGTTCCGCTCTTTTCGGTGAGCATGCGGACGAAGAAATGACCCGAATGAAGACGGAACTGGACACAGCGAAACCGGTGGGCTTGGAAAAGAAGAAAGAGTTCAAGCGTCGTTTCAAGCCCAACAGGGGGAGAGGGGCTCAACAGAGGGTTCAAACCCCTCAATGGTCCCAAAGTAAAGCCCAAGGAAAACCCCAGTTTCGAGGTAAACCTGGCAGAGGTAGAGGAGGTCATCAACAATCCTCTACCACTACAAGAGGAGGAAAAGCCTGATCAGTGGCTTCCTCTGGCGCCGTTGCCCACTCCAGTGGGAGGAAGTGCTTTACAACACCTGGCAGAGTGGGTCAGCATCACCAAGGATCAGTGGGTGCTGAATATACTGCGCAATGGATACAAACTACGTTTCCTTGCTCCTCCAAAGAACATACCTCCAAAGAGCGCTTCCCCTCACCAACTAAGCTTGCTCCGAAGAGAGGTAACAGTCCTACTACAAAAGCGAGCGATAGAGGAGGTTCCTCTCGCTCAAAGAGGAAAGGGAGTTTACTCCAGGTACTTTCTTGTCCCCAAAAAAGATCAGGAGGACAAGTTCAGACCAATACTCGATCTACGACTTCTAAACAAGATCATCATCAGAGAAAAGTTCCGCATGCTGGCTCTTCACCAAATATGCCCACATCTTCAAGTCGGAGATTGGATGTGTTCGGTGGACTTGCAAGATGCGTACTTTCACATCCCAATTGCTCAACAACATCGCAAGTACTTGAGGTTTGTCGTAGGGAACAAACACTATCAGTACACGGTGCTACCCTTCGGTCTCAAGTCCGCACCACGAGTCTTCACCAAATGCATGGCGGTGGTGGCGGCTTTTCTGCACAAGAAGGGACTCTTCCTATACCCATACTTGGACGACTGGCTCCTAAAAGGTCCGTCTCCAGTGCGGGTAAAGCACGATCTACATCTGTGTCTTCTCCAATTGCACAGGCTCGGTCTCCATGTGAATCTGGAGAAGTCAGTCCAGCGGCCTACACAGTCAATTCACTACCTAGGCTCCGTTCTGGACACAAAAGTGGGAAAAGCGTTTCCTTCGGAGGAGAGACTTTTTTCCCTGAACCAGAAATGTGGAATTCTGATAGACTCTCGGCTTCCAACAGCCCGACAAGTCGCATCCCTGCTGGGTTCCATGGCATCCTGCATCTGTCTCATCCCAAACGCAAGGCTGAGAATGCGGCCTCTACAGCAGGCCCTGGAGGATCAATGGGACCAGGCGACAGGACTTTGGGAGGATCGCATCAAGCTCTCCCAAGCGACGAAAGACGCCATCAAATGGTGGACACGGAAAAAGAATCTGCTGGTGGGGGTTCGGTTTCACCAGCCTCTTCCAAACCAGTCGATAGTGACGGATGCCTCTCTACAAGGTTGGGGAGCGCATATGGGTCCGCTTCAGATTCAAGGCCTGTGGTCTGCGTAGGAGCAGACATACCACATCAATATGCTGGAACTCAGAGCGGTATTCCTGGCTCAAAGCGTTTTTACCAGCGATAGAGTCCAACTCAGTCCTAGTTCAGACAGACAACACGACCACCATGTTCTATCTGAACAAACAAGGAGGCACAAGATCTCGCCCTCTGTCTCGAGAGGCTCAGGCAATTTGGCATTGGCTCCTCTCTCGAGGCCTCACGATAGTGGCGGTGCACCTGCCAGGCGAGTTGAACGTAAAAGCAGACGCACTCAGCAGGCACTTCGAAGATCAGCCAGACTGGGTGCTAAACGACGATGTGGTGGAAGAGCTTTTTCGTTGCTGGGGTCGTCCAGCCATAGATTTGTTTGCAGACGACGAAAACTCCAAATGCCACGCCTTCGCGTCCAGGTTCCACCGGCCTGGAACTCAGGGGAATGCTCTGCTGATGGATTGATCAGGGACGTTCGCTTACGCGTTTCCTCCCCTGGCTCTGATTCCGAGAGTAGTTTCCAAGCTCTGCAGGTCGAACATGGAAATGATCCTGATAGCTCCGGATTGGCCGCGGCAGTGGTGGTACCCGGACCTTCTACATCTGTCTGTGTGTCCACACAGACGACTCCCTTGCAGGCCGGACCTGTTGAGCAAAATGAACGGGAGGATGATGCATCCCAACCTCCCATCATTGAACCTAACAGCATGGCTCCTGAGGTCCTGCAATATGGACATTTGAACTTGCCTCCCGAGTGCATGAACATTTTAAAGGAGGCTAAGAGACCTTCCACGAGAACGTCCTATGCGTTTAAGTGGAAGCGGTTTTTCCTATGGTGTAGGGATCATCACCTTGATCCGACTACAGGACAGGAGGACGTCATCTTGCCATACCTCCTTTCCCTAGCTACTGCTGGTTTGAAATACGCTTCTATTAGGGTGCATTTGTCAGCCATAGTAGCATACAGAAAATCTCCAGATCAGGTTTCTTTCTTTCAGGTTCCAGTGGTTAAGGACTTACTCCAGGGGTTGAAGAAAGTGTATCCCCCTGTGCGAAATCCTTCTCCTCCATGGGAATTAAACCTGGTGCTATCCAGGTTAATGTCACCACCTTTTGAGTCCATCCACAAGGCCTCTTTGCAACATCTCTCTTGGAAGGCAGCCTTTTTGGTGGCGATTACCTCTGCTCGCAGAGTCAGCGAGATTCAAGCTCTCTGTGCGAAAGAACCATACACTATCTTTCATCGCAATAGGGTAGTCCTAAGGGCTCATCCAGCTTTCCTACCTAAAGTCATCTCTGATTTTCATATAAATCAGTCCATTTCCCTCCCTTCATTTTTTCCAAATCCTACGACCCCAGCCGAGCGGTCACTTCACTCCTTAGATCTTAAAAGAGTGCTTAAGTTCTATTTGGAAATGACCAAAGGGATTAGGAAAACGGACCAACTGTTTGTGAACTATGGTTCAATGCGAACAGGTTTTCCAGCGGCCAAGAGGTCCATCGCGAGATGGATTGTCTCTTGCATTAAATTGGCTTATCAGCTTGCAGGCAAGCCTTTGTTGCAGTCACCCAAAGCGCATTCCACTAGAGGGAAGGCCGCTACAGTAGCCTTCTTGTACGACATTCCAATGTCGGAGATATGCAAGGCTGCGACTTGGAAATCAGTTCATACCTTTACGAGACATTACTGTCTCGAGTCTGATTCCAGGGCCGATACTCAAGTAGGACAAGCCTCTTTGAGGAATCTATTTGGGTAGCCTACGGCCTGTACAAGCTTAGTAAATACTAGGCTTAATATGGTTTATTACTGTATTGTTACTCCTTTGCCCGCAGGGAGATGAGGTGAGGCTCGCTATTCTATTCTAATGCTTATGACTATTGATGAGGATCCCCTGGAAGAGAAGGATTAGTTACTTACCTGTAATCCTAGTTCTCTTCCAGGGGTATCCTCATCAAAGTCATAAGCAACCCTCCCGCCTCCCTGGGCAAAGGACATTCTTTAATAAGGAGATATGGTTAACCTATTTGTTATTGGGTTTATTTTCAGTCTCCGAAAAGAACAACTGACCTAACTCTCACCCCTGAGGCATGATGGGATACTGGGGGTCATGAGTGCCTTAAAGGCACGGTGTCAGTTTATTGCTATGTAGCTACAGGTTAGCTTTTCAGTCTTTTTAGACTGTGTGTTTGCAATGCAGCCTGGGAGCTTTCTATGCTTCCAGTGAGTTATAAGAATTTCTACTGCTTTCTGAGCATTAAAACAGTTTCTAAAACAAACTTTGTGTTGTTTCTCATGTTTCTAATGCTTATTATTATTACATGTATGGTGGAAATTCTACACAGCATATTTCAGCTCTGTTTTTATTGGATGCTATTGCATGTTATATATATATATATATGTATTTATATATATATGAGTATATATATGTGGGACACATATAATGTAGTGTTTCCGGGGTCCCGCACATGGGCGGGAATATTCTAATGCTTATGACTTTGATGAGGATACCCCTGGAAGAGAACTAGGATTACAGGTAAGTAACTAATCCATCAGCAGTCCCTTGACAGCTTGCGAGTCCTGCGGCTGCACTGAGAAGTATAAAGCTTCAAAACCAGAGGTGGTAAGTGGTCGTTTTAAAATAATCGCAATGAAATACTGCCAACCCTCCTCCTCTTTTTTAATTGTCTGTCTAGCCGATGGACGGCATAGGCGGTGAGGGGGTGAGGTGGGGGGGGGGGTAGCTGCACCAATTTCTGGACCAGAGCTGAGGTTTGCCCACATTTCAGTTACAAATGCCACATCTGCACACTGTACTTTCACTAAGTCGGAGAACTCTTGAGACCTAGGGGTCTATTATAATGGCAGGTGGATGGCCACCGCCCGTATGGCGGTGGCGATCTGCCCGCCATTATACACTGCCCGCCTCCCATTTCCCCAGCCATATTATCATGGCGGGGGACCCCCGCGGACGGAAGACCATGTAGAAAAGGGGCATGATATGGTGGCGGTGTCTACAAGACACCACCAGACATATTATTATGCAGGCAGGAAGCTGCCTTTCCGTGGCGGTGTTTCCGCCACGGAAAGGCATGCAGATTGCTCAGTTGGGGGCCTGTTGCGGGTCCGCAGTATGTTAGGGGTGGGGGGGCACATGGGGGGTACCTATGGTACCCCCCTGCATTTGTATGGATGGCATGGCAGGCACCGCGCACACATGCCTTTTTTGCATTGCGGTGGGTGCTGCTGACAGCACCGCCCGCCGCAATGCAAAAAATGCAGGTTGCGCCCGCCAGTGTGGCGGGCACATCCTAATTGCGTCTGCAGGACCGCCGCACACATGGCGGGTGGTCCCATTTCCCGGGGTGATGGCGGGCGGACAAAGCCGGCCCACCGTCGTAATAGACCCTAAAGTGTTCAGTTGCATGCAAGAGAGGTTTGAAAGTGTTGGACCAAAGCATTTCCTGTTTACCTGAGTAGTTGCCCATGTGTCACCTGAGTTATTTGCCAGCTTTGGCCTGGGGCACCCAGTATAATTGGGGCAGGAAAGATGGGAGGAGGTGTGGGCAGGAGTGTTAAGTATAGTATCAGGAGGGGGCGTGGCCGGCTGCATGGCTGAGTGAGACGTGTCTCAGCGCAGCTCCTGGCAAGACTGCGTTTGATCCGCCGAAATAACTGCCTGACACCACAAACTTTGTGGAAATTAGCTAAGGAAGCGGCGGAAGGCGTGCGGCGCCGGGTGAGAACACCGCCCCTGTCCTGCATCTGAGCGGAGGCGAGATATTAGGCGGCAACCCCCCGGAGACGGCGGACCTGGTCGCCTAAGATGGCGGCGCCCGGAGACACTGGGACCTGTGCCTGAGGTGAGGGTGCGACGGTGAGGACATTGAGAGGCGCCTCCCCACCCGTGCGAGCGCGGAAGACCTGGGCCTCGCTTTGCCTTGCTGCTGGAGTTTCTCCCGCCCCCCTCGGACGCTCTAGAACTCCCGAGAGCGGACACGGAGTGGGGCCTGTGAAGCCAGGGCCTGGATTTGCTGCTCCCTGCCCGGACTGTGGGGCCAACACGGGGAGGCCCGGCGCAACTCTGGGGAGGCCGCAGGTGGGTCGGAATTCCAGCAGTGACCCCCGGGATTGGACCGTGGTGGCCATCCAGCCTCCCCCCCACCCTCCCACCCCCGCTGTTAAGGGCGGTGCGGGCCTGCGGGACAAGGGCCTGGACACGGAGGTAACGGGTGGCTCTGAGGCCCTGAATTGCGAACTGGGCTCCCTGCTCGGGCCCCCCTCCTTCCCTCCGGGGTGCACTGGGGGATCCTCGGAGACTGCGAGCCGGGACGGTGTCCCGAGTGCAACGTGGACAGGGCCTGACCCACCGAGCTAGATCTGGTCGTCCCACTGCGGAGAGCCCATTGGAACAGGAAATTGTGCTGGGGATGCCCGCGTCGAGGTGGAAACGAGAGATTCATACCAGACCCTGTGCCAATACCGCCCTGGGAGCGCTGAGAACACTGCCCCCTCCCCACGCCTGCTTCAAGAACCAACAGCGGGGGGACCTTTAGAAGGCACCA